>NC_141689.1:646063932-646745918 GCF_964263255.1 Lissotriton vulgaris | reverse complement strand
TATTTACTGAAGTGGTGTTTTTAAATGCTTTACATACCTGCCATTGAATGTATGCCTGCCTGCTCGCAGCCAAGCTACCAAGGGTTGAGCATGGGAATAATTTTCTAAGTACTGCTCTGAGCCTTATATTATGTAAGTGGTATCCGTGCCAGTGGTAGATGTATATTTATCACCACTTTCCAATAGTAATAAATGCAAACTTCTCATGTCACTGTTGTCTCTTTTTATTGTTTTTAATCTCTAGAGTTGACTCCCTCGATAGTGACTAGATCTTATTCTCAGCCAAAGATAATTTATTGGCTTCATACCCTCTGTTCAGAAAACAGGTTTTGGTGTCCGCTATGTTCGTTCTAAATTTGGTATCCTCAGAGCAATTGCTCCTGACATAGACCAACTGGACATTTGGGATGTTTCTGATGACAGAACAGGCACTTGCACTAGAAGCATGTAAAATACTATTACAAGCAGTTTTCTTGCGGAACATGATGCTTAGAATTACACCATCTTTCACATAGAACTGTAGTTCTAAAAAGTCAATTTTCTCTTTGTTATGACACATAGTCAAGCGTACATTATAGAGTTTGTCATTCAAAAATAAAAATTTGTCCTGCAGTGCCTCACATGTACCCGTCCAGAGGCAGATAACATAATCAATGTACCTGCCCAAAAAGATTATGTGTTCAGTCCAAAAGGAGGCCCCTTTGACCCAGGCATTCTCCCTCTCATGCCAGCCTATGAAAAGGCCATCATAAGAGGGAGCAAATCGGGAACCCATAGCAGTACATTGCAGCTGGTGATACCAACGGCATCATGGATGAAATAGTTCCTGGATAATATGATGTCAATCATCTCTAAAATCATTTGGCTGTGCTCCTAATCATCAGCCCTCTCCATATCCAAAAAGGTTTTGTCAGCAAGTAGGCAGATATATTTACGTATGCAAGTATATAAACTTGTAACATCAAATGTCTTGAATAATAGCTCATCTGACCAGGATGAATTATCGAATTTGTTGTGAATGTCCTCGCCAACTTGCATGTAAGATGGCTGGTTGATGACATATTTTTTTTACTTTGATATCTACAAACTCTTAAAGTCTTTCAGTGAGGGGCATCCACCCCTGATATGATAGGTCTCCCGGGGGACAGGGCCCTTCCTTATGGATCTTGGGTAAAACATAAACACATGGAAATATTGCACTTCCAACCAAAATGCATTTATGTCCATCAACCATAAGGAGGTACATGTCCCTCTATTCACTCAATTTCATGTTTAAAAACACAGTAAGTTCCTTCATGGAATTGGTCTCAATATATTCGTAACATTGGCGGTCGTTTAGTTATCGATTTATTTCATTCATGTTGCCACTCTTATTCATAATGAACACATTCCCATCCTTCTATGCTTCTGTAACCTGTGGAGTGCCTTTCTTTCTCCGAGGGATAGGTTATATTTGGGTTGTGGACCAAATCTGGTTGGGGTTCCCAATTGATATAACTCACATGTTACTTTTTCATAAAATTCATCAATATTGTGATGGTACAAGGATAGCGGCATAAACTTGGATTTTGGCCTAAGGCCATTGTCCTCATCAAAATGGTCCATTATGTTTAAATCACAGAGTAAAGAGTCCATATCTATAACTTCATATTTACAACAAATAAAAGGCATTGTAAGTCTTGTACTTCAGAGGTAGCGTGTTTTGTAGGTGTCTGCTGAATTGTGGAAATTGCAGGCTTATTTGGTTGCTGATTAAAGAACTCCTTTAATTTCAAAGCTCTGGTAAATATGAACATATCAGTATGCACATCAACATTATCACCTTTTTGTGAAGGACAAAAATCCAAGCCTCTAAATAGAACATTATTATCATCATTTGTCTAGGTTCCTATCCGCAGCTTTATGATTTCCAAACCTTTATTCCTCTCAAATTGTATACCCCTAGACTCTAGTGTAGCCAAGTTACAACGCTTTATATCATGAATATTATCATCCTGAGAAGCTAATCCAATTAAGTTTTTCTTGATCGAGTTTGCACCCCTGGCTTTAATACCTCTTTTCCCTCTCCACCTCCTTCCCCCATTTTGGGTTGTTTTACCTCTGTGCTGTACTGTTTGTTCCCCTTTCGCAGCCTCTCCAGTACTTTTAAAGAAGAGGATGTTTGTTGGACCTAGAGATGCCAGGTCACATGGGGTAGCCTGGCCTAGGGTAAGAGAGTCAATCACTAGAGGCACATGTGTAAAGGTTGCGCAACACCATGCAGTAACTTAATGCACTTCCACGCTAAAAATGACACTACACCAATAGATTGGAAAAATATGGATTGTTTTATAAAAATAGATTTGTTTCACTATATTTCTTTTGCACCAGCATTTCTCCTTAAACTCTTTTTCACTTTGAATAATAAATAACACTTTACAAATTCATATTATGCTTGTCTTGTCAGTTCCATCAAATTCAACACTCCTTCACCCACCAATTTTCTAATGATGTTACACAGTCAATGGAAAAGAGAAGTGATTAAAAGGAATCAATATACACAGTTCCCACAGTAAAGCATTGGCATTGTAATGAATGATAAGTTCCCACTCTTTAACACTGTTCCTAGCAATCACACTCCGTGCTAACGTTTTAGGAATGACACCCCGTAGGTTTCTTCAAAACTCTTCAACCTCCTCCTATTTATAAAACCCAGTTAGAAATTGGGCTCAATCTCACTCTTTACACACACACGCCCTCCTCGAAAGGTGGGGTTCAGAGGCAGGTTTACTGTCAGAGTGGGTTCCAGGGGCTGCTAGAGGAATCAAAGGATGATTAGTCTCAATCAGGACTCTGACCCTGGTCTATTAGCACGCGGTACCCTGGCTTCTGATTTAAACTTCCCAGGACTGACTTAATCTGGGCCATACTCCTGCCTCTAAGAAGGAGTGTCTCAGTTCCTCCACAAACCTCTGGTAGTCCTTCCCTCTTCACCTGGGAGGCTCAGCGATCTCGACAACCACCTTGCTGTAGTGGCGTCCCTCCCGAGCCCCACTCCCCCAGCTTACTTGTGATGTGTGTGGCAACTGTCCAAGTCCTCTCTCGACCGCCGGGTGGTCCACAGAATTTCCACAGACCTTTCCCCCCCCCCCCCGTAGCAGGTACAGCCGTTGACCAGCTCCCAGAGCGATGAGCCTTCCCCTCCGCTGGCGTTCCGGTGAGCTCAGCTGCGGGGGGAATAAACCTTTATGCCGATCGGCGGTCCTCAGTCCTGGGGTGACTCCCGCTGAATGCAGCCGAGCCTCTGCTTCCTTCCGGTGCCGCGCTGACGAGGAGACACCACTCCCCAGCCCTTGCCTCACGGAGTGTGCGCGGCAGCCCGTACACTGAAGTGCGATGCCGCCCTCTTCCGAAAGGAGGTTTCACTCGCTTCCTGACATGCGCGGCCGGAGGAACACTTCCCTCAGGCAGCGCTCACCTCTCCGAACACCTCAGCCACCGGCCGAATCTCCTCAGCTCGAGTCCTCTCGAGAAACTGGGCCACCAGAACCAACTGCTCACCGGCACAACGTCGGAATAACCCACCGGTCTCAACAGAACCCGGAAACGCGGGTAAGTGAGGTGAAGAGTTATTTTGCTCCGATCTCCCTCACAAACCAGACGTGATGGGGAACAGTAGAGGGTGACACCTCACTCCTTCTCCGGAAGTCGAGCCAGGCAGGGTTCCTATGATGCTCCCAACATTCCAGTTCTCACTTGGCTTGTAACCATGCAATCTGCCACAAGGAAGTTTCTCTCAGCTGGGCCAGATCAGCAGCCAGGGAGGCAGATTCTCTGTAGGAGCAGTAGACCTAAGTGGACCATCAACCCTGACAATATCTTTCTTCCCTATTCACTGCAGTCAGTGCTCCAGACAGCTCCTCACAGATGCCCACTACTTGGTACCCTTCTAAAATGGCTGCCCAGCATTCCGCCTTATATTGGCTGACCCTCAAGGTCCAGAAGGGACCAGAAGGTTCTGGAATGCTCCTATTTTATCCTATGGGTCAGATCTCAGGGGTTTGTAAAAAATTGGAGGTACCCCTGTTACCTATGGCAGGGTGGGGGGACTTAAGCACTAAAAGAGAAACACCCTGTCTTAGACGTTTTTAGGTACGGTATCCTACCATATGGACACAGAGAGTTGAATAATTAGGAAGTCTATAAACCTATAGACTCACACAATCAAATGAAATAAAGCTAGAGCAGGGCAGTGCTGGGTAGACAAGTAGACAGAATGAATAAAACAAGATAATAACACCAAGTGAGAAGATATGTCAGAATACAAACAATAAAATGTATTACCTCCCGAACGGGTTACAATCTAAAAGAATAATTAAAAACCAATATAGGCCACCAAAAAGGTGGACAGTTCATAAAAGCAATCATATACAAACAAGTGAACACAGTCGACGCAGCGTTTCGGTGCTTAAAAGAATCTTCACACCTTCCTCAGGACGTTCACACTAATTTCATATCTAAAGCAATCAAAGAAAAAATTTTCAGTCAGGTAAAACTTTAATAAATTAACAAAATATTACGCCATTTGTCTACACTTAAAGATAGTTATAGCTCCTGCATTTCTCTTGTTACTATTTAAATATGTTCTCCATTTCAACATGTATAGTTACCAGAACATATGAATTCAGAACTGCTATTTGACATAATACTCTAATCTTGTGCCTAGTAAAAAAATACTCACAAGGCCACTCTGTTTTTTATATATATATAGCTAGTAGTTATACATCCTTTTATACCCCGAGTCTGTTAGGCCTTAATGAATTTTCTGGGGCTTAACCGGTTTCATACGTATATGGTTTATGAGTACCTGATGGGGATGTGGGATGAATTTATCAATTCTTTTCACCCAGAAAGCAAGTATTTATCTTCAGCGGAATTATTCTCACTCAAGCTGTGTAGTAAAAAGGACCAAAAAATATTCAATCATTTTGCTCCCTATTCTTGTGGTGGAATTTCATAAGAGGCTAAAACACTTGTAAATTACCTTCTATAAGGATGCACTTATTTTCTAGGTGCACGGAGGGGCCACCGATGGATAGTCTCTATACCTAGATACGCAGATACATACGGATCAATCCATGTTTTCAAGTTTTTAGGAAGATCATTTGTTTATTTTATGTATCATTCCATATTCGTACTGACCTGATATTTACTCAGGCTATCAGTGAGAATTTCACGACTCTTGTAGATTGTCGCTTCTGAGGGTTCTTCGTATATTTAGAAACCCCAATATCTTGGCTCTAAAGAAAAAATATTTTTTAAGGATAAAGGACCTTATTCTCATAACCCACTTTTCTTTGAAAAAAAGTTTACTAATACATTTATATGTCGTAGGCATTTTTATACGTATATATCCTTAGTACTGTCTGATTTGAGGATGTGCTTTACTATCACAAGGTGAATGGACAATACTTATTTTCGAGTGGTATTTTCATTGTCCATATTCAATACTCTACTGAGTATGCTAAAAACAGAAGGTAAAGTTTGTTGAAATGGAGAACATATTTAAATAGTAACAAGAGAAATGCAGGAGCTATAACTATCTTTAAGTGTAGACAAATGGCGTAATATTTTGTTAATTTATTAAAGTTTTACCTGACTAAAATTTTTTTCTTTGATTGCTTTAGATATGAAATTAGTGTGAACGTCCTGAGGAAGGTGTGAAGATTCTTTTAAGCACCGAAACGCTGCGTCAACTGTGTTCACTTGTTTGTATATGATTGCTTTTATGAACTGTCCACCTTTTTGGTGGCCTATATTGGTTTTTAATTATTCTTTTAGATTGTAACCCGTTCGGGAGGTAATAAATTTTATTGTTTGTATTCTGACATATCTTCTCACTTGGTGTTATTATCTTGTTTTATTCATTCTGTCTACTTGTCTACCCAGCACTGCCCTGCTCTAGCTTTATTTCATTTGATTTTGTGAGTCTATAGGTTTATAGACTTCCTAATTATTCAACGCTCTGTGTCCATATGGTAGGATACCGTACCTAAAAACGTCTAAGACAGGGTGTTTCTCTTTTAGTGCTCAGATCTCAGGGGTGACAGTTATGGCAGTTGGGGACCACCATTTTGTAGATCTGGGTGAATTCCAGTCAGAAAAGGCACCTGGGCCTGAGGTTAAAGACTATGAGGACAAAAGAGCATCTATCCCCCAGGACAACACCATAAAAATCTAGTGGACACAAAAAGATAAAAAGGGTATGAGGGGCAAAAAGGGGACAAAATAAATATTGAATAGGAGGGGTTACGCAAAAGGCCAGACAGGTCTAACACGCGTCCCCCCCAGCTGAAAGTGGGGAGAGCAACCCAACCCCTTGGGAGTCCTCATCACTAAGGCGGAAATACCTAGGGAGACCGTCTGCATTGGCGTGGTCCACTCCAGGCCGATGTTCCACCCGGAAGTCCATTCCCTGTAGGGAGATGGACCATCTCAACAACTTGGGATTTTCCCCCTTCATCTGCATCAGCCAACGAAGGGGTCGGTGGTCAGTCTGAACCAGGAAGTGCGAGCCAAACAGGTATGGCCGCAACTTCTTCAGAGCCCACACCACCGCAAAAGCTTCCCTCTCAATTGCACTCCACTTCTGTTCCCGGGGAAGCAGTCTCCTGGATAGGAAAACTACAGGCTGATCCAGACCCTCTTCATTTAGTTGCGATAACACTGCCCCAATGCCATGTTCTGATGCATCCGTCTGGACAATGAACTCCTTGGAGAAGTCTGGTTCCCTCAGCACCGGTGCTGCACACATTGCCTGCTTTAATTTTTCAAAGGCTTGCTGATAAGCCTCTGTCCAAACTACCCGTCGAGGTTGTTTCTTTGAGGTAAGCTCTGTGAGGGGCGCTACAATAGTGCCATACCCCTTCACAAAGCGACGGTAGTAACCTGTGAGGCCCAGGAAAGCTCGGACCTCTGTCTGGGTCTTGGAGGGTTCCCAGGCCATGATTGCCTCTATCTTTGCCTGGAGGGGCTGCACTGTTCCCCTACCCACCAAGTGTCCAAGGTACACAACCGACCCCTGCCCAATCTGACATTTGCTGGCCTTGATTGTCAAGCCAGCTTGTTTCAGGGCCTGGAGAACTGCTTGCAAATGCTGCAAATGGTCCTCCCAACTGCTGCTGAAGACAGCAATGTCATCCAGGTAAGCAGCGGAGAAACCCTCCATTCCGGAGAGGACCTGATTCACCAACCGCTGAAAAGTGGCAGGGGCATTCTTGAGCCCAAGGGGCATCACACAAAATTGGAAGTGTCCCTCAGGCGTGGAGAAGGTTGACCTTTCCTTTGCTCCATCTGTCAGGGAGATCTGCCAGTACCCCGAAGTGAGGTCAAAGGTACTTAGATATTGGGCAGCTCCCAGCCGGTCAATTAATTCATCCGCCCTAGGGATCGGATGAGCATCAGTTTTGGTAACTGAGTTCAGTCCCCGGTAATCCACACAGAACCTCAGCTCTGGAGGGGTGCCTGGTGGAGCTGCTTTTGGCACTAGAACCACCGGACTGTACCAGGGGCTACTGGAAGGTTCTATAACTCCTAGCTCCAGCATCTTCGTAACCTCACCATGGATGCTAGCCTTCACCTTGTCGGACAGCCGGTAGGTCTTTGACTTCACTGGTGGGCTGTCCCCTGTGTCCATATCATGGGTACACAGGTGAGTCCTTCCCGGGACAAGGAAGAACAACGTAGAGTACTGTTCCAGTATCTGGCGGCAGTCCTCCTGCTGTTCAGGAGTTAGGGATGGGGAGAGAATAACTCCCTCCACTGACCCATCCTTTTCCTGAGACGAGAACAAGTCTGGGAGAGGTTCGCTTTCCTCTTTCTCTCCCCCATCAGTCACCATCATTAAGATGACCTCGGGCCTCTCATGGTGGGGTTTGAGTCGGTTAGCATGTAGCACCCGTAGGGGCTGTCGAGGGATCTTAAGGTCCACCAGGTATGTGGCCTTACCCTTCTTTTCTAACACTTCAAAGGGGCCTGTCCAGCGATCCTGGAGGGCACTTAGCTCTCCAGGCTCCATCACCCACACTTTCTGGCCAGGCTCCAACTCCACCGGGTGAGCGTTGTGGTCATACCACTCCTTCATTACGGCCTGGCTGGCCTCCAAGTTGTCAGAAGCTTGCTTCCACAACTTCGCCATTTGGCTCCTGAAGGCCAGCATGTAGCTCACCACATCCTGGGGGGGTTTCATGGGAGACTTTTCCCATCCATCCTTCACCAGGCTGAGAGGACCGCGTACAGGGTGCCCATACAGAAGCTCAAAGGGGCTGAAGCCCACTCCCTTCTGTGGCACTTCCCTGTAGGAGAATAGCAAACAGGGTAGGAGGACGTCCCATTTCCTCTGCAGGCTTTCAGGCAGACTTCTGATCATGCCCTTTAAGGTATTGTTGAACCTTTCTACCAGTCCATTTGACTGGGGGTGATAAGAAGTGGTGAACCGGTAGGTCACTCCACACTCCTTCCACATTGCCCGTATGTACGCTGACATAAAGTTGGTCCCCCTGTCGGACACAACTTCTTTGGGGAAACCCACTCGGGTAAAGATCCCCATCAGGGCCCTAGCCACCACAGGTGCAGTGACAGACCTCAGAGGAATTGCCTCTGGGTACCGTGTGGCATGATCCACCAGAACCAGGATAAACCTGTGACCAGCCGTTGTTGGTGGATCCAATGGCCCCACAATGTTGATGCTCACCCTTTCAAAGGGGGTGCTAATGACAGGAAGTGGTTCCAGGGGAGCTTTCAGCTTCACCCCTGTTTTCCCACTGGCTTAGCAGGATACACATGTCCGACAGTAGGTGTCAGACGCCACTTTCATCTGAGGCCAGTATAAGTGGGGGACAAGCCGAGCAAAGGTCTTGTCCTGACCTAAGTGTCCTGCCAAGGGTATTTCATGAGCCAATTCCAGCAGAAAGGCTCGGTACCGTTGCGGGACTACCAAGGCCCTTGATGAACCAGGTAAGGGTACCTTGGGTTCACTGTAGAGGAGTCCGTCCTCCCAGTAAATGTGGTAGTGTCCCGCAATGTTCACTGCTGCCTGGGCTTCGGCCTGTCGCCTCAGTCCCTCAAGGGTAGGGCACTCCTTCTGGCCCCTACAGAACTCCTCCCTGGTAGGCCCTCCCTCCATATGCCACTCAGCAGGGATGGGTAGGTTCTCCAGAGAGACTACTCCCCCCTCCACGGACTCCTGATCCACCACCGCAGGTGGCCGATCTGTCACATGGGGTGTGGAAGCCGAAGCAGGCTTCTCCTGTCTTCGGGTCTGTCCCTTTTTGGCAGCGGGTTGGGCCATTGTTCCAGGCTCCAACCCAGGCGAACTCCCTCTCCGGGCAGTCGCAGGCCTTGTGCTTACACAGGCCCAGTCAGGTGTACCCAGCATCTCTAAATTCCACCTCTCTCCAAGCATTGTGCTCCATGTCATTCCCCAGCAGGCAATCAACTGGTACGGCAGGGCTTACGGCAACTCGAAGTGAACCTGCAACCCCTTCCCACTCAAAGGGAACCTCGGCCACAGGGTAGTGGCCCATTCTGCCGTCAGCCATCGCGGCGGGGTGGAGTACATTGGGAATCACCTGCTCTGGAGACACCAGTTGACTTCTCACCATAGTCATACTGGCTCCTGTATCTCTCAGAGCCTCTCCTCTCTGGCCATTGATGGTGATCCATTGCCCATACTTGGTAGTATTTGGGGGTACCTGGATCTTAGGAACCATCTTCCATTCTCCCAGGGACACTAAGGTGACACCCGCCTACTCACCCCTCTTATCTAAGGGCAACTCCTCCCCGAGCACTACACTAGCTACTCCCGGGGCTTTTCCTCCGGTGGGAGGGGGTGGTCTCTTTGGGCATTTGACATCTCCTTTATAATGTCCCACACCACCACACTCGAAGCAGTGGACAACCCTTGGCTGCTGGCTCTGTCCAGGATGAGGGTTTCTGGGTGGGTTAGCCTTAGGGGTGAAACCTGTTCCCTTTCCCTGGAGACTGTTTTGGGGACCTTTAGAGAACTCCCACTTTTTATCTCCCCCCTCCTATTTCTGAGGGGCGCCCTGTCCGGCCCTTTGGGAATCCCCTCCAGTTCCCTTTGAGGACACCTGGGTACTTGCCAGATGTCCGCCTCCTCCGCAAGCTTCCGGGGGTTGGTCAGCTTGCTGTCCACCAGGTGTTGGCGCAGCTCGGGAAAACATTTCTCGAGTAGATGCTCTTTAAGAAAAAGGTCATACAATCCCTCATAGTCCTTCACCTCACTGCCCTGTACCCAGCCCTCCAATGCCTTCCTCGCATAGTCCAAGAAATCCACCCAGTTCTGGGTGCTTAACTTGTGGCTCCCCCTGAACTTTTGGCGATACTTTTCGGGGTTAGCCCAAACTTTCTGATCAATGCTAACTTCATGGTGGGGTAGTTGGTCTGCTCCTCCGGTTCTAAGGCTAACAAGGTGTCCCGACCAGTAGGAGGCATATATTTGTACAACCCACCCCCCCAGTGCTTCTCCTGGATCCCATGGGCTCTTAGGGAGACCTCACAGGCAGCCAGCCATTTGGCTATATCATTCCCCTGACTATAGCTGGCAACTATGTCCTTAGGCAAGTAGGGTCGGGACTCCCTGGTTGGTTCTCTGGTTTCGCTGCCACCATTTGGAGTAGGAGAGGGTCCTAATTGCAGGGCCTGGAGTTTTAGCTCTTTTAGTTTAAACTCATGAGCCATCCTCCGTTCTTCCCTCTCCTGTTCTAGCCTGGCCAACTCCCACTTCAGTTGCCTTTTTTCCCTCCTGTCTGTGAGTTCCTCTTCAGTCAAGCTTCCTCCGGAGACACTACTGCCCCTCCTAGAGTAGGTCATTGGTCCTGGGAGTAGGTTTCCCACCTCAGGGTGGAACAGTCCCTCTACCTCTATGACCGTGTCCCGGTCTGTCCCCTCATACTCGTCCTTCCCCTCTCTATGTGCTTCCACCCAAGCCCTCAAACTGGTCTGGAGTTCCCCCTTCTTGGCACCACGCTTACAGAACACTCCCATTTGTTGACAAAAGTCCTTAAGCTGGGCCACAGAATAAGTGTCCAGTTCTTCCAATGCAAATTCCATTTTGCTAAAGGCAATTTAGGGACAAGCACACAAAAGGAGTAGTTTTACAAGGGGGCAATCTGAAGCTACCTCCACCCCACCACCAGGAATGAATTTGGAAAAAGCAAAAGTAAAAATTAGGAAGTCCGCCAGGAGAAAACTCCTGGTGTAGGTTAGTGGATTACACTTAGTTACTGCAGAGTAGTCGCAACCACAGCTCTCATCCCACCGCTAGACACCAATATGTTGGACCTAGAGATGCCAGATCACATAGGGTAGCCTGGCCTAGGGTAAGACAGTCAATCACTAGAGGCACATGTGTAAAGGTTGCGCAACACCATGCAGTAACTTAATGCACTTTCACGCTAAAAATGACACTACACCAATAGATTGGAAAAATATGGATTGTTTTATAAAAATAGATTTGTTTCACTATATTTCTTTTGCACCAGCATTTCTCCTTAAACTCTTTTTCACTTTGAATATTAAATAACACTTTACAAATTCATATTATGCTTGTCTTGTCAGTTCCATCAAATTCAACACTCCTTCACCCACCAATTTTCTAATGATGTTACATAGTCAATGGAAAAGAGAAGTGATTAAAAGGAATCAATATACACAGTTCCCACAGTAAAGCATTGGCATTGTAATGAATGATAAGTTCCCACTCTGTAACACTGTTCCTAGCAATCACACTCCATGCTAACGTTTTAGGAATGACACCCCGTAGGTTTCTTCAAAACTCTTCAACCTCCTCCTACTTTTAAAACCCAGTTAGAAATTGGGCTCAATCTCACTCTTTACACACACACACGCCCTCCTCGAAAGGTGGGGTTCAGGCAGGTTTACTGTCGGAGTGGGTTCCAGGGGCTGCTAGAGGAATCAAAGGATGATTAGTCTCAATCAGGACTCTGACCCTGGTCTATTAGCACGCGGTACCCTGGCTTCTGATTTGAACTTCCCAGGACTGACTTAATCTGGGCCAGACTCCTGCCTCTAAGAAAGAGTGTCTCAGTTCCTCCACAAACCTCTGGTAGTCTTTCCCTCTTCACCTGGGAGGCTCAGCGATCTCGACAACCACCTTGCTGTAGTGGCGTCCCTCCCGAGCCCCACTCCCCCAGCTTACTTGTGATGTGTGTGGCAACTGTCCAAGTCCTCTCTCGGCCACCGGGTGGTCCACGGAATTTCCACAGACCTTTTCCCCCCCCCGTAGCAGGTACAGCCCGTTGACCAGCTCCCAGAGCGATGAGCCTTCCCCTCCGCTGGCGTTCCGGTGAGCTCAGCTGCGGGGGGAATAAACCTTTATGCCTATCAGCGGTCCTCAGTCCTGGGGTGACTCCCGCTGAATGCAGCCGAGCCTCTGCTTCCTTCCGGTGCTGCCCTGACGAGGAGACACTACTACCCAGCCCTTGCCTCACGGAGTGTGCGCGGCAGCCCGTACACTGAAGTGTGACGCCGCCCTCTTCCGAAAGGAGGTTTCACTCGCTTCCTGACATGCGCGGCCGGAGGAACACTTCCCTCAGGCGGCGCTCACCTCTCCGAACACCTCAGCCACCGGCCGAATCTCCTCGGCTCGAGTCCTCTCGAGGAACTGGGCCACCAGAACCAACTGCTCACCGGCACAACGTCGGAATAACCCACCGGTCTCAACAGAACTCGGAAACGCAGGTAAGTGAGACGAAGAGTTATTTTGCTCCGATCTCCCTCACAAACCAGACGTGGTGGGGAACAGTAGAGGGTGACACCTCACTCCTTCTCCGGACGTCCAGCTAGGCAGGGTTCCTATGACGCTCCCAACATTCCAGTTCTCACTTGGCTTGTAACCATGCAATCTGTCACAAGGAAGTTTCTCTCAGCTGGGCCAGATCAGCAGCCGGGAGGCAGATTCTATGTAGGAGCAGTAGACCTAAGTGGACCATCAACCCTGACAAGATCTTCCTTCCCTATTCACTGCAGTCGGTGCTCCAGACAGCTCCTCACAGATGCCCACTACTTGGTACCCTTCTAAAATGGCTGCCCAGCATTCCGCCTTATATAGGCTGACCCTCAAGGTCCAGAAGGGACCAGAAGGTTCTGGAATGCTCCTATTTTATCCTATGGGTCAGATCTCAGGGGTGACAGTTATGACAGTTGGGGACCACCATTTTGTAGATCTGGGTGAATTCCAGTCAGAAAAGGCACCTGGGCCTGAGGTAAAAGACTATGAGGGCAAAAGAGCATCTATCCCCCAGGACAACACCATAAAAATCTAGTGGACACAAAAAGATAAAAAGGGTATGAGGGGCAAAAAGGGGACAAAATAAATAAATAATAGGAGGGGCTACGCAAAAGGCCAGACAGGTCTAACAATGTTCCTTCCCTTAAAGGGGTATCAGCTGTCTTATGACTGGAGGCTGTGCTGTTACTGGATGCATCGAGCTGATCTCAAATCTTCACTCTCCTCCCTAGCCTTTTTTCTGGCATCATTCAGGTTAACATTATCATATTTCTTAGCGAATGTGTTATATATGACCTTCCCTATAGTTCAATATAGGTGCAACTGAATTTCAATATTTGATCAATAGCACCCTATATTGAGAACAGGTTTTTTCTAGAGTACCAGCTAGACACTGGTAGCTCCTTTTTGCCCTTGTCTTTCTTCATTATATTTTTGTACGTTTTCGCCATTCAATCATGGCCACAGAGATGGCAAGGTTACCTATGGTATGTTTGCAGGCATCGCTTTCTGACTTCACCGCACAGGTGTTTAACATCCGCTGGCTGACGATTTTGTGGATTACATATAAATGCGTCAGTTGGATGATGGAGCTTGTCGGGAGTTAACTTGGAGATGTTAGGCGGCGTGGACATCGGACACTGATTCAGGTAAGCCGGTGTGATGATGCTCTGGGCAGCGTGTTTGCTTTTGTGTACTTATGGCAGGTGGATTCTGCAGTTTCTTCACCATTCTACTGAAGGTACGGATAGGGGTGGCTTATAATGGTGCAGTTATAGTTATGTTCGGGTGGGAAGGACAGTCTTTCTTGCAATTCGTGCTTGGCATGTGAGGACGGCTTTATTTCATTACTTTTGTGAGAACTGACTATATCAGAGGACCATATAATTTACATGCTGGGTGTATATGTTTTTCACACTGAGCATGCATTATACATGTGTTTCATGAGCATGGATGCCTTTTGGATCTATATCAATTAATCATTAGTGTAACTTTTTTTAGAGTTTCCCAGGCGTGGACGCCTTTTTATTATTATTTTTATTTTCATTGTAACATCTTGAAGGGTGTGTTTGCTTTGGCGAGCCCGGGATAGGGGGAGTGTAAAATGTCTTCCTGTCGCCTCAAACCTTATGGGCTGGACGTCCGTAGGCACGACTGACACACATGAGCGTAGCATTGTGGGACGCTCTGTTTATCTGTCATCAGAGAGACAATATTTATTACTGCACCACATACTTTGATATTCTGTGAACATGATCGGAATGCGGATTGATTTAGCACCACTATATGGAGTAAGGAATGTGGATTACATTGCCCGAGTTACTAGAATTGGACCTTTTTGGTGCATATGGATGGCATGACTGTTTTTTACTTTGTGTGAATGTATTAATTTGAAGCCCTCGGATAGCTGAATGTCGATTGGACACAATGGAGGTATTCAATATAATTATATTGGAAGTTTTGGGAATTTGGCTTATAGGTGACACATTTTTCAACAGATAGGTTGATTGTGGTGGCTGTTTGGAAAGATATGATTTACATATAAGATTCCTATGACTAGCAAATGTCAAGATGATATATATAATAATGAAGAACAATGAAATAATACCCTAATTCTTTAAGGTATCAGCCTGGGGTAATTATGTTTACCTTGTCTAGAACTGGATTAATCTTATATGGCACAGACAGCATCTGCTTATGCATGATTTGACAATTAAACTGCAAGATTGCCCTGTACATTTACGTATGGAAAAACAAGTACACTTGCAATTTAAGAGTTATGCAGCTGTGATATCAACTATATGTTATTGTGAACATCAACAGCTGAGAATTTATGTTTGTGTTTGTATTGAAAATTGTACAGATATAAATGTTGTGTGATATTTCCGCAATTGAGACTTTTCATTCGTATTGTACTTTTTTGAGCTCCTCTCTTCTTCACATCATGATTCCTGTTATACATAGAAGAAAACAATTTAATAAAAAAAAAATTTAATCTGCTAGGACATGTGGGAGAAATTGTAGCAGGTTACCCTCCTTAATGGGGCCTCACTGCATATATACGTTCCAACAAAAACCTGATGAACTCTAAACTAGATTTTATGTTTATTGTTGGGCTTTTGATTGTGCTAATATGTTTTCTTGTCAGCAACTTTGTAGTTTGTATACATATCAATGTTGGCCTTATGTGTGGTCTATTTAAATATATTGATGTTTGGTTTGTTTTATATTGTTTTGCGTACCTATGTCCTTTTTGTGTATTATTCACAGCCATGATGAAGTTCATATGATTTGAACAAAACACGCTGGCTGGATACTTTCTGATTTTATGAAACATGGAATAAAGGAAGATTTTTTATAAAGACACTGAACTGTGGACATTATATTTTTCTGCAGGCATCATTCCCTTCTCTTAAATCAATAGCCATGAGGACCATGCAAGTGTCCTCAGGGGATTAAGTATCTCTAGAGCTCCTTGCTTATAAGTGTTTCTGATAAAACAATGCATATATCTCAGAATATAACAGAAACTGTTATATTGTGCAGTTATATTCAACTGTTTTCTTTCAGCAGTGAATAGTATAGTTTGAACATACTCCTGGTGTACCATCCTTTAACATAAGGGTATGATGTAGGCACATGATTGGCATGGGTGAAGGAACTGGCCCTTTTGAACCACACCTAAATCAATTTATATTCACTTATAAAACAATTAGAAGTAGTTTGTCCCATGCAATCTCCCAACCCTGTTTCGTCAGGATCTAGTGTTGTGCTCACCATAAGTGTTGTCCCCTAGACACTCCACCATACCGTGCCAAACACTACTCAGTGCACTGACAATCTATGCTTTAGGAGTCACTAAAATGAGGAGCAATGAATTCTGTCTGTGTACATTTAACATTTTGTAACTAGCCCTGTGGGATTTGTGAGCAGGAAACTGATGGTTTCTACTTCTGTCACTGTTTTCAATTGTGCAATATTTGTTTACAATATTGCAAGCAGGCAGACATTATGGAAGGCGCCAATGTGCTGCTGGAGACATTGGCAAGACGTGAACTAGACTGCAGAGTTTAATTTTAGTCTTTGGTTACCAGACAGCTGCTGAGTAGTAGGTGAAAGCCTATTATGAGCTGTACCAACAACTTACAGTAGGCTTGACCTCAGCCTTTTTGTTTAACATTGGGTGCCTTTGTAGTCACTTTTGTTTGCCTCCTTGCTTTTTATTCAATGGCTTTTCTAGTCCACTTTGTATTTGTCTCTCCCCTTCTTCTGTTTGCTCATCCCCTGAAACATAGCTACTTCACCATCCTTTTGATTGGATGACCTGTATTCTTCCAGTGCTTACATTTATTAAACTACTTTTTGGTATTTCTTTCAGCAATCAATGAGAGCACATGTGTTTTCATGCTTGCTTCCGTGTGCAACTTCTCTCTCCAAACACCTGCCCCCACACTCTATGTTGCTCTCTCCCTCATGTGCTGCTCTTTCTCCCATCTCTGCTTCTCCCCCACCTTAGTGTTCTTCTGTCCCTGGTGTTCTGCTTTTCATCTCCTCCCCAACTCAGCTTTATACATATTGCTTTGCCCCACATACTGCTCCATTGCTGCTCAGCCCCTTCACAGGCATTTACAGTTTTTCTTCTATTGTTTAAGTAAAGAATGTGAGGACTGCAGACAATAAACATGAAGAAATGTAATACAGAAATTTCAACAGCTTTGATGTCACAAGAATTTTCTTAAATAAATACAATTTGTAAGGCTGTTAAAACTGACATTTTATGGGGGGAAAGCGCATTCCTATTTAATTGATACAGAAACAAATATTGCCCCCCATTTTTTTACATAATGGCAGCCTAACAGATGTCGAATTCCAAAACAGGTCCTGTTTATAATTAGGTCTGTCATTTGAAAGAATATAGATTCGGACATACAATCGGCTCGGGTAGAGAAATCTTTAAGGCCCAATGATTGAATATTGCTGGTAAAGTCCAGAAAAATGGTCCAATGAAATCTCGATGCTTCTCAGCTGTTTCTGAACAATGATGACTGTCTGCTAAAGCCACAATTCACACAAGTCAATGCAGCTTTTCTTTTCTTTTTTATTTAATGAGTATGAGGGAGTGGTAGCACTTTTCACGCTGAGACCCAGGCACCACATTTTGTGCAATTGCACAGAAATGCATGTCAGACACAGAAAAATAACATGAATACGCAATATGGGGAATGTGCAGCATTGCTTAAAGTGTCTTTTAATGCTGTTCTTTAGATGTGTGAGGACAACATGAAATAGTTTTTCTCAACAGTTTTCTCAAACACTGACCCGCAAATTTAAAACTCTTCAAAGGCAGTCACTTCCCATGTCTAACAATGCTAGGGAGGACTGCCATAATCTCTTCTGCAAGGAGCGGGACACACGAAAGAGTGTTAAAGACAAAAGCTTGGTGATACTTAGTTTAGCAGAGAATGCTAAAGGCAAAAGCCTGGTGAAACTTAGTTTCTGATGCTTCTGCTCATCCCAGCCAGTGGAACACTTGTGGCACGCCTCAGCCTTTCCACGTAGCAGGCTTTTTACGAAGGAGGTCTTGACCCCTGATGAAGGGTCCTTTTAACCCGAAATGCATTGGGTTGGACTGAATTGTTACTCGCAAGTGAATATTGTGACCTCCTTTTTCATTGAAGATTTATGTCAAGAATTTGTTATCCAAAAAGATTAAAGAACTGATTTATCCGGTTGATTTTGTGTTAGAATTTGTTTGTTCAATTGTATTTGTTAAATTTTATGTATAAATTAGATTACATAGGACTAACAACAGGCATCCCTCTGGAGCACAGTATTGCATACAGTGTCCAGAACACAGGTTCTAGTAGTCTTGACACTTTTCACATCCATATCACTGTATGCACACAACGTTTAAATTAAAACATTAGAACCTATCTTAAGAATGAATTAAGATACAGAATCTTGAGTGCAACAACACCTATTTCAAATATCATTATCCCAGCCAGGGGCCAGCAGACAAAGAGGCAAAACTGTAGAGTGACTCCTTAGCAATCGTCTTAAATGGGAACCTTTCTCCTTCTAAGCAGCATGATATATGTGCAAATCTTTCTAAAGGAGTTGCACAGCAGCAAACTGCAGCTGCCAAGCTAGCAAAAAACAGAGAAATACTTAAAAAGACAAATGCAACACAATATAGTGGAGTGGGGAATAGGGGTGAAAATGAACACCGAATATTGGTCTAAGCAATAAGGATGGGGTGAGGGGTGAAAATTGGAAAAAAAGCATCTGGGTGACAGTGGTTTGGGGCCCAATATATGAGTGTTGGAGGAAAGGCAGCAACGCAGAGATCCTGGATTAAACTGTGAGAAAGGCAGCAGCGCCCAGGTGACAGCAAATGAGGGAGGAGAAAGCAAAACAGAGTGCACTCGCGGGCATAGATTTGTAGGGGTGGGGGAGCACATGAGGGACTGAACAAAAAATACATGCACTTGTTGCTTGGATATGAATTTATCTTGAAAAAATAAAAAGACAAAAGTCATTTGGCATAACATGAACAACTTGGTTAAATTAAACGCAGCAGCTGGGAGAGCATCAACAGAGTCATATCTGAAGACTGTACCGAGGTTTTGGCCCTTTATTTCTACAGTCCTTGAGGTTCAATGAATTGATTACACATTCTTGTGAAGCACGTAAATCTGGGCCTAATCGTGAACCATAAATACAACCATCTGATAAGGGGAACACAGGTAGCTCTTGACTTTGTGGCGACCTAGTTTGAGCCAGTGTGTGTGTCCAAATGTCCGTCATGCGAAGCGCATGATCACGCGTAGTTGCATGATGTGTTTTGATTGGCTGAGTGTTCCTAACTGCATGTGGCATCTGACTTTGTGGTATTTTGAGATCCCATGCCTTTGGCCACAGTGTTTTATTGGGACCAATCTCCTCAGACCTGTTGAGGTGCAACTGCTTATCTGTGGAATCGATCTGGGTTTTTCCTGTTTGTGCATTTGTCTTCAGGCTAAGTGTAACCCCACTTATGAACTATCAATCGATAGGCTTCAGTTTAGGTCGCAGGGCCTGTCTGACCACCTATATCTGACTCTGGGTTGATGGGGAGGTCATCTAGGGTGAATTTGACAGTAAATATACAAGTTCCTCATTACATGACATATAACATGACGATCATTGATAATATATTTTCCAACATTCTAATTATGCACACATCGCATTTACCGGTATTGGCATTGTTATGCGTACATATATTATGGTGCATAACAACATTGTATTTACTAGTATTGCCATTGTTATGCATTTTTTTTTTTTTTTTAACATCATTTTTATTGCATCACCAATATAAATGTACAGACAGTATATTCAAGAATAATAACATAACATGTACAGGTTTAGCTTGATCCAGTCAACCACCATCTGGGGGGTGCATCCCGATCACGGCGCGGGTGACTCCTCTCTGTCCGTATCTTGTACTCCTTACAATGTCCGACCGATTCATCATGCACATAACCCTGGGACGCTTTTGTGCTTTTCGCCCCTCCCCCTCCCCAAATTTCGGTACCCCAACATCCCTCCAAAGCAGCCTCCTACCCGCCCTCCCCCGTGGTCGCTCTGCGCTTGGGTAACCATGTAAGAGTGTCCGGTGTGTTGCAGGAGGAAGTAATCTTTCGCTAAGGTGTGTTCTCCTGTGTAGTGTTAGGGTCTGCTCCATCTAGTTCGCTCACGCCATCCTGCCCCTCATCGTCCACATCCCGGAGCGCCTGCACCATCACCTCCCATGCAGTCGCCCTTTCCAGTGCCTTCTCGTCATTCAACCTCCATGCCATCTGGTATCGCAGGGTACTTTCACACGCGGCCCATCTCAGACACTCCCCATACCATCTTTTATATGTGGGCCCCACTCTGGACTTCCAATTTCTTGTGATCTCCCGCTTGGCCAGGATAAGCCCTAAATCTATAAATTTACTAGTCATCTTATTCCTAGGTGTGTGCGGGAACCAATGAAGGACGCCAACTGCTTTAGTAAACTGGATATCCCTGTCCGTCGCGCCGTTAAGGGCCCGCCCAACTTCCTGCCAATAATCGCCCAAAGAGGGGCAATCCCACAGCATATGACACAGATCCGCCCCAGCTGTATTACATCTGGGGCAAGCAGCGTCGGTCGCCCCAAAATACTGTTGGATTTTCCCGGGCGTGAGGTATGCCCTGTGAATAACATAAAAGTGAATCAATTGGAACCTGGCATTCCTCGAGCTCTTCCGTGCCCGTCTCAGCAACTGGCCCCAGGTCGTGTCTGGTATCTCCACCTGGAGGTCCAGCTCCCACTTGGCCTTCAGGGCTGCCAAAGGTTGCAAGGCCTCCCGCTGCATCCTGGAGTATAGGCATGTGACAGCCTTAAAGGTTCCCGCCGCCATCATGGCGTACTGGCAGGCCATCGAGGTGCCCGGTTCCTGCAGCCCTTCCCCCCAGTGGGCTCGCATAGCGCCCGTGACTGCCGCGTGCAGCAGGTAGTCGCCCCTCGGAAGGTCAAATCTCTCCTGCAGGTCCCGAAACGGCAGCAACACCCCATCTTCATAGAGGTCACCCAGCATTTGTATTCCCGCCTCCTCCCACCCTAGCAAGCGCGACCAGTCACCTCCATGCGGGAGGGCAGTGACCATTCCCAGTGGTATTTCGGGGGCATACATAAGGCGGACACCCGCCCGCTTACGGGCCCGGTCCCAGCAAAGACGGAATGTCTGCTCCTCGACCGTCAGGTCTCCCACTCTGAGTTTCTGGTGCAGCGTAATATAAGCCAGAACGTGTCGCGGGGTGCCTTCCACTCTCACGTCCTCGGGGCCTCTGTACACTCTCGCCACCTCCTGAGTGAAAGTCTGCAGCTGCGCGGCTAGGTAATATCCTTCAAAATCCGGCACTGCCATACCTCCTTCATCTTTGGGGCGCAACAGCGTGTCGAGCGCTATGCGCCTCCTACCCGTGCCCCACAAGAACGCTATGACCAGTGACCTCAGGCGTTTGAAAACAGAGCTCGGGACCCATACCGGTAGTGTCCTAAAATAGTACAAAAGCCTGGGCAGGGCTATCATTTTAAGCAGGGAAATTCTACCGGCCAGGGAGAGCGGCAGAGTTGCCCAGAAGTCCATGGACCCCCGCAGGGCGTTAATACAGCGAGTGATGTTGCCATCCAGTAGGTCGGACGGGGCGTGGTAAACATAGACCCCTAGATAATGTAGGCAGCGCGGCTCCCACCGGAGTTCCTGAGCAGTTAGTGGGCACGGTTCTCCCGGCCTCAGGGGAAACAGACAGGATTTAGGCCAGTTGACCCTCAGGCCCGACAACCTACCGAACTGCCCCAGTAGCCGCCGCGCCCCCTGGAGCTCGGGGCCCGCATCGGCCAAAAACATCAGCAAGTCATCTGCGTACAGGGAGATGAAGTGCGGTCTCCCCCTAAATGGCAAACCTGCGTAGTGGCGGCCCAGTCTAGCTATCGCTGCGAAGGGTTCCATTGCCAACGCGAACAGGAGCGGTGATAGGGAACAACCCTGTCTAGTGCCACGCCTAATCGGGTATTGTCTCGAGATCAGTGCGCCCACCCGGACCCTCGCTACTGCCTCGGCATAGAGGACCTTGGTCCATCTTATATATCCGTCCCCCAGCCCGAAGCGACGCATCACCTCATACAAGTATCCCCATTCGAGGCTGTCAAATGCCTTCTCAATATCAATGGATAGGACAAATGGGGAGACGGTGTCCGGCCAGTCCGCACCCATCAGTCTCGTGAGTCTGCGGATGTTATGAGTGGTATTGCGTGTCGGTATGAAACCGCACTGGTCACCGTGAACCAGGCCCGTCATGTGTACCAGCAATCTGTTGGCCAGAATTTTACTGAGGATCTTGTAGTCCGTCGTCAACATAGACAACGGACGATACGAGGACAGCGCCGCACCCTCTCTGCCCGGTTTCAAGAGCGGGATCATGAGGGCCTCGCACATAGAGCCCGGGAGTCGGCCCTTCTCCTGCACCTCGTTGTACACCTCGCGCAGCCGTGGAGCAAGGTACTCTAGATATTTGCCATAAAATTCGATCGGTAGTCCGTCAAGGCCCGGGGTCTTGTTCCTAGCCATCTGTTTTACAGCACAACCTATTTCTCCAAGGGAGATGGGCCGCCCTAACTCTTCTGCCTCCGAGTCCTCCACTCGCGGCAACTGTAACCCGTCCAAGAACTCCTCAAGCTCCTCCGCCCCTCCTGTATCACCACTCATATAGAGCCCCTCATAATAAGTACGAAACTTATTCAGGATCCCGGGTTGAGAGTGGCAGGGCTCCTCCCCTGGCTCCTGGATCCTCATGATCGGCACTCCCCCCCGGACTGGGTTAGCAAGCCAAGCCAACATCGCCCCCGCCTTATCACCTTCCGCATGCGCCCTCGTCACGTACGCCTTTATGGTCGAAGCTACGCAGCCGCTCTAGCTCTACCGCCAGCCCCTCCCGTGCCCCGCTAAGCCCCTCCTGCAGTTCAGGGTGATTCGGGCGCCTCTTCTCGAGATCCCTCAGCCGTGTCTCAGCCTTATCTAAGTCATCCAACAGAGTCTTCCGAGCCCCTGCCGTGTGTCCAATACAGTGTCCCCGCACCACCACCTTGAACGCATCCCATTCAACCGCCCTCGTGGAGGCCGAGCCATTGTTCTCCTCAAAATACCTCTCAATGCGTTCACTCAGGGCCTCCCTGAACAACAAGTCGTCCAGGGTGTCAGGTTGCAGGCGCCATGTTGGCACGCAGTTAACAGTCACCATCCATTCCAGAGACATCAACAAGGGGTTGTGGTCCGATATCGTCCTGGCCAAGTATTCCGCCCCTCCCACCGCGGGGAGCACACATTCCGAACAAAGAAACGCATCCAGCCTCACATGCAAATCATGCAGGTGCGAGTGAAAGGAGTAGTCCCTAGCGGTGGGGTGCAACGCCCTCCATGCATCCGTGAGGGCCCAGCTCTCCTGCCATTCCAACCTACGCTTGGCGACCCTATGTACTGGGGACGCGCGCAGCGGGGGATGGGACCTATCTAGTAGCACATCCTCAACTGAGTTGAAGTCCCCCCCCAAGAGGACCGGCCCTGCCAAATAACCCGCCAATTTGCCCGAGATGGTAGACAAGAAAGCGGGCAGGTCTACATTAGGAGCATACACATTACAGAGAGATATCATCCTGCCTCTCAGCCTCCCCTCCACCGCCACATATCTGCCCTCAGGGTCCACCGATGATTTTGAGACTTGGAAGGGGACCCCCGCTCGTATCCAAATCAATGCCCCCCTTGCAAATGCTGAGAATGTCGTGTAGAATAGCTGCCCCCTCCAGCGCCTTTGCAGAGCCGCCCCTTCTTGCTTATTTAGATGCGTCTCCTGCAGGAACGCTATATGTACCCCCCTACGCTTGAGGTACGCCTGAACTTTATGTCTGCGCGTCATGGACTGCATACCCCGCACATTCCAGGTCACACATTTCAACGCCCCAGTACTAGCCATTCCCCCCTACACAACCGGACCATATAGCAAAGAACAATGTCCGCATAAGTCCCGCGACCACGGGCCCACCCACCCACCCTCTCCAAACAGGAAGCCGAACCCCTCCAACAACAACTACCCCCTGAGCAACCCCAACTGCTCGCAACTCCCACCCCCCCAGGACAGGCCCCCCGCAACTGGAAGTACCCCCATCCAAACCAACACTCCCGACCACCCCTCAAGGAAAGGTGGTGATGGTCGCAGTCCCCACTGCGATGACCTTAGGGGCCAGTAAGGCGCGGCTCAATGCTATAAGACCTTAAAACAAATCAGCCCCGCGCGCTCCACCCCACAATCCCCACATTACAGCTCCCCAAAACCTCAATCAATAATGTTCCACTGCTGCAGGCCCAGTGCCCCGGTGTCCAACCAACGAGTTCACTCCGCCAGGCCAGTTCAACACGCCTCTAGTATCTCTCCCGAAGTCTGCGGCGTCACAATAGGGCCCCGGGCTCCACCAAATTCCGATTGTCCTGTCTCTGAGCCCGTGCCTGGGTCCTCAGATTCTGTGCCCTTCCCGGACTGAGTCCTGGCGGTCCTAGATAAGTCCACCACCGCCTGTAGGGCCGCCTGCCTCTCCGCCTCCGTCTGCGACATCGAAGGTTTCCCGGTTCTCTTGCGGTTCCTCCTGATCCGTTGGGACTGCCTGATCGGCTTCGCCACCTTAGCCTCTTCCTCCCTGGCCTTAGCACCGTCCGTTCCCGCCTTATAAGTGTCCCACCAGTCCCAGGCGTCCGCGGAGGTCGTGAAGAATAAAGATTTCTCATCCACCACCACTCTTAGCTTGGCCAGGAACAACAGGGAATATTTGATGCCTTCCTGGCGGAGCTCCCGCTTGAGGGACAGGAAGTTTGCCCGGAGTCGCTGCGTCTCAAATGTGTAGTCCGGGAACATGGTGACTCTGTTGTTATCCACTTGGAAGGGGCCTGCCTCTCTCGCCCTCTGCAAGAGCCAGTCTCTGTCCCGGTAATGGAGCAGCTTGAACACCACCGGACGAGGAGGAAGGCCCAAAGCTGGCGGGCGCGCCGGAACTCTATGTGCCCGTTCCAGGGAGAAGAAGGGGGACAGACCTTCTGGTGCCACCTCCGTCCGCAGCCAGTTATCCAAGTAGCCCACCATGTCGTCGCCTTCAATTTTTTCTGGCAGGCCCACTAGGCGTACGTTGTTGCGCCTGTTTCTGTTTTCTGCATCCTCGGCCCTCCTTTCCAGCACCTTCAGGCGGTCCATCACGTCTGCCATCTGGGCCTTCATCGTTTCCTGGCCTGGGGCTAAGTCCTTAACCGTGATCTCCACGGATTTCACCCTGTCTTTAAGTTTGTCGTGGTCGGCCTTCAGGAGGCCCAAGCCCGTCGCCACCTGAGCTATATCTTGCTGCAGGGCGTCCTTTGTGGTGGCGATGGCCTCCAGGATACAATCCTGCATCCGCTGCAATGCCGCTTGGTCTCTCTCCGCTCCCTCCGCAGCCTCAGTATCGGTCGCGCCATCTCCCTTCCCCTTCGTCTTCCCCATCTGGGCCTGAATGTGTTCCTGGTCGCCCTCTGAGTGCCGTCGGGTTCCGTCCTCCGGCAGGGCTCTCGGGCCCAGATATGTCACCAAGATGCAGGAAGCACTGAGCGATCGCAGCCCGGCCAGCGCCAGACGTGCCAGAGGCCCGGGGCTCTCGTCACTGGGTCACTGCCGCTCCGTCGTCGCCCCTACCAGGGGGGCGGTCCTCAGCCACCGCCCGAGGGTGCGCCCGAAGTCCACTCGGCACCCGGGGAGAGGCGCGATGCGGCCGCCAACACCTCTAATGAGTCAGGGAGCAGTCCTCAGTGGGTCTCCGGGTAGATGTCCCCGTTGCGATCGGTCTCATGCCCTCGCCGCCATTTTGGGGTCCGCGACTTCTCGCCTGGGTTCAACTTTCACAGTCGAAATATTGCTGCGGGATGGCTCGGTGTCGTCCTCCGTGGGCCCTGGACCCTCCGCAGTACCTTCCAGTACCGGATGGTATCGGTTACCTCGGGGTACGATCAAATTTTCAGGATATTTTCCGGGATCGGGCACGGAGCTCCGAGCTCACGCTGCCTACCTCCTCGGCATCCAAGCCACGCCCCTGCCATTGTTATGCATGAATATATTATGACGTCATTGACATTGTATTCACTGATTTTAACACACTCTCATGGAGTGCTCAAAGAAAAATAAAAAAGTAGTTCCCTAAATGTGAGCTGGGGATGGACACAAATCATTCAATCAAGATGATGGTAAGAGGCGATGCTCAAGGGGAGGAACAAAACATGATGGACAAGCAAAACCAAGTGCCAAGGAAAGGAAAATGATAAGCAAAGGGCAGGCTTCAACAGCTGTATAAACTCTTGTTAAGCCCACAATATGTCTTTAGCAACCAAACAGCACACGCTATAACAGGGGTGCCCCTGACACACCTCAGCCTCAGTCCCACTGTAATGTATTACTTGTAAAGCACACTGTTACCAGCCGGCGTCCTGGCGCTGTATACCGCTGGGGAACCCATCATGGCTTTCCCTGTGGGATGGTCCCTACTGGGAGTCCCCAAGGTGGAGCCAGGCATCCCCGGCATTGATGGGCCCATTGTGGAGATTCGGCAAGCTAATGCCCAGAGTTGCCAAGTGGGACCCCTGGTTAGAGTAGGCACCGAGGCGAGAATTATCGAGTCCGCTGACCTTGGTCCACGACCCTGCCGCGTCGGGAATTGAACCCTGGTCCCGGGCCGACTTCTGCTTCCGGGTCTGCTCCCTCTAACCAGTGAGCCACACCACTCCACTAATAGCCTTTGATAGCAACGGAGGCCTAACCTTATATTGATTAAGTCAAATTAGATTGTTAATTAACCTACATGACAAACAAATCAATGGCCTCCAGAAGATGCGAGGTGTGAAAGACAGTGACATATCAGGGTGGAGCGATAAAGCTGTTCATAAAGTCACCAGTCACATATTAATTGCAAAGTAGTAGACATATCACCTCACTTTGAAATCCTAAAATTCACGGTGTCACAATTACTTTCGTCCACACTTGTTGAACAGGCTATATCAAAACTGGCAGGATGTTGGGCATGTATATATCCAAACTACTTGCAATGTTAATGTGGGTCCAATTTGCAATTTACATTGAATTACATTGGACTGATTAATATGGATGGTTATAACGTTCACAAATGAAGCAGCGCCCATTAACACAGCTTATGTGTCGTTCTAAGATTTCCTCATCTTGATCTTGGGGCTCACGTGTTGAATCGGTTTTCGGCTGCTTTTGACAAGCGAACAGTGGAGAGAGCATAGTAGATCTGACTTGTACATGCCAATAGTCCCGATTCAGGTGGGAGACTCAAGATTTTTAATGCCCAAACTGGCTTGCTCTTAGAAGTCATCCACATAAAATTGACTCTGCTACAAAATATGTCAGTGGAGAAAATACATTCCCCCAATTTATTTTTTCCCCAAATCTTCCACTTTTAAAATGTTTGGCATGTGTGCTGACCGCAGAGCTTCTGTTTAAATTGTCACCCCAGGCGACTACGCCTAGTATTGCGGATGTTAATTCCACACATTGCAAAGTAAAACAAAAATATACATCATATTCTTCTGCTGATGTTTATGTTTAGCCGTTGCTGCTCTTTGCCATACAAACAAGCATTTGCAATGCAATAGGGCTCGCATTAGTAAAGTTAGAGGTATTAGTATTGTAAATGACAACATTTTTGTTTATGTTTTTGTTTTGAAAATAGCTGAATTAATAACTTTGTCATTTACAATGCCAATAGTGTTAACTTTTGCAAACGTGACACCTATAGCATTTGTAATGCAATATGTGTTGTATTTACATGACTTAGATGTATTAATATTAAAAATAACAATGGGTTGTATTTTTTTCAATATTTAATACTTAAATAAAAGTTATTGTAATTAATAATGGCAATAGCTTAAACTTTTGCAAATAACTTTTTGGAAGATTATGTTTAGTGTATTTTATTGTGATGAAAATACAAGAACAGAAGTGAAATATTAACTTTTTTGTGACATTTGTAATAAAGTTTGAAACATTGAGAGAACATATTTGAATCAGTTGTTGTTGAATGGTTGCACAGATTGATGCTGGGGTGGCTCTGAATGATGTTGTGGTGGCGACGAGTGATGCTGTGGCGTTCAGTGATGCTCTGGTAGCGCATAGTGATGTTGTGGTGCCCCTGAGTGATGCTGTGGTGATGCGATGGATAGTGAGGGCGATAGATGGATAGAGGGAGGGCGAAAGATAGAGGCAGGGTGAGAGATAGAGGCAGGGCAAGAGGGCGAGGGATGGAGTGTGGGCGAGGGATGGAGTGTGGGCCGGGGGAGGGATGGAGTATGGGGCGGGGGAAAGATGGAGTGTGGGGCGGGGGAGGGATGGAGTGTGGGGTGGGGGAGGGATGGAGTGTGAGGAGGGATGGAGTGTGGGGCGGGGAGGGATGGAGTGTGGGGCGGGGAGGGATGGATGGAGTCGGGTAAATAGATGGATGGATGGATGGAGTGCGGGGATGGATGGATGGAGTGCGGGGATGGATGGATGGATGGATGGATGGATGGATGGATGGATGGAGTGGGGGGATGGATGGATGGATGGAGTGGGGGATGGATGGATGGATGGAGTGGGGGGGATGGATGGATTGAATGGGGGGATGGATGGAGTGGGATGGATGGATGGATGGAGCGAGGTGATGGATAGATGGATGGAGTGGGGGGATGGATGGATGGAGTGGGGAGATGGATGGATGGAGTGGGGGGGTGGATGGATGGAGTGGGGGGATGGATGGAGTGGGGGGATGGGGGGGTGGATGGATGGATGGAGTGGGGGGAGGGATGGATGGATGGATGGATGGATGGATGGATGGATGGATGGATGGATGGAGTGGGGGAATGGATGGATGGATGGATGGATGGATGGATGGATGGATGGATGGATGGATGGATGGATGGATAGAGTGGGGGGTGCATGGATGGAGTGGGGGGATGGATGGATGGAGTGGGGGGATGGATGGATGTAGTAGGATGGATGGATGGATGGAGTGGGGGGATGGATAGATGGATGGAGTGGGGGGATGGATGGATGGTGGAGTGGGGGATGGATGGATGGAGTGGGGGGATGGATGGATGGAGTGGGGGATGGATGGATGGAGTGGGGGGATGGATGGATGGAGTGGGGGATGGGTTTATGGAGTTGGGGGAAGGATGGAGTGGGGGGAATGGATGGAGTGGGATGGATGGATGGATGGAGTGGGGGGATGGATGGAGTGGGGGATGGATGGAGTGGGATGGATGGATATGGATGGATGGAGATGGATGGATGGAGTGGGGGGATGGATGGATGGAATGGGAATGATGGATGGATGGATGGATGGAGTGGGGGGATGGATGGATGGAGGGGATGGATGGATGGAGTGGGGAGGATGGATGGAGCGGGGTTGATGGATGGAGTGGGGGGATGGATGGATGGAGGGGATGGATGGATGGATGGATGGATGGAGTGGGGGGATGGATGGATGGATGGATGGAGTGGGATGGATGGATGGAGGGGATGGATGGATGGAGTGGGGGATGGATGGAGGGGATGGATGGATGGAGTGGGATGGATGGAGTGGGGGAATGGATGGAGTGGGGGGATTTATGGATGGAGTGGGATGGGTGGATGGATGGAGTGGGGGGATGGAAGGAGTGGGGGGATGGATGAGTGGGGGGTGGATGGATGGAGTGGGGGGATGGATGGATGGAGTGGGGGGATGGATGGATGGAGTGCGGGGATGGATGGAGTGGGGGAGATGGATGGATGGAGTGGGGGGGATGGATGGATGGATGGAGTGGGGGAGCCGAAGGCAAGAAAAAAAGTACAATCAGGGGAGCAGAAGGCAAGACAAGAAAAAACAAGATGTTGAGCTTACCCCTAGATACCGACCTTGTTCCCCAGCACTAAATCAGCAGCTTTGGCCTTTACGCAACATCCCCTCATTTAATTTATTTCCACAACAGCAAATTGTAAACATATTTTAAAAATAAATACATTTATTAAATGCACCTTTACGAGTTTAAAAATACCCATACAGCAGCACCATTTTGTCGAAAGTAATGTTTTATTATCACAAAGGGTAACATTGTTTTTAAGCTTATTGTAATGTATTTATACTTAATTTATCAGAAAAAGAGGGGGGGTTGAGCCAATCAGTTTGGACTAGCATGATAGGTTTGAATCGTTTCTCGAAGTGTTGGGAAAGGAGACAGTGATGGGATAATAAAGGGCAAATTAGGCTCCTAGCAGAGATTGTTGTCTTTACTGCAGTGGCAGACGTGGAACACATAGTGAATTAAGTTGCCTTCAATAGCAAGATCTCAAATTTCCCACAAAGCTGCCAAGCTGTGTAGAGAGCACAGTGCATAATAGAGCCAGGGGAAACAAATAAACGAGTAGTCTGTCTATTCAAGCCCACAGGAGTACAGGATGAAGAAAAGCTTGTGAAGCCATTTACCAGCCGAGGCACAAGGTGAGTGATGCCCATCTGGAGCTGCTTCCGCCTCCATGACATGCTATGATTTTACAAGCTAGAACAATACCACTGGGTCTGGGCTCCCAACGACACAGCTTGCCACAAGCTTCTAATAAACAACAAAAATTGCCAATGCCACTAATTTCTGAATAAGACAATTATTTAGTCAAAACATACGGATGAGACAGTATGTTTGTTGATTTTAATTACAATTCTTTTTGTTTCTTTTTAGTTTCTATTAACCACTATTTAAATGAGTACTTTTTCAAATTGTTGTACAAATGTTAAAACCTGGTGTACACAGCAAAAAATGATATATATTATATCAAAAATCACAACTTACTTATTTACAAAGATTACATCTTATTCACCATTCAATCTACATTCATTCATCACTCAAACCAATACAAACAACCACAACAAAACATAAATGATTCAATGAATGCTGGAATTGCAATATTCACAACAAAAAGCCAATATTTGTTTTTCAGCAAAAATGTGTATGTACAGTTATATTTATCTTAATTACTAAATTGTTGATTTTGGCTTATAACAAAAAAAGAGTCTACGCGTTTCGAACTCCCGTCATTTCGGAGTTCTCATCAGGACCAATATCTGTAATGGAAGAACAGAGTTGGTTTTAGGATTTTGGGATAACTACTGCTAAGCTGCCTGTTCCCAAAACTGCAAGTTTCCTCACCTACCTCGCACTCATCAGAGAATAGCTGGTAATGTTCTTGAAACCAAAGTCTGCAAAAAATGCAGGAAACCAAGATCAGGGCAAAATTCAAACCATTTGAGACCAATTCCTCACCACATCTTTCAACATCATTCAATCTCCATAACCACTTACTTGTGAGTTTCTATAGCCTGTTGTCGACTGCCTGGCTCGCCGTTTCTAAATGGGGGGGCAATAACGTGATTTGATTAGGTTAATGGTCCTGTGGCCAACACCATTGTGTTGCTGCGCGTGTTAATTCCAAAGTAACGCTTACCTGAATGGGCGGGTCAGGCACGTTGTATACACTGTTGGTAGTTATAGTTGGTTTAGATCTGTAAACAAACGGTAGTTTTTATATTAAAAAACCAACGTCCCTTTGGAATATCAGTGGCAATTATGCACCGGGCGCGCGTGCGTTAAACGAAACCTCCTTACTTTTTTAGAAGCGGACTACCCGGTGCCCAAGTCACACGACGTCCGAATGCTCGTCTGTTTGCATTCACTTCCTGGACCGCATAGGATCTTGGGAAGTGTAATCCCGGTGCTGGGCGGTATTTGTGGTTCAAAGGGTGCTTCTTTTTTATTCCAACTTTATTGATTCGGGTGTTCTCTTTAAGTTGGAGTAGTTTACATAAGTTGTTGCAGATAAGTATTTATATGGAATTTCGTGGTGCCTCGAGGCGAGTGGAAATTTGTGCGGAAATAAATCTGAGGTGAAACCTCTTCATCAGATTGTTTAACATGAGTCTCTTTTAGTTGTCTCATGTGACGGCACAACGCGAACGTGGGTTGAAAAAAAACTTTCTTGCTTTCTTCGAGGGACAGTCGAGTGTCCAAGTCCCACGACATCTGTTTGCATAAGCCTCCTGAACCACATGGGATGTGGTCAGTGTTCATGGCTCACAGGACACTTACTTTCTTGTTCCAACTTTATTAAACTCGTTGGGTTGGAGCAAATTTGCATTGCGATGGCTTACGTGTGAGGAACGTCATATGTTGTTTCAGATTGATATTTTTTTGAAATTTACTTTTGGTGGCGCCTCATGGAAAAAATGGAAATTTACGCAAAACATTTTCATCAGATAGTTGAGATGAATCACTTTTACTAGCTCCTGTGACAGACAGTCTGGTTAAAACAGTCATGGAACGATGTGGTTGAAGTTGGATGACATTAATATGTGGTGCTTGGCTGAATCTATCTGGGGGGTCAATGTGGTTACAGTTTGAACATTTCTGACAGTTCATTAAATCCTGTAAATGCCGTGTTGAACTTTACTATGAGCATTGCTTCTCTTTTCATCAGTTTAGCATCCAAATTGCCACCTCTTGCATCATTTTCGACCTTTGAAATTACTGTCCATGTCAAATCAGTATCTTTATGATTTTTTTCTTTTCAGTGGCTTACCAGAGGAGCGCTGATGACATTATTTTTTATTTTGATTCATGTTGCTGTATCCTCACACGCACTTCTTGATTGGTTTTTCAATGTATAATAAGTTGCATGGGAACAAAATTCCATATATCACATACCGAGTTTTGCAATTGGAGACAACTTCATGTTTCCAATTAATTTGATAGTGTGTGAAAACTTTTCCTTCCTGTGTTGAATCACAACAAGAACAAGTGCCACATTTGTGGTGACCTTGGACTGGAGCCAAGCGTAAAATAGTACGTAAATCTGGATTTTTGGCTTCTGGAAAGGCTGCTCTCACTAGGTGGTTCGAGATGCTGTAGTTTTTTTTAAATGCAAACAGTGGTTCATTCTGGAAGGACGGGTCCAAATTTTTCAGCAAATGCCAGTTCTGTTTAACCAATTTTTTCAAAGCATTGGAATCAGGACATAAGGTGGATACAAATACCATTCTTTCAGTTTCCTTTTTGGATCTTCTCTCCAGTAGACATTCTCTGGGTGTCCACCACGCTCTTTTCATTGATTTTTTGAGCAATTTCTTTGGATATCCACGTTGTTTAAGATTGACAGTGAGATTTTTTGCATGTGGTAAGTATTCTCCCTTCTCTGTACAATTGCGCCGAATACGGAGGTACTGCCCATAATGCAAGTTGTCCTTTAGGCTGCGTGGGTGGTTGCTCCCGAAATGTAAGGCTTTGTTTCAATCTGTTGGTTTCTTGTACAGGGTTGTCACTAAACCTCCACTGGAGGGGTAAACCTCAACGTCCAGAAATGGCATTTTGTCTCTGGAATAATCCAAACTGAATTTAATTGATGGCATTCTGTTGTTTATCCATACATGAAAGTTTTTTAAATCCTCTTCTGATCCTCTCCACACAAAGAAGATATCGTCAATGAAACGAAACCAGTGTGTTATCCATTGTGCGAAGGGGTTGTTGTGATAAACAAATGTTTCTTCATATTTGGCCATAAACAAGATGGCCAATTCAGGGGCAAAAGGGCAACCCATGGCCACGCCTCCTACTGGGAAGAAAAATTCCCCATTAAAATTAAAGTAATTTTTCTTGAGGGCAAATTCTGCTAGTTTTTTAATGAATGCGGTTGGTACGCTATGTGGTCTCTCACGCTCCTCCAGATATAATTAAAGGATGTTGATGCCTTCATCCTGGGGTATTTGCGTGTAAAGAGATGTGATGTCCATAGTGACCATTAAATCCACATCTTTGTCAAACTCAATGGTCGAGAGTTTATTTATAAAATCAGTTGTGTCCTGTATGAAAGATCTTACCTGATGGAGAAAAGGCTTAAGAAAAAAATCCACAAATTTAGAAATCGGTTCTAATAAAGAACCACAGCCTGAAACTATCGGGCGGCCTGGGGGTGATGTTTCATTTCTATGTATTTTAGGCAATACATATAATAAGGGTATTCTAGGATGGTTGGTTTTTAGAAATTCAAACTCCTTTTTACCAAGAAATCCCTGTTCAAAACCGGCATCAAGTATGGCAAATAGTTCATTTTTTAAGTCAGATGTTGGATCTTTCTTGATTCTGCGATAACATGTATCATCACTCAATTGTCTCTGTACTTCTTGTATGTATAATTCTTTGTCCCAGATGACTATTGACCCACCTTTATCCACCTGCTTTATGATGACAGAGGTGTCTGCTTTTAGATTCACCAAAGCTGCTGATTCTGATTTTGAAATATTATATTTCACCCATTTCTTTTTATCTTCCATTTGGGTCACAGCAGATAATATAGAGCGTTCAAATGTAATTATTTCTTTAGGGACCTTGTTAGTTGTGGGACAGAATGTTGATTTGTTACGTAATCCAATTGTCTCCAATGCAGGTTGATAGCTGTTGTCGGAAAAAAATGACTTCAACCTCAATTTTCGACAAAATTCAATCACTTCAGTTTTAAGTTTAATGAAGTCTGTGTGTTTCGACGGGACAAACGTAAGTCCTTTCCTCAGAATTGACTCCTCCTCTTTTGTCAGTATCTTTTCTGATAAATTGAATATTGGCGATAGGGTTAGTTCTTGTAATTTTGCCGTCTCGTCGACATTTCCCATGGTTGGGAGATGTTCCTTGTCTTTCCCCGTTGTTTTGTTTGGCCTCTGGCTAAAAAAGGACCTTGTTGTTGTTGCTGAAAATTTTGATATTGCTGTTGGTGGCCACCTCTTCTGTTATAGTTACTCTGGTGGGTTGAATTATCACCTTCGCTTGAACTTCCAGATGATGACGTATCTGAGAAGGTTATGAATTTATTGTAGGATCTTCCCTGGTATTGTTGTAAATGTTTTCTGGATTCTGGTCTAGAATAGAAATCCGTTTGGAGAAATGGATAGACTTTCTCTAAATTAAAGTTGTTTTTGTCTTTCTCGTATTGCGCGGTTTTTTGGTTAACCGTATAATCTTTAAATTCTCCAATATCTTTCTGCATCTTTTCCAGTAACGTTTTGGAATCTGTGATTAATTGATTGGTCGAGATCGCACTTTCCAGGGCTTGAATTTTCTCTAGCTGTGTTTTGGATAATCTCTGGGCCGTTTCAATTGTTTCAAATTTGAAAAAGTACTCATTTAAATAGAAGTGGTTAATAGAAACTAAAAAGAAATAAAAAGAATTGTAATTAAAATCAACAAACATACTGTCTCATCCGTATGTTTTGACTAAATAATTGTCTTATTCAGAAATTAGCGGCATTGGCAATTTTTGTTGTATATGATTTTACAAGCAGCACAAATGAGACACAATTAGAGGACTTAAAAAAGCAATAGACTCGGTAGAAGCATCCTGTGCACATTGCACTAAAGAAAACAATATTAAAAACATGTTTGTGTTGTGGTGTTAAACATAAGACACAGTTATGAAAAGCAGCAAAGAAAACTAGGGATCGAGGCTTAAGATGCCTGCACCAGTATCAACAAGAACATCGCCGAACGAAGCTTTTAGGGGCGGGGGAGCGGATCCCTTTGAAGCACGGCCTTGCGGCCGTGAAAGAAGTGTGAAACAGCAGGGATTAATTAAGTGTAATTAACGCGCGCTGGGGTGAATGCCTGAGGCCGAGCTGCCTGATGCAAGGCGGCTGGGAAGCAAATGGCAAGCTCGTGCATGAGCACATGCACTCTTAGAAATCCGCCCGATAGTTTGACGGCTTATTTTGGCTACTATACTCTCGTCCTATTATCCCTTGTGGGATTAATAGGACGAGCCCTAAAAACAAGCATTGGAAATGCAATAGGGCTCGCATTAGGAAAGTTTGAGCTATTGGTCTTATAAATGAATTTTTTTAAATGTATGTGTTATTTTTTAAAATAGCTAAATTAATAGCTTTGTCATTTACAATGCCAATAGTTATAAATTTTGCAAATGTGACACCTATAGCATTTGTAATGCAACATGTTTTGTATTTACCTGACTTAGATGTATTGATATTACAAATAAGGAAAAAAATTAAGAAAAATGGACCAACAAAAGAAGAAACGGGTATGAAGAGAAAATGCAAAACAGGAAAAGGACAGAAGAATGAAAACAAAACTTTTTTAAAAGCTTGAAACAAAGGGCAAGAAAATAAGAGACAAGAGAATGATGAAATGGAGAGTTAGAGGGGTCAGGGTGAGCACAGAACGAAGGTAGGAATGATTAACCGTCAGCACCAACAGTGTACATGCGATTGTGAAAATTGTGCTCTGAAAACAGGACGGACACAGCCGTGGGCCACAGTGCAGAAATGCAGTTAAAGCTTAACGTGAAAGAACTACAGACACACTTTGCACCGGTGAAACTAGACACGAGATTGGGAGTGGGGCTGGGCCGGGCGGTGCTGCTCTGCACATCATCTAAAACAACAGTTTATCATGGCGGGGAAGGAAGAGGCAGACTGTGGGAAGAGGGCAGGGAGGGAGACGGCTGTTCATAAAAGATGGAGACAGAAAGAGGAGACCGTGAGAAGAAAAGGCGGGCAGAGACAGGAGAATGATGTGAGCGCGGGGACTGGTGATAGATATCAGGGAGACAGGAGGGAGAGGGCGCGAGGGAAGGGACTGCGGGTCACGAGAGCTTTCTGTGCCGGGGCGGAAGAGGAGATAAAGGAAGAGGGAGGAGATAAGACAGAGAGCAGCAGGGGGAGGGGGAGGGAATGGGATGGAGAGATGTGGGAGGAAAGAAAATGAAGGAAAGACAGTGGAGAGAGGTGTAGAGAGGGAAGCAAAGAAATGTGGCTGGCGAGAGGGGAAGGGGAAGAGAGATAAGAAGAAGGAGCTAAAGTGTGCATTAAAGTAGAGACAGAGTCCGAATACTGTAGAAAAAAAATCTCTTGGCACTGCTGTGGGGGGGGGGGGGGGGGGGGGGGGAAAGGGGGGATGAGAAATGCGAGAAAGCTGCCATGTTAAAAAAATGCGAGACACAGCCTGGCGGCTGTGTAAAGTGAGACACTCAGAGCTATTTCTGTTCTTTTTTTATACTTTGTTTATATCAGATTATCCAAGTAATGTTAATATTTCTTTCGCAAAGTGTTTACAGGCGCAGAATGGAATTTAATAACAAGTAAAAAAAAAACAAGCATTAGAGAGCATAAAATGAGACACGACCTGGCGGCCGTGAAACTGAAAGTACGGCCGGCCGGCCGTGAATAATTAGGGGATGAGGAATGCGCTGGGAGGAGAAATGCAGAGCGCACGCTGAGAAGCTTGTGGGAGGGTGGCTGGGCTGCCTTTGTGGTAATGCGAGGCAGGCAGGCGGCTGGTGGCATTGTGCACGCGCTTTTTAGGGCTTGCGCTTGCGCAATGACCTAAAAAGCGCACATGCACTGCACGGAATCACCAGTGGTTAAACTCTGGATAAGGCACTATCATACATGCCAACATTTCAGAAGAGCAAAGAGGGAGATAAAAAAAATAAATCTGGAGAATGGGGCCTTGAATCGAGTTACTGGCATGTATGGGCTTTGGAAGTGTGCTGCTTCAGGATGTGACATTTGAAACACAAATGCACGTTTATTTCATACATTTCAGAAGCATGGAGCGCAATGGCAGGCAGAGAGAGGGTGATGCAAGTGTTGTGCACTGGCCTGGCAGGTTGCTGGCAGTGCATGCTCCCCCCGCCCCACCCTCCTGTGCGACAGCCCGGGCTATAACAGCTTCCTGTGCATACACAGTGCCCCCCATCCCCCCCCCCCCCCCCCCATACTTCACAGGTCTTTAAAAGACCATTCCCTTGTTAATGACGCTTTGTTGGTTTTTCACCCCTTCTAGAGCCCCTGCATGGCCACTCTGACTATTGCTGGTAGAATTGGCACTTTACACAATACCAAGCCCTGTCAGCTGAAACCCCGAGGAATCGGGTTTTTGCTTGCAGGAATCGGGAGGCGGGAGACTAGCCTTGAAATCGGCAGTCTCACGCCTGAATCGGGAGGGTTGGCATGTCTGCACTATAGAGCTTCGCCAGCTATGCGCAAGCGCATCAGCAGGCGAGCCTGCTAAGAAAGAGGACACACTATGGCAAAGTAGAACTTCGAATCTACAGCAACTTTGTTAAGCATAAGCAAAACAAGCTCAGTAAAAATGCCACACAGCCCTGCAGTGTATTCAGAAAACACCTACAAACAGAGTTTGTTACTGGACCGCTAGGTACAAGAGGATCGTCCTACAAAGAGCCAAGAACACCTTCCACTCAGACTCCAGTACAAAACGCCAGCGTACAAAGAATGATTAGAGCTAAATAGACTGACGTAGTGTCTTCTATTTCCGTTACGGCTGTGACGCTTTAGAAAACTGTAACTTCAGAGGCACACAACGTGTTGGAACCAGGTTCTATCCTCGGCGTAGACGTAACATCCTTGATTCTGTGCAATTCACTTAATACTCCCGTGCCAACAAAAATTAATGTGTTCCTGTGTAACTGAGGCTCGTGTAAAAAGTCCCAATACCATTCGCGCTATATACAACTGCAGAAAAAAATGTTAAAATGAGCAATCCAATGTTCATACGCTTTCTATCTTAAATAGTTGCATTGACGTTGCTCAATAGCATACGTGTTTGTGGTCCGTCTGAGTAATACTACGGTTCGCGGATGTTTGTCACTTCAAGATGGCTACATTTTGGTTACTGGCTGGTGCCCCGATGTCCTCATTGGACGCCGCTAAACCCCCTGTTGAAAGGGAGGCGGCCATGTTAGGTGTAGTAAAAAAAAAACAATTCGGCACTAGTTAGTACAAGTCACGTGTCATGCTTTAGAGCATGTGTGTTTCCGTGGTTTGTCGTCTACATGTGATGTCACTTTCTCTTTCCAGTCCCGCATGTAGTAAATACAGGCTAAATCAGCAGTGTCCTGAGTGGCGTGGAATCCAGAATCAGCCATGGGGAAGTTAAACGTGGTGATGCTGCGATACCTCACCAGGGAGCAATTCCGTGTGCTGACTGCGGTGAGTGTGAGCTTCGAGTCTGTTTTTAGTGTTCTTAATTTCAACGGTTCCTGGCCACAGGAGGTGATCAGTATACTCTATCTATAGTAACAGACATCGAGGCAATATTGCTGTTGTCGGCAGGGCACCTATTAAATCACTCAGGTTTTTACATTACACACATCCTAAACTGACTGAACTGAGTAGTTTGCCTAGGCCGGTTTCTTTATTTTTTTTATTTCAAAAGATTTTATTAGAAGGACATTTTTACAAACACAGTACAGAGTAGACAAAACGAAGGCAATACTGGTCTTGCTGTCACTACAAGCATATCTATTGATACATTCTGACTTGCTGAGACGCTTGAGTGATGGTTGTACATAATCAATTTATATCCTTGGCTTTTCCTAAAAACGTTCATGTTCCCAGTTCGGCCCTGAGGCGCTTGATGGGTAAAGATTTTTTTGTGCTATACACAAGGTCTTGAAATGTATTCTCTTGTCCACCGGCAACCAGTGTAATTTAGGACAAGTTTTGACATTGAACAGAATTTAGGGAGAGCAAAGAGAGTACGTGCTGTCACATTTTGCACCCTCTGCAGATGATGTATTCCAGATTTATTAGTACGCAGATCGGTTAAGCTACTGAATGAAGATTTCAACTCCCTACCTTTCATCACCCAAGGATAATACTTGTGTTCAGTTATTGATAGCCTAGATTTGGGCACTTCGTTAATTACACGTTAATTCAATTTCACACAATATGTTTTGGAGCAGGACGACCATTTTTTAATATCACTGCTGCAGTCACACACACTGGAGAAAAACACCTTTTTAGATTTTGTGTGTATAGCTGTGTTGTCTTTTATTTGCACATTTCTTTATTTATAACTACAACAGGGAAGGTAACGTGTGGGATGCTTGGCTCTGCTCTGTTTTGGCTCTCCAGCTGCCATAGGACAAGGGCTGAGTCAGACATTCAATCAATCAATCAATCATTGCATTTCTAAAGCGCGCAACATACCCGTTAGGGTCTCAAGACGCTAGGGGGTGCGGGGTGGGGGGGGGGGGGTGCTGCTACTGATCGAAGAGTCAGGTCTTGAGGAGTCTTCTGAAGGCCAGTAGGTCCTCAGTCTGTCGTAGGGTGGTTGGGAGGGTGTTCCAGGTCTTGGCGGCGAGGTAGGAGAAGGATCTTCCGCTGGCTGTGGTTTTCCGGATGCGAGGGACTGTAGCGAGGGTGAGGTTGGCTGAGCAGAGGCTTCGGGAGGGGGTGTGGAAGCTGATTTGGCTGTTGAGGTAGGTAGGTCCGGTGTTGTGGAGTGCTTTGTGTGCGTGGATGAGGAGCTTGAAGGTGATCCTCTTGTTGATGGGAAGCCAGTGCAGGTCTCTCAGGTGGGGTGTGATATGGCTGCGACGGGGGACATCGAGGATCAGTCGAGCTGAGGCGTTCTGGACTCGTTGTAGTCGTTTCAGGAGCTTGTTAGTAGTTCCTGAGTAGAAGGCGTTCCCGTAGTCGAGTCGGCTGGTGACGAGGACCTGGGTGACGGTCTTTCTCGTGTCGATAGGGATCCATTTGAAGATTCTGCGGAGGATCCCTGTGGAACGCCACAGATGATCTCGGTGGTTTTTGAGCGGAAGGGTGGGAGGCGGACGCTCTGGGTTCTTCCGGAGAGGAAGGATGGGGTCCAGGCCAAGGCCTTCTCTTGAATGCCGGCGTCCTGGAGGCCTGTTGATAGGGTGCGGTGGCAGACTGTGTCAAAGGCTGCTGATAGGTCCAGGAGGATGAGGGCGGCTGTCTCTCCTTTGTCCATCAGGGTCCTGATGTCGTCAGTGGCGGCGATGAGGGCGGTCTTGGTGCTGTGGTTGCTGCGAAAGCCGGATTGGGAGGGGTCCAGGATGCTGTTGTCTTCAAGGTAGCGGGTTAGCTGTTTGTTGACGATCTTCTCTGTTACTTTCGCCGGGAACAGGAGCAGGGAGATGGGGCGGAAGTTCTTGGGGTCCGCCTTGGGTTTCTTCAGAAGGGCGTTGATCTCGGCATGCTTCCAGATTTCCGGGTAGGTGGCTGTCTCGAAGGAGCAGTTGATGGTTTTCCGGAGGTGGGGCGCGATGGTAGCGCTGGCCTTGTTGAAGACATGGTGAGGGCAGGGGTCCGATGGGGATCCGGAGTGGATGGAGTTCATGGTTTTGATGGTGTCTTCGTCGCTGATGCTGGACCAGGTGGTCAGGCGGTTGGTGCGGGTGATAATCGCACGGGTGGTGGGCTCGGTGGTGAGTGCGCGGGGGTCGGAGTTGAAGCTTTCGTGGATGTTTGTGATCTTGCGGTGAAAAAAGGTGGCCAGTGAGTCGCACAGGTCTTGTGATGGTGGGATGTTGTTGGTGTTGGAGCTGGGGTTGGGGTTGGAGAGTTCTTTCACGATGCTGAAGAGATCTTTGGTGTTGTGTGCGTTGTTGTCGAGTCGGTCCTTGAAGGCGGTCCTCTTGGCGGGCCTGATGAGTTGGTGGTGTCTGCGAGTGGCGGTCTGGTTGACATTCAACCTGGGCCAGGTTCGAACCTTGTTAGCCTTTCTCACCTCTTGTGTGTATTTAGAGAGGGCATTGAGCTCAGCCCCTGCCTGCATCAGTTGTAAGTGTGGGTGTGTTGTATTCTATTCTTCTTAATGTTTCCTATCAGAAATTTGTATATATTGTCAAAATCTACCTGAAGCAGTTGATTGGTGGCTACTGTGTTTCTACTCAGACTCTGATTGGTGAAAAGCATATGAGTGACTGTTTCCAACTATCTAGTGACACTTGGATTGACAGGTAATGTGACTTATCCACTCTGCTCCCTTTTTATTGTCTTGTCCAATCCTGGAGATAATAATACTGTTTAACAGGTATCCCACAAGACACACATGCCTTTGATGTGCATTTATACATAAATATATATCAGGTAGTTAAAAAAGCACTGATTTTGTCTTAACTATAGTGGTTTTGACATGCGTAAGTTTGTTTACCTACAACATGTTGAATATTTCGCAACAGGAGCCTTGCTATTGGTCACCCCAAAATAACTTTTAGATGCATCTTTTCTTCTGACGAATCACAATGCACAAAATGAAACATTTTTATAGTTTCCTATATAGTGCTTCCATGCATCTTCTAGAAAGTATTTCTGCATAACTTCATTAAAACATTGATTAAAAACATTCTTTAAGAATTGTTTTTACATGATCAATGTAAAACCTTCTTGCCTTGGGGTAAAATAATTGTCAGTGAACCAAAAAAGGTGCAGAATCTGGCAATTAATAGCTCACTTACAACACATAAAAAGCTTACACTTCATTAAAGTAATCCTCAACAAATATTTTCCATAAACAGCCACATACTATATAAGTTGCCCGAAATGATAACGCACTATGGAAAATGAACACAGGATAACAAATGCCAACGATAACAACATGATGTAACAAAAATAACTGTGGTTACTTCTCTGGTGTGGTTTGCATGGGTGTGTCAATAGATCTTAATAATTCAACACACACTTTAAAGAAAACCTGTAACTATCATTTTTGTGACTGCATAGGACAACCTTTATTGCACATTCTGCGTGCTGCCGTACAACTTCCTTGCCTGCACATTAGTGTAGGAGGTGCATTTTAAGACTGGTGTCTTGTCTCTTGCAGTAGTTGCAAAAGAGAGATTTGGGAGATTCATGTCTGGTGGCGTGCATATGGTGGTTTCATGCACAGAGTGGTGACTGACCTGAGTATGGTATTAAGAGCTGTGAAGTTTTTCCACCCTGTGACTTTTTTGAAATCCCACCTTTTTGAGGCCTAAGGCGTGCAGTTCTCCGAATCAACACATTGCCCAAAGAGAACAAGCAGTGATGCCTCAAAAGGAAAACTTGACATTTGTGCATTGAAAACAGAAAATGTAGATGTAATGCAAGTACGGAACTAAATGACACTTAAATCACATGTTGCTAGTAAAAATCAAACTTGCCTGCAACTGAGTCCCAACAGTAAAGGGGTCTTGATTGAAGAACATCGGACTCCGTACTGATCAGACTTAATGAACCCCTTACACGCTTTAGCTCTCTGAAGTAACCAGAAGGTGACCCACAACTCTCTAGAAAGCAGCCACATAATTAAATAAACAATTGAGGTTCAAGGTGAGCACTTTTTAGCCATCCTGACCAAACATATACTCCATAGGATTGCGCTTACGTTGTTGATCTAAAAATAGCCTTTTAAGGCATCTTTTTTCCATAACTCAAAACTCCAATTTTTTTCTCCTTAAAATAAGCCCAGCCTTGAGCCTTAACGAGCTTTGGATCAGTGTTGAAGCTTCCTCTCCTTGGCAAAATCATTGGAAGTATGGTGAACATGCAAACTGAAAAGACAAAACTTGACGAAAAGCTTTCTCAGCAACTTCCAGTATGACTTTAGGCCGGAGTGCAGTGCATACAGCGTTACGTTGCAAGTGCTGGATAATGCATCGCATGTTGTGAATGTTGGTGAGGCCTGACTTTTGGTTCATATCTACATCTTTCAAGCACTTTGACTACAAGTCACATTTTTAAAAACATTTCTTTGAAGTCAATTGTAAGGTATGCTTTCATCCTGAACTGGCTCCCTTCCTTTCTCAAAAACAGTCAACTACATTGGCTACACCTAGATGCCAGAACTAAATGTTATGCATCACATATTACTGGGGTCCAGCTATCCTGGCTGATAGCCAGAAACCGGTCCCAGGATGCTTGATTCAGGTCCAGGAAAGACATGGCTTGGCAGTTCGGGCTGGACTGTTCCCATGAGGCACAGGGTCAAGGCTGATTTGCATATGGCCATGTCTGAACTGGGGTGGTGTGTGGTGCAAAAAAACGATGGATTTTGGCCCAGATCTCTGTACTGGGGTAAATGTATGACATTGTTCTGCATTCTGTCCATCAATTGTTGTTTGTGCATTTGTCACCCCGAGTGGGATGGGTATGCTCGGACGTGAGTCCCATGCTCTCCACGCCACTGGGGTCCAGCTATCCTGGCTGAAGACGGCTGATAGCCAGAAACCGGTCCTAGGATGCTTGATTCTGGTCCAGGAAAGACATGGCTAGGCAGTTCGGGCTGGACTGTTCCCATGAGGCACAGGGTCAAGGCTGATTTGCATATGGCCATGTCTGCACTGGGGTAGTGTGGAGTGCAAAAAAACGATGGATTTAGGCCCAGATCTCTGTACTGGGGTGAATGTATGACATTGTTCTGCATTCTGTCCATCAATTGTTTTTGCATATAATGCATTCCATCTCTACCGACCTCTCTACTTCTCTGACGGGATCACAATTGTGAGAGAATAAATTCGCCAAACGCACTTGATTGTAGTAATCCTGACCTTGAACAAGTAAAAAAAAAACACAACTAATGAAGTTTTGTTAGGGTATGCACAAGTCGAACTCTCTCGCAGACAATCTCAGATTCTCTGCTTGCCTAATGAGCGTTCACAAAAGTTTAATAACACACATGTTTAAGGAAAGCCTTTTAAAACGGTGATCTACCATATTCCATTTAATGCTTTTGAAGCTGTATGCATGTTTCTTTCTGTGCAGTATTTACTATTTTATGATGAGGTTTGCTTCTTTCAAGTAGATATGTAAATCAATATATATAGAAAGTGTGCAGCATAGCTCACAAATGATCTTGACAATCAGCAATATTCACAATTAAATGTGTAGTTGCAATTTGAAGTGGTCATCTTAGGATGTCGCAGAAGTATCTGTTGTCTGAAAGACAAGAGAATGTTTAATTGACCTGATTCGTGGGTCTAGGGCAGGGGTCTTCAATCTGTGGGGCGCGACCCCCAGGGGGGTCGTGGAGTCCTGGGAAGGGGGTCATTTTGCCTTGGTGGCGCGGGCTGATTGAGGGTGCTCACGGCGGAGGCCTAATTCACACCGAGGTGTGAAAGACAACAAAGCCTCATTAACAAGTAAAAGGTCTTTTTTAAAGACCTTTGAAGTACTCGGGTGCAGCTTTGTGTGTGTCCCTGAAGGTGTTTCAGCCCGGCTCACATACACGAGGGGGGAGAGCTGGGGGGAGGGGAGGAGGCTGTAGCCCTTTGAGTTCCATGGACATTGCGCGCCTGGAGCTGTGGGTCCCGCCTGTAAAGCGTAAAGCACAAAGCACGAACCCTCCTACCTGGCGCCTGTGCGGAGAAATGTGCCTGAGAGTCTGTTCTTCAGGTGAGATGTTGTTACAGCCTGTCCGCCCCCCGCCCCCAGCAGGGAGGCACAGAGATGCCCTCCCATGAGAGAGGAAGAAGAAGGAAGAAGACGCAGAGAGATACTGAACCCCTCCCCCATGAGAGAGGAACAGAAAAGGTGGGTGGATGAATGGATGAAAGGGTGGATGGATGAAGGGTGGATGTATGGATGGATAAAAGGTTGCATGGATCATGATGGATGGATGTGTGAAAAAGTGGGTGGGTGAATGATGGGTGAATGGATGGATGAAAGGGTGGATGGATGAAGGATGAATATATGGATGAAAGGGTGGATAACCCCATCTTCTCCTCCAGCAAGGACATCTCCTTCAGCCACGCCACCGGACTCCACTGGACAGACCACAGCTGCGTCCACTTCAGCTTCAGAAGGACCACGCTCCACCACCACCCGCAACAGGTCCCCCGCAGAAGCTGGAACAAGATCACAGCCGACCAGCTCGCCACATCCCTGAGCCAGAACCCTCCCGCCAGCTCAGCGAACCCCAACCAAGCCACCAACAACCTCACGAGGTGGATCAGCAACTGCGCAGTTCGACCTCGCTCCACTGAAGACCCCCCCCGCCAGACCCGGCACCAAGAGAGCATCCTGGTTCACCGACGAACTCAAGAGCTCCAAGAAGAACTGCGGGGCCCTTGAGAAAGCCTGGCGCAGAGACCCAAATACAGACAACATGACCACCCTCAAGCTCGCCACTCGAAAACACCACCAACTGATCCACGCCACCAAGAAAACCGCATTCAAGGAACGACTGGACAACAACGCCCACAACAGCAAGGAACTCTTCAACATCGTCAAAGAGCTCTCGAACCCTAGAGCCGGAAACAACAACATCACTCCCTCGCAAGACCTCTGCAACTCACTCGCCTCGTTCTTCCACAGCAAGATCGCAGACATACACAACAGTTTCAGCACACAGACGACGCACCCTACGACCGTACCAACGCCCCTCACCACCACCCTCTGCGCCTGGACCCCGATCAACACCAATGACACCATCCGCACGATGAACTCCATCCACTCCGGATCTCCAACAGACCCCTGCCCTCACCACGTCTTCAACAAGGCCGACTCCGTCATCGCACCCCATCTACGGGACATCATCAACACCTCCTTCGACACCGCCACCTTCCCAGAGAGCTGGAAGCACGCCGAACTCAGTGCCCTACTGAAGAAACCATCAGCAGACCCCACCGACCTCAAAAACTACCGCCCCATCTCGCTTCTTCCTTTTCCTGCCAAAGTCATCGAGAAGACCGTCAACAGACAGCTGGCCGCCTACCTCGAGACGAATGGATCCCTCGACCACTCGCAGTCCGGCTTCCGGGCCAACCACAGCACCGAGACCGCCCTCATCGCAGCCACCGACGACATCCAAACCCTGCTCGACAACGGGGAAACAGCGGCCCTCATCCTCCTGGACCTCTCCGCGGCGTTCGACACGGTCTGCCACCGCACCCTAGTGCAGCGCCTCAACAACATCGGAATCCAGGAGAAGGCACTGGAATGGATCATCTCCTTCCTCTCCGGAAGAACACAGAGAGTCCGCCTCCCCCCGTTCAGATCAGAGGCCACCGAAGTCATCTGCGGCGTACCACAAGGATCATCACTCAGCCCCACGCTGTTCAACATCTACATGAGCCCCCTTGCGGCCATCGCACGCCAACACAACCTCAACATCATCTCCTACGCCGACGACACCCAGCTGATCCTCTCCCTCACCAACGACCCTGCCACCGCCAGAACCAACCTACACGAAGGGATGAAAGACGTAGCCGAGTGGATGATGAACAGCCGCCTGGAACTGAACTCAGATAAGACGGAAGTCCTCATCCTGGGATCTTCGCCCTCCGCCTGGGACGACTCCTGGTGGCCCCCTGCCCTGGGCAGCGCACCCAAACCAACAGACCACGCACGCAACCTAGGCTTCATCCTGGACTCTTCCCTCTCCATGACCAAACAAGTCAACGCCGTCTCCTCGTCATGTTTCAACATCCTACGCATGCTACGTAAGATCTTTAAGTGGATCCCCACCGAAACCAGGAAGACTGTCACCCAGGCCCTCGTCACCAGCCGACTGGACTACGGCAACTCCCTCTACGCCGGAACCACAGCAAAACTCAAGAAAAGACTCCAGCGCATTCAGAACGCCTCAGCACGCCTCATCCTGGACATCCCCCGACACAGCCACATCTCTGTACACCTGAGAAACCTGCACTGGCTCCCCGTCAGCAAGAGAATCACGTTCCGACTCCTCACGCACGCAAAGCTCTCCACAACCAAGGCCCAAGATACCTCAACGACCGCCTGACCTTCTACACTCTCACCCGCCAGCTCCGATCGACCAGCCACGCCCTCGCCGCCGTCCCCCGCATCCGAAGAGCCACAACGGGAGGAAGATCCTTCTCCTACCTGGCTGCTAAGATGTGGAACTCCCTCCCCATCCACCTCCGCCTGGCCCAAGTCCACCTCGCCTTCAGGAAGCAACTCAGACCTGGCTGTTCGAGCAGTAGCGGACCCCCCTCCCCCAAGCGCCTTGAGACCCTCCGGGTGAGTAGCGCGCTATACAAATGCTTTGATTGATTGATTGAATATATGGATGTAAGGGTGGGTGGATGAAGGATGGAAGGATGAAAAGGTGGATGGATGAAGGATGAATGTATGGATGGAAGGATGAAAAGGTGGATGGATGAAGGGTGGATGGATGAATTATGGATGGATGGATGTGTAAAAAGGTGGATGGATGGATGGATGGATGGATGAAGGGTGGATGTGTAAAGGATGGATGTATAGATGGAAGGATGAAAGGGTGGATGAATGATGGAAGGATGGATGGATGTGATGAGGTCTAACAGGCGCATTTATGGTTGTCGATAGTTGTTGATGATGAGTACGAGTTTCTAGAAACTTTTGTTGGAAGGGGGTCCTTAAGCTTAAAAAGGCTTTACAAGGGGGTCTCGGCATCAAAAATTTTGAAGACCTCTGGTCTAGGGGGAGGTGAGTATTCACATTTTCATGGCCTGTGCATTGCTATTTCAAGAAAGTTATATAGTAGGTATTCTAACAGAAGGTGAAGGAAAATTCGACAATGGGCAATGGAGGGGTGATATTGTAGCCAAATTCTAATTTTGAAAAACTAGAGGTAGCTTTTTAATCGGAAGAGCTACTGTTACTCTCCTCTGTCTATTGTCTACAAAGGAGAAAGCATATCAGTAGAGATGTATGAACATTTTACCAAAAATCCTAATGGTCCCCTCCCGAATAGGCAGCTTCGTAATGTATGTAATTCAGCCTACAAGGATAGGTGCTCTTATGATGGTGGGTACCGCTTCTGATCATTGACACCTTCACCCATGGGAACTAACCACTTTGCACAGCCCAGAAAATTAAGCTATATCTCTGTCCATAGGTTTTCACTTTCCAGGTCTGAGAGTTGTCAGTGCTTTGAGTTTTCTAGGAATGTACCAGAACATTTTTCTCTACACAGTCTGTTGTTGCAAGAGGCCACTTATCGACCCTGGCTGTATTGTATATGGCTAGGTAGCATGTTGCATGCTAATGACCTCATTTACTCTGCCTCCTTGAGAGGACATGGGCTATCAGGATGGCGGTGAGGGCAACAATTAGTGACGTTTTCTCTCTTTTACCTTGTTCCCTGTTTTTAGAATTGTTTTCATTGTTCGCAAGCTTTAATTCTGAATAGTGTCACTCATCCCTACAACCTATATATTCCATGGTAAAATTATTTTTGCACCAATCAAATGCCGAGACAATTACATTCCTAGAGGACACCATTTAAGGGACACGGTCAAGAACATTTACCACAGTGGTGAAAGCAATCCAGTGTGACATAACATCATGTACCCTTCTCCCTCATTGTATGTCCTCTTATGTTACATTACTTCTCCTCCTCATCCCTCTGTTCCTTTCCCACTATTTACTTCCCTCCTTCAATTCTTCCACACCGCCATTTTCCCTCATACTTTTTGGTGGAAACTTAGGTGCACTAAACCTTATGGCATTTATTTGTAGGATCGTACTAAAGATCTACCTTTAGCACTATGAATAGATCAGGAATGTTCCGGTGCAGAAAAGCCTGAAGTAGCTTTGTTCTCCAATTTATCCAGTGCTGCCTTTTTCTTCAGCCTATTTTCAGTCCTATCTTCAAGACCATTCGGTCTACTGGAACCTGGTTTTCTTTCCTGTATGTGTTTTTAAAGTTATCTACCTTTAAATAATTAAATAGCTATTTATTGTGAGCTGCTGTGTCTCAGTTTGAAGCCACAAATTTCTCTTTGAGGCATTTCATTGTCCCCAACCCTATAGAACATCTAAAATGTCACAAATCTATTAGCTCTGTAGCCTTAAGAGGCTTTACTTTAAAAGACAAAAAAAGTATACTTAGTGCATAATATAGCTTTGCATCTCATTTAATCCAGTAAAGCCTATTTGCTTCAGTGTTTACCTATACTATGCAAGTTTGTTAAATAATTACTCGGATTAGATGTTAGGTTACTCTTTCTGTACAGACTCCCATACCAAACGATTGACCTTCACACAGTGGTTGTTTAAGAGATTGATACAAAAAAGGTACCTTTCCTGTAGGTATGCATGTCCCACCAGGTCTCGGAAAAACAAACTAGGCCCAAAAGATAGATCACAACATGAATACCCCTCAAAGTGCTCTTATATATTTGTACATTTTGGAAACGGCAGAACGGAGCCCACAGATTATAAATCAAGTGGTTCACCATCACAGGCACGCAATCGCTTGTTAAAGGATGGGTGACCACCATGCAGACTTAAAGGAAATTCCTAAAGTCGAATCACCTTTGACTGACCCTCTTGCAGTCTGCTAGTTTGGGATTACCCAAAGTGTATGGATTCATAGACTGCACAAATAAGGCTAGTCGAGATCACACGTGGACACGTGCAACCCTTTTTCACACCATATACATGCATTCTTTGACTCAAGGTCACAATGCCATTAACCTGTTTGAGCACCCTCAATTGGGATTATTCAAAACACAGATTTAACAGCAACCATAGTTATACACACATGCCAGATGGAAAAGCTTGATGAGTATTGGTGACTGATGTCTGCTCCAGTGGACAAAGCCAACACTTGCAGACAAAGGCTGCACCAAAGCACCCCCCCCCCCCCCCCCCGCCCCCAACAGGTCTAAGGGGCCATGCTGAACTACTTTACTGATAAAAAAAAGAAAGAAAGTTGAGGAGTGTCCTTTGGCCTTCCAAGAAGACTTTTAAAGTTGATGTGCACTTTTCTCTAGAGAGAAATTTGGATAATACTCCCATCATTAGTGACTATTTGCAATTGTGCTGTTTCTATGAGCTGTAAATTAAGGACGTTTGTTACCTAATTTAATGTAATAGTTCTTACAGTGACCTCCAAAGGATGTAAAGTTAAATGGGACTTGCTTGGAATTAGACTTGTGATATGCAGTCCTTCAAACCATCATTACTTTCAGTGTGTTACATTTTTAGCTCTGGAGACAACGCCCTCCCCCTCCACCCCCCCCAAAATGAAATACAGTTGTTCTGGATACAAAAATCAGTTACATAAACAGATTCAATGATCAGAGTGCTCAATTTTATTACTACAATTCGAACAACATTTTGAATTACCCCTGCTGGAATAATTTCAAAAGCGAAAGTTCAAGAGAGCAAAAAAACAATGAACTAAAACAAACATTGAGCAAAAAACGATATATCACTAAAAACAGGGTGTTAAAAACTGACAACAAAAAACATATAGACATATACAGGCAAGCAAACAGAAACCAACATTAATATAACATCTTTAGGTCCCTTATTAAAAAGAAAACACTACTGCTCCCAAAACAAAAATACTACAAAGCATAGTGTAACTGGTCAGAGTGTATGTCGATGACGTTTTGTTCCCGTAAAACTATGGGATCATCATCCGGTCTGAGGATCAGTTGCCTGGCATGTTATCAATTGATATATTACATAAAGCACCTGATTTTTCAACATTCTGTAACTAAGCAAAAAGGCTTTTTCAAAACAATTTTTGCCTGTTCATGAGTATCGTAGGAAGATGAAGCACAAGTGTAGTGCCCTGTTGTAGGCCAAAATTGCAGCAGATTGGGGAGAAATCCACATATACACCCATAAAACGATAAGATCAATTTTAGTCAGCATGACACGCATGCTGTTTCATTCAGGACCACTTCTCTATTAAGGCATTGATTCCCACTTGAGGTTTACTCTCGCATCGTATTGAAAACGCTTGTTAATAGAAGCAGTACTAAAATTGATCGTATCGTTATAGGAGTGTATATTTGGATTTCTCCCAAATCCACCACAATTTTTGGATACAACAGTGCACTACCTTTGTGCTTCATCTCCGTATGATACTTGTGGACAGTCACTAATTGTGTTGAAAAAGTCTGTTGTTTGCTTAATTACAGATTGTTGAAAAATCAGCTGCTTTATGTAATATATCAATTGATACCATGCCAGGTAACTGAGCATCAGTCCATATGATGATCCCATATTTCTAAAGGATCGAAACGTCATTGACATACACTCTGACCCATTATACCATGCTTTGTAGTATTTTTGTTTTCGGTGCAGTAGTGTTTTTTTATTTTAATAAGAAGTGACCTACAGTTGTTATATTAACATTGGTCACTGTTTGCTTGCCTGTATATGTCTATGTTTTTGTTGTCAGTTTTTAACATCTGGTTTTCTGTGCACTTTGTTTTTTTTGCTCATTTTTTGTTTTAGTTCATTGTTTTTTTTTGCTCTTCTGATCTTTGTTTTTTGAAATTATTCTGGCTGGGGTAATTCAAATTTTTGTTCGAATTGTTGTAAAAAAATTAAAAACTCTGATCATTGAATCTGTTTAAGGGCCTGATTTTTGTATCCAGAACGACTGTATTTCATTTTTTGTTAAGGGGCTATTGTCTCTAGAATTATTCAAGTACCCATGGTCCCTTATGATCTTTGGGTTTCCCTTGTGTACATACACAACATTTTTAACAGCAGCTCAAAAGTTTTATAAATCATCTTTTTGTATCAAACGAGAAATCTTCAAGGGTTCTTGGTTTACTTGTTTGAGTACATAAAAATGCATTCTCATTTCTTACTAATTTTCTATATAACAACCAATTTTAATAAGTACTGTGTGTGGTGTAAAGTTTGAAAATGGAGGTTGCATAAGCCAGGATTGCAAAGAATTGTTGGCTTCCTCCACATTTGAGGCCATGTTACTTGAACATGAAATACCTTGAATTAAACAAGAGACAAGAGGCGTTTGACAAAACAGGAACATTTTGTTTAATTAAAAAGTGCGGCCAGGAGAATAGTTACAGGAGCAGGGTCTGAGGACTGTCACAATTTACAATCTGTTGGTCCGCGACCTCTTTTTATACATTTTATTGTAGGCAATAAAAGTTTCAGGTGATCCAAGAATGATGAGAAATGTAATTTGCTCCATTTGGAGGCATAAATTAATTGTCTAATGGAAAATACAGAGGGGCCTTGACCTTACCGGTCTGTGGAAAACATGTCCAGATGTCTGGCATGGGGAGCACGTGATTGCGGTGTCCTGATTGGCTATATGTTCCGAACTGATGTGGCATCTTACTTTATTGTGTTATAGGAAAGTGTGTATCCCATCTGGCAATGTGTGGTTTATTAGGGTCAATCTCCCTAGACTATTCTAGTGTTGCTGCACCAATCTGTGGAATTGATCTAAGGTTTACCAGGGGTGTGGAATTTATTAAAATATCTACTTGTCCATGGGGCAAGTTGCTTCATAAATCTACTTGTCCTTTAGCAAAATCCACTTGTCCCTTTGGTTCGGCAACAAATTATGGCAGCAATCTTATTATATAAGAGCTTATATAGCCTCTCTGATTATGCCAGTGCTCATACCATAGTGGTTCTTGAATGCTGGCAATCCCTTTATGTTGCCACGTTTCTGCAGATCTACATACTGGGACTGAAGGTAGTGGTAAGCAATGGTTTCAGGGATGGAATGTCCTTTAAGTCTGTGCAAATCTACTAACTTGCATGTTTTAAGGGTTTTCAACAACTCTTCACTAATCTTTTCCAATACTGAGAAATGTTGGAAATTTACTCCTGACAATGGCAGACGTAAACCTTCTTCCAGAGTTTGGAAAAAAGTGGTTGATGGGAAAATGACCTTGCAAACAATCGGGTTTTCGTATGAGCAAATCTAGACATGCATATTTGGTCATGATAAACTGCAGTTCACAAATATTTTCTAGGAGTACATTTCTTGCCCTACTTCTATAAATTCTTGTAAATGCACGAAAGTCATACAGCTGCACTTAATGCAAGGACATATACCAAGGGTGCACTTTGAGATTTTCTTTAATAATAGGGCCCCTAATTTGGTCTGGCGTTAACCACAACCTTATTTGTTAATTAAAATTCTCTCTCCCTCTGTCTGTATCGGCTGGCTTCACTGTGAGTGACGGCATTAAGCTCTTTCACACGGAGTATATTGGCACACATTGTAGTTTTGCTCAGTGGCAGTAACTAATGCGACAGTGTGTGCTTTTTTAGACCCATTTTTTATTTGCTTTTGCCAAGGTTTGTTATAAAGGCGAGGGCCCGGCAGCTTTCACATCAAAAAGGCTTTACAAAAACCACGCCAAAACAAGTCACGTAATGGCAACATTAAAAAGCGGACACTAATTTCAGACCTACTGGCTTTGCCAATGCTTGTTTATTTTTATGTTTCTCATAATCCTATTGAAACTGTTTACACTGATTTTCCAATATGAATGTTTTTGCGAAATACTAGAAAGCATCAACACATTTTACCAAATGATGCTGCAAAGAAACTACCTGAAATGTCACAGTAGTTTGGCAAAATGTATTTTTTTCCTACTTTCATTTTTTTAGGAACATTTTATATTGAAAGAAAAGAGTCATTAATCTTGCTCTAAAGCTTCTGCAAATATTTGCATCTAATCAGAGAGCATTCTGGGAGCATTATGCATAGCCTCATATTGCTAAATTTTGAAACCGTGAGTACACATTTATAAACTGTAACCACTGTCAGTAGTGCAGTCAGAACTTACATTTACTTAGAGCGCTCACCCTAATAATAAAGGCTTTCAATTAATGAACCATAAATACAATTTTGAACAGCATTAACATAGGCACACAAATAATAACCTGACTTCAGGATTTGCCCTTCCCTGGCCCTAATGTACTACTGCAAACTGGACGTCAAAGGGTTTGTGCTGCAGGGGGTTGGGCCTACTTGTCCCAAGGACAAAATGCACATTAAAACTGGTTGCCCTTGACTCCAAACAATATGTCCTGGGCGTCGGGCTATAGGAATTCCACATCCCTGTTTACTGTTCGTGCGTTTGTCTGCAGGCTACATGCCACCTCACCTGTGACCTTTATCACTCAGTGACCTCGGTCCTTGGTTCACAACTTGTGTAGATCAAAACAGGTCAATATGTTAACCCCTTCGATGCTGATGACGAGCTGAGCTCGTCATCGACCACGGGTGACGTGTGCGGATGACGAGCTGAGCTCGTCATGTAACGCGGTTAATCGAAAACAGCCACACAGCGCAAAAATAACCGCAGCAGCGATGCGGTTAATAAAGACATGATTTCATTCTCATAAATGAATGCATCGTTTTACATGTTAGCATTGACTTTTTCCATATTAACAGCCAGGTGCGGCAGCTTACCTGAATAAAGTTCCTGAATTTTTGATAGTCAAGCTTGTGGCAAGGGCGTTTACAGGTTGAATCCAAACCCAAAGAAGCTGCTTGGCGGGGGTAAGCAGATGGACAGAAAGATCATAAAATAGTCGATCCACAACATGGGAAGAGGGGAGGTAGCCTATAGGGTGCTAAGTTTTGACAATACCGGGTCTAAAAGATGGCCAGCGGAATGCGTGGCACCCTTAACTAATTGGGTTAGCTACATAGCTCAAGATAGTCTATAAAATTGGGGATGTTGCGATCGTTTTAGGCATCCAGATGCAGATTACGATTGCCGGAAATATTAAAATTGGCTAGCTTGATAACCAGGGGTGCTATAAAGATAGTCAACACCTATGGAGGTGCCCGGGATGATGGGTTAAAAGTTCCGAAAAGTAAAATTATAGTTAGGAGAAATTTTAAAGAAGCCTCTTTCACAGAGATGGAATATTGAATGAGGATGCAAGCCAGCGTATTTTCATAGATAACAGCAGTGCTGCCTTCTCTTCCACTGGGCCTATTAAAGTTCTTCAAATAATAGTCAGGAGGAAGCGCTAAAGTGGATTTGGCTGCTGTAGACTGGCCTAGCCAAATTTCAGTAAGAAATAAAGTGTTGGGTGCATTGTCCTGGATAAGATCAAAAACGTCTGCAAGGTGACGAACTAGGGAACAATAGTTGATGCTGTGGAATATGAACTCCGTGAGGTAGAGGAGAGAAGGCTAGTAGTAGGCCCAGAAAGATTCACTAGTGTTGAGAAGATCGCTATTGATTGAGGCTGATGGTGAGAGCGGTTTCTGCATTAGCAACTTTTCAACTGGAGTGAGGATAGAGGGCTTTGTGGGGACTTCCAAGTTTTGCACCTGATCTTCCCCCAACCTCTGGTGGGTTTAACCGTAATTTCCTCTCAGTAGCATTCGAGGAGTTAAAGCATTTGGTTAAATGTATCAAGCTAGTGAGTACACTACACTAATGTTTCATTGCTTAACATGCCTTCTTGAAACTATGAAAGAAAAAGGGTATAGTTAGTTTATTCATGTATTGAGACTCACTTTGGACCCTTTGATAAGCTCTATGGAGCATACAAGTGGTTGCACCAGGGAACTAGCACTCATCTTTTTAGTAGTGAACGTAGACCAGCATTTTAAAAAGCACATTTTTAAAATGCATGTAAATTATTAGATGCACCAGTGGAGTAAGAAGACTCGGGGGTCCATTAGGATGTAGGGCCGATCGACACCGCCCGCATGGCGATGACGATCCGCCCTACATCCTACCCCGCCTGCCATATTAGTATGGCGGTGGGGACCCTGGCAGCCGGGAAGACCGTCTGCTGGTTTTCCGCCGGTTGACCAGTGGACCGGGCGGAAAAGGGGCTATATATGGTGGCGGTGTCTGCTAGACACCGCCATCCATATTAGCATGGGAGCGGGAAGCAGCCGTTCCGTGGTGGCGTTTCCGCCACGGAAAGGCATGCAGATTTTGGCTATGGGGGACCGTTGCGGGCCCCCAGGGTATTGGGGGGCACATGGGGGGCACCTATGGTACCCCCTGCATTGTCATGGACATGGTGGCAGGCACCTCGCTGTGCCTGTCACCTTGTGCATGACAATGCACACAGTGCATTCCCAGCATTGTGGTGGATGGTGCTGTGAGCACCGCCCGCCACAATACTGGGAATGGAGGATGCCACGGTGGCGGTGGTATCCTGATCGCCGGTGCAGGACCGACGCACCACTGGGTCCACCCACCACCTAGGGTGGCGGGTGGACGAACGTCCGCCCGACATCCTAATGGGCCCCTCAGTCTTTACTTGGATACAGTAGGTAAGTTATGATAGAAGATATAGATACTAGAGAAGTGTTGAAATCCTTGGAATTAGCGCTTGTTCTGTATTTAGCTATAGCTACATGTTAAAGCTATTGTTTGGACAAATATGCTTCTGTTTTTGTAATTTTCATCACAAGCGTCTGGTTTTGTTTTATGAAATTATATTTTTTCTTGTGGAAGTTTAATCACTAGAGATAAAGGTTGATGAAATTATAAGCCTATATAATTTGTCCATCACGTTTTCGTATTACAGGCCTGCTCTGATGCTAGAACAGACTTGTAATACTAAAGTAGTGTTGCAACACAATTTGTACAATCCAGTAGGTTCATAACAGCAGGTGGTGTTCCACTTTTGGCTTCCAGGTGGCACAACCCCTCAAATCTATTATTCTAGTAAAGAGTGGTTTGATATAGTGTAGTTTCTGTTTTGCCCACTGATTATAAGAAATAGCATTAACGTGAGTATGCACATAAAGGTAAAAGCAAGTCTCATTTGAGTATAATGTCCTTAGACAGGACCTCACGCCTCTGTATGATTATAGAATTCCTCAGTGTCTTGCAGTATCCATATAATGTCCAGCTTCTGTTTGTAATGTACTTGGAGGCATATTTAACCCCTTCAATGCTCATGACGAGCTCAGCTCGTCATGAAGTACACCTCTCGTACACTCATGACGAACTGAGCTCGTCATGAACAATGGGAATAAATCGGGGCTAGCACAGGAGGGGAAAACCATCAGCAGTGATGGTGTTAAGAGCCCTCTACGTCACTCTTGCACCATGCAACATTGTGCAAGAGCAAAGAAACACAAAAAAGAGCTTTATGAAGCCACGCAAGGCCACCTTGCGTGGCACTGAGAGGCTTCATAAATCTCGAGTAAAGTAACACCGTTCAAATCGCTGCGTTGGCTTACTGTGCCTCAGGGATGCATTCTATGGGCATCACATGAGTGTTCCCATGCAATTCTCGTGGTTTTCGATGCATTTCCAGATTTACCAGAACTGGTAAACCTGGGAAAGCGCCAAAAGGATAAGTCTCCCCTGGTGAGGCGTAATATCTTTATTTCTCCTCATTCCTTCTTTTTATGTGTGCCGCAGTCTGCAGCACACATAGAAAGAGGAGTTTGCCTCTCAGGATTGTTTTTTGTGCAGGAAGAGGTTCCTTCTTGCACAAAAACAATCCTGTCTGCAACGCATGCACCTTTGCACCATGGTGCAAGGGTGGCTGGATTGGTGCTAGGCAGCCAAAATGGCACCAGTGCAGGGACAAGGACAGGAATGCGTTGTGTTCTTCTAAATACGGCCTATTCCTGCCCTTTCCTTGTAATGCAGCGCCACAAGGTGACTTGTTGTGTTTCCTCACCATAAATATGGTCCTTGTTTTCTGGGAATGGAGGGCGGGTTATTTAAAAATCATATTTTCTCATTTGTTATACATTGAGAAAAAATATTGAAGCATGTTTCATATCTGAATACTTATGCAGCCTTCAATAAGTAATTTGAAGCCATCAAGCAACCCACATTTAATAGGGAATATGATAGAAAACTCTGCTTGAAAATCTCCTCTGCTTCAGAGATCCAGCTCCTCAAATACTGCACATCAGCCTGACCAGAATCACCCTCCCTGAAGCCTAACCCAACCAAGACAGAATTGATTTTATTTGCCAAGAACAAAAATACAAGAAACAGTACAAACCTTGCTCAATAACATGAACCTTGATGACTTTAGACCCTAACTTTCACCCAGTGCCAATTCACTTTGTTTGACCCTGAGCGCCAACCACACCACCAAGGAACACATTGCCAATACAACAAAAACACCCTGGTACCAGATCTCTGTTCTAAAGAAAGTCAAACCATTTCTTTCAGAAAGTGAGATCACAAATTCTGGGTATGCCCTTGTATTCTTGCATCTGGATGGAGGTAACGCCCTGCTCTATGGAGTTTCAGACTCCTCACTGGTACCCCTTAGAGGCATCAGACACAAGTCCTGACTAGCAGTTCTGGGCATCAGGCGTTTCCTCGGAGGCTGGAAGGTTCGTGGCCAGTTTTATAACAGTGCAGCAGTTTTAAAAGCACTGCAATGTTCCTTGCATATCCAGCAGTTTTTGGGCAACAATAAAAGTGTCAAGATAACTCTGGTGATCACTGTACCTGCTGGAAAGAGATGTGTTTTGTCTAGTAGAAGTTTTGACTCATCTAGGGTAGCACAGAAGGTTAATATTCCTGCATTCCATGCATATCAAAGAACAGTATTTTATGTGCATAATTCAGTGTGTCTCTGCTTTTGTCACCGATTCTTTTGTTACTGTGGAATTCATAAATTAAAATTGTAATCCAGCACAGTGAGCTATGAACTGCCATCAAAGAGCTGCAAGCAAACTGCATGGTACAGCTTAAAAAGTTATGCTTTTCCCAGTCTTTCATTATCCTGATATTGCTAAAAATGGGTGTTTGTGTAGAAATACATTCTTATTATTAAAGCCAACCCTAACCACTGTGTTATGTTCTGGATCCCAAGTTTGTGCTTCTCTAGACTAATCATTATTATAAAATGCCTACCACTGTGGATGACATGTGAATCCTACGCCTTGTCGTACCCGTTGCCTTATGTGCCATTTTCTATACACTGATTTACACATGGATGATTCATTGTCTCTGTATGTGGGTATGATGTAAAGTGCTCCGACACCCTGCACTGGTATGAGAGGTGCTATAAAACAAAATAAATGTGAGCGAGGGGCTATGGAGAGATGAGAGGCACTATTTGAGGGTGATAGTGAGGGAATCATTGAAGAGCCCCAACAAAGATTGTCATATCCTGGTACACAGTAAGGTCCTCATTTACTATGCTTTAAAAGCTATTGCAATTGAATATATAATGATAAACGTGTTGTAGAATTCACAATTTCCCCCCCCAATTTTCTTGGGTGGCGGAAACCTCCAAATATCATCTTGTAGTGGCCAGGCTCACTCGCTATGCACTGTGCGGGGTGGCTGGTCTGACAAAAGTTGCCTGGGTGCTTTGCGTTCCCAGTTCTCCACATCATGTTTTATCCAAGGCATAAAGAAATATGATCACATCACCCCCATCCTCATAGAATACATATTGACTTGCCTAGTCGGTCTGCACCATCTCCAAAACCAGCTGCATCATTTATAAAGCAATCACGACTCACACCCCTGCCTACCTTGCAGACCAGCTCACCATCTCTGCAGTTGTCGGCACAGTTGCAGCCAGAACCCCATCAGACTGCAGACTAAGAAGTTTTTACAAGAAAAGACCAAGGCAGCAGGCCTTTTCCCTCCATGCATGCAGGATCTGGAACAACCCTATATCCACCAGGACTGCCCCAACGTTGCTCCAGTTTAGAAAAGAGTTGAAGACTACATTACAATGAATTAGCTGTTCATAAGCCACCTACCCTGCATATCCGTAGTTGACTTTATGCTTGTCTTTCACCCTGTCCTGCCTCTTTGTGCTGTAGAAATACCAAATAAACTTGTATAGTTTCTGTACTGCATTGGTATACTTTTTCTTTAGATCATACATAGATGAGGGTGTATATAGCAGGGATTCCTCCTTGGCCCTATGAGTTGTGACATGTTCAAAAACAGTTTACCAGCTCTAGCATTCACTTTCTTTTTCCTAGATTGAAATGGGCATGAAGAATCATGAGATAGTTCCAGCCAGCTTGACAGCCTCCATCGCTAGTTTGAAACACGGTGGCTGCAATAAGGTTTTGCGAGAACTGGTGAAGCACAAGCTGCTGGCATATGAACGCTCGAAATGTAAGTTGCATCTCTTTGTTCTGGTACACATGAGCTTTAGCAGAGGTTCACAGAAATTTCTTTGAAGCAACTGGGTATTCATATGTTGGTCCTTGTCTTGGGGGAGTCTTGTATTGGGATTGAAGACTGAAAACGCATGGAAATGCCTTAAAATGTCTGAGGTCAGGAATGTAGCCAAAATGCACAAAACTGTACTAGAAAATCTGAACACCTGTCTTAAGAAATACTTTGACTCATAACTTTATAAATATATCCTCTTGCTCGAACTATAGTGCTAGGGTCACCCATAAGATGTGGGATTAAGATATGTTATGCAAAAGGCAGAAATAAATATTTATATAATATCCTAGGATTTAGCTGCACTTGTCCCAATCTGAATCCCTTGGTCGGTGAGGCGTTTCCTACAAATTGTTGCTCTTGCTGTGCTTGTTTTAGATAATTTTCCCGTCACTGTCACAAGTTAATTTGATCAAGACCTGACCCTAGAATGCATACCTGTTACAAAGTATGTCATCTCTTAATAAGCAATTCAGGTACAAATATTATCTTCGTCCCAAAAGACTTATTTTTTAAAAATACAAATAAAAACCCTAAACAAAATAACAAATCTAAAAGCTTATATGACTCATACTATCTCAAATTTTTCCTGCGTTGCTGGCAAACAACTGTATTCGTTATAACGGCTGGACCTCTATTCTGCTCATTTAACCATTCCAAAACCATGTTTTAATTGTGCACAAATTGTGCATTCACTTCATGTCCATAGAACAGTCTTTCACTGTGTGCAGCTGCGTTATTGCCAAGAAGTTAAATGTATCCTCGTTATGCAATTAAAAAACAAGTCCTTTGTCTCTATTGTTCTTGCAGGAAGCGTCAAACCAAAGGCACACCTTTATCTTATGTAGTTAGTCATTCATATGCATTGTGAAGAGCTCTCTTGGAAAGAATATAACCCGGTGCTTGGCTCTGCTTAGCGCTGATACGTTATGGCATACTGAAACCAAATAAATAAACTGTACAGTGTCATGTGGGATTTGATGTCAGCCTGGAATTCAAATGTTACATGCTTATTTTTTAATTTATATGCTTTGAAATGTGAAAGAAATACAACACGAGGATGTTGTCATTGATCAAGTGCAATTGTGATCGAAAAACAATTTCCCGACTCTTTCTCAAAAATAAATTTCTTCAACTCTTCTGTTATGCCTACTTTATCAGTGCGGGAAATAAATTATTTGCTTTTCTGATAAAACGAAAATGTGTGGTTAAGAATCTGAGCCCTTTCGCTTTGTTTAACTTTAAGTTCAATTTGCAGGTAGAATTTATGTGGATTTGAAGCAAATGCGTGTATGTTAGTTGCTAGGTTATGAACTGTGATTGGTTCTCTGAATGTTTACTTTAAAATGTATAACTTTTTTCACGAGACAGTGCCAAGTCAATCCAATCCCTTCAGAAAACTCAGGGTCATTGAGGAAATGATCAAATGTTTACAAGGCACTTTTCAGATCGAAAAGGACCGATTGGTGGGCCAAAATGATTTTGCCCAGTATGCTGTCTGAAGGTGTGACTTCAAATATGGTTTAGAAGTCCAGCCTGAACTGCCAAGCCAGGGCCCCTTAAGACAGGCAGTTCAGGCTGGATTGTCCCTTTGGGGCAGGACCAAGGCTGAACTACATTTGACTGATCTCTGTATAGAGCAGTACAATGGGTGAAAAACAATGAGCTGTAATAAGGGCTGAATCCATACCAATGAATGACGTTATTTAGAGCTTGGAATGTTTAGCTCTCCGTTGAAGCCTTAGAAGCTCCGAGCTTCTAATGGCTGGTAGAAGCCCGGTGCATCAACATTTCAAGGGTTGTCTTTAACCCGTTAACCGCTTGCGGTAATTTAACCGCAGTGCGGGCGTTTCCGTGCGCGGGCGGGGCCGCATCGGCCATTGGCCGACGGCAGCACTGGGGAGGTAGTGCTGCCGTCGGCCAATGGCCGACGGCAGCAATTAAAGGTTTAATAGCAACAGCTGTAAACAAAGACCTCAAGGAGCCCAAGGGGTTTTTATCCCTCCGGGCTCCGTGAGGCCTTTGTTTTACTAATTAGAACATTCTGCCCTGATGTGACAAAATCTTCTAATAGCTTTCTAGCCCGCCACAGCTGGGCTATACTGGCCATTAAAGCCCGGCTCCTTTGGTAAAGGGACTAACTGAACGCTGGAGTAGGCCTTTAATGGCCAGTATAGACTGCTATGTTGGGCTATAAAGCTATATTAATGCATTCCTTTCATCATTTTGATGCATTAGATATCCAAGTGTGATGGTTATGTCCAGACATGGGTCCTGTGCTGGAGGTAACATAGTCTGGCAGCTCGGCTTGACCATTCTTATCTGAGAAGGAATGAGGCCGATATTTGTTTAGTGTGGAGCAGTGGGGAAAAAATGATGGACAAGAGTGCGGCCTGAGCAATTACCTGTATTTGAGATTAATTGAAGTATTCTTTCCATCAATTTGTTTTTGTTCCAATCACCGCAGACTCAACTTCCTGCCAGATTCTGCTACTTCATAAATCATCAACTTCAACGGAACAAAAAAAAAAATACAACAATAAGCCTGTGCTACAAAGGCCCACTTCATAATTCATTACCTTAAACAGACTTTAAACATCATGCAATTTTTAGGATCTGCTGCAACTGCTTAGTGCGTTCACCAAAAACTCTTCCCTTCTCAATGTTCTAGTCGATCATCTAGGTGTTTTACTGCTTACACGCTCAGCAGCCCGATCACTCTTGATTTACAGCCCATCATGAGCTCGTTATGAACCATTTAGCTTGCAAATTTGTGTATCCTATCCACCTTTGCTTCAAATGAAAGTCCATTTGCCACAAAAATCAAATCCTGTTCTTTTTGTAGCATTTCCCTGCTTCCGAGTTCTTTTTGAGAAACTCTTGCCTCACCCTTTGGTTATGCTGGAAGCACTATACTCTGAGTTGATGCTATGTTAGCCATGTAAGCTTTCATGGCCTGGTCATTTGATGACTGACTAACGGTGTTTTGGCTTCTACCTTTCTCGACTTTACAATCTGTGGTCACATGTTTGGATTAAAAGTGGAATTGATGGAAGCTTCTGCTATTCCGTATTTCTTTTTTAATTTAACAATTCCACTCCAAAAATGGGATGTTAGCTGCAGCATATAGCTGCATTTAAAAGGTGTACCTTTCCGTCGCCTAGGGGTGAGCCAATGTGTGAGTCAGAAGGTGGGCAGCGTTCCATAGCCACAAGGCAGTAGAAGGATCCCCAATGTCTGTGAAAGAAACGGGCACTTGGTGCCAAGGTTAGTAATATGCATAATTTAGATTGGTATTTTATGCCAATACGATATTTCCATATATGAAGATCACTATGGTTTTAATATAAAACCAAATCCAGTTTGTTTAGATATACTTGATCTTCAAACATTTTTGTTAATGTGTGCTAAATGTCAAACTTTCTTTTATCCTGTCATTCAAACTCCGTACATTTTTAGGCTAAATCGAAATGATATATGTAGCGATATCTGAAATACAGTATTTTTTCAATCCAATGTAGTTTTATTGTGAAGGCCGTTGTGCCAAATTATGATTCTCCGTTGTAGGATTTTTGTTAATATTCATCAACGCCGAATATCTGTGCTTAAGTCTGGGATCTGGGGGAACTTTTTACAAGAGAAAACTGTTAAATGAACAAACCATATGTCTATCTAAATTAAAGACATTGTACTTTAATTTAGACATACTTTTTAGAAACGGTCAACATATCCAACTTACGCATTACTTAGCTAATAAAGAAACTTTTTACTCTCTCTGTTTTTAGAAACAATATTAAAACAAAAAAAATCTGCAAAGGCATAGCTAGCCTTCATGCTAAATATACAGAGGTTAGAAAAAACTGCAATGTGTTTTTAAGGTTGCTGGCTGGCCTAGGTAATGCATTAAAGGGTTCTGGCATCACAAAGGGAGGGAGATATTCAGTGTTCTTGAATTTGGCAAATACTATTGTGACAGAGAACCGGTTTTACAGGTAATACACTTTCTTTTTGATGAGGTGTCTTCTAGGAAGTATAAACCCCAAAATACTTTAGCTGAGTGCCAATCCATTTTTATTCAAATAGAAAAATTGTGTTCTGACCTCAAATTATAGTGAGCCAAATTTTGTTCTACCTGGACAGTGCATTATTTTAAGTAGAGCAGGCTAGATAATTTTTTCCCAAATGCAATGTTTATAATTCACCCCGACATGTGAAACAGAACTTTTATTTTCAGTAAATTCTGTGTGCCTTATGAGTAGAATGTTTGTACTTATTCTTATTTATCTGTTACTTTTTAGCTGTCCAGGGCTATCGTTTAACCAACACTGGGTATGATTATCTAGCCTTGAAAACTCTCTGTTCTCGTGAAGTTGTGAACTCTGTTGGCAACCAAATGGGCGTTGGCAAAGAATCAGGTAACTCAAAATTGTCATGTTGTGTACTTGAGAAAAATAAATTAAAATATTCGTTTTCCAACAGAGAGACACATTTTCAGGATATTATGCATACTGTTAACCTCCATTGGCTGATGTTATAAACTGCATTGGAATTTCTCTGAGCGTTTGTAATGATGACTCCATCTCTATATGGTGAAACGTGAGGTACAGCATATTCAGTTAGCTCACTCTGTATGTTGATAGCTTCTCCAAATCCCTACTATGTGTTTGATTTAAATCAGGATAGATCTAGTTGTGTATTGTCATTCTAGTTATAAAGCATTTCATACACCCAAAGTGCATTGTCAAATGAGTAGCATGCTGCACAGGAGTGACTGTTATGAGATTTTAGTGTGGCCTCTGCAGAAAGTGCTTACTGAGTTTTGCTGTTATTCCGAGGAGTCAGAAAGGGAGGGAACACATAAAAAAGAAATGATGTCCCAAGGAATATAGGGATATAAGAGTTACCCCGAATGGCCCAATAAAGCTACATCCTACCTAGCCCGAACAGTAATTGGCATACAGTTCATGATACTCTACAGCACTTGGGATAGTGGAGAGCAAAAAACAATGGTACATTCACGTTTTCTAGTTTTATGCATATTTTAATACCATTTTTAAATATTTCTACATTCAACTTGACATACACTCATTTAACACACTATAGTGCGTCTTACTTTTAAATCACAACTGTTTAAGAAAGATTGGTGGCCAGTAAAGAGGATACATGTTTTTCGTGGATGTTTTTCCTATTCTTTATTAAGTCTATCCAGACAGACCATTTAAATGTAAGAGGAAAGCCAAAGATACAGGACAAATGCATCATAACATCAGTGAGGAATGTTCTGCATTACAGTCCTCATTGGCAATGCTCTTTAGAGTCCATCCAGGAGCAACAGACGGCATCTCCTAAGCTTGTACCAGATACAGGCAGCCATGATTAATAATCTCTAGACATAACCCCGTCGCAAAAGAAGAGCAACCCACCATCAAGCACTGGATACTGGCATTATGACGGATGAACTGAATCATCCTCTTCCACACACGTCCATCTCCTGCTCTCCGTCAGTGCTCTGGGAAGGAGTGAGGGCAGACTGGAGCACCTGAGATGTGCTGGTGTAGGGCAGAGGGTAGGAGCACCTGGGAGGGGTGGACTGAAAAAGTGTGATAGTTTGCATATTTAAGCTGGTTTGTTTCAGGTTATTACTTCCCATAATAACTGACCAACAGTATATCATTGGAGTGGTTGCAGATATGAGAAAATGAGATGATACAGATTATTATGCATATTTTGAAAATTGCATGGCTACGTAAAGTGTGCTTATCCAGTGCTGAGCTCAATAAGGAAAGGCGGTTGAGCCAAAGACCAATCACAGAAAACATTAAAGCATTTAGGAAGAATCAGAGGATGAGAACAACCACACTTTTAACAATCTGCAAAACAAAGAGAGTGAGCGGTATTCTCTCGGTGTCAAAGGCAGTTCATTCCAAAGTTTCAGAAAAGAGAACGCTTGGCCTTCTTGTCAGAATTCCCTAATTTTAGGAATTGCGGCCAGACTGCGATGAGTAGAATTCCAAAAATGGTCCGTATATACCAAACCTCTAAGGTAACTGGGTCTGTTGTTTGAATCATTTGTGCAGATAGCACAACACCTAATTCTCAGCAGCCATTCAATGGCCTACCAATGTAGGTTCCTTGTCCTATTGGCAGTAGAGGTGGATTCAGAAGAGTGGAGCGAGAGGCATGCAGCAGTGTTTTGTACATTCTGGAGGCGTTTAAGCACTGTTTTTGCCACCCCCAGGTACAAACTATTCCTGTAGTCTAGCCTAGAAATAACCAGGGCCTATACTACGGTTCTCTTGGTGGAAGTATGTAGGCCATGAAGGATCTGCCTTAGCCGCTTCAAGATACCACACTCTGTTGATGTGTTGACTTGTGATAAATTTGTCATCCAACCAGAGTCCGGAATTCTTTACGGCTAGGACTGGGCAGGGAGAGGAGGCCCAAAGTTGTGGGCTACATGTGAGGGCCCTATGGGTGGGGTAGGTTGCACACCAACAGGACCTCCGTCTTGTCTCCGTTCAGTTTCAAGGAGTTAGCATTCATCCATAATGAGACTTGGGTGAGACAGGAGTTAAGGGTCTTTACATTCTGGTTGTCCTTGGATGACCGAGATACAACCATTTGTGTATCGTCCGCATACAAGAAAAGAGTGAGGCCACAAGTTTCCACTATCTCAGCTAATGGTCATACATATAGGTTGAAGTGCGAGGTACTAAGGGGTGGGATACGCACCTCTTTCTAATGCTACTAACGTTCCACTGTGGGCTAAAGATTATGTTAATATTTATTCATTAAAAAGTCTGTGACAAGATGCATTGGGTAAAATCTGGTGTTTTTTTCACTAAGCAGTTTTCTTAACTTTGTTTCTTTCAGCGTTCTACCAAACTGTACATGCAATAATCATTATAATTTGGGATTCCTGAAATTGAAGGTTTCACCACTTACAGGAATTTACAATCTATGCTTACACTCCAAAATGTTTCTCCTTGCATTATTCAAAAAGTTTATTTACAAGCTGGTAGTAGGGCCTATCTTATGTAATGTTCTTTCACCAGTTACAAGGCTGAACGCTCTCATTCTAACAATTGTGCCTCTCCTCTTGCTTTTCATTTAGATATTTACATTGTGGCAAATGATGAAGAGGAACAGCTTGCATTGAAGTTGCACAGACTCGGGAGGACCTCCTTTCGAAATCTCAAAAATAAACGTGACTACCACAAGCACAGACGTAGCATGTCGTGGCTTTACTTATCACGCTTGGCTGCCATGAAGGAATTTGCGTACATGAAGGTATGCTATATTTGGAAAAAATAAATTTTAAGAAAGAAGTCGGAGCTCCAGATTCCTGGCTCTTCTCAGATGGGGCCTCCATTTCAGTTTGGTTGCCTGGAAAACATAATTCTCTAATTTTAATGTATTTATTTTCCTTCAGAGGATAGTGAAAGGGGTTCACACAGTTCACACAGTGTTTTACCACCTACGTGCTTTAACGGTTTTGAAGACCTTTTGTGGGCATCAAGGGGATGGCAAATTGCTCTTCGTTATAAAGACGGAGAGATGACTGGGAAGCTTTCTTGTAGAGGTGAAGTGTTTGCTGATAGAGCAGTTTAGTCTTGGTGTTATAATTACTCCGAAACTGGTGTTGTAATGCTAACTAGGCGTTTTAATATTTATGGTTTAAATCTTTTATTGAAGTTTCAAAACAGGAAAAACATACATGCCACATTTCCCCCTCGGATAGAACAAAGTCAAGCTCTTCTTGTGCGACCCAGTCAGAGATGTGTGGCAGTGAGAATGACATCAAGTCCAGACATGTAGGGTCTCTGCAAAGGAGAAAAAAGTCCACCCCCCCCCCTTGTCCACAAAGCAAAAGAAAAGGGAAAGGGGAATCGCCACGCCACCAAGGGAGGGTAGCAACCAAACCTCAGCCCCGTGTCTTGCGCCTGCTCATTGGGGCCCTCGGCTCCTCGATCGGAGTGTCAGCTAGGCGCAGAGTCAAAAATGGTCGCCAAAGTTCCGCAAACTCCTCTCCCTGCCCTTGCCAAAGACAACGTCTCCATCCCCAGAACCGTCCAGAGCCGGTGCAGCCAGCCATTATGTGGGGGGGGGGGGGGGGGGGTTGTGTGGTACTCCAGTGTGCCAGGATGTTCTGCACGGCTGCCCCCAGCGCAATCGCTCTAAGCCTCCCTCTCCTAGATTTCAAGGGGTACATCAGGGCATTGGGGAGTCCTAACAGAGTGTAAGCGGGGAATCTAGGGAGCTGAGTATCCAGATGTGAATCTATGTCATGTAAGATCGAACTCCAGTAGGGTTGCAAGTGGTCGCAGCTCCAGAGTAAATGCTCCAAGGTGCCAAGCCCCTCCCCCCCCCCCCCCCCCCGCACCCCCTCCAGCAGCGGTCTCTAATGCGGGGATCCCATTGATGTAAGCGTTCAGGTGTATGGTACCAATAGGTGGCCACTTTGGTCAGGGTGTCGGTGAGGCCCATGTGGTAAGTAGAGTGTCTGGCCCTGTGATAGATGCCATCCCATTCTTTGTGCGTAAGTGATCTCCCCAAGTCCCGTTCCCACCTGTTCCTCCCTGCGTTATAAATGTTTGTGAGGAGGAGCTGCTGGTACAAGTCGGAAATCGGCTTCTCATCAGAGGTTCGGGTTACCAGCCACTTTCATACGGGGTGAGGGGGCGTTGCGCGCCCGGTCTGAATTCTGGCTGCAAAGCCCAATGTCGGACCTGTGGATACGGTAGGCGGTCAGATTCCGGTATACCATAGTCCTCCTTCACCTGCTGAAAGGAGAGGATACTGTTCAAGTTGAACATATGTCCCAGGGCCCTGCAGGGTGAGCGTCTCCAGGCTACAAATGCCCTGGGGTCCAGTCCCGGGGAAAACTCGGGGTTATCGAACAGCGGAGCCATCGGAGAGGGAAACAAGGTGAGCTCGTGCCGGGTCGCCACCCGATCCCATACATCCAAGACAGTGCTTGTAATCTGTGATGCGTATAGATTGGGAGGGCGGTGGCATCTGAGGAGAAACGGAACCCCCTGTAAGGGCCTGCCCTCCACAGCTTGGTCTTGAAAAAGCCAATTCTTGCCCGATTCCAGCTGGAACCACTCCACCAAGGTGCGAAGTTGTGTCGCTTGATAATATAAAAGGAGGTCAGGCACACCAACCCCACCGTGGGCGGGCGGAAGTATCGCAATGGCATGCTTGAAGCGTGGACGACGACCGTTCCAGATAAAGCGCGCCAAATCAGACTGCGTCCGCTGAAGCCACCCGGCTGGGGGGCGCAGAGAGAGATTTTGGAACACGTAAAGGATTTGTGGGAGCAGGGTCATCTTAGTGGCTGCTATCCGCCCCAGCCATGAGAGCGAGTGATGTTTCCATCTCCGGAGTTCGTCGCAGAGGCGCAAGCGGAGCCTAGCGTAATTCACTTCCGCAGTGGCCTGGACGGTAGGGGCCAACAGAACTCCTAGATAAGGGATGGTGGTATTTGACCACTGCAAATCGAACTCGCCTTGAACATCGACGAGTGTCTCCGGTGACAGGGAGATATTCAGGGCTTCCGATTTCTCCACATTGATCTTAAACCCCAAGGCCAGTGCAAAGGTATGAAGTTCAATAAAGAGTGCTCGGACTGACTGCATCGGCTCCGTAAGGGAGAGAAGGATATCATCAGCGTATAAACTGATCTTATGCACGTCACCGCCAAAGGGGATGCCCTTGATGAGGGGATGTTGCCTGACTCGTTGAACCAATGGCTCCATGTACAGAGCAAAAAGGATAGGGGAGAGAGGGCACCCCTGTCTGGTGCCCCTGCCGATCGGGAAGCTCGGGGAGGTGTGGCCATTGACAAGGACTGTGGCACTGGGCCGATGATAGCAGTTCAGTATGCAGTTGCGGAGAACCTCCCCCACGCCGAAGTGTTGTAGCACCAATTCCAGATAGGGCCAGTGCACCCTATCCAAGGACTTTTCGGCATCGATGGTACATAGCATGCAATCTGGCCTTGTCCGCGACCCCGCCTCGATGAGGTGGAGGACCCGTATGTTGTTATCGCTGGTCTGCCGTTGGGGAATGAAACCAGCCTGGTCCCGTTCCACCAGCTGCTGCATGTATGGTGCCAACCTACTCGCGAGGATGCCAGTGTAGAGCTTGAGGTCTAGGTTTAAGAGGGATATCGCCCTATAGGAACTACAGCGTGTGGGGTCTAGGCCAGGTTTGGGTATGACCGTTATCGCCGCCTCTAAAATGGCACCGGGTTGGCTAAAGGTTTTATAAAAGGTCCTGCAGTAGCGGCGCAACCTGGTGACAGAACGTTTTATGAAAGGCCGTCGAGTAGCCGTCTGGGCCCGGTGATTTCCCCAATTTGAGGCGGGATATCGCCGAGACCACCTCCTCCAGGCCAATGGGTCGATCGAGGAACTCCGCTTGCGCCTCGTTCAGTGACGGGAGGGCCGTGCCTCCCAGGGAAGCACGGCCAGCCTGGAGGTCGAGCGAGTCAGCTGCGTATAGAGATTCATAAAAGTCCCCAAAAGCCGAAGCTATGTCTACACCGTCGACAGCTAGGTCTCCCCGACTGGTCCGTATGGCTCTTATGCCTTGTCTTTGGCGTTGCTCTCTTAATTTACTCTCCAATAGCTTCCCGCAGCGATCACCCCCAGTATAGTGTGCATGTCGGAGGCGTAGAGCCGCATATTCCACCACATCTTGGTCTAGGGCCGCCAGCATCTTCCTCTCCGTACAGAGTTGGCGCCAGGCTCGGGCTGCCCCCTTTCGTTGGTGCATCTGCTCCAACTCCGCTACCCGTTGGGTTATTTCGGCTCTCTTCTGGGTGCGGTCTCTATTGTTAGCCGTGGCCATAGAGATTAACTCTCCCCGCAAGACTGCTTTGAGCGCAGCCCATTGTGTGGCCTTAGTGGTGTCATTGTTGGCATTGTGAGTCAGAAATTGGGTGATGGCGGCTTTAATCCGCTCCACCCCGGTAGGGCTCTGAAGCAAGGCATCCCGCAGGCGCCAATGTCGAGGTGGGGCAGGCACATCCGAGAAGAGAAAGGTGGTCATTACCAAGGAGGTCGGGAGTATATCCACATCTTGCACTCGGGGCACCAGTTGTGAGGAGCAAAGATAGTAGTCAGGCCTAGCATAGGATTTATGGGCTGCCGAGTAGTAGGTGTATGCCGTGGAGTGTGGGTGGAAGTGTCTCCATGGGTCGACCAGGCCCAGGTCTGATAGATGTGTGTGACTCTCCGTGGAGAGTGATCCCAGCTGCCCCGAGAGTTGGCAAGAACGATCCGCCGTGTTATGGAATACTAAATTGAGGTTTCCCCCCAGTAACAGGTGTGGTTGAGTGTTCGCTGTGGCTGTCTCTAAGGCCGTGTGCAGGAACTTTTCCTGACCTTCATTGGGTGCGTATATGGCACCCACTAAAAGTGTCTGCCCAGCAATCAGAAAGCGGTGATCAGCAACCTGCCCTTGATCTCTGCCTCCCTCTGTAGGACTTGACCCCTAAAGGATCTGGATACTAGGATTGCCACCCCCGCCACCTTCTTGGATGCGGACTAGAAAAACGCAAGGGGAAGGCCCGGGATTTAAGTTGGTGGTGGTCCCTTGGCAGCAAGTGTGTCTGTTGTAATAGGCAGATGTCTGCTGTGGAGTGTTCTAGAAGGGAAAGTATCCCCCGACGTTTGACAGGTTTATTTAGACCCCTCACGTTAAGAGAGAGGATTTTCAATCGGAGCGGTACCATAGATGAGTCGATCAGATCTGTAATTTCAGGGCACAGGGGGGTAATTGAGCCGTGTAATGAAGTTGTGAAGAAAGTAGGTGGTTGGGACTGCTAACTGCAAAAAGGTTGATAATTTTACATAAACTAGCATTGGAATTCCAGGCAAATCCTGGAGGACTGTGGATGGAGGCAATCCACAGTCAGGAGGCACACGTGGCTAATATATTAATCACAGTTTCCAGAAACTGTATTCCTTCACATGATGGGAGTTGAGTTGGAAAAAGACTAAAGTACTGATTTGCAATAAAAGCAAGACCAATGGCCAAACCAGTTCCACAATCCTGACAAAATATTTCCATGTTAGGTGGTAATGTAGTGGTGACCTGCTTTCTCATTGTTATGTTATAGGAAACTTCTAAAGCACACGTTCACCAAAAGGTTTAATGGCGCTCTGAGTTCTAGCAGCAAAGCACAGATTTAGCTCAGTCGTAAGCTTGTCTGAAGGATCATGCTTTTTGCAGTTTTCTGAACTACTCCTAGGAAGTTGCTGCTCTTATGTTGGCCGGAAAGGAGTTCCAGGTGTCGGGAGGCAACCCCACTAGCCTTTTTCTGTAGAATTTAGGAACCTCTAGGAGATTGAGATGTGCTGATCTAAGGTTACACCTAGGAGTGTTGTTCCTAATTCTAGAGGAAACAAAATGGGAATTTCAATCTGCTGAATTTGAAAAATCATGAAGCCTGTTTTAAACCATGTTCAATGTGCAGTTGGGCGCCAGTGCAATTTCTTTAGTAACTGTGTAGTGTGACGATATCTTGGCTGTTGATAGACTAATCAGGCTGCTTGATTCTGGACCAGCTGCAGTCTTTGGCTCAAACCCTTTAGCAAGCCCAGGTAAAGGACGTTAGCATAGGCAATGTGGGAATTCACTAGTGCAAGTACAATCTGGATGATGACTTTAATTGAGAAAAATGTTCAGATATTTTTAATTTTTATTTCATGAAGCAGGAAGAAGTCACTGCAGCAATCTGGGGTTTCATTGACAGTACTTCAACAATTATGCCAAGGCTCTGGACCACCTTTTTAGGAGTGATGGGGGGGGATCCCAACACCCAAGGTCAAAAGGAAGGTCTTCAGCAGTGCAGTTTGTTTTTGACCAACATCACCTCGGTTTTTATCAGAGTTCAACTTTAGTTGGTGACTGCCCATTCGTTCCTGAATGAAGATCATGGTGCTCTGGAAGAATGCTATTGAGTCAGGAGTATTCACAAGGTTAAATACTAGCTACATATCATCGGCATAGTTATATATTTTTAAATTTCGCTTTTGTAGGGCGTTTACCAGCGGGCGAATATAAAGATGAAATAGGATGGGAGATAAAGAGGTTCCTAAGGCACTCTGCAGCTGAGCTTAACCTTGGAGGAGCCGAAGGGAAGAGGTGAACTGATTGTGATCCGTCCGATAGTAAAGACGTTTATCCAATCCTGGACACAGCCTGGCGGCCTCGACACAGTCAAGAAGGCTGTCCTGATCCATGGTGTCAAAGGCTGCCAAATGATACAGAAGGACTAGCACCTGGGCCTGAACTTCCACCTCCTCTCTCATACCGTCTACTTCGGAGTATATTACAGATTCTGTAGAGTGACTGGGCTGGAAACCCACCTGGTGTGAGCCTAAAAACGATGAGCCTTCTATGATGGAACAAAGATGGTGAGCGATATGAGCTTCCATGATCTTGGCTAGGTAGGGAAGGAGGGAGATTGGGCGTTAATTCTTTAACATTGAGGGGTCATCTCCTGTTTTTATTTCAAGAGGAGAAGGACCACTACTTCTTTAAGGCTGATAGGGATGTCATCTTGGCTCAGGGATAGATTAAGTATAGCCATCGCTAATTCATGAAACTTTGAAAAAATATCTTTTTGAATCAAAGGAGAGCAAACCTCATTGGGCAATCCCCAAAAATTTGGCCAGAAGTAGGGCTGGTTTGCCGAAGCCGTTGAAAGAAAAGAAAAGAAAAATGTTAAAAAGAAAAGGCTAAACAGGAGCTCAACAACCGTTTGCAAGGAGCACTCCCCACATACTTAGAAGTAAAAACATATTAAAATAAAATTGAGTAATAAACCAAGGAAAAAAAATGATAAAGGGATTGACTGCTTGAACTAAACTATTACGCTAACACAACAAAATGACAGAGGAGCCAGGCCTCTACCATAAAAGAAAAAGGTGTACATTAAAGTTAAAAGTGCACAGCACAGAAGGTTAAGTGTGAGGTTGAGCTGACTTTCCTGCTCAGCCCCACTGTGAGCTTGTAATGTATTTTTTTATTTTAAAGTATTTTATATTTGCAAGTTTAATTTAAATGAACAGGATTTGAGTTATAAGAAGGGTCGTAAAACCATTGTTCATTCAAACACCCAGTGGAATTTCTGCACAACTTTACAACAAAAAAATGTTGGACACATTTACGCTAGGCACAAACCAGAAGATAAACTTAGGTCAGACTTAAAATCCAACCAGCCGGGTTTGGAACAAAGGAAAATAAAGAGTTGGCTAGGAAACAGGAGTTTTACAATCTTATTAGTTGAGAAGACTGGAAATCCCAGATAGTGTATGCTTATGTATAAGATACACTCAGTGAGACAAGGAATACTAGAGCTATATGGGGACCACGTTGAAAACCTGAATCTACCACCATTAATTAAAAAGAAAAAAAAACTTTCAGATCCAGCCCATAACGTGCAATTGTAGAAAGTTTACTTGAAGTCCAATCTTTATACTTGTGGTCATCAACCCTGGTGGATGATTTTCAGGTCTAGTTTGCCACCTCATGTGTTGCAACAAGCAGGCAGACTCAACACATGGTACATACAAAGGCCAAACCTTCTGTTTAGCCTATGGCCACGCCAAGTGGGTTCTGTTGCAAAAAGAACAATTGACAGACATAATGTTGCACAATGTCAAACCACCAGTACAGACAACTGGGCCTAAATCCATTGTTTTGCTCCCATGCCATTCCAGTTAAAAGCCAGCCATATGCTAATCAGTCTTGACCCTGCTCCCCTTGGTAACAGTCCAGCCCGAATTGCCAGGCCAGGTTCTCCCTGGACTGGTTCTGTTGGCAGGAGGTTAGTGGGGGAAAATCATAGCCTTTCAAATTACCGACAAGCCTATCTAATTCTCAACAGTTGTGTCTGAGCGAAAACAATCTGCTAGAACGTTACAACTTGAGCTTTCTCTGTTGATTTAAGAAATTAAGTGTGACTAGCCCAAACTCTTCTTGCACGTATATCTGAATATTCTATGGTCAAGTCTCATGTGGTTTCAAGTGGCAGCCACCCGCTCTTAGCAAAGGTGCATGAATCCTTTTCTCAGGACCTCTCGACATCGTACCAGCATCTTCCATTTAATTTGAAATAAACAGAATTCTATTTTAGTGATTGATAGTTTTGAGCCTCTGGTTGAGTTTACTGTTAGATCCCTGCTTAATAAATATTAAAGGGAATGGCACTCCCGGGTAGGTATTGACCAGGGTGGAGTCAGGAGGGTCCTGAGGTGAACCCGAGGACCGTAATCCAGTCTGGTCAATACCTACCTAGAAGTGCCCTCCTCCTTGGAAAATATTGCTATTGTAATTCAGACCCTTAAAATTGAGGGTGAAAGTCAAAAAATAGTTTGTTAGATGTTGCATTTTACATAGGATTATTCAGGTGGAAATTTTTTTTTTTGGTGACAAGGCGGTGCGAAATGTGTTCGCATTTGTTTGCAAAAAAATTTCTTAAAACCCCAGATCCCCCAGTGGCACCCGATCCGTCAGGAGACTGCTGCAATGAACTTGCAGAATTCCAGCTTGGAAATAAGTACCATCTGGAGACTTTCACACTGCTGACTCAGGAGTCATTCTCCGCTACCTTATCTAAGATAAAGTCAGGGTCACCACTGAACCCTGCACCTCTTAACATCTTAAATATGGCATAGTCTATGGTGGCCCCCAGAATGACCAGTCTGATCAACTCTTTCCTTTCATCAGGGACTGTCCTAACCCCCCCCCCCCCCCACTCCCTTCCCCCCAAATGGAAGAAAGCTATGGTAAAAGCCCTGCTTAAAAAGCCAAACCTGGACCTGGCAGATTTGGGCAACTATCGTCCTATCTCGCTGCTCCCGGCAATGGTCAAAATTGCAGAGAAAATAGTTCACCATACTCTCTTCACGTTCCTGGAATCTAATCACATTTTCCAACCCTCGCAAACGGGCTTCCAACCACGGCAAGGCACCCAAACCACCTTATTGGCAGTGGTGGAAGAAACTAGGAAGATTCTTGATTTGAAAGGCGCAGCCGCCATAATACTCCCTGACCTAAGCGCCGCTTTCCACATGGTGAACCACCAGATCCTGGCTCATCGACTCGGGAATATAGGAGCGTCCGGCAATTTTTCATCAATTTTCTATAAATTCAGAAATATTATCCTGAGCCATGAGCGTAAATAAAAACTGATATGCTATGTAAAATATTACTTCCCCAAGGAGCAGGATCCAATCCTTCCTGGAGGATAGGTATTTCCAGGTGTTCTCAGGTGACGCCCTGTCTAAACCGGTCCCACTCAAGTGTGGAGTCCCACTGGGCTCATCTTTGAGCTCAACCCTTTTTAATGTCTATATGCATCCACTGGCGGACATTGTGGCCCCCTTTGGGATCCATATAGTCACGCCGATGACACCCAGCTGGTGGTGGCTTTGACCCAGATCAACCATATGCCCCTGGATATCCACCACTGCCTGGGGGAAGTCACCAAGTGGATGAGTCTTTCCTACTTAAAACTCAACAGTGACAAAACTGAGCTTATTTTACTCGGCAACCAATTAAACTTTATAGCTAACACTATGTGGCCAACTTGTATTGGATCAGCACCCATCCCGAAAACAGAGATAAAAAGTCTGGGTGTCTGGTTGAACCAAGATCTGACATTCAAGGTGCAGGCCACTAAAACCACGGTGCTTTGTTTTGGCCTGCTGAGAATGATTTGCATAGTTCTGCCGTTTTACCAGATCAAGCGAAAAAATCTTGGTTCAAGCGCTCATCTTATCAAGATTAGACTTTGGTAATGCCCTTTATCTGGGCTCCCCCAACTATGTCATTTCAAAATTGCAGACCGTGCAGAATTCTGCTGCAAGACTGCTTATGGGAACCCAGAAACGAGGTTTTGCAAAACCAGCATTACACCTGCTCCATTGGCTACCGGTTCAAGAAAGAATCAACTTTAAGGCCCTGTTCGTTGCCCCTAAGTCCCTAAGTGGAAATAGGCCCCTATTATCAAATCTTTGATACACCCTTATAAGGCCAACAGAAGCCTTCGCTCCGATGAGATGTACCTCGAACCTCGCAGCTGTACTAAGGGTCAGGAAGGCCAGAAGTGGAGGCAGACGCTTCTCGTATAATGCCTCCAGGCTGTGGAACCGCCTGCCTTTGCATTTGTGCAGACAACCGAACCACTTAGCTTTCCATAAACAACTTAAAACCTGGCTCTTTCCATAGAAGGTAGTCCCCACTCTAGTTGACCACACAGCACTGGGATGCTTCCGGGTAGCCATGCGCTATACAAAAACCCTTCTATTCTATTCTATTGTGGAGAATGATTTTAAGGCTTATAGAAGGAGTGATAATAGATTTCAGTCACAATATGAATAATTGTTTGGGTGGTAACATGCACATTTGTAGGAGTTGTGCTGAGCTCCAGGGCAATTTCACAATGTAAAAAAATCTGACACCTTGCTAGGATTTGATGGGGTATGTTTGAGAGAAAAAAAAATTCTCCCATGATTTTCTCATGGAAATGATGGTAAGTGCTCCAGAAGCAAAAATGAGGTCACATTTTCTGTAAATTCAGAAATATTATCCTGAGCCATGAACGTAAATAAAAAGTGATTTTCTATGTAAAATATTACTTCCCAAGGAGCAGGGGCTTGTCGATTTGATTCTGCAGTGTTCTACTGCAGCTTCTCCACAGAGTTTCAATGAACTATTGGCGCACTAACATTATGTATTTGTAAACAATACGTTGCTGGAATAGAAGCTTTAGAAATAAAATATTTTCCAATAGAGGAGACTAAATTAAATGAAAGTAAGGATTTAACTTTGTCATATAAATGACGGATAGTACCCAGGAAACTCTTTTAAGTTTATTTCCATATTGGGCTGCTGTAGTTTTACCACATATTTCAAATGAACAATAAGTACTAATCTTCTATATTCATGAAATAGTGGGTGCTATTCAACTTAATAGGAGATGTTCAGTTTAAAACTGTTCCGTGCAGCGGGCCCAAATAAATGTATTGTGCTGCGGATGCAGATATGAAACCAGCTGCTTAAAATGTGTGAGGGCAGGTATCAATATTTGCAAGTATTGCATAATGCATCTTAAGGTGATAAAAAAAGTTAATGGAATCTAAGTCTAGCATCCCGTTTCCATATCTGTTATCTCGGATTAACCATCCTCTCTCTCCTTCAATACCGCCTTAATTTTGAAATAGTAACTTTTTGGTTGATAAAGAATTTCTTTAATTGTCCAGTTACACATGCAGCAATAGGTTTGTAGAGGTTCATGAAGCTATTTGCAGATTAATCTTATATTTACAGATGGCTGGTGAGACCCTTCAAATGAGTTGCTGTGTGGACATTTCATTTTTCTTTTAGCCTTTTCGACTTCCTTTTGTCAGTAGTTGTATCTCTCTAAAGAGTATGCACTGTCTTCAAAATTATCTTTATTGTGAGTTAAATATAAAGAAGTGAAACACTTTTGTGACAAAGTATTCATTGCCTATAAAATATACATTCAAGGGTAATTAATTAAAAACATGTTAAAATAGGTAACATTGTAAATCCGTCACAACATGGAGGCTACTTTTTTTAAAGCATAGTAAAAACTGTCTTGGACTACACAAAACGTGGAACGCTTTAAAGATATAATACATGCAAAATGTTTGGTTTGCTTTTGAGGACTCCTCAATTTCAGGAATTTGTGGTACCTGAGTTAAGAACCATTTTCACGTGCAATCTTCTGCACAGGAAATTGGATGATTCTAAAAGTGTTTTCTCCATCATGTCTTTCGGCATACACATTTTTTGTGAGGTAGGTGAACACTCTAGTTGCTAACACATCTGTGAGCTTCACAGGCAGCTGTTATGGGAATAAAGAGGAGGAATATGTGGGTAGATACTGTAATGAGGCTTGTCTTGGGTACTAGTTGTGAATCTCCAAGATCGATATCAACTGACTATGAGGGAATAAAAATACAGAATTGATGGTAGTATAGAGCTGTCAGATTTGCATTAATTGGAACACTGGAATATTGTGCGCTTTACTGAGGACACTCAAGGGCTAAAATGGCTGACACAGAGCATCTGCTCCTACATTTCAATGCGTGTCTTTCTGTTTTGCCCTGTTTTCTTTTAGACCATTCTACCCTCAATGGATTGACGGTTCTAATAGCGTTACAGTCTTTCTACTTGGGGCTACACAAGTTGTTACAGGCCCTGTCCCTCGTTAAGGCATATGCAGCATCATTGCAGGTCTCTGTGTCCTTGTCTCTCGCTGATATGCTCAGACACACACTTAGCACCAGACATCACATGTGTTACACCCAGAAAATGTAATACACATGTAGAAGCAATGTAATTATCCTTTACACAGAAAATGTATAGTACTGGTGATGCCAGTTATGGCTTTACCTATAGTGCTCTCTTTCTAAACTCCTCCATGGGATTCCTTTTTTCCTGTTGGCCTGTCCCTACACCGGGGTTTCTTGTGCTAGCTGCACTCGAAAACAGCAGCCTCCAAATCCGTTGCCACTCCATCACTACGGTGCTAGGCCAAGCGGGTACGATACTCGCGGTAAAAATATTGCTGTCACTAGGATGGCATTGCTTTCCTCTACGTGAGAAGTAGAGTAGGAAAGTTTTTGGATATTTAGGAGAGGTTTAGCGTGAATAACACTGTACCAGCAGAAGGCCATTAATTCACACCACTGGAGATGGCTTTCCCCTGTTTATCTCCACCCCCTAATACTAGTCAAAAGTAGACAAAATAATGGCCTGTGCTCAGTACCCCTCTTTGCCCTCAAAAAGCAAAAAAAAAAAAGACAGAGCGTGGTGCTTTCTTCAGCACATATTTTGCCACTGAAACACTTGATCTAATTTGTTTTATAGGTGAAACACCTTTTCTGTTTTCATTCATGTAGAAAGCTGACTCTGTGTATACCATACCGAAATAAGGTATAGTGTGCACAGTCGAATGGATCCCCAGAGACTTTACAGATGCTAAAGCAGATAATACCTTACAGTCTTTTGTTGTAGTGTGATTGGGCAATTAGGCTTATCAGAGGGTTATGTTAAGTATTTGTTCTACACACACATTCAAAAAATGAGGCACACACTCAATGACTAACTCCAAGTCCAATGTTTGTACAAAAATATCACTTTGTTACTTTTATTTTAGAATCAAGAAGAACTCGTTTGCAGATAAGTATCAATTTCAGATTTGCAATATGTTCAAGTACAGTAGGAATGTGTTGCAAATAGCAATGGGAATATTTTACAGTAGTATTACACAAATACTTTGTGGTGTCAATCATCAGTAGCAATAATTAGCAACGTAGAAACATAGACACTTAGTGAAATATCAAGAAATACAATGTAATACTATTGAAGGAAAACAGTTATGCACACTAACCGGTAAGTACACGACTTACAATCCCAGTCTTCGGGGGTTTAGACCAACACAGGGCAAGATACAAGTGGACACCAAATCTGCACCACCAGCTGCACTGGCGGCTGTGTGCAGAGGTCAAAGCGAATGCCCGGAGCCCAATGTTAGTTTTTGGGGTGATCAGAGATGCATGGTTTGCAGATAAGTACACTTGGCTTCAGGGGACAGCCTGGCAGTTTAGGCAAGCACGGATCTGGGGCGCGCAAAGCAGCACAGCACCAAGCTTTCACCACCAGCGGCACAGGGTCAGCAGGGTGCAGAGACCACGTTGGGCGCCCTATGCAAGTGAATGGGGAATTTGGTTTTACAAAGAGGCTGCAGACCTGGACCAGGAGGCTGGTAGAATGTGACTAATGACTGGGCAGGTAAGTTGGGATGTCGGTGGACACCTGTGCACCGTCGGCTGGGCTCCCCAAAGTCGGGGGGCTGAGTATAAAGGTGTGCCTTAAGACATTGGAAAATCTTCACCGGAGCCAGTATTAGTCAAGGGACCCCCTGTGCTGATGCTGCAGACTTCTTCGTGGAGTCCAGGAGAGGTCAGCCACCGATGGTGTCGTGGACGGGATCGCTGGAGAGACTTAACTGGACCGGTGGGCAATTCAGACTTGGGCCGTGGGCGTCAGATGCAGAATGGGCAGGATCCAGAAGGCAGGGGAGTCCTTGGTGCTGGTTTCTTTGTGGACTGGGCCGCTGTCCTTGGGAGCTTTTGGTCTTTAGGGAAGGCAGACAGTCCTCCCAGGGTTGTGGAGGTTGCTGGGCCTGCAGGATGAGTCGCTACTTCGAGCAGGTTTCTTTGAGGGCTGCAGACAAGCCGGTAGGGCGGGGGCCAAGTCCGTTGTCGTCTGGAGTCTTCGCTGCTGCACAGCTCTTTGGTCCTTCTTCTTCTTTAGGTCACCAGGAATGTGAGGACCAAGGTGTAGGGTTGCCCCTAAATACTCACTTTAGGGGTGCTACAGGTACTGGCAGGTAATAGCCAATGGGCTACTTACCTTTAGAGTGACTACACCCTTTGGGGAGGGGATATCCTCTGATCCTATTGGCTAAAACCCTTTCATCTATTATGAACAATTTTTAAGGAAGGGGTGTTGGACTTGGCCCTCTTTGCAGGGTTATCCCTGAGCTTTTTTCCTTCCTCCTATATTTTTTCTGACCTGTTGTTGGCTACTTTATGACTCTAGGCACTTTACCACTGCTGATCAGTGCTAAAGTGCATATGCTCTCCCTATTGTACATGGATGTATTAATTGGTGATTCAATGATTGACTATTTGGTTTACTTGTCAGACCCTAGTAGAGTGCACTGAGTGTGCCCAGGGCATGTAAATCCAAATGCTGCTAGTGGGCTTGCAGCACTGGTTGTGCCACCCACAGAAGCGGCCTTGTAAATTGTGTCTAAGGTCTGCCATTGCAGAGCCTGCATGCAGTCTGATACTGTCATGCTGACTGGGCAAGTGCACCCACTTGCCAGTCCCTAAACCTTCCCTTGACTTCATATTAGTCACCCCTATGGTAGGCCCACGGGCAGGGTGCATTGTAAGTATAAGGTAGGACAAGCCTGATGTGTGTGGCATGTCCTAATAGTGAATTACAGCCATTTTCGTTTTTCACTATTGCAAGGCTACCTGTTCCCCATAGGCCAGAATGGGCTGCTAGATTATTACATGTTTATAATCCTAGCAGACTCAGAGAACGTTGTGGAAATTTGAGTTTAATATGCCTGGACTCAGAATAATAAAATTAATCTTTTAGTGAAGTTTATTTTAATATTCTGTTTGCAAATACCACTTTTAGAAAGTAGGTATTTGCGTGCCTAACAATTTAAGCTTGCCTCTGCGAGGTTGTGTATTCCTTGTGTGGAGTTTGAGTGACAGGGCTGGGGGATTCCAGGAGACAGTGGTGAATAGAGAGATCTGCATCTAGATGGGAGGGAGGAGTTGCAGCTGGGACCTGAATAGGACTGTGCCTGCCCCCCACAGTGCTGGCTACACCTCCTTTGGTGCGTCTGATGTCTCTGCCCTGCACACTGATGAAAGAAGAGAAGGAAGACTGTCAACAAACTGCTCCAGGGCTGTACTTGCTTTCCACAATGCTGGCTCCACATCCTGTGGGGCGTCTGATGTTCCTGCCCTGCACTGTGAAAGGAAAGGAGAATTATGGTAAACAGAGTGCTTCCGAACCCGGTTTGGACTGGGCACAGGCCCCACTCCCCTAAGAGATTAAAGGATTTTGGGGTATAAATATTGGGACCCTGATCTCAAGAAATTAGATCACTTCTGCACTTACAAGACGAAACCTCTGCTTAGGAGAGGAACCTGAAAAAACTGAGGAGAGACTATTCCCAAGCTGAAGTGCTGCTTGGGGGATTGGCCTGCAGTGGTTGCCTGACTGCCAAAGAGAGGATACTGAACTTTGTGGACTTTTCTTTCAACTTGTGCAAAGATCTCCAAGGGCTTGGAAGAGAGCTTACCCCCTGACCGAAGTCCCACGACAAGTGGACTTCACCAATCTTTGTAAATTGCTGCTGGAAACGCTAAAGGCAGGGAGCTGTGACCGACTCTGACAACCGGCCCGATGTCTTGTAGGCACCGCATCAAGCAACGTCCGCCTCGAACAACGCAATCTCTGAGCTCACCAACGCCGTCACTGAGCCGTAGCCTGCACCACGACTGGTAGACACCGCGACGTGCAACGCCTCGCTACACCGACTCGTACTGGTCTGACCGAAGCGGTCCCTGCTGCTGACTCAGAGTCCTGTGACGGCCCTGGAGTTGGGCACCGCTTCGCACGCACCGCCCGACTCGCACCGCTGTCCGGACTGATCGACGCCAGCTCCCGAACTCCAGCTAGGTTGCCGCACCGCAACGAAGCACCGTCTCGCCCTGCAACGCAATCCTTGGATCCACCGACTCTGTCAACGGGCCGCTGCCTGCACCGCATCGAGGGACAACGTGTCCTGCAACGCTTCCTTTCTGCACCGCGACGAACACCGGAACCTGCTCGCACATCCGTGCCGGCCGCCCGAAGTAAAAGGTACAGTGACTGAGTCTGTCGACATTTGAGTGGGCCTGTACCGACGCGGTCCGCTGGATTCGCTAGACTCTGTGTTATTTTCAACAACGCTGTAGCAGGACCAGGCTACCGACTTGCACAGAACCTTGATTTTAGCCTTTTTACAAGAACTCTTGAAATCAAATAGTACTGTGGATTCTTTTTGTTGTTTATTGGTCTTGTGGTAACTCTATATAAAATATACCTATTTTTGATATAAAACTTTGTGTGGTGTCCATTGTTAGTTTTGTCACTGGGTTACTGTATGTGGTCACAAATGCTTAACTTACAACGCCCCTGAAATAAAGCCTTGCTGCTTGTGCCAAGCTACCAAGGGGGTGAGCAGGGGTTATTTTAGGAGTGTAATCCCCCTTACTCTGACTAGAGGAGACGGTCCCCATTTGTCACAAGTACCTACTTGTGCCAACTAGAGGCACCCAATTCTAACAGGGGGTAACTTCAGCTCGGGACACCCTAGGGGTGGTCCTGGCTGAGAGGGGACACTCCTCTCTGCATACTAATTTTCCCGCCGACCTTGCCATCAAAAACGGGGCTTGGTCAGGGGCAGGCATTCCACTAGCTGGAGAGGCTCTGTGTAGCATAACAGAGGGCAGGAAGCCTATAAGGCTCACTGCCCTGAAAGCTGTTCCTGCTAGGGAGTAGGTGAGAAGCACCTCCAACCCAAGCAGGATTTGTTTCAGACCCACGAGAGCGCTAGGCTCCCACTTCAGGGGGTCAGAAACATGTATGTAAGTGGCAGGCCAGTAGAGACTGGTCAGTCACACACTAGAGAGTTGGTTGTTTTTCAGGGGAATTTCTAAGATGCCTTCTGAGTGCATTTTATAATAAATCCGGCAATGGTATCAGTGTGGGTTTATTATGCTGAGAAGTTTGATATCAAACTTCGTAGCATTCAGTAAAGCCATCATGGGCTTGTGGAGTTCCAAACTTCAAACTCCCAGCTCATGTACTCAATATGGCTTCACTGTACTTACAATGTCTAAGAATGATGGTAGACACTGTAGGGTCATATTGCTCATGCAGCTATACCCTCACCTGTGGTATAGTGCACCCTGCCTTAGGGCTGTGAGGCATGCTAGAAGGGTGACTTACCTATGCCAAGGGTAGTGGTTTGTAGGCATGGCACACAGGGATCTGTGCCAAAACACACAGTCTGCAATGGCAGTGAGTATGTGTTTGGTGAGGTGTCTCTGAGGGTGGCACAATACATGCTGCATCCCTTAGAGAGCCGCTCTGGCCACAAGGCCCTTTGTACCACTGGTACCTTTTACAAGGGGGCTTATATGTGTGCTAGGTGTGTACCAATTGTGGAAACAAAGGTACAGTTTTGGGAAAGAACACATACACTGGTAACCTGGTTAGCAGGAGCCCAGTCACATTCAGTTGCATCAAAGTCAAAAGTGTGGGGGGGGAGGGGTGGTATTGTAACAGAAAACCACATTCCTACAATTCAGTAAATAGATGTAAGGAATATCATAAACAAAATGTATTCTGCATCATTTCCAAACTCCATGGGGCTACAGGTCACCTTTTGTTTTAAGCTGGAGAGGTACTCTATTTCAAGCATAGCAAGAGCTCTGAATTATCAAGACTTGACCCTTCATTCGGTTTGTTTATTGTGCATATGTTACTTTTGGTTTGGTACAGTTGATGACCGTGAAACCGTTCAGCCACATTCTATGTCCTCTACTTGTGTCTGACCTCATTGACTGTTGATAATAAACAACCTAATGATCCTTTATCTCTTTCTGTGCTTATGACATAATGGTTCCGTCATGAGCACCAGTTTTCCTGTGCTCATGACGGAACCATTCTGTCATGAGAACAGGGGTATAAATCTCCCCCCCCCCCAAAAAAAAGATGCTACTGTCTTTTTGTCCCCCCCTCGAGGCAGATGGGGGCAGTAGCCCCACATCTGCCCCCTGGGGTGGGGGTAAGGAGACCACTAGGCACCTGTGATCATGCTGCCTTGTAATACTTTGGGGAGAGGGCTGCCCAGAATGGGCATCCCAATGCCCCCACCCCCCAAAAAAATAGCCAGTGAGGTATCATTTTACTCGGGAGACCAAGGAAAACTCTGGGTGGTAGGACATGTGTGCTGGCACAGTGATCCCACACAAAAATGTGTGGAAAAAGTGATATCTTTTTTCCCAGCTATTTGAGGTTTGCAAGGGATCCTGGGTAGGGATACATTGGGGGATTCACGCAAGCCATACCTCACTGGACTCCCCAGGGTATCTAGTTTTCAGAAATATATGGGTTTGGTATGTTTCCCTAAATTGCTGCTGAGCCTGGAGCCAAAAACCCAGGTGCCCCCCTTAGAAAACCAGGTTGTTTTGTGATTGGTAATTTTGATGTCTCCACAATACGTTTTGGCCCATGCCTGTCGCGGGTTCTTGACCCACCCACACGAGTGAGGTAACATTTTTATCAGGAGACTTTGGAGGATGCGGGGTGAGTAGAAGTTTGTGGACCAACGCAGATTCCAGAACTTTCCATCACAGAAATGTGAGATAAATGTTTTTTTAGTTTTTTTACAAAGTTTGAGATTTGCAAGGGATTCTATGTAACAGAACCTGGTGAGAGCCAAACAAGTCACCCCCATCCTGGATTTCCCTGGGTGTCTAGTTTTTCAAAATGTATCGGTGTGCTAGGTTTCCCTAGGTGCTGGCAGAGCTATTGTTCAAAATCTACAGCTAGGCACTTTGCAAAAAAGAAGAGTCAGTATTCACTATAAAGATGTAGTATGTCCACGTTGAATTTTGGCCTGTTTCCTGTCGCAGGCACTAGGCCTACCCACACAAGTGAGGTACCATTTTTATCGTAAGACTTTCGGAAATGGGGGTGGGTGGAAATTTGTGTGGATTCATGCAGATTCTAAAACTTTCCATCACAGAAATGTGTGGAAAAAGTTTGTTTTTGTAAAATTGAGGTTTGCAAGGGATTCTGGGTATCTGAACCTGGTGAGAGCAAGACAAGTCACCCCATCCTGGATTACCCTGGATGTCTAGTTTAAAAAAATATACATAGGTTTGCTAGGTTTCCCTAGGTCCAGGTAGAGCTAGGGTTCAAAATCTACAGCTAGGCACTTAACAAAAAAAAAGAGTCTGTTTGCACTGTAAAAATTTGGTTTTACCATGTTGCGTTAAGGGATGTTTTCTGTTGCGGGCACTAGACCCACCCACACAAGTGAGGTACCATTTTTATCGGGAGACTTAGGGGAACACAGAATTGTAGAGCAACTGTTATTACCTATTGACTTTCGATGCATGCATTTCTGCCTTCCAAATGTAAGACTATGTGTAAAAGGAACTCACTTTGAAAAATGTCCTATAGTTCACAGGCTAGTATGGGTTCCCAAAATTTCAGATAAGTGCAAATACCTACTGTTTCGAAACTCTATAATATGTTCCCATTTCAGAAATACATAGGTGTCTTTCATACCGATTTTTAACTATTTATATTTTCCCAAATTAAGTGCTATATCCCCGGTATACAATAAAAAGCCATTGCAAGATGCTGCTCAGATATTGGTTTTGGGTTCCTCAGGTTTTGGTGAACATACAAGTCCTATATATCTCCACAACCGGAAGGGTTGTGGGGATATATAGTCGTACTAAATCTGTTGTACTTAGAAATTACAGGTGAAAACGTTACCACAAATAGCTGTTTTTTCAACTCATTTTCAATGTTTCCCATTTTCAACTGTTAGTTTGTAAAAGAAAACCTTAAAGGGTCTAGACAGTTGACCCCTTGCTGAATTCAGAATGTCGTCTACTTTCCACAAATGTATAGCTTTCTAGGATCCATTATTGTCTTCTTACCCATCTTTACCATTAACTGAAAGGAGGTTGAAAGCACAAAAAATAGCAAAAATATGCCCTGTCCCAGGAAAAAGCCAAAACTGTGTTAACAATGCGGTTTTCAGACAAAAGTCTGTCAGTTCCTGAAAACTGGGAAGATGGTGATTTAACCACCACACACCCATTGTTGATACCATTAGCTGGGAAAAAAAGACTTTCATTTGCAGCACCTTTTTCTCCCCCCCTCCCCCCAAAAAACAAAATGTAGCTGTATTTTGGCTAATTTTTGGGTCCCCTCCAGGGGAATCAAGAATTCCTGGATACCTTTAAAATCTCCATGATGTTGGAAGAAAAGGATTCAAATTTGGCGTGGATACCTTATGTGGTCAAAAAGTTACAGGGGCCTCAGCGCGAACTACCCCAAATAGCCAAATAAAAGGCTTAGCACGGTGGGAAAAGGCCTAGCAGCAAAGGGGTTATACATTTACAATGCATATTCAAATGTGATATGTTTCTTTACATAAATATAATATGAATTGTTTAAAGACTTTAAAATCTTGGGATCATTATTCATGTAACGTTGTCTGTCGTTCCCACAACTAACGGCTAAACTACCTGCCAACACTAATGTCAGTCCATGCATTACCTACCTGCTTTGAGTGGAAAAAATGTATATACACAGTGGCTAAGGGGTGAGGTGTGACATTTGTACAAGGTTCTTTTTCAGACTATTGGTTTAAATCAGGTCGCTTACGTTGGCTGCTGTAAGGGAATGTAATTAGGACCAATATTTTGGACGGCAGTGGACAAGTGAATGAGTTTAAAAATTAGTTTCAACCAAAATAAACACTTTCTTTTTCAAGAAAAACTGTGTGCCTACCTTACTAAACATGCCTTTTTTAAAGAGCAGCTCTCTTCATAGACTATGCCCAAACCTATATTCCTTGGTTTTAATTATTGTACGGGGTCCTGTGATGTGATTTTTTGTGACTTTGTAGGAATAAAGTAAGTTGTAGAATAACACTATCCATTATGCTTATTGGCAATGGTTGCATATAAAGGTTGAGCATTTTAATGCATTTTCTGCTCTGTTAGACCACATTATCTCTTGATGAAGAAATAGATTTGTAATTACTAGATAGATTATCAAGTCTTCTGCCTAGCAGCTTGCTCAATTACTGCTGAGAGAAGGATCCAAGGGGACATATAGGCTAATAAAGGTCTAAGGGCCAGATGTATCTACACATTTTGCGATCACAAACTGGCCGATTCGCAGAATCGGCCCGTTTACGATCCCCAAAAAGCGTTTTGCAATGTATCAAGCTTTAAGAATTTGCTTATGGGTAATTGCAATTATTTGCGATTACCTAAATTGCAAATGCAGTTAGGGAATCACTATTTGTGATGCCCTAAATGCTATTCTTGTAGTCATCGCAAATTGCGATATTGCTTTAAGGAATCGCAAATTACCACCACTTCAAGTTGGTGGTAAATTGCCATTTCCTATAAAAATACACTTTTTTGCATTTTACAAAGTGCCATGTGGCGCACATGCACATTTCAGTGGGCGCCCTTGAAATTACATTGGGTACTCATTCCTTCCTATGGGCCTCTAGGAATGGAGTCGGAAGGTACTCCTTAATTGCGATTCGCAATTAAGGAATATGTAGGCATCGCAATTATTATTGTGATTCCTACATACGTTGCGTTATGCGAGTCCTTAATGGCGATTTGAAAAAAATTGCTATTAAGCACTCGCAAAACGAGGTTTAAATACATACACCCCCAAATGAGCAGCATGTTTTTTTAAAAGCTTTTATGTGGAAGTCATAGAGACTTAAATGTGATCCTAAAACAAAGTGAAAGTAAGATACCGTATAACAACATTCATGACCAACTGACTACAAGTAAGCTGATTAGTAAAATCGGCCCGGAAGTTAATTTGGGGTCCAATAACTGCATTTTGAATTGTCAAAGGGGGTGGAAGGGTGAATGTAATGCTTCAGGCAGTTTTGGATACATGCCGGAGTTAGAATCATTCTGGTACGAAACTACACCACCCCTCAGCATCTTGGGTGTAGTTTGGATTGAACAGGTTTCCCAAAACGTGCCGAGTAAGGTTGTCGCATAGGATTTTCATAGGTTTTTCGGTAGGAAGATTTAGGGTCTTGGTCTTGCGTCCATTGTGATTCCCATGGTCTCTCCTACCTCGATTTCCAGAAGACCAGACGTACGTCAAGCATATGGGCTAGACTGAAGTCTGGTTCATGTCATATCTGGTAATATAGATGTTTAAAAGAGAGTGCCTCTTGGGTTATTTTGTCTAACATGCGGGTGATACAGTAGGTGCCATTGATTCGAGCAACACTACCAATCGTTGTTTTGTTGACAACATTAAACCGGTCCTGTTGTGTACTATGCAAATAATTTATGGTTATGGAATGTTAAGACTCATTCCTTAGAAATGACGTTCTGTTGTGTGCCAAGCAAATAATTAAAATAATTTATGGTTCTGGGATGTTCAGACCCATTCCTTAGAAAGGACTTATTTACTAAAGCTTAGCTCTGGCATCTCTCTGCAGGTTGCTATAAAACCTCTGTTGGTGCCCAGCTAGGCTGGGCAGAGGGGGGTAAAAAGCAGGGCAGCACATGCTTCCGCCTGCTGCTTATGTATATGAATGAGTTCAGTTCTGCATGCTTTCCTTTTCACTTTGCTTAAGGAATGCCCATATTTGTTTATCCATGGACAAAAGACTGCATGAGCTCCTTTTGTTGTTTTGCTCAGCAACGTTAGCCAAATGTTGTCTGTTCCCTCTGTCTTTACTGTATTTCCAACATTGATCTCTGCACATCCAATTTGGTGGAATAGCGAGTGTTAACATTTTATTTATGGAACTTGAAGGTGCAGTGTAGCATCTGTTTGTATCTAACACTCTAAGCTGTTGAAGACATTTCTACTTTATTGAGCCTATGTGTAGTTATTGTGTTACACCCTAGAGTACTTTTACTAAGACATTTTAAAGTAATGAAATGCAGAGCAGTGTATCTGATGCATGGTCTGCGTTCCATAATATAAATATATATATATATATATATATGATATAATTTAGTAATCTGCCCATTGCCACAGGTGAGGCACTCGTCTCTTAAGTTAAGCAAAGTTTGGTGCATAAAATTTCACGTCATTAAAGGACTGGACTGACTTTTCGGGAAGTCCAACTTTGTCAAATTGGCCACCTTGAATGGGCCACGTGTAGGCTGTTCATTTATGTATTTTAGTAATTATTTGGGTACCGTCACATTTAATGGGGCCAAACATAAAAAAGGCACACACACCGGCCCTGCCAAGCTGGACTACGAGCAGGTTCAGACTTCCCGTAAAGCCAGTCCAACATTGCTCATCCACCCCAATATCTGCTTCTGTACTAACCAAGCACTAATCTCTGTCTTGGCTTTCAGAAAACCGGACTACTGCGACAGTTTACTAGTTGGACTCACTATATTAATTTTCTCCATTAGATAGTAGATAAGAAAATACAGTTTGCTACAAGGACTTTTTATCGCCATCCTGGATGTATCGGTGCCTCACATCCTCAGTACCAGGGTACATGGCTGTCTGCCAAAATCTGGGCTATGTAGAAGCTACTTATGCCAGATTTTAAAACAATAAATGGACTCCTTTCTACCTAGCTGAAAACATTGTGAAATACGTACCCTCTCTCCAACAGCTGAAAACTCCACTCAACAAACTTCAGTGTTTTGTTTTTTAAAATTGCTTGGACCGCACCGTTTTAATTCTCTTCTCTGCGCTCCATCACCTTCACCCACCTTCAAACCTGCTCTAAAAATATACCTCCTTATACAAGAAGGAAAGATGGAATACATCTTCATCATTGTCCTATATGTGATCTCTCATGCCCTCCGTAGTATTCCATGTTTATTTTTATTCATCTTCTGAGATATTTTGAAGTGCGTATTGTATGCAGCTAATTGGTTATTCTGTAGATTATTTTGTTTGCCGATGTACAACCTTGGCAGTCTTTGTAGCATTTCTTGCCAAAATACTCTCCATAGTTTTCAGAATAAAGAAATAAAGTCGGAAGATAAACGTTGATGTGGTGTGATTGGTTTAAATGATTTCAGCATATAAGGCGCATAGTTGCTGTGCACAACACTGGTCTAAGATTGGAATTGTGTCCTTCCTTTTGGAGTGTCTGAGGGAAAGTGCTGCTTAGTAAAATAATTCTATGCACTTGCGTTCATTGGAATTCTATCTCTGTTATCCAATTTTATCTTTATTATAGCCTTTTGCTGTTCTGGCACACATCCTTAAGCAATGTCAGATTTATTTCTCTTTGTGATTGCTCCTTGAGAGAAGTGCTGAAGGCCCAATTCACAAGCCTAGGGCTACGGGTGGCAGAAAATTGCTCCAGTAGGGTTTCTCCTACATTTGACACTAATTAGATTCACAGAAGATGTTTTGAGTACTATAGAATAGTTACAACGGCCCTAGAGGTAGAGAACCGATTTTCCCTCCTCTTTTACCTGTGTGGTGTTAAATCCGCCTGTGTCAGATGTGAGTATTTATAGTTTCCCCGAAATGGGAAAAGTAAATACCCCAAAATATGAGTTTGTAGAAATTCACCACCGGCGTGCCTAGATACTCTTGCAGTGCTGGCCCCAACCTTAAATTTGCAAATGCTGAAACTCTCCCAAACTTAGGGAATGTTCACATCAGCAATTTCACTTTGGACAAGTAAAATTATACCAATCCTGATTCTAAGAATCTGGTTTAAGAGTTTTCATTCACATCATTTCTGTGCAACTATAAGCAAATGATGTATCCGAAATATTCTTTAAATCAACCCCTAAAACAGTTCTATTAAATAGCAATCTCTTATTTGTTAAATCCGGTGAGACCATAACATTTATGCATTACTGGTTTGCACAGCTCCCTATTCTGTTGTGACTTGCACTGAACAGTGAGCTTGTTTGTTTGTATTATGAGCTTGTTTGTTTGTATTGAAATTTAGCAGTGGATTAAGTGCAACACATTTTGTAGATTTGTCTTTTTTGGGCCATGCGTAGGATGTTGGTTGCTTTAAGGTGGGGAGACATTAACCCAATTGAATTGGTGACCCAATTACACATTTGTCTTGCTGCAGGCGCTGTACGAGCGAGGATTTCCAGTTCCCAAACCATATGACTACAACAGACACGCAATTGTTATGGAGCTTGTTAATGGCTATCCACTGTAAGTACTAAATATGCTCTTTCATGCATCTCAGTTATTAAAAAAATATTTTTTTCTTAAACAAGAAGTGCAGAAGATGTTATGGGGACAATTCACATCAGAACATTATAATGAAATAAACTTACTGATAAATGGGGATGCAAACATATCTACAAAAACTGACTGTTTAATTGAAGTGCTACGAATGAGAGTTGTCTTGCTATAGTAAATGACATATAGAAGGATGTACAGGAGCGGGAAAAAAAATTCTGTTTATTTTGCAAATAACTAACAGTATCAGTACAGTGAAGTAGTTAGTTATACTTGAAAATGTGTTATGAAAGTTTACAAGGTGTCTGGAAGGCTACCCTGCATCTCAAAAAGATGTCAAAATCGAGGGAGCTCCCTAAGCATTGGTTACTTACTGCATCATGGTCACATTATATTATTTATTAATCAAGTACTCTCTCAGACTGGGGCGACTGGCGCAGTAATAAGCAATATTTCATCTGAAAACAGCATTTAACAAGGCACATAGATAGCTCCTTATTCTGCCATTTGTTGGAGCCTGCTGGAAGGAGCATCTGAAAACCCAGCGAAGACTTGCCTACCTCTCTCGGAACCCGCTGCGCGGGTCCCGCTTCGTGTGGGGCGATCCACCAGGAACTGCTGGGAAGTACGACGGTGTCCCTGAGAAGGCGAGTGACAGGTGGGGCTGCGAGCGAGAGCAGGCGCTGGACCGGGACTACAGTTCCCAGGAGCGCTTGCCAGACCCAACTCTCAACACCTGGGCCGCTCTCCTTGTCTGCTCCTCCCCTTCCCCTGCGCTTCATAAATTGATACTGCCTATACCGCTGCGCGGTAGCGCGCGGGAGCGCCGGGAGAAGCCCGGGACAAGGGCGGGACCGTCTGTGGCCGTCAGGGGCCGAAGGAGGCCGGGCTGGGCCCTATCCCTTACCTTTTACTTCCAACTACCACTCTGACTAAGGCGATGCCCTCGCCGACACCACGTGAAACTCCATTAAGGGATGGGGGCAACAATACAGGGACACTGGACAATTACTTTAAATCTGCCAAGGGAGATGCGGGTAAAGAAAACTCTCTAGAGAGACGCAGGGCGGAGCGGCGGCGCTCCATTGAGTCTATGAAGAGCAGACCCTTGACTGAGATCATCCCGTATCCTATTTCCCAAGAGGAAGGTACGCCCCCCAATAGTTCAAATCCCCCGACCCTTGAGGATTTCCCCCTCTTACTTCGGGAAACTCCTAGCTACCCAGGGTTGGCGCCCGGAAAGTCTATTGATACTCCTCCCATGACTTGTGTCACCCCCGTTAATTTGGTTACCCAAACTCCCCCTTTGCATGTAACCAAGAAAAGTAAGCCAAAACAAAGTGTTGTGGCGGAGTTGCATAGGCCTCCACCTAGCAAACGGAGTAGGAAGTCAATGGGGGGGCGGGGGAAAACCAAAGTATCCCATCTAGATTTTGGTAAAAAACATATAAACGCACTCCAATCTGGGAAGGACAAGGAGATTGTGACTATCGCTCTTCCCTCTAAGGCCCCAAGTTCCAACATAGCTGATACCAACAACGACCTAGTAGCCAATACATCCAATACAACTCCCCCTCTTACATCTATAGGGAGTATAGAATTCCTACTTCGTTCCCTTCTGCAGCCTATTAGCGATAGCCTCAAAAAAGTTGAGATTAGGCTCACTCTATTAGAGACATCTCTTACTACCTTGAACACCTTAGTTAGTAAGCAATACAAAAATGTGGGTCCTCACCCCCCCACAGGAAATCCTCCTAAAATAGGAGCCCCACAGGGTGCCAACAAAGTCCCCCCGCAGAGTGTGCCTACTGCCCCCCCCCCCTGCAGCCATTAATGGCTATTTCAGTCCAGGCACTGCGCAGTAATTCAACCAATAGGCCTTCACAACCAATAGACCCTGTCCCCCAAAGCTCCCAGATAGGGATTAACGATGGCCACCAAGAAGCTCGCAGCGCCCCTTTACTCTCTCCGGGCCGCCCAGCCCAAAGACCACGAAGACCAGATCTGCCCCCAGAAGCTAATAGTCTAAGGGTGGTCCTAGCAGGTGCCCCCCATCTAAGATCAGGGGAAAATGAAGACTACTAATCCCTAAAGAAAAAGGTCATTAAATGGCTAAACTGGAATCGACCCCTACCATCGCATTTTAACAATGAGATTATTATGGTTAGAAGGGTCCCTTGGTTAGGGAAGACCAGAAAAACAATAATAGGGGATTGTATTTTGGTAACTTTTAAAGATCCGGGCACTGTTCTGCACATCTGTGAAGGAATAAATAGATCACTGGACTCCACTATTCAGACCCTTCCAGTATCCTTCTTATTCCCCCCTACTCGCATGCATTATGCTCCACCGCATGATGAATGGACAAGGGTGGAACGTAGACGCAGACACAAGGATTATGTACAACGCCCAAATCTTCATGTGCCGGACACACCCTATTTTCATTTCAACCGTTTCAATTGCCTGAATGGCTTGGATGGGGTCGATTGACTTTCCACTCACAAGCCAGTGACCCGGGATTGCGGTTCCTGCAGACTTTTTGAGCCATCTACTCCGACTGTTGGTAAAACCCTTGGCCCATTGAATGATCCAGTGTTTCTGGATAATGGCACCAGCAGACTTTCTGATCTATCTGCCCACAATGTTAACAACGCTTCTGGAATACTGAATATGATAATACCTGTGGAGAACGGCTCCTGCAGACTTTCTGAGCCATCTGCCCCTACTGTTGGTAATGTGTCAAAACTTCTGACTGCAGTAGAGTCTGGAACCATCTCTTCCAACCCTCCTGGCGCGGCAACTGACACCCCTGAACATTTGAGGCTAATCTGCTGGAATGTTGCTGGACTGGCCAATAAACTGGGTGATCCGGACTGGGCAAATTATATCGAGACTGGAGATGTATGTATGTTCCAGGAAACCTGGGCCAGAGAGGACTATGGTCACCAAGGCTACATGTCATTCTTCATTCCAGCGAGGTGGGAAGGCAAAGGCCGTCCGTCAGGGGGGCTTACGACTTGGGTTGCATCTCACCTGGGCTGCGTGGCCACACGGTTGTCGGCTAACTCTGAAGATATCCTTGTGGTTTCATTATTATGGCCCAACCAAGTCAAACTTTTGTTCATTAATATCTATTCTAGGCCAACGGGAATCGCAAAGGAATCATTGACTATAGATGAACTCTCCAACTATATATCTGATCTACCAAGTGATTCTTTCTATGTAGTGGGAGGGGATTTTAATTCTCATTTTGAGCCACTCCCCGGCCTTCTGGACGGGTTATCATCGGAAGAAGAGGCCAGATGGGCAGTGCCCCTAGTGGAAGCATCCCCCGAAGGCTTGGACCCCACTAGCACTACAAATTACAGCCCTCACCTTAAAGTTCGGAATCAGAGCTTGCAACGGGCGAATGAAATCCGACATACCTAGTAAAACCACCTACAATAGACATGGAAGAGAGTCCCGTCTGGACTATGTCTTGGCCCAAATGGTGAAGTGGCCGATAATCCAGGACTTTAGGGTGAGGGAAAGGACCGACAGTGACCACAATGCACTTGAGCTTGACCTTGCCCACCCTGGCCCCCAAGCTCCCGTGACCAACGCGGAAGGGAATAATCCTGCGCTTCTCCTGGACAATAGCAGGAGAAGAATCAGGTGGGAGCACTTGGTTACAAGCAAGAATAAACTCCCCATGCTCTATGAAGGGATAACTTCCATCTTGGAAACTGTGGGGAGCTTGGATATCGAGGCAAATAACAAAGACTCCCAGGACAAACTGTACAAGGCGCATGAGGACCTCATAAAAGCTGCGGCACCTCATTTCACCTGTAGTTCACGGAAGCCAAGAGGGGGGCGGCAAGGCAAAACATCATGGTATAACCCAGCATGCAGACGGGCAAAAACAGAACTCCTCAGATTAATCAAGGAGGGCTCAGGGGGGGATAGCCTTAAGCAAAGCAGGCGAGCTTACAAGAAACTCGTTGCCCATGCTAAGGCCGAATGGGAGGAAAACCAGTGGGAAGAACTCACCATGGCCCTAGCGATCCAAAACCAACGCCTGTTTTGGAGGATAGTGAACGGGGGATCGGGGAATTTACAATCGGCACTAGAGCCCAACATTGCCCCAGGGGTGTGACAAGCTCACTTCCAGTCCCTATACAGCTCTGAGCCGGGAGAATCTCCTGCTGACACTGAGGTGGGCTGGCCGGGTTATGAAGGGGAGCCAATAACGTTGGGCGAGGTCACTGCTGCCATTTCAGGTCTGGCCTCCGGAAAGGCGCCAGGACTGGATGGTTTAGCAGGGGATATGTTTAAACAGGAGCCCATTGTCTGGGCCCCTTACCTTGCCGCACTTTTCAATGGAGTGCTTGGCGGCATGGAAATCCCTAGTACTTGGCTGGGGGCAGAGGTGGTCCCCATCTTTAAAAAGGGCTTGCCTCTCCTCCCAGCCAACTACAGACCAATCAGTTTAATAGACGTGGCACAGAAACTGTTTGGTAGGGTTTTGCTGAACCGGCTCCAGGACTGGATGGAGGAAGTGGGTGCCCTTAGTCCTTACCAGGCTGGATTCAGGAAGGGGGTATCCACAGTGGACCAGGTTTTCAGATTAAACCTAATCTATTGGAGGGCAGCAAAATTCGAGGGGGGTAGTCTGTACACAATTTTTGTGGACTTACGGGCCGCCTTCGACCTGGTGCCCAGGGGGAAACTTTGGAGCGTCCTGGCAGAGATGGGCGTTCCCCCGGACATCCTATTGATCTTACAGAGGCTGCACCACAATAATTATGCCCGAGTGAGGTGCGGGAGGTCGGGGGAACTGACCGATAGATTCCCCGTTGGCCGGGGGGTAAGGCAGGGTTGTGTGCTGGCACCGACCCTGTTTTGTCTCTTCGTCAACGGGGTAATCGCCCACCTGAACGCCACTGACTATACTGACGCCCCTAAATTAAATGGCAGCAGGGTGCCCGCAATTATGTTTGCGGACGACACCCTGCTGCTATCTAAAACCCCCATGGGTATACAGAGGATTTTGGATTCCTTTGTGGCCTTCTGTACTGATAGGGGGCTAGAAATGAATGCGACAAAAACCAAATTCATGGTCTTGAATCCGAGCCAAAAATTGAAGCCAAATCCGCAATTGGGAGCTGTACGGCTCGAGAGAGTAGCCACTTTTGAATACCTTGGTGTGACTCTTAACGAAACCATGACTTGGGGATCCCATCAGAGTAGGGCTAACCTCAAACTCATCCAAACCACTGGAGGTATTGCCCGGATGATGACCGGTTCAACATACCGTCCATTGGGGGCACTAATCCAGATATATAAGGCCCAGGCTAGGGGAGCGATTATGTATGGGGCGGAACTGTGGGGTCATACACCTTGTCGGAGTCTGTCACTAACGGAAAACAAGTTTATAAGACAGATAGCCGCACTCCCGTCCAGCACCCCGCTCCTCCCCTTGAGGCTTGACTTGGGTTTACGACCGTTAGCAGATGAAATAAGCCTGAGACCCATAGCCTTTTGGCGCAGGCTGTGGAGCAGCAATGACCTTGCAGAATACAGGGCGGAACGGGTCGAACTTTTGAATCACCCAAAAGCGCTCAATATCCCCTGGATCAAATATATCCAAGTCACTTGCATGGAATTAGGGCTCCCTGACTTATGGACTGAGCCGGTGAATGCCGCACTAAACATCTCTAAAAGGTCCCTGGCCAACGTATATCACGAACACAAATTTGCCAGGGCCCAAGCTACCCAGGAAGAAGGGTCCTTATCCTCCGTATTTCTGCAAAGCAAGGATCTGTATAGGTTTGAGAAGGTACTGGATCCTATTTCCCCTGTACTTGCAAGAAAGCTGTTTCTCCAATGGAGATACGGCACACTGCCCTTCCGGTCCTTTACAAGCGCCTAGTTATCGGCTCCCACCACAAAGCAGTGTCCGGTATGTGATGCAACGGAGGAAACCGACTTGCATGTGGCTTTTTTCTGCCCAGCCTACAAGGTAGCAAGAAAATACTGGCTTCTCCCGTTGATAAGGAATATGGGCTGCAGGGAATACGCACCTATGTACAGGATTTTAAAATCTGATATTTCTGGCCCAACTGTTTTTGCTTTAACAAAATTTCTAACCAATGTTTGGCATACGCGTAACCGTATTTTAAAGGTCTTGGGTCCCTCTTAAAAAAATCTTTTTTAGATGCATATTTTGTATAGTATTTTTTAGTACATGCATTCCAATGGTTTTTATCCTTTTATGAAATGATTATCTGTGATTGTATATGTGTATTGTGTATCTTTTATGGCCAAATGGCCGAAATAAAGATTGGAAATGAAATGATAGCTCCATAGATGTTTAAATGGACCATAGATGTGTTGCATCATTAAAATCTCAAACAATGGATTAATGTAGCTGAATGCTCCAGTGATCACTTACACATAAAATGTAGCGTTACCTCCACCACAGTGTAAAGGTTTCCTAGAGGGTTAGCACATCAAACACATATGTTTGTTTTAATTTTTGTTTTAAATAAGATTTTTGGGTAGTCCCCCCTTCCTCCCCCCCCTAATATCTTTGAGGTGTGAGATGATGGGCACAGCCTGTTAGCATAAGTTTCCATCTTACAATTCAAGTATATAAGCTCAGCTATCCAAACCTTGGTCTGAGGTGAAGGACTTGTTCTCCCATATCACTACCACCCTCCTCTTTGCCACTAGGCATGCCACAGCCATGTACCTTCTCACCCCTCAACCCAGCATAGCAGTGCGAGATTGAGTCACTTAAATATGTATAATTTAGAATATTTGCATAACTGGTAATGAGACAGCACACCCATGATATATATGTATGTATATATATATATATATATATATCTGCTTTGTCACTGTGACATCCATAATATCTTTAGTCTGCATCCAGATTCATCACATTGCATCGCAGGCGTGTTGTGCAATTTATGTAAAAAAGTTTAAATGCATACTTCTGTGCCTACTACTTAAAGATATCGTCTTGGTTCGGAAGCAGCAATAGTACTATCATTTGTCAAGGAGTGCTTCCTCTGTGCCCTTCTCCAACATTTGTTTCTGTGGTTCATAACCGGGGCTAATCTGCCCTCCACGAACAACCTAGAGGTTTGAGACATTATTTCCTGGTGACTGTCAGAGGAAGTGAATTGAGTAAACCCAGTAAATGCCAGGGGCTCAGAAGGAAAAGGCAAGAGATTATTCCTGTATTCAATCACAGGGCCTGAAATATAAGAAAGATGTCTATGGACGAAGTGCCCCCCCCCCCCCTTCCTTGAAGTTTTTTACCATCACAAATTCAACAGCTGTGTGGCAACTCCCCAGTTTAGTAATGCCTATTCAGATCCGTCTACCCGCAGGTCCCCACCTTTGGAGTATCCCAAGTGTCAGACTGGATCTGGAAACATTTCAGTAGTTTTCTGTTGGAATAGGGGGTGCCGGCTTCAACTCTGTGCCAGAAATGACGCCACTGAGATGTCACTGTAGCCATAAAGCACCCCCACTACTGCACTGACATCAGTCCCTTCTCTCTGCATAAATCAATGCGGTTCTAAAGCTAGTTTTCCTCTGCAAATTGTCTTTTTCATTTTAAAACAAAATACAAAATTACATGCAGACTGCTGTTGCAGGTTGTGTGACCATCATGTGTCCCTTGCAGGCCTATTGTCGTTTTCCCTATGTTAGCATGAGCACGTTGCAGAGTGTCCTCTACTTTGCGCATGTTAATATACAAACGTATTTTGCTTTGTGCCACACTGTACTCTCACACAGAACAAGTCCTTGTTTTCACGTTCTGTTCTTTCTTGGGATTTAGTCTACACACCGTAGACTAGGTCAAACAACAATGACACTTTGTATTTTGTTCTGGTCAGGCCTTGGCACCAAAGAAAACACACAAAGGCAGCTGTTGTTTGGGAACAAATATTTCTGCCATATAGGTATGCACGAATAGGTAACAACACACTTGGAGAGGGATCTTTCCAGGGAAGAGATCGTGACAGCACCTGAGATGTAGAACTTTAATCTGTGTATGCTAAGGTACGGGGTTTACAGCATACACCCAGAGATCTTCTTGTATATAATAATTTTGCTTTTGTTGAAGGCGAGGGGGTTCAGCTACTGTGTCTTATATAATGACAGTTCAGTTTATGATACTATGCTGGCCGTACTTACGTTAGGCATCTTATTGTGGCACGTATACTGCATACTAGTGCACAATAGTTCAAATAAACATTTTAAGCTTTTCTCGTGACTCTGTCAGATCTTATTGTGGAATAGTATCAGTGTGAGAGCGAAATGATGGCCCGCAACCGTGATACCTGAAGGGGTCGGGAGCGATGTGTTCTAGTGTGTCTAATTACTAGTTTATATGTGAGTGAGTAAGAGGGAAAGTGAGACACCATAGCTAGTTGTTCCCGGGCTCATGGCTACTCAGGTGGGAGCACGACTCAGTCCCTACCTTCTAAGTTCTATGATCCCAAGTATAGTTCTATGGCTCCACAGAATCCCTGCAACATTACTTGGTGCAAACCATGGTGAAAACGCGACATGGCTCACACCCTGTGTGCCAGGCCTATATCACTGTATATGATAAATGTAAGCCACCCCTACAGCAGGCCTTACATCCCAAAGGCAGGGTGCTTTATATCCTAAGTGAGGACATATCGGCAAGAGCAGATATGGCACCATCATTTATAGTTCAATTGCTAGATATTGCAAGTGAACAGAATAGCCATCTTAAGGTATGTCGTTGGTACTGGTCAAAACGAGTTACTCAGCTACATAATGGCTTCACTGAAATGATGTGGTATCAGACACCTTGGTTTAATAAATTTATACTAATCCCAGTATAAGATGTATTATACCATTCACCTAGAGGGCACCTTAGGGGTGCCCCCTGAAACCTACTAGTCCTGTAGTGTGTTGGCAGACTTGTCCTGTCCAGCCTGCCACCACAGACAAGTTTCTGACCCCAGCTGTGAAAGCCAATGCCCTCAGGAGATCAGGAACTATGCCTGCTGTGGCAGGCGGTATTTAAACCTCCTCCTAGCAGATGGTAGTGGATCTTCATATCAAGACCAGCAGCTTCAAAGCCTCTCCCACCTGTGATGTGCAACCCCTGCTTCCTCAAGACATGGAGAATACCACCCCCTGCCCTGAGGCCCATTTCGCACCAGCACAGGCATGGAATTGGGTATGAACTAGACGTGTGCACATACAGGCTAGTTACACCCCCCAAGGTGGGCTACCTGATGCGCTCTACAAAGGAAGGGTTCCACCATATTGTTTTTGGTGGAACTAAGAACTCTGAGACAGAGATATGCCCATGCCTAGTAGTCATATAAGGGGTGTAGTAACCCCAAGGGTAAGTAGCACATTGGCTACTATCATTCACTCCCCTTAGTGCCTCAAAATCTAGTATTTATGGGAGCCCCTGGCACCAGAATGTCCGAATTGACCGACTCAAAAAGCAGGACCCAAAGAGCCGCCACAACTAAGGAGCAGCAACTGACTTATCACCAACCATGCCAGCCTGCCTGCTGTCCCTGACAATTGTGCCAAAGATGACTCATCATGCAGCTATTCAGCCTCCAAAAACCTTGGAAAACAGATGGCATCTCTCAGGGTGTAGCCCCCCCAGTCTCCACTTACAGCTTCTTTTTGCAGGTACTGTTTCCCATTAACTTCAACAGGCCGCCTGTCCCGGACAACACCTCTGCACCCGGACAACTCCGAGCCAACCAAGGTGACCTGTTGGTGTTGTCTTGGACCTTGGCCCCTACTTAACTCAAGTCCTGAAGCACAGTCCTGTAAGTCGTTGACAAGTGGTCCTATGCTTTACCACGAATACAGTATAGTCTACTTAAATGCTGAAAACCTATATTGAAAAGTACTCACCCGTTCACTAAGATCTTTGTGCCTAAAATAATACAAAATCCAGTGTTTCTTTTTTTAAATTGGTTTAGGATTTCTTAATTGTTTCATTTATTGACTGTGTGTACAACATATGCTCAACACTCCCCTTTGATTAGCTGTTCGACCACTCTGCCACAAATTCGAGCACTTGGGAGTTTTGAAGAAAGCCCTGTAAACCATTAAGGGTTGCCTGGACTCTCTACACAGTGTACTTCGTCTTAATGCACTTTATGGGCAAATGTCCAACACAGACCCCCACAACAGTGGTCTCTGGTGCCTGGGGTCTGACCACAATGTGAAGTTGTGAAATTCATGCACTCATTTTGTTAATCTATGAAGGAAATGTTTTACATTTCACAGCTTTGATTCAATCAAGATGGCAGCAGGTGTGCCACATTAATGTTATAAATAAGAATGTTAGTGCTCTAGTTGTTCATCAGAACACTGTGTGAGACTGCAGTGGAACACTGGGCAATCATTTGACAGGCTGCTACTCCTGTTGGAAGTATATGTATTACTCAGTTTGTCAGTCTTTATTCTCACATGGCTGAGGGAGACTAAGTGAATTTCTAGAAAATATGCTCTCATTTTAGATTTTGTAGCACCTGCCGTAACCTGTATGCGAAAATCATGAGAGAAAACACTTTTCTCTCAAACATTTTCATCAAATCCCAGCAGAGGAACAGCATTTTACACTGAGTAAAATCATCTTAGAATGCACCACAGTTCCTGAAATTAATATGGTACCACCAACAAATGATTTAAAATGGGATTAAAATCTGCCATCACACTTTATATGGCTCCTTTTTGTTAACCTTAAAACCTACCATTCACTACAATGCATTTCATCGGGGACCATATCTCAGAGTCAATGCAAATATTTTGTTGTGACCAGCCACTCGACATCCTTCAGGGATCCTCCTCACATACCTTTTGGGGTCATGGTGTGTTCACCCTTTCCCCTTACATATTTTGTATTGATTTTCAGGACACCAGGATCATGTACCTGCGTCCTGGAATGGCTGCCACACCATATTGTTCAGTTTATGACCAACCAATCAAGATTGATTAGTTCCCTTTAAATTGGCCAAGTGGAACATATCTGGACACCAACTGTCCAAAAATCTATATATTTGAACCTTAATTTTTCAAAACCTACTATACAGATTTATATTAAAACACAAAAAGCAGGTATCTTGGAAAAGATCTAGCTTTCAACTAAATTTGGTGAAATTTTGTTTAGCTGTTTAGGCTAAGGTGCTGTTCAATTTTCACTATGAAAATTGCATGGTATAATTGCGGTTTGGAACCACCACTCCCTTTTTCCCGGCCACCGTTTGACTGATCACACCAAAACTTTCCAGGAAGAAGCTGAAGTGGATTTATTATTTTTTGCTAAGTTTTATGAAGATTTGCCAAACTAATTACCTGTGATGTAAAGTACCATGATTTAACTTACTAAAAATTACTTGCAATGTTATGACTGCTATGTAGCAACTGACAATCCCAAAGATGTGCTGTGATTTGACTGGTTGACTAGGCACTAATTCCAATATGATCTCGTTATTTAACTAAAATTCACACATAAAACAAAGCTAGTGTTGTAACCAGATAAAAAACTTGTAGCTTAGTCTCTGGGACCTACAAGGCGTATGGTTTTGTAATGAACCAGATAATTGGTTAAATATATCAGAAGCAATTCTTCACATAGCTCCCTGTAGATCACAAGACATTGAGACCTTTGATCCTAGTATCACAATCACAAATGTGGATTGTAATCACAGTGATAGGTTTCCTTCAGCATGACATGGACTAGTCTGGGCTTGAGATGCTCATCTGTTTGTGCTCGTGTTAATGCCTTGTGTTGAAATTCCAGGAGAAGAACATTTAGATAACAGCTGCTCAAATATGGAAATTGCAAATAAAGTGCAGCCGTGCTCCAGCAATAAGACTATTGTTCAGTATGTTCTACTGAACTTGTGATGGCAGACAAAACACTTCAGTATTTCTGGCTGCACAGCAAAAGAGGTATGGGAAGAGGTGTGGCGCCGCGGCTAGGGCGACTGACTCCGGAATCTGGGGATCACGGTTCGATCCCCGGGGCCGGCGGCAGATTAGCCCAGCACCATGTGACTCTGGGCAATAGCTTGCTTAATCTTCCTAACGGCCCCCAGCGCCTAGAGACCCTTACGGGTGATTGTGCGCTTTACAAATGTGGATTATTATTATTATTATTATTATTATGCACATACATTTGTTGGGCCTCCTGGTGCGTGACTAAGAGTACCATCTTAAGGTATTTGCTATTTGTGACTAGTGTGCTTCTTTAAATTTGGAGGTTAGTGTGTGATATTAGCCATTCTTTAAATACATTTTACAAGGACAAACAAGTCTCAGATGACTACATACGTTCAAGTTTCTTATTTTATATAGCTTAGGAGACCTACATATTGAAAGTCTGAGAGAAAGCATAACCTCACAAACCTTAAAATTGTATTGGAACATAATGTAATCCGGTGTGCAATAAATTTTTAGGTCTAGCATATAGGCCACTTTTGGTGGTCTGTTGTCAAAGGCTTATTGTGGATAATCAAGTCAAGTCAAGTATAAGTTTATTATGACCATGGTCTTTAAACATGTACAAGGAACAGTATCGCAAATTTAAAATATTCCCATAAAACGATAAAACATTATAAATTGATCCGATTTAGTTTAGACACTTACATACCTTTATACTGTTACCCACGCTAGTAAAATTGCCTTTAAAATAACACTTTGCATTTACAGTTAAAACCCGGTAATTTCCCTTGTTTAAAAATAGTTCATTAGATTAAGATTTATACAGTCCTACAGTTATTCCTGGTTTCTTAAGTCACTCAGTACTACTTTTATGTATTTTCCAAGGGCAGTGGCGATATCCACGGTGGGAATTTCAGTTAATAGGTCGACTGCCTGTGCCCTCGTTCTTATATCATATTTTAGGAACACGGGGCGCAGCCACCGTTTCCGTTGTTCCAATAGTGTCAAGCAGTCGAGAAGGATATGTAACAGGTCTCCTTTACATCCCAGGTTACACCTGCAGCACCCTTTCTGATCTAACATTTTCGGTTTCAGATCTTTATTTATTAGCCATGGGTTGAGACCAATCCGCAACCTTAAAATCTCCTGCCTAAAACCACGGTTGGGCAGGATGTCTAGGTAAGGAAACCAATTTTCGTTTGCCCAGGAGCTCATCATGTGTGTTACTGAATTCTTTTTTGCTAAGTAACTCATATCACGCATTCCAGATGTTTCCTTCCCCTTTAGTTTCAGCTCGCTCCTAGTAGAAAGTAATTGTTGGGTTTCCTGGGACACCTCTATCTTTAAACTTTTACAAATTTCTGTCAATCTTTCCCCACATGCTTTTGCCCATTTTAGGTCACTCTTTTGGATTTCATTCCTACACCATTGTGCTACTTTTTGCCCATCTGGATCTTCAAAACGTTTCCAAAGTCTGATTATTGCCATTTGTATTTGTATCTCCCAGGACTTTGTGCCCATTTCTCTTCTTATAGCTTGTATCATAGATGATTGAGGGAGAGAAAGGAGACCTTTAAGGCATTTTCCCTCCACCAAGTCCCAGGCTCCCTTACCGCTCAAATAAAGGATTTCTGCTCCATACAGGACTTGGGGGGGGGGGGGGGATCATTGCCTCAAAGGCTCTTAACATTGGACGGTGAGACATCTCTCCATAGTCCCTATTAAACATCTTTAAGCCACATATTGAGGTGTGAGCTTTTGCTTTTTGTGTTTCCAGATGCGTGTACCAGTTTAGTCTCTTGTCAAACCATATCCCTAGGTAGCGATACTCATTAACTGTCTCCAGTTTGAGCTCACCTAGGTACCAGTTAAATCTGCTTATTTTTTTCCCCAAAACATAGGATTTTTGTTTTATCTAGGTTGACCGTTAGAAATTTTCTGGCACAATATGCGTTAAAGGCATTAAGTTTTCTTTGGAGGCCTCTCTCGGTCTGGTCTACAATTACCAGGTCGTCAGCATATAGTAGGCAGGGCACCTTGTTACCATCCATTCTGGGGCTTGCACTACCCTCCACCTCTAGAATGGCCGGGAGGTCTGATAGGAATATTGAGAATAACTGCGGGGCTAGGACACAGCCCTGTCTTAAGCCGTTGTCTATAGGTATTTTTTGTGTCAATGAACCCGCCGTATCCTTAATAACTTGCGCCCAATTCCCACTATGTAGTTCCATTATTATGGTCAGAAGATCTCTTGGGATATTTACCTTTAATAGTGTTTCCCATAGGCATACACGATCAACTGAGTCAAAGGCTGCTCGGAAGTCAACGAAACAACAGCATAGCTTGCCATTTTGTTCCGTTGACTTCTTTGCCATAGCACACAATGCAAAACCGTGATCTATCGTGGAGTGTCCCTCCCTAAATCCTCCCTGTTCTATGGGTACAATTTGACACTCCCTTACCCATGCGTTTAGATGTTTCAATACAATTTTTGAGAAAACTTTCTCTCCTATGTCTAAGAGATTAATCAGACGGTAATTTTGTGGTGCCTCCATACTTCCTTTCTTATGGATTGGCCTGATTATTGCGCCCTTCCAGTTAGGTGGCATTAAGCCTTCTGTTAATATTATACGGAACATCTGCGCAAAAAATCTTGCCCACCACTTTACCTCTGACTTCAATATTATAGCAGGAAGATTGTCCGGTCCTGCCGCACGGGTTAGTTTCAATTCTTTTATAGTTTGTTCTACTTGTTTTGCATTAAAGTTAGATTTTAGATCTTCTGATATTTCTTGCCATTTTTGGGTCTCTATATGGCTTCTAGGGACTCTTACCCCATACAGTTCCCTTATATACTTCTCCCATGCTGCCTCACTAACTACACATTTTAGTTCGCCGTCTGTTGGGCCAATCGCTGCCTTTACCAATTTCCAAAATTGTCTAAGATTTTTCTCTTCAATTGCTTCTAACAGGTTTGACCAACATTTCTCTTTAAATGACCTTTTAGCGTAATTTACCATTTTTTTATAATCTTTTTTTAGCTTACTTATGTGAGCCTGTCTCTCATGGGTGAAGTTCTTTTTTTGTTTCCTTTGTGCTGCCCGTATCTCCCTTTTTTTAGATTGGCACTCGACAGAGAACCATTTTACTCGGCTGGGTGGTTTCCCACTTGTTTTTTTATCCCTTTTTAGTTCTACTTTCAAACACCGGACTACTTCCTCTAGCTTTCCTATGAACCATTTCAGGTTTTTATTCTCTAGGTTTCCAGGCTCAATTTTAATTTGCATTGCTGACAGTTTTGCCTGGTACTCCTCCGTGAGTCGTGTCGTCGCACGTTTGGGGTACTCGACCTCCTGGGGGATAGTTTATTATTGTGGATAATACCAATACCAATACTTAGAGTGGTATTTGGCCAACCTGCTGCTTACCATTGGTTAACTTTCTTGTCAGTGTAATTTGTTTCTTATTCTTCATCTTTCCTTTCTGTTTTTGTTTATCCCTCCCCTAAAGCATAGCTTATTTGCAATCATTTTGGTAAGATAACTTGTATCATTCTGCTGCTCACATCCAGGAAACTTATTGGTCTCTTTTTAGGTCTCGTCTATTCCATCCTGTAGGGATGGTAGGAGAGATTTATAGTAAAGATTCCGAAAAGTCTACCCAAGTGCGGATCGCATACAGTTCATGTGAGCCAGGCGCGTGCACAGGAATTCGCTCTCCCTACCCCTCCCACAAAGCAAGACAAGACAAGAACATCAAAGCGACCGCGGCACCTCTGATTCCATTTGCCACCAGCCACTTCACGTGCTCTGCAGGTCATAAACAGGACCATCTGCCCGTGAATCGGAATGCTGGCATGGTTGCTCAGCCCCCCCTCCCAGCACTGCCTTTCCTCTGCCATTCTATGGTTTCCGACAATTCAGAATCTAGGAATAAGGACCCTACATTACACAGCAGTAAATGGAAAAACAATATTAATTAAGACATTATAGGGCGGGCGCAGCGAAAGACACAAAAGGCTTGATGCAGAGTCCATGTGCATTTTTTGTAGCTTAGCCTAATTTCGGTACCTCGTTATACAATGAAAAATGTGTCTAGCCCCAAGTAATCACTTCAGAACAATAAACAGATTTCTTAGGTTCGAGGACCTACATTTTACCGGGAAAAAAAACATGCATTTTACTGTAATAAATGCTGTGCAGTGCAGAATGTATCATGTGCTAAAATGCACTCTGCAGTTCTGCTAAATATTTTCAAAGGTAAAATATAAGCTGAATGTTCTATTTTTCTGGCAAGCGGAGCACGATTATGGTTACAAATGGCACACTGAATTGAAAATGCATATACCTATTTTAAAACCACACATACGTAACTTCCTTAAAATATTCCTTATTTCAAGAGACTCTGTCTTTATTTAAATAAGCACAATTCTTTAAAAAAAAACAACAAAGTGCAGAAGTTAAGAAAGAAAAAGGAAGGAGAGACGAATATTCAAGGCACAAAGACTTACAATCCTGCCTTACTCCCCCTCTTCACTCAATCTCACCTACCCCAGCACACGTCTCACACCCCTCCTCAATGCTCATTACCTCCCCACCCCCTCCAACGAGAGATGGAACAAAGGAGGCCCTCGGGTGATATCACCAAATGTTGTCTCCCTCGCCTTCTCTGAAAACCTGAAGCCCCAGCTTCCTCTGTCCTCTCTGTATTTCGCTTACATTTGGGGAGGGAGTCATTACTTGCCGAGAACCCCATCCGTTCACTTCATCCAAAACCCTTCTATATAAAGTGTAAGGACGGAGACTGAACGTAACAAGCATTTGCAACCACTCTACCGCCCTCACTCTACCACTCTACTGCCCTCACTCTACCACTCTACCACCCTCACTCTACCGCTCTACCGCCCTTATTCTACCACTCTACCGCCCTCACTCTACCGCCCTACTGCCCTCACTCTACCGCCCTCACTCTACCACTCTACCGCCCTCACACCCTTACTCTGCCGCCCTTACTCTGCCGCCCTCACTCTGCCGCCCTCACTCTGCCGCCCTCACTCTGCCGCCCTCACTCTGCCGCCCTCACTCACTCTACCGCCCTCACTCACTCTACCGCCCTCACTCACTCTACCGCCCTCACTCACTCTACCGCCCTCACTCACTCTACCGCCCTCACTCACTCTACCGCCCTCACTCACTCTACCGCCCTCACTCACTCTACCGCCCTCACACCCTCACTATACGGCCCTCACACCTTCACTATACGGCCCTCACTCTACCGCCATACCGCCCTCTCTCTACCACCCTCTCTCTACCACTCTACCACCCTCTCTCTACCACTCTACCACCCTCTCTCTACCACTCTACCACCCTCTCTCTACCACTCTCACTCTACCGCTCTCACTCTACCGCTCTACCGCTCTCACTCTACCACTCTACCACTCTACCGCTCTCACTCTACCACTCTACCACTCTACCGCTCTCACTCTACCACTCTACTACCCTGACTCTACCACCCTCACTTTACCACTCTACCGCCCTCACACCCTCACTATACTGCCCTCACTCTACCGCCCTCTCTCTACCACTCTACCACCCTCTCTCTACCACTCTACCACCCTCTCTCTACCACTCTACCACCCTCTCTCTACCACTCTCACTCTACCACTCTCTCTACCACTCTCTCTACCACTCTACCGCTCTCACTCTACAACTCTACCGCCCTCACTCTACCACTCTACCACTCTCACTCTACCACTCTACTACCCTGACTCTGCCGCCCTCACTCACTCTACCGCCCTCACTATACTGCCCTCTCTCTACCACTCCACCACTCCACCACTCCACCACTCCACCACTCCACCACTCCACCACTCCACCACTCCACCACTCCACCACTCTACCACTCTACCACTCTACCACTCTCACTCTACCACTCTACCGCCCTCACTCTACCGCTCTCACTCTACCACTCTAATACCCTGACTCTACCGTCCTCACACACTCTACCGCCCTCACACCCTCACTATACTGCCCTCACTCTACCGCCATACCGCCCTCTCTCTACCACCCTCTCTCTACCACTCTACCGCTCCCACTCTACAACTCTACCGCCCTCACTCTACCGCTCTCACTCTACCACCTTACCACAGAGGTCTTCAAACTTGTGGGTGGCGAGACCCCCCTGTCAAAAATTTCAGTCATAAGGACCCCCTCCTGACAAACATTTCTAAACCTGTAGGCAGGGCTACTGGAATTATGAGGCAGGTGAGGCCCAAATTACACGACAGGCTTGACTAAATTGTGTGGGAACAACATTTAAATAATGTTATGTGATGCTGTGTTATTTTGGGATAGAATTGCTTCATTGTTTTGACATTTTTTGCACAAAACCTGGCTCTATGCTCTGGAGGTTACCCCATTTGGCTGGTTCTCCTTCCCCTTCTGTGTGTTTCTCATTTGCCTTCAGGCAGCAGATGGCTATTAGCCCCAAGACACCTTTTGGAAACAGTAGTGCACTACAAATATAAATAATAATAGTAATAGGCAGAAACGGGGGAGCCACGAAACCCAAACTTCGTGGGGGGGCCTACACTCCCAGGCAGGGCTGGCCCTAGCACTGGTCACACATGGTGCAACCGTCTTTTTTGGTGCCCCCTCCCCAGTTTCCACCTCCTCCATAAATTCCCTCACAACCACTCACCAACAATGCACTTCAGCTCTCTATAACACCTTTCTGACAAACATTTCATTTTTTATAGCGCTACTCATAGTTTACTCACACTCATTTCTGTGATCTGCATGGTACATATTCTTTGTAGCAGGCACTTTAACCCTCTGCACTCTGTGGATGACAAGAGTGCCCATGTGAGTGCACAGTGAGTGATGCAACAGCACGAGAGTAGGGAATGAGGAGTGACTACAGGGTGAGTAAGGTGACCATATAAATTTGGGTGCAGATGTAAGTGCAGAGTAGGACGAATGAATGCATGGTTAGTGATGGGCTTGTTTGAGTGAGATTGCAGATTGAGCAGTGAGGGGGACAGGTGGGTGAAGTGTCACATGAGTGTGGGGGAGTAGTGTGCTTGTGTGACTGCAGGGTGAGGTACAGGGTGAACAGCATAAGTGCATTGTGAGTGCAGAGTGATGGCTGTGAATGCAGGGTGAGCGAGTGAATGGTGTGAGTGCATGGTGATCAGTGTGAGTGCAGGGTGAGTGTGCAAGTGAAGGGCGAGTAGTCTGAATGCTGGGCGTATTCCCAGACACATGAAGTAACTCAGCATGTTATTGACGGGGCGAGGGGTTTCAGATACAAGTTAAACTATTGCTATTATGGCATTAATCAGGGACCGAGGGTGGAGGAAATAAATAATGTGCTGATCCTGCAACACACTTCCAGTCCTAGGGTTAAGGTTGCCTGCTCATTATTTTGATGGCCCAGACGGTACAAAAATAAACATTCACCTAAAGCTGTATATTTCAGCACTCATATGTGCATACTTCGAACAGCAAATATAAATAGAAGGCACTTTTAATTGTGTTGTAGGGCTGCCTCAATGATCCAGGACTGATAATTAAAGGGGCCAAAGACAGAAAAGTCACATTAGGAATGAATTCATATGATTTTATTTACAATCCTATTTAGTGTCAAGAGGAGGCTCTTTAAACATCAAATGGATGATATTTTTATTTTGGCAACCCTACTTTATATTTATTTTCATGAAATACATTCTCACAGCACTGCAGTAAATGTAAAATATAAATGTAAGGAATAGGCAGAGTGGGGGCCCAGGGGGTACTGGAACTAGAAAAACAAGCATTGAAATGCAATAGGTCTTGCCTTTTAATTAAGTTAAAGCCATTTGTTTTGCTAATGATATTGTATAGCAAAGCAAATGGCTTTAACTTAATTAAAGGTGAGACCTATTGCCAGTACACCTGTATATGATGAATGTTTTGAGGATCTATGGAATACAACCGCTTGGCCTCTGAATTGTGAACGTTCTGTCACACCAAAGTGCAAAAACACTCCTCAAGTATGTTGATCAGAAGAACTCAACCATGTACAAGACACAGGTCGCTTTAAGTAACATTAAAGATAGTTGCATCTCACAGCATAAGTTTGTCCCTTTATGTCAGTGTTGTGTGGCCATCCAGCGGTAAAATGTGGCAACCAATGATGCACAGTGTGGTTTTCTTCTTTTAGTAGTCCCTGAAGAGAGTATGCAGCCTCCAGATGCTTATATAATCATATTGGTCAAGTCCTTTCAGAGCCTCCATCTGCCACTTCTCATAAATGCACTGGGAAGGGAAGTAGTTCATTGAGTCCAGTACCTAAACTCCCCCATGCCTACTCAGCTGTGTAGAGGCCAAGTTCAGCTGTTCCGCCAGGTGAAGATCCCTTGATGCCAGACGACATCATCCCAGCCCCTGTACTGATCAGGCCCCCACAATCGATTAACAGCAACGTTTTTTTGTACAGCCCCTTACTGATATAGGAGACCATCCACATTGCATAGGTTCCATATAGGAACTATGTACGCCTATGACCTCCATCACACAAAGAGAATTTATTAGCATGTCTGCCACAGTACAAATGAAAACCATATTTGGATATTTGGCTTGATCCTTCCATACATATATTGCCAAACATTAAAATCATGCAGTAAGTGCAGGGGGGCCAACCCTTCACGAGGCCCCCATTGAGCCCAAGGCCAAGATATGGAAGACGGGCGGGGGGGGATTACCATTTTGCCTTACACCCCTGGCTTGCAGCTGACCCTCCTACCCCCTCAGGGAACTTATGAGAGGTTGACACATTTCAGCTCAAAGCTGCCCCACACACATAACTCATTTTACTAGGGTTGACACATACTGCTAGAGTTGAGCTCATTTAATTCACAGTCCACTGCTATCCTCCTGAGTGGATGACTCTGTACAGAAAAGCATATTTTTAAAAGCAAACCCTCTGCCTGAAGCCGGCCCTGGACCAGGACACGCAAATGATCTTTAATGACCTGTGAGCAACTCCGATAAGACTGCAGACACGGCGGAGCCCACAGCAGCTTGAGCTGAGACACACTATAGGGGAGGTGGGTGGCTGAATCCCCTGTAGTTCTGTGGGCCTGGGCAGAAGTGTGACCGGGAATGTACGACCCACTTTCCATCACTCCACGCCCCCCGGGGGTCGCGCCCACACTTTGAAGACCCCTGCCATACCACTTTCACTCTAACACCCTCACTCTACTGCCCTCACTCTACCGCCCTCACTCTACCGCCCTCATGCCCTCACTCTACCGCCCTCATGCCCTCACTCTACCGCCCTCATGCCCTCTCTACCACCCTCACTCTACTGCCCTCACTCTACCACTCTACTGCCCTCTCTCTACCACTCTACTGCCCTCACTCTATCGCCCTCACTCTATCGCCCTCACTCTATCGCCCTCACTCTACCGCCCTCACTCTACCGCCCTCACTCTACCGCCCTCACTCTACCGCCCTCACTCTACCGCCCTCACTCTACCGCCCATCGCCCTTACTCACTATCTATCGCCTTTACTCACTATCTATCGCCTTTACTCACTATCTATCGCCTTTACTCACTATCTATCGCCTTTACTCACTATCGCCTTTACTCACTATCTATCGCCCTCACTCACTATCTCTATCGCCCTCACTCACTATCTCTATCGCCCTCACTCACTCTATCTATCGCCCTCACTCACTCTATCTATCGCCCTCACTCACTCTATCTATCGCCCTTACTCACTCTATCTATCGCCCTCACTCACTCTATCTATCGCCCTCACTCACTCTATCTATCGCCCTTACTCACTCTATCTTTCGCCCTCACTCACTCTATCTATCGCCCTCCCTCTATCTATCGCACTCACTCACTCTATCTATCGCCCTCCCTCTATCTATCGCACTCACTCACTCTATCTATCGCCCTCCCTCTATCTATCGCACTCACTCTATCTATCGCTTCACTCAGCACCACCACAGCATCAATCTGTGCAACCATTCAACAACAACTGGTTCAAATATGTTCTCTCAATGTTTCAAGCTTTATTACAAATGTCACAAAAAGATGTTAATATTTCACTTCTGTTCTTGGATTTTCGTCACAATAAAATACACTGAACATAATCTTCAAAAAAGTTATTTACAAAAGTTTAAGCTATTGCTATTATAAAGTACAATAACTTTTATGTAAGTATTAATTATTTAAAAAAATTAAAAGCTATTTTTATTTGTAATATCAATACATGTAAGTCACATAAATACAACACATATTGCATTACAAATGCTATAGGTGTCACATTTGCAAAAGTTATAACTATTGGCATTATAAATGACAAAGCTATTAATTTCGCTATTTTCATAAATAAAACATAAATACAAAATTTGTCATTTACAATACCAATAGCTCAAACTTTCCTAATGCGAGACCTGTTGCATTGCAAATGCTTGTTTTTGTAGCCTCCCACTTGCCTCATGCTCCAACAAACATGTTATTTAGCGCCAAGATACCCGTAGTAGTAAACGTTATCTTTACAAATACACACGTTATGTTCTGTGTTATGTTACTATCCCTCTCCCTTTTGCTAGCTCTAACGCACCCCAACTACTGACTCCTACTGTGCTTCCTCGCCCCTCCCATTGTTGTCCTTTTTGTTAAATTGTTTTAGGGGGCTTAGCAGCTGCAATTTGTTGGCATGTTACTGCTTTTACGAAATATGCTGGTGTGCACATTTAACTTTCATTTTTTTAATGTTCTACTCAAAGAGTGGTGTCTGCATCTTGGGGGAGTAATTGGAAAAATAATCACGCCATTTCCACTTGCATGTCTCACCAAGCTAGACGTCATTTGCCCCCCCCCCCCCCCTCCCTCTTTTTGCTGATGATGCACGGCATTGGCAAAAAGCATTGGCAAACTAAAGGCAAGACCTACTGGCTTCAATGTTCACTCTGTTTAGCACATTACCATGCAATTTAAGAATGTCCCTAAATTTACCACGGCTAAACTTTCAGAACATTTAGCTTCTCCATTTAAGAAATTCAGGTTTCCCTTCATGAAATGTTTGCTAAATAATGACATATGAAAACGTGCTCCACCAATCCAAATTCTGCATAGATTCATCCACAATGTCATCCAATAGAATGTTCCTTTTTTTCAAAGCTCAACTCGCCTGCTGTTGCAGATAGTTTTTCAGGTATGAAAAAGTAACGTTTTTTTAAATAAAATCTGTCTGAAATTAAATAGCATAATATCTGTTTTGAATCATACTTTCTGAGCAGGTTTCATTATTTTAAGTACAGTGATTAGCCGTCTACAAATTCTTGAATCTGGATATACTGGTATATCTCCTGTTAAGAGTATCCAGTCATAAGTGAATAATATGATTGTGTTGTTCTTCAGAAAATGAGGTTTTGGCGCTTCTCCTTGCACTTATGTTTTTCTTTTGTACTCTGCTAGGTGCCAGGTGCGTTCCATGGAGGACCCTTCATCCGTGTACAGTGAGCTGATGGAACTCATTGTCAAGCTGGCTAACCATGGCCTGATTCATGGCGATTTCAATGAGTTCAATATCATGATTGATGATGAGGATCGAGTGACCATGATTGATTTCCCACAAATGGTGTCCACATCACATGTTAATGCTGAATGGTGTGTATTTCATACAACATCTCTAATGTTGTTGGCATTGTACTGCACCAGCATTGGGGATCCAGTACCATGATCTCTCACACTGTTGCTCTTGATTATGGAGTGTTGTGTAGGCATACTTTAAACACCACATTGTTTTCATGCTTGGTTATTGCCAAGATGTCTCCCCACAACATTTAGCTATGAGAGGAGAATGATATTATATGATCTAGTTCTCTTAACAAAGACTCAGCTAGACTAAGAATTCATCTTAAAAAGCAAATTTGGCACTTTGGACACAATACTATCCTCCAGTAAATCTTTAATTTTGTGTTTACTTATTTTAGGTATTTTGATAGAGATGTGAAATGCATTCGAGAGTTCTTTAAGAAGCGATTCAGCTATGAAAGTGAACTATATCCAACCTTTACAGATGTTAGGTAAGTAAAGAGTCTGAGTTAGGCTTTTACCCTAAGTGTGCCATCTGTTCTTTTTGTGAGTCTAACTCACTCCAACACATTAGGTATAATCTTGTAGGCCAAATCAAAGGAAGTGGTAGTGTAACAAATTAGAGCACTCTGATATTCACATATAGTGTCGCTTAGATAAATTGAAAGATCCTGAACTCTTAATCCTAATGCAGTTTTAGGTATTATTGTTTAATTAACATGCAGTTACATGTAAATAAGAAATGTTGTGCTCATAGTAAGCTGATAACCGTACATGACATCATATCAAAGTCATTTTGTGATATTGAACAGAAACCGTTGCATGGCACTTGTATTGTCAACTGCATGGACAGCACGTTTTCTACTGAAGTGTCTGCTCTGGTTTAGGGCAATAAAAAATTCTGCATGTTCAGCCGCTCCTCCTCACCATCCTGGCTCACAAATACACTTACTCCAGAGACGATTAGATCTCCGCCCCAAATATGTAAAGGATTTATATGTGTAGGAAAACCATATTAAGAGCGAAGTTGTCAGTAGAAACCTTTTTATTACTAGTCATATATAGAGGGTGTATATCACTAAGTGCATGATGGCACTGTACTATGTATAGTTGTGAGTTTTAAACCAAAAATTCTAAATATGCTTGTGTAATCCAGTAAAGGTATAAAAAATGGCAGGACTTGGGAAGGAAAATGAAAATCCGAGTTGGGGAATTAGATATTTTATTATTTACTTAATTTGGGTGTTCTGAAAAGCTCCCACGTTTCGCCTTTCATGAATTGACAGCACTGCTTAGCTGCTCTGTTACTTACAAGCTTGGGGTGGTCATTTCCAAAGGGAATTGACTACCCTAATTGGTTTAATCCTAATAGGTTTTACTATGTCTAGTGGGTTCTGATCCTCTTGCTCAGTGGAGAAGGGCCTTCTGGGTCATTTAATTTTTTACACTTAGTACAGGCCCCCTGAAATGTGGCAGATTATTTAATAGAGGCATTGTTCTTCATTTGTTTAAAATTCACAGGCTTTTGAATTGTGACATAGTAATAGTGAATGAATTGTATAACATTGTCCATTGTCGATTGCCCAGGAGGAGATCCTGTCTTAGATCAATACCTGGTTAGATGTTCTCCCCATACCACCACACAGTGTATCAGGAAATGGTACAGAGAGGGGCCACATTTGACAAGGTGGACATGCATGTCCTCCATTAGGTCGAGGATTTCCAGCATACACTGCAGTCCCCGCCTTTGTTGAAGGGTATTCTGAAATCCACTTTAGACACCTTCAAAGAACCTATTCAAGCAAGGGTAGTAACTTCCCAGGTGGAGAAAACATATAAACCCTACCCAAATGATCCACCTTACATACGGGGGGGTCACGTCCTCCCTGACTCCCCTCTTGATCCAAGCCACAGAAGATGCTCTCCTGCCCAACAAGGAGAGCAAGAAAATACTCATCAGGGAAAATGGTAGCAGTGCAGGCTGCCACCCACTGAAGAATCACTAAATCCATTGGCCTAATCTCACAATACGACCGGGCACATTAGGATGAAACGCAGAAGCTTCCTTTAGCACCCCAAGGTGAGTATAGGCTAAGAGGAGAAGAGTTGGTGGCAGAGGGAAAGATCATCTCCAAATCCACCATACGCTGTGACCTGGATGCTACTTACCCCTTTTGGGTTACGCTAGTGTTGTGGCTAGATGTAACGCCTGACTCGGTGTCTCCAGTTTTAGACCAGAGGTCCAACAGCATCTGCTCAGTCTGCCCTTCGATGGCAAACACTCTTCGGCTCTCAGGTTGACCAGATACTGCAAAACATTAAAAGAGAAAAGGGACACAGACACTGTCAAATCTGTGTGCCCTTCAAACATCCACTCCTAGGGGTTCCTTTCAAAAGCAACAGTACATTGCTGGCACCAAAACCATTTCCCAAAACTCTCTTCCCTCTTCCCCGAGACCGCAGCAGGCCTTCCACCAGCAGTCACCATGGGGATACTCCTGGGGGCATTCTGGGGCAAAAATAGCAGGGGCAAAAGAGGTTCGGCAAAGGGGCATCCACCTTAAGCATTGACACCCTCTGCGTCCCCCAGGTTCCACAGAATATACAGCCATTACCATGCGCTTTCCATTTGTGTATCCATCCTGCAATTGTCACATTGCTGTTTTTATTTGTCACTATTACGTGATGTGCATGAGGTCATGCATTGTCACCTACCTTTTCAGCCAATTAAGTGTGCCTTGAACCACATAACCGGTAAATTAGCAGCGGTATGAAGGACAGAAGTCTATCTGGTTTTGGAAATTCTTTTACTATTTCTTAGTTTCATTTTGTTGTTGTTTCGGGTACTTTCCTGCTACTTGATTATTTCTCATCTGTATTTTGGGTTGTTATTCTCTTCACTGGTGTAAACTTTGTTCTGGTCTCAAGTGAAGAAAGGGCAGTGAGTTTGTCCCCTTTGATGAAGAGAGAACACTGTACTTTTCCAGTCGTGCCTTTAACAATGTCTGTCCAGAATTTTTCAAAGAGCAGGACTCAGCCTTTCTGGTCTACTTTTGGGGAACCTATGAAATGACCAGACAATATGGAATATTTTCAAAATTATTTAGAAACTGTGGAGGAACGTAACATTGTGTCGGCAGGTTGGAAGAAACAAATCCTTCAAATATTGCAAAGAAAAACCCCAGAAATCCCGCTCATTCAATTGTGAATTCATCCACAGTTTATGACTCGGAGAATACAGATATTCTTTAAGTTCATATCTTTATTAACCACATGTATAGATTACCCCAAGCCAGAGGTCTTCAAACTTGTTTTTTCTGAGCCCCCTTACCCAAAATATTTTGAAGTCAGTCACCTCTCCAAATCGTTATGGAATGTCTTGGGTAATTGTGAGGGTTAGGGCTGAGCGCAAGGACTAGGACTTAAGAGATAATATCAGGGGCACTTTCAGTAGCTCATACTTCACACTAAATATTAGATGTATAAAAGAGCAAACCCATACAAACTGAACTAAACAAAAAACACCACTCCCATTAATTGACGTCCTCATGCTCTTGGGTCCCAATGCATTTTCGCCTTCTGCACTAATGGTCGCTGTAGCCATGAATTGTAGGTGATTCCCTCTGTCTCTTTCGCCCCTTCCCCACCACATCTGCCCTACACTCCATTCTTGAAACAGATTCTGTGTCCCTTACAGAAAAAAAGAGTGCCCATGTGTGAACCACCTCTTCCCTAATGCTCTCTTCATGTCTTGTTGTAAAGTATAAGACCGTCTTAATTGTGATGCAGTGGGTGTTTCACAGTGGCCAGCCCCAGTGCCACTTTACTTGCTTCACTAATGAGACCTACTGCCTTGCGAAGCAGTAAGTCTTCTCTACCCCATGTTGAAGTCCTCCACCCATCCTCCTTTCTGACATCTCCCTGAAGCCTAACGCTAAGGAGTGTCCACTGCTCCAATTATTCCCTCTCTTGGGCCATTGGTCTGATGCTGGAAACAACACTGGCACAGCAAGGGTGGACTGAGCCCGAACGCATGAACGGAATGAGTAAAGCAGCAATAATAGGGGTTTAGTTCGGCCCTCACACCCCAGGGTCATGGTGCCACTGCAGCACCAATGATACCTACTTTTCTGCCCATTCCACTGGCTGTTATTTCCAGCTCTGACACCCAAAGCAGACTGTCTGCCCCTTTGTTATGAAAAAAGGGGGACAATATCCACATTCTCCCCCGTAGCTTGCAATCTGGACCTAATGCTAACAAGCAAAATGGCTCCCCACCCTTTGTGCTAGCGCCACACTCATTATGGGGGTGCATTGGCCCCATGCATGTTTGTCCCATTGCCAATGCAGCTGCTGTACTAATGGTAGTGGTGGCCAAAAAAACAAAAATGAACCAGCATTTCTGAACACCTTCAGGCATCTCTCGAGTATGGGGGGAAGCTGTCTCATTTATAAATGAAAAAATTCAGTTCCACATAGCTTGTCCTCCTCTGGGCCATCTCCTTTGATGCTATCGATGAATTTCACTCCTTTACTCTTTCTCCTGGGCCCTTACCCAGAAACTCCAGATGTCCGGGCGATTGGGCCTCTGAATATGACCCCTTTGGCTCTTCCCCTGTATCCTCTCAATCCACCTGAAAGGACATCTCCATGTAAACAGAGGCCAAAGTTGGCAGGGGGTATGAGGACTAAGGTGCCCATGTGTTTTTTAATTTTGCAAAGACTTCCCATAGGAGGGGGTCTAATGTGATTTAATTTATGAAATAACTTGAATCATCATCATGATGACAAAAAACAAAAATCTTTTTAATCAGAAGCAACCAGCTAGACAACTTACCGGTGAGGTGCATCTGGTTAAAGCATGATGCTAGATCTCACATGCTGAGTTAACTTGATTTCTTCACTATAGGAAATGGACAGCATGCTAATATACTTAATAGGTTTCCTTGTTGCAGTGTTATCTTTAAGAATATCTCCCCCTCTTCTCATTGCCCCAAAGTTGAGAAAAGCTTTACATGTAGCTCGTTATGCGTGAGGTTACCTGCCTGACCTGAATTCATTCTCACCAAGCATTTTTGCTCGGTCTAGATAACTTGCCTGTACAAAAACACCCAAACGTAGCTTATTGTAACCAAATAATACATTTGAAATTGTTTAGTGTTGTTGTAAATAAACTGTTTTAGTTGATGGCATTTGAAGGCCGTGAGAATCTCAACAATATCTGACTATGTTCAAGAACATGATTTTATCCTGCCAGGTGCAGCTTCTCAGAACCAGCACTGTCAGTTGATCTTTTTCGTTTGAGTTGGGTTTCATTTTCTTATTACAAATATGCATTTTCTTTCCCAGGAGGGCATGTTCTTTAGATGTTGAGATTGCAGCCAGTGGTTTCACTAAGGAAATGCAGGAAGATGATGAACTTCTGCACCCTGGGGGCCCAGAGGATGAGACTGAAGATAATCCATCACAATTTTTAGATGATGAAGAAAGCAACACGCATACATGCAACACAGAGGAAGATCGCAATGTCTTGGATGATTCAGATGACTCTGAACCCCTGTTCTCGGATGGCCTTAACCAAGAGGACCTCGTTTCTCAAAAAGAAGAAAGAGGACGCATTCTGCAAGGCTTAGACCTGACTGAGTTCTCACTTGCATTAGAGGAACTGGAGGGGAAGAATATTGGAGAGAAACCGTGTCACATAGACAGCCCTGAAATGAACTGCGTAGATGATAAAGTTGATGAAAGTACAATCCTCGATCCAGCTGAGGCTGGTCAAGACCAACCTACTGCATACCTAAGGGAACATGAAGAGGAGTGTCCAGATCTGGTTTCCTTGTCAGCCACAAACAAAGAATTTCGACCTTTCAGGTAGAAAAGCACGTCAATCAATTGCATCTATCTCTCTAGAATAATTGCCTTGTAATATGTTTAACATGCTGATGCTTACAGCGCCTCTTTTAACAAGCATGTTTTTGATACATCAGTATGTTCAGAAATATATGTTGCTTTTACATGACTTTATAGTGCTTTTACATTTAACTTTTTACTGTCTGTGTTGTTGAGATAAGTGCATAGAATTGGCTCTCGTTATATTCCAAATTTAATATGTTCCAATTTGGATATACATTTGAATACATGCTTACATTTTTTTTTTTAAACAATCCTGAGTCATGGCATGTTAAGGCATCGTACTTTCTGTGACCCAGCGCAAGCAGAGGTGAGGTGATCCTGCGCAACTTTTCTGTGAGACATACAATCAAGTTCTGTTTAAAAATGACTAAGAATTAAAAGTAACCAGCAATACGTCATGTTGCCTTCAGTGGAAAGCATCAAATTAAGTCAACTTAATTTGAAGTTTCCCTGTTATAGCAGCACTTGAGCCTTTCCAGGAGCTTGCTCTGGTCCGGGAGGAAATCGGCAGTGTGGCCATTGAACACCTAAAGCAAGTGTTCAATTTGGCCAGGGTGCTATTTGCAACTTTTCACTGGATGTCTTGTTTTCTAACACCCTGGAATGATAAAGCTGAGATCAGTGTGCCGGAGGCCAAGGGCAAAGATCACCAGTACATGTGAGGAACTTGATGGGCAGCTCCTTCCTGTTATGATTATAACCTCTTTTGCGTTAGCAAGTTCTGGCACGACCAAGGTGTGGCAGGAGTCTTCTCATTTTTTGCAAATAGGCAAGCACCTAGACATTTAAAAGCCAGTTATACTTATTAATCTGACGATTGGTGAAGTTGATGCTGGTACTGTTTAGCCCTGGAGGCCTGTGAGCGTGCTGTTGTGCAACTGGCTCAGAGTTGCTCCAGGGAGTAACCACTTGAAAGCCGTTTACCATCCAGGGGCATTCCAATCAAAGTAGGTAGGTCATCTTAGAAATCTGTAGAGCACATCAAGGCCGGAGGCGCAAAGTAAGGGGCATCCTATAATTTCAGATGCACATTCAGGACTCTTCTAAAAGCTGCCCATTCACAGCTGTTCTTGCTCTGTAAGACTATACCATTCCTTCACACAGAGAATTTAGTGGAGCTAATGGATCACTAGTCATGGCCCGGTTGTATTATTGAAATATGATCGCTGTGATATATCAAGCAACAGGGTTAACCATAGGTCGGTATTCCCCACTGGTTCTAATCACCATGCATATTTGTTCCGATCCAGTATCCATATATATAGACTCCCCAACAATTCATTGTTAGTCAACACAGAGCAGTTAGCAACAAAAAGTAAAAACACTACTCATGATGAGATCTGTGGCAGTAGGGAATGCTTTTAACCTGCACCGTGAGCGGGTTTCTTCAGTTTTTTTTAGGAAACTATTCCAGTACCTATGGTTATCTTCGTGCGTAGTGATATTTGCCAAATGGTGCAGCCTTTATGTTGAACTTGCACACAATCCTCTACTGGGATATTGTTTTGCTCTACACTTTTTTTTTTTTGGTTGCAGTTTTATGCACACTGGTTACGACTGACTTTAGGGCTATTTAGCACTGCAATTATAGTCTATGCATTTTGTTCTTGCAGCTCATAAATCGTTGCGACTGTTATGAAGTGACTGTCAGGGAACATTGGAAAACAATGTATTGAAAGGTGGATTATTAGTGGGGGTAAGTATGTACCTAACACTAGCAATAAGGCCACCAACGCAATGTAAGGTCCAGTCATGGATTCAATACATTAACTCCTGGCTCAACCCTTGGTACCTGGTTGCGAGCAGGTATGCTTAACCTCGGAGACTGGTATCGAAAGCATTTAAAACACAAATACATTAAATAAGTAAGACCCAACACACAATAGAAAATCACAAGCAATTTATAAAAATCGGAAACATTTTTATGAATAAAATTACACCAAAGCTACAAAAAATCCAATATAGGGAACCAGAGATATGAATTTAAAAAAATAAGCACTTACTAGTGCTTAAAAACATATAGCACTAACTGGACAAAGTCAACTTTTGAGGCTGCCTGCAATGGAGCCCTGAACAGATACACTAAGAGGGAGGACCTGGTCAAAATTTGACCTTCTCACTTAGAAACTTTCCTGGAGAATTATCTCTCGCCGTCGAGCGCTGCTCCTCTTCATGGCGGGTTTTGAGTCTACAGCTGCAGCTTGGCTCAGCACAAGGCCTCTGAAATGCTGGAAGTCTTGAGCTCCGTAGCTTTCAGCGGGACAAACCTGAAATCCAGGCCTGTTCGCAGTTCAACATCAGCGGCCTGACTCTCGTCAACTGGTCTGTCACCTTATGGAGATTTTTTCCGAAAGCTGCTCCAAACTTCGGGAACGTCTTCCCAAAGTTCCAAAACACCTTACCTTACCTTAAGTGTCTAAAATACAAATCATGGGATTTGAAGCTCTGAGATGTTCCTTGAAAGTTTGGGACTACAATTCCGATAATGCACCTGTACAAATTCTTGAAAGTCCACTTGACTCACTCGAGGCTGGGAACTTCTTAAGGGAGATGGTGCAGGTGAACTCTGTTAATCTTTTGCTTTTAGGGAGTCCACTACTTAACTTTTTTTTTTTAAGCAAGTGTGAGAAAGTGGCTCTATATATACTGGACCAAAGTAAGGTACAGTGTGTATAGATACCACAACCGCCAGACGTTAAAGTCAGGGCTGACCGTACTCTCTAAAGTGGTAGCTTGGTCTAGCAATAAGGCAGTACCAGAGGACAGTGTAAAGCATTTGTTGTACACAGTCAGAAAAAGGTTTCACACACTCAAGGACTGAACTCCAGGACAATTGTTTTTATATCAAAAGATATAGTTGTTTTATTTTTAGAACCAACCGGTAGCAAAATATACTTTTCTCAATATGAGTGTTCTCAGATAATTGCTTTGCAGAAATGCAATGAACTTTGTAAACACAACAGGTGCAGCGGTTGCAGTAGGCAACACAATTCTAAACACAATTAAACATTGAGCTCAATGGGTTTTTCTACATAAATGCAGTTGATTACTTTATAGATTACTTTTGTAATTCCAGGACTGGATCCTAGATTCAGTCCTGGGGTCTAAGCTGAAAACAGTTTAGTAAAAGCGTTTTGGTTATTGAAATGATTGTTAAAGAATATAAAGGTATTTTAAAAGTTGACACTTAGAAACTTTTCAGTGAAAAACTAGCAATGTTATCCTATGGAAGAAAATTCAGGTTATGGGTAAGTACAGTTCTAATTACTTTTGCGGTTCAGTACTGGGCTGAGAGGCACAGTACTGGCTCCTCTCCTGACTCCAGGTGAGTAATTCGAAATTCGTTACTCAGTTGATTTTATAGGAATATTTTTGAGTTTCAAAACTTCACAAGATTTTTCGAGTCAAACCAGTCAATGTTGTCCAATGGCAGGAAAGCGAGTTATCGGTTTCCAGGTGAGTACTCGACTGGTGAAGTGAAGGTTCTGGGCATAGACTTGGGGGTCTCCCAGGGTCGGGAAGGTACATTAGTTACACCCTCAGCGGCACAGGGGCAGCCGGGTGCAGAGAGAGTAGGCCCAATGCAATCCAATGGAGGGCAGGGGGCCTTCGATTGGTGGCTGCAAGCAAGCAGGCCACGCGGCTGTGGGAGCTGAGCTCCTGGTCACTTACTCCGGGCAAGTGGGTAAGTAGAGTAGGGTAGTAGTTGCACTCCCAGCCGCACTCGGGCAGCTGGGTGCAGGGTGCTTTTGAGCCGTCGGGCGCTCAATGTTAGCTAATAGGAAAGTTAAAAAGGGAACAAAGGCTTCAGGCTCAGGGACGGAGATTCTTCAGGTGCGACCACACCTTCGAGAGGTAAGTTGGGATCCTGGAGAAGAGGTAGGTACCACAAAGAAAGGCAGAGGGGACCGTGGGGTGCCGGGTGCAGGGTTGTCTTTTGGCGTCGGGAAAGCTTACCCTCAGCTGTTCGCAGTTAGTGGGGGGGGGGTCCCTGGTTCTGAGACGGAGGCGTCGTCTGGGCACTGGACTTCGGGTCCCAGTTGCTGGGGGGACGTCCTTGTGGTCTTGGATCACTCAGGCACGGGCCAGGCTTGGCGGGTGCAGAGTGGGCTGGATTTGTGGTTCTTGGATGGCACCATTGGTATTGCTGTTGGAGCAGAGTCTCTGCTCAGGGGAGTCCCAGTCTGTTAGAGGGTCATGGCAGGCAGGTCCTCCGGGTTGTCCAAGGTTGCTCTCCACAGGAGTCACCGGGATTAAGCAGGAGCAGGTTCCAGGATCGACAGGCCGGTAGGGCTGGGGCCAAGTCAGTTGGTGTCGTCCTGTTGTTAGCAGCTGCACGGCAGGTCTTCTTCTTGATCTTCTTTCTTCTTTTCTTATCGGGATCGCCGGCAGGAAGCTTCAGGGTGCCCCTAAATACTGAATTTAGGGGCATTACAGGTAGGGCAAGGCAGGTCCTGTCCTGGGGTGGGTACACCCCGTAGCTTGCTCCTCTCCTGGAGGAGTGGGGTTGGCACAGGCTGGAACCTCCCCCCCCCCCCCCCCCCCCCTTGACGTTGGGTTTCCCGCCAGTCTTCCCGCCAAAGTGGGGTTCAGAACTGGTGGGGGCCAATTGCTGAGTACAGCAAGTGGTCTGGAGAAGCTCACAAGGGCGGCAGGCCTTTGAAGCTTCCCCCTGCACATCCTGGGGGAGGAGACCTGGCACCTCTCCCAGGAGGTGCATTGTTGCAGCCCCAGGAGAGCAGGGGGGGGGCTCTCCACCCAGGGGTCCTGCAACATGTCTGCTGTGCGGCAGCCTAGGCAGCTTCTCAGACCAGACGTGGATTGTAGGTTAGGATTTCAGGGGGCATCTCTAAGATGCCCTCTGGTGCATTTTACATTAAATCCCACACTGACATCCGTGTGGGTTTAATGTGCTGAGAAGTTTGATATCAAACTTGTCAGTCTTCAGTAGGACCATTATGGTGCTGTGGAGTTCGTAATAATTTCAAACAGTGGTCCCATGCAATTATTATGGTAGGAACAATGAATATAGACAAAATTTATCTATATTGGTTTTGACATGTCCAGCCGGACAGAGGTCACAATCTTTACTTGATCAACAATGGAAAAGAAAAAGAATTCCTTCAACAATTCACCGTAGTGGGGCACAAGCCTGTACCCAAACACATACAGATAATTACAGTTAAGGAAGAAACAAAACAGGGTTATTAGGCAAAAACTGAGGACTTTCCACTACGGTGAATCGTTTAAGGAATTCTTTTTCTTTTCCATTGTTGATCAAGTCAAGATTGTGACCTCTGTCCGGCTGGACATGTCAAAACCAATATAGATCAATGTTGTCTATATTCATTGTTCCTACCATAATAATTGCATGGGACCACTGTTGTTTGAAATTATTACGTTCCCCGAGGTCCTGTGCTGACTCATTGGGGCCCCCTTGTTGTTTATAAACACGTGGAGTTCGTAATGACAACCTCCCAGCACCATATACTCTTAATGGCATTACTGCACTTACAGTGCCCAGGAATGGCCCTGGGTACTGTAGGGGCACAGGGCTCATGCACCTGTGCCCACACCACAGATATAGGGCACCCAGCTAGGGGGGTGACTGAGGTATGCCAGGGCAGGGGGTCTTGTGGGCATGGTACACAGGGATGTGTGCCATGTCGACTCTGTTTAGTTCTGTACCTAGACACTCAGCCTGCAAAGGCAGTGTGTGGGTGTCAGGGTACAGGGTCCCCAAGTGTGGCACAATAAGTGCTGCAGCCCTTAGGGGTCTTCTCTGGTCACCATGCCCTGGGTACCTAGGGTACCATATACTAGGGGCTGATAGGTGGCCAGAGATGCCAATTGGGGTTTAGTTTCAACACCGTTTTAGGGAGGAACACAGTCCCTTGGTACCTGTTTGGCAGGAGCCCAGGGCACACTCAGTCAAAGCACATCAACAGTTCAGCAAAAAGTAGGGGCATACCAATGCAAGAAAGATGGCACTTTCTCATAGAAAGTCCAAGTCCTCAGGGCTGTAGTTCATAGTGTGCAGCAGGAGCAGTCCTTCAGAGTGCAATCCTTTGGGGGTGGAGACCAGGGTTCCAGCAGGGCAGACCTTCTCCTTGCAGTTTCAGACAGCAGATCTGAGTTGCTATGCAGCTCTCGCATGTTTATCCAATGTTCCAGGGCGACAAGCAGGGGACACCCCTGAATATTGACAGCTCACCCCTGAATATTGACAGCTTCATCCAGTGTGGCACATTCTAGTCCCACAAAGCACTGTACTTTAAAATTCAAGATGGAGAATTTCTGTCCTTGGGAGTAAGAACCGGCTAGGCCAACCTACTGATGTGGGCCATTTCCCTTAACCTTTTCGGTGCTCATGACGAGCTGAGCTGGTCATGAGCCACGGCTCTCCGGTGCTCATGACGAGCTCAGCTCGTCATGGCCCGTGGAACGCTCCGGTGCGGGGAGAATTCCCCTGCTGTGCTGAGCGTTCCACGGGAGCCAATGCACCTGTGACGAGCTGAGCTAGTCATGTGCAGAGGAGCTCAGTAGCTCATGACGAGCTCAGCTCGTCATGTAGCATGCGGGCGCTGTGAGCGCCCCTCCCAGCACAGTGGGGGAATAACGCCCGCATCGAAGGGGTTAACACTCCCTTTCCAGACCTCCGGCAAATTCCATTCCTGAGGCTCCTATCTGGGTGGGGTTACAGGAAGAGGGGTAGGCCTGGCTGTCATTCCCTACTGTCTTGCCCTCTTTAAAGCAGTTTGATTTACCTAGCTCACTTCCAGGACTGTTCGCTGCTACTGCGTACCCTCCCAACCCCCAGATAACCTCTCTATGCAAGCCACTGATCACCTCATGAAGTTCTATAACTTCTTGTCTGTATTAGTTATGATCTATGATTTATTGTTACCAATCTTAAGTCCTTGAAATATTATTTCAGCTCATTCCCACCTGATACATTGTATTACGGTATCCCTATGTTAGCCTATGGTGCTAAAGTGCTACAATGGGGAAAAATAAAATTGGTAGTTTTTCCCCTCACCAGGGCATATAAAAACCTCTTTTAAAATGTTGCTGCTTATTTTTCATGGCACCTTAAGCTTGGGGCACCTAGGTTAGACCTTAGGGGTGACTTATATTTAAAAATAAGGTAATTTAACACTTTGGAAGTGGCTTTAAATCCAAAGTCGAATGTGCATGTAATTTCAGTTTAAAAGCAGCTTGGAAAGCAGGGCTGACTTTTAAAATGACAGCAGGCAACACAGCAGTGCGCACTTAAGTGCCTCAAAGTTGCTGGGCTTCTAAACCTACATGCCCTACCATATACTAGGTAATTACAGGTAGGTTGTCAGTGCCAATTGTAGTTACATCTGATGACCTTATACCTTTTTAATCAGAGCACTGGTCTTGGTAAGCAGAAACCTGGACGCAGCCAGAGTCAGTTACCACCAGTATCTGTGAAAAAATGGGGGTGATCATGGCAAAACGGAAGACTTTCTCACACAGTGTAATACTTTTTTCCTCCATCTTCATGTGTAAAACTGAATTTTTTAAATGTATGACTTAAGCTACACAACTCTGCCCTGACCCTGCCACTTGTCTATCTGAATGTTAAAGGGTTTGACAGCCAAGGACAATCACTCGCTTATTCAGCATTGTTTCACAGGTATGAAGGCATATGTGTAAAGTTATTGTAGTAATTACCGTTTCGATATTGCAGAAAACCGCATAATTGTCTGCATTTGTTAATAGATACTGATTACTCTCTGAGATCTCTGTATCTCACATACGAAATTCCTTTGCTTTCAACAGCGACTGGATCAAATGTCAGTCTTTTGTTATATTTTCAGCATTAAAACCCTGTCATAGGTGCCATTAAAGATGTTTCTGTTCGATCTGCATGTGGTGTCTTGGCTCAAAACACAATTAATTAGCCTGCGATTTCTGCTTATGAGTACATTTGAAGGGCCATCAGAGAATGGGAGGCAGTTATTTTTGGCCACAGCCTATAGAGATACCTCACAGCAGTCATTGTCCAATTCAGTTCTCCTGACAGTGACCTTCTCCCAGGAGATCTTCCCACCAAAAAAAACAAAAAATGCACCATAGCAAGGAGTGGCCGTCATTGTCTTTCTTGAGGAAATTATTTTCTCCTTGGGCCATTTGGGGACTTGACCCTGTTCCCAGACTCTGTTCTGGTCATTTGAGCTTGTTGACATACTAAAGAATGTATAGTTGTAGTTCCTGACTCCATCTGCTTCCCACAAGCCAGAGGCTTTTCTGCAGGCCATGCTGGATATATTCGGGATGTAACACTTGTCCTCATGACCACCGCATAACGGTGAGTCCGCATTCAAGTGTTTGGTGATTCAAGCAAACACCAGCATTTCAATTCTGCCCATTACAAGTCCCAGTCTAGATGCCACTTCCGAAGGACCAAATGCCTTTTATGGCACTAAACACTGCACTTTTGATACAACTTTGATGCCACTTCCATCCTCGAAGTCAGCAGACATTATCCAGGAATCAAAGGATAAGCTTTCCACATGTTTTCAAGACAAACCCTTAGCAGAGCACCTTCATAGGTCCCAGATATTGACTTGAATAGTGGAACGTTTTAGATTGGCTTCTGAGGTTCTAGCTGTGGCTGCCTGACAGACTTCTAATCACAGATTCCTCACCTTTGAATATTCCCCCACGGGACAGACTGGATCCAGAAAATCTTAAGCAGTACCCCTACACTCGACGTGTAGTGTCTGTGGCTGCACATAGATGTCGCCCTGTGCCAGCAGTGATGAGCACAGGCCTAAATAGGCAATACCCATATCTGCTGGCATCAGAACTTTTCTTTCTGCCCCAACAGACTGCATCCGGAGCTTCCCCTAAACTCTATGACGCTTTGCTTTTCGAAGTTTTTGGGAAAGATATGTTCAAGGCATATGAGCTGTAGATCATATGCTTGTGCATAGACCGACATCTAGTGTTGGGTCCGGATGTTTGCACTTTATTTGTTCGAAGTCTTTCCAGTCACGAGGTAGGTGACTCCTGCTTTTGGTGATAGTGCGAATGGGCATCGACTCCATCCTTAGATAGTTTTTTTTCCCGCCATCTGGTTCTGATGTGTATTGCTGCTCTCCAGTTCGGCACCATTTCTCGGACCCATTTGACTCTCAAACAATACCCTCTACGGTATTGGTATAGTTTGTGGTTCACCAGACGTCGCATATAGTCTCAACTTTAAAATCTTCGATTGGAAAACTTGTGGAAGGCCATCGGGCCTACTTGCGCCGACCGCTCTAGCAGTCGATGGCATGGACTCTCAAGTTATGTCCCGGGTGTCATGCTAAATTTTCACAACTTTGTGATCGTCGGGCTCGGCGTCATGAGATGCAACAGAAAAGCGGCTCCGCACTGGACATCTATTGAAGGGTCCAACTCCGAATATCATGCCCAAGGAGCTGAAGAACAGGAACAATTCTCTGTGTCCGAGGATGACTCCGACATCAAAGAAGAGGAGCTAGTTACTCCGGGTCAGCTTACCATGAGTAAAAACAACCTCTTGCCCCTCAACAACCTAAGACAAAGGCTCTGGTCCCTCCTTTGCCTTCGGGCCAAGGTCGGCATTGACAAAGTTTCAGATGCCCTTCCCTCCGGCCCGGCTCAGAAACATATGAAAAGCGTTCCGGTTCGGGCTCGAACCGATCCCTTCTCGGTGCCAACCCAACACCTTTGGCACTAAAACACAAGTCCAAGCCGACACTCACAACTTAGATGTCAAAAGGGCATTACTATACTACATAGAAAGAACAAAACCTTTCAGGAAAACCAAGTAATTTTTTGTTGTTTTTGCTCCTCCACATAAAGGATATCCAATATCAAAATCAAGTATTGCACGATGGATAGTTAAGTGCATTCAAATATGCACATTAAAGCTAAACGCACATTAACAATTCCCCCTAGAGCGCATTCTACATGCAAACTGGGGGCTTCTATGGCATTCTTAGGAAATAGACCCATAGATGAAATCTGCAGAGCTGCAACATGGTCTACCCCACCCACATTCACAAAACACTATTGTGTAGATGTGTTAGCAGGACGGCAAGCTAGTGTGGGCCAGGCAGTTTTACGTACACTGTTTCAGACCACTGCAACAGCTACAGTTTAGTCACCGCTTTGGGAGATAATGGCTATGTAGGCTATGCACAAGCATATGATCTAGAGCTCATATGCCTCAAACGGAAAATCCGACTTACCCAGTATGCATCTGTTCTTAGAATATAGAGCTGTAATAATAATAATAACAAGAATCCACATTTGTAAAGCGCACAATCACCCGTAAGGGTTTCTAGGCGCTGGGGGCCGTTGGGAAGATTAAGCAAGCTATTGCCCAGAGTCACATAGTGCTGGGCTAATCTGCCGCCAGTGCCGGGGATCGAACCGTGATTCCCAGATTCCTGAGTCAGTAGCCCTGGCCTCGGAGCCAAACCTCTTCCACCTGTATAGTCACTTGCGCCCACCCCCCTCCTTGGGTAACTTTACCAGTTGCAGTAATATCTTAATTAGATACTATGAACATGGACATCTCTCTTGACTACTCTTACTAACTCCATCATCACCCTTTACGGCAAAACAATCTGTAATATCCTATCATTCCCTATGTGATGCATTTATACCATCTTTAGAATGTTCATAAATGCTGCAGTCAGAATGTTAGTACTCTGACTGCAGAGTGACAGTTTGCATGGGCTGAGCACCTGGATAGGAGCTCCTGGCTTATCTGCTCAATAAAACTACATGAAAACTACCTTCAAGCGTGGACCTATTTACTACATTATTTTGGCGACGATCCTGAAAGAACCTACAAGCAAGTTACTACAAGCAAGTTACAAAATACTACAAGCAAGTCACAAGAACAAGTTAATCTGAATTTCACTCAAGACACCCCAACTGGCACCGAGACCCCACCAGTGACCCGACATCTGTCGCCCACAACAGCCTGCCAGTTATACAAGTGTCTGGTGAGTCATTTCTCTGACTGTAGTCCCTTTCTCAACAAACTGGAACCACTAAATTGCTTTGTAATTACAAGCCTTGCCAACCTGTGCTGAATCAAGCCTCTACACAACCTCTAGCGACAGTTAGGCTGATCACACTTTGTCGGACTATTTTATAATGAGACTACAAAGATTTAAATTTAGTTTGTCATCATTCTTCAACCTATTTCTGCTTAACTCAAAATGTATAAATTCTTTCTACAAGCATTTGGATGACAATTGCCAATCTAAAACATCGTAACCGAAAAGAAAAGCAAATTATCAGTATTGTGATTTCTTTTGCTTTTAAAACGTGTACAAATGGATACTCGATGCCACCTACTGGAGAAATGTTTAACTTTTTCATGACATTCGGCTTCATTTTTAAAGTGTTCACGATTTTAACTAGAGAGGCAATACAGTTCATACAAGAGGTTAAACTCTTCAAATCCATATTGCTGAGCGAGACATCTGTGACACGAAGATATCGTTGTGACATTCATTTTATTTGAACTCACATCGTTGTTTAAATGGAAGCGTGTGGTAGTTAAACATTTTTCTGTCATCTATAACGTCGAGTAATTCAATCTACCTGCTGTTGTCATTGAGACCAACTGCTTCTTGGAGTCCGTTTTCAGTTGGTGAGGAGTTCTTTTCTCTTCAATTGTCTCTTTGTTTTGATGACGCATTCGAACCCTGTAGGAGGGTATGGTGATCAGTATGTGTCGCGTGGAGGCAAGGATTCTGGCAAGTGACGTCTTTCCCAGCTTACTGGAGTGTCTGATGCAGCATTACGCTAGTGAGCAGCAGCGCTCCGTGAGCCACCCGGAGCAACGTAAGGAATCTGCCACCAGCAACGTAAGGAGCGTGTCATCATCTTCGATGTGTCAACCCTGACAGTTCTTCAGAAGCGCAATGCTGATTGTTTTCACCCGTTCGTGTGACCCGTGTTGGGTTTAAATTCATTTGAGCTCATCGAGCGACTATCAAGGAAATGTTCCTATTGAAGCTGGAGCGCTCTATTAAATCGTCTGAGAGCTCAATCCTTGTGCGTGACATTTGTGACTAAGTGTTCTGAGGAAAAGGTATCTCGGGTGAGACAGATCGCTCACCGGAGCTAATGTTGTTCATTTATTTTTTTTTGTGTTGCAGATTTGTTATGGGCTTGTCTTAGTTTCGGTGTGCACTATTTATAGGTTGCTCACTGTCTTGTTGGTTCCTGTTCTCTTTTCTTAGAGATAAGTTAATGTTTCTTGCCATTTACTGTGAGTACTTATCAAAAGTAATGTGCCATTTGATAACATTTTTTTTATTTTTCATTTTTCATTCTGGTGGGTGATGTGTCTATTTTTCTTAGGTGAAATGTCATATTTTAGTGTTATTTAGGCATGTTTAGTGGTGTGTGGGAGCTGGTCTCCTCATCCTCGTTTATCTTCAGTGTTGGGTGGTGCGCACACTCCTTCACTTGCCACCACAATTATTCTTTCACTGAGATCTCACTAGTTTTGTTGTCTTTATCTCGCATAGGGTCATACTCCCTTTAGATTATAGTTGTGCACACTTAGTGTCGATACACATCTCTCATTATTTTAGTTTTTCTGTGTTTTGGTAAGGATTTTAGTCCTTTTTTTTGGTTTCTAACAGCACCACAATAGTTGTCCTCACTTGCACCCCTTAGTTTTGTAGGTGCATTTCGTCTTGCTTGGGATACTGTCCCTTGACTTTATTGTTATGGGTTCCTACTCATACTTATCCGTGTATTTCTTTTCCTGATTAGGAGTTATTTTAAGGTACAATTCCCTTTGTGTGACATGGGTTCCCACCCATACTCTGTCTTTTCGGTCCAATTTGAAGGGATTTTTGAAAAGTTTAAAGTTTCTTATATCTCTTTTCACGAGTTTTCTCATTTTTGCTAGTTATTTAGCATTTTATTAAGTGCACAACGTGGCTTTCCACACAGTTTAGTATTTATTCTTACATTGCCAGTAAGTTCTGTTTCTATTTTGGTGCACTTTGTTTTTTTCATAAAGAGATTATGCCTTATTATCATATTTAGCTTATGTTCTAGTTATATTTTAGTGCCTTCATGCATTTTTTTAGCTAAATATGTTCTATTTTCATTGTATTTTGATTAACTTTTCTCACTGTTCCCATTGCATTACTGATTTGTATTATGTTTATGGTTAATAGTGCCTTGATGAGGTTATCCCAATTTGTTCCTCATCTTCTTTTCTGTTTTCTTCTTCTTTCTCTGCTTTTCTGTGTTCTATAATTTCCATTTCTCTTCGTTCTCCATTCATTCCTGTTCTGGCCAGTAGGTATGCGTTGGAGTTGTGTTTCGTATTTTCTTCTTTTCTTTTCTTTTCTGCCGTTGTGTGAGAAGGGAGGATGGTCGGTATGTTTGGTTCTATTCTCCTATTCCTATTTCTGGATTGCTTCTTTTCCTTTTTCTGGATTTCTATTTCTGGTTTGTTCCTATTCCTACTTCTGGATTGTTTCTTTTCCTATTTCGTTAATTCTTTCTTTCTTGTGCTCTCTTTTCTTGATTTCATTCTCTGCTTCTAAAATGATGTTTCTAACTTTTTAATATTTATATAAGAAAGGGGGATATGTAATATCCTATCATTCCCTATGTGATGCATTTATACCATCTTTAGAATGTTCATAAATGCTGCAGTCAGAATGTTAGTACTCTGACTGCAGAGTGACAGTTTGCATGGGCTGAGCACCTGGATAGGAGCTCCTGGTGGGGTCTCCCCTAGGTCCCTTAACTCCATGGCTGCTAAGGCAATTCCCCTCCTGTGCTGGGAATTCGTTATTTCTATTGTTTTATGACGAGCTGGGCTCGTCATCAGTGTATGAGGAGGCTACACCATGACGAGCCCAGCTCGTCATGAGTATGGAAGGGGTTAAGTCTCCTATTGAGCTTGTACCTGACTTAACTTATCTGCTCAATAAAACTACATGAAAACTACCTTCAAGCGTGGACCTATTTACTACACAATCTAAGGAGGAGTCACCTACCTCGTGACGGGAAAGACGACTTCAAACAAAAACAAAGTGCAAACATCCGGACCCAACACTAGATGGCGATCTATGCACAAGCATATGACACTACAGCTCTATATGTACGAACAGATGCATACTGGGTAAGTATCATTTTCCTTTTAAAATTTTTTTCCAGTGTACTAGGGTTATTTCACCTCCAAAGTTGACAGGGCTTCAGCCTTATGAGAATGTCACAAACAAATGTCTGTGACTGATCCCCGGTTAGTTTACCTGCGATGTTTGGTGTTGAGCCACGACTGCAAGACCTGCAGTTACTGTGCCTGGATATACCTGAAGACTATCTGGAAGTGTGAGGCTAAGCTCCCCATCGCCAAACATCAGAAGACCCTGCTTCGGTCAAATTCACTGGGAAGATCCCAGTCTCATTCCTGAAGCCATTCCTGCGACATGTCGTTGTTGAGGTAAAAGTCTTAGGACAAGTTGAAGAAGAAGCTAAAGAATTCCATGTCGGACCTGGCCCGGTTCCGTCACTCTCAATCTCTTGAGAGGGTGTATTATGCTTCACAGACCTGCTTCCGAAGTAGTTCAACAGAGCGTGTTCCTAACCCTACCTGCAGCAGCCCATTTACCTGGGCCCGGGGCAACTTTTAACAAAATCAGGAGTTTCAGAGTGCGTTGCTATGCATTTCTTGGCACAACACCATCTCCCACAGGCACTCCAAAAGGCCCCAAGAAGCCCAGAGGTCTCCCATTTGGACCTCTGCAGCAGGGCCTCCCGCTGAATGTGTTCCCGGGTCCATACTGGCTTTGGTACTGAGTCCCTTCCTGTGTCCATGTCCTGTGCCAATGGCCAATACGCCGACGCTGGATGTCGTCAGTCAACCCTTAATGTTGTCTGACTCTGAGACAGCGCCACGCCGACCTAAGTATACACCACTGTCCGCAGCACTTATTCCATTACACTCGAGCAATCCTTCTGATATTGACACAGCTCCCTTGCGTCAAGCGACTCCTCTTGTGCATGATCTCTTTTGGAAATATTCCGATAATGGCTTGTATGATACTAGAGTCAAATTTGCTCAGGCCTACCATAAGGACAATTGGTATGAGTTATCCCCAAGATGCCAGTGGACTGGACACTTTTCCAGACACTGACTTTTTCTTTTCTCTGGTGCCTGCCACTGAGTAGAGTGTCATTTGCTGTGGTGATTCTGTGTCTAGAGCACTCCAGTCAGGAAGTAAACAAATGCATTGACTGAGGTGCTTCAACCAGATCAGACTACTTCCAAGCCCTTCCCTTTTATCAGGCCTTCCCCGACACTCTTGGTAACCTGGGTAAAGTCCTGGTCAGAGGCCCCTGGTCAACTGCCAGATTGCCTGTTGTTGCCCTGCGGGGATCCTACCTTTCTGATCCAACTTCCCTCACTTGAGTCCTTGGTGGTACAGGCTTCAGTCAGTAAGATGAATCTGAATGCATTCCTCGCTATTCCTCCTACTGACCACGTATTTAAATGTCTCAAGACTTTGGGAAGAGAGTGTTCTGGTCTCTGATTCTCGCATTGTGGTCTGTGAATGTCAGTTGCTTTATAGAGCGTTTATGCACACAACTTCTGGGACTCATTTGCCCCGGTTTGGGTAATCTTCCAAGAGGATGGGGCTCATGCAATCCTTTCACTGACAATTGATGATGGGCCTCCTGGGCTAAGATCAGGATATGTTGGCTTGATAACATCGACTGTGGGCAAAGCCATTGGTATCAGTGTGGCCATTCATAGGCATGCTTGGATGCTCTCCCCTGGATTTTGGAGAGCAGTTCAGGCTAGCCTGATGGACATGCTGGTTGGCGGCTCCCACCTGCTTCAAAGAAAGCAGAGCCTCAATGATTTCTTTGGGGCTGTCTGACCTGCCGCATCAACAGCACACACACTTTTGCCCTCTTCATGGGTATAGTAGTGGCTTTCCACATCCCCAACAGCTGTAGACTTCTAAGCATTCTCCTCAGCCCTTTTGTGGCTGCAGTCATGGTGCCAACAGATCTTGTGGACATTGGGCAGCATATGTCCCAATCGGCAGCCTCCCCAGCCTCCTCATTGTCTAAGCCTCCTTAGCATCCTTGGAGACATAGTCACGCTGTTAGAGGCAGGATTCAGCACTGTCTGCTAGGGTGGCAGACTGTTACCTCAGACAAAAGAGTGTTGCATATCATCCGGTGAGGCTGTGTTAAATCACTTTTTGTACGGTCACCCCCTAGTTTTTCATCAGATGCTGCTGATGTATCAACTCTGAATGCACTTATACCTGCTATCCAGAACTTTGTGCTAGTGCCCTGACCTTAAAGTTTATGTTGAATTGGCTGTACCCAATTGGAAATGGCTAACTTACCTGTAAGTCCCTAGTAAATGGTACCCTAGTACTTTGGTATGTAAGTTAGAGGTGTACTCCAGGGCTTGCAGCACTAATTGTACCACCCCAAGTAAATTCATTCTCCCGGTCCGCCACTGCAGACTGGTAGAACAGTCATACATTGCTAGCCCGACTTGGCCGTTAAAAGCAATGACCAAGCCAACACTTCCCCATGACATGTGTGCAAGTCACCCCTCTGGGAGGCCTACCGAGCCCTAAAGGCAGGGTGCAACATATGACCCAGTCAGGGCATGCTCTTTGCATATCCTTACAATAAACATTTTTTTACTGTGGAAAGACTTTGTCACCCATTTGACAAGCACAGGGTACATAGGGTACACACTGACCCATCAGCTGTGCTAACTTTTGAACGGTGCAGTCAAAGAAGTCACTCCAAGGTATCAAACAACTCATTACATTAAGCTCAACTAGTATCTCAAGTTGAAACTAATATAACTTGTTGCAGTGTGCTGCTTTAGTAAAGCTGCCACTTTGTTGCATTTAAAGCACCTTTGTCTTCCCAGGCACACCTGGAGCCTGTTCCACAAGATCGCTTTCTTCCCTCCTGGAGAGACGTGCCAATGACTCTCAGGAAGGAGAGCAATGCCAAGCCAGGGAGGTGTCACCTCCCTCCTGCAGGAAGTCACTGGGGTGTTAGCCCTGAAAGGCAGATTTCAAAGGTGAAGCTGACTTTGAAGGGCAGATATGTAACACCAGGGGGGAGGGTTGCCCCATTTTTGAGGTAGACAGGATGGCACTGGAAGCAGAGAGTGGAAATCAGTCGCCAAACCGGTTTCCCTTGGGGCATGTTGCCCTGAGATGGCCACAACTCGAGGTGGGCTAGTTTTGTCTGAACACCGAGAAACGGTTCTCATTATCTTGGGAGTGGGGAGACTGGTGCATCCTAGGATAGCTGGATGCCACACTCCTCAGGAAGTGGTTGCCAGGTGGGAGAAAACCTGGTATCCCATTAGCTACCAACCACAATCTATCCTGAGGGCACTTTCCGAGCATATAGGGATCACTCCTGGCACCCAGACATCGACCGACTTAGAAGAAGAACCTAAGAAGGACTGCCCTGCGGCAACGAGGGACCAGCAAAGGAAGGCTGCACAGACCAGCCACCTTGTAGCTAGCGAAAAGGGGGACTGTGCCTGCTGTGTCCTGCTCCAGAAGAAGCGGTCTCCGGGGTCCAGTCAAACCAGTAGAACTCCAAGGGCCAGCTGACTAGCCTCCTGTTTGCAACATAATGACACAGCAGCTGAGGAAGCCTGCTGGGACAAGGTGGTAGCCCAAACACTTCAAGCCGATATCCCCGCCACTGTGCAGCATGAGGACCAAGATCTGACCAAAAGAGTTGCACCCGAGTTGGCTGAGCCCAGTAGTGCTGTTGGAGAGTTGCTGGGAGCCTCAGAAGGCGAGTTATTGACCATGAAGGATTGTCCTATGACCTAGACAACGGGCGACTGGTAGTCCAGTGACGACTTGGAAACTTTTTCAAAGAAAACTTATGACAAGTGTACAATTCATTGACTTTGCCAAGACTTGTTCGTGGTTGAGTGAAATTGCTTTGATTTATTATTGCTTGTAAAAACTATATCTTCGGAATCCCCCGGTGGATCTTTTTCATTCTAGTGTCTAAATTCTTATAAAAATATAGTCTATTTTTACAAATTGGTGTTGATTTTCTTGACTGTTGTGTTGATTTCTTCTTCAATTGTTTTGGTGCTGTTTAAATGCTTAAAACTTGTTCCTCTATTTAAGTCTTGTTGCTCAGTGTCTCAGAAACCCAGTGTTGAGCTACGGGTTTTACAGACTACACCTACTCGACCTCAAGGGGTTGGTAAGTCTATCAATAAACAAATAAAATTCCTGAGACATAAAGGGACTTTGTTCTGGGAAAGGGAAGAGAGACTTTGAAGATCTAGGAAGGGGAGTACCGTATTTTCCGGCGTATAAGACGACTCGGCGTATAAGACGACCCCCTACTTTTCATGATAAAATGTAGGTTTCGTGCTATACTCGCCGTATAAGACTACCCCCACTTCCAACGCAGTCCTGCATAGCCATTTTGTTTGCTTTTGATACTTGCACAGTGCCACCTTCGCCTACATAACGTTCGTTCTTGTGTTTAGAGCAATCTTGCAGTATTGGCCGCACTGTTGCCTCTGGCTGGCGAGGGGCTGATATCGTGTTGTTCTGTTTCCTAGCTTTTACGGTACTTTTTGTTTGCTTTTGATACTTCCACAGTGCCACCATCGCCTACGTAACGTTTGTTCTTGTGTTTGAGTGCCCTCCATTAATTTCAATATTATACCGTACCTCTACTTGCACACATGTCACTTTTTCTCCTGTAATGCACCATTTCCTATTAAAAAGCGGTCTGACACCTTCGGGTGAAGTCCGCGCTATGTAAAAATGCATACATAGCGCATGCAAGAGGCCTGCTGATATAAGAACTTGCCTACCCCTTCTGCCAGTGTGCTGTTTGCTGGGGGGAATCCTGCAGTGCTTCTTTATTTTTGCAAAGGAACCAGGAGAGAGGAACTGTGTGTGTACTCTCACGCTTGCTAAGAAAATCTCCAAGGACTGGAAGAGTGCCAGTCTCCTGCTGAAGTCACAGGGCTAAAGGACTTCATCTGCTTAAAGTGCTATTTGCTGGAACCTGTGAATCCAGCACCTCTGAAAGAGCCAGCAACCTCGACGCCGACGGACGTCGCCGAATCCAGCGCGACATCGTGAGTAACGGCTCCAGTGTCCCGCTTCCTCGACGCCGGCCACCGGGCCCGATCGACGCCAGCAGCAACGCCAGTGAGTAGTGAGTTCGGCTCCAGCTCCAAGGGACCTTGTGTCTGCACCGCTGCTGATCGCATCGCCCTCGTGCCCTCTCGACGCCGTGAGCGCTGCTCACTCTTTGCAACCGCATCATCATCGACGACGCCTGCTGAGGCCTGATCGACACCGACGACGCGATGCCGGATTGCTCGACGCCGCTGATCATCGTGTGCTTCATTTTCCAAAGGTACTGTGTTGTTGGGGGTCCGTGTGACTCCGGGCTCGACGTAGCGCTCCTCGCGGTCGACGCCGAACCTTTGGATTAACTTTGCCTCGACGTCGTGTAGCCCCCGTGTGGGTTACCCTGTTGCCAAGAACTGTGTTTCCAAGAAGAAGATTTGCTTTGATACGAAAGACTTTGTGCTCAAGAAGAAACTACCTTTGAACTATCATTTTTCCCTTTCCAGAGTATTTATTAAGATTGTGTACATTTTTGTCGTCATTTGGTCTTGTGCTAAGCCTTATATAAAAATACTTATTTTTTTAATACTACTGTGTTGTGTCCATTTGTAGTGTATTCACTTTATTTCTGTATGTGGTCATAAATGCTTAACACACAGCCTCTGAGATAAGCCTGTCTGCTCTGCCAAGCTACCAAGGGGGTGAGCAGGGGTTATCGAAGGGTGGGATCCCCTTTCCCTGACTAGAAAAGGTGTGTCCCTATTTGTCAGAAGTGCATACCTCTGCCAACTGGAGACAGCCGGTTCTAACAGGGGGACATAAGCCGGTGCTCTAATGGGGGCATCCCCCACCCAAAAAAACAGCATACAACACAATACAATATACAATACATACTCCTGGCCACATCAAAATACATTTTTAGATTTGGTCATCGACATCTTGATGTCTCCCAAAAAATCCTGAAGTATGACTTGGACTGCCAGATAAGGTAGTTTGGTCTATGGCCACATCCTGTTCCCTGTGCTGTCTGCCTGAAAGTGCTCTACTGGTTTTTCAGGTGATTGCCAAGTTACTTTAGTTGGCATGCTCGATGATGGATTTCTGCTGTTAAGTGATTCCTCCATAGAGTGATTCTAAAAAGAGTTGCACAGTGGCATGCTCACTTGCCCTCCCTGGCAAAACAGTTCCTTTAGCATTAGAGAAAGCTCCAGGCTTTTCCAAGGCTATAAGTCCCTTCTACAAAAGCCGTCGTAACCAATCCAGGCATCCCAGCAGAAATATTGCTTTTTTCAGGGAATGGTTTGACCTAGAGGACACCGCCATCTACAGCAGCAGCATCTTAAGTCTTTTCACTCTGCTGAAGTTCAAAATGCTGTCCTTGAGCCAGGTACTGTTGGCAGTCAGTGTATGTTTTTACTGGTATTCCTGGACCCCCAGGATTCCTACTTTCATCTACCAATCCTACCTTCTCACAGGCACAACATGATGTTCATGGTGAGGTTGTAAAAGACACACAATTGATGGACGGAATGCAGAACAAATCAAAACATTCACCCCCAGTCAAGAGATCTGGGTTAAATCCATCATTCTTTTGCTCACTGTGCCACCTCAGTTTAGACCTGGCCATATGCAAATCAACCCTGTGCCTCATGGAAACAGTCCAGCCTGAACTGACGAGTCCTCCCTGGACCGGAAACATAGCATCCTAGGACCGGATTTGGGGGGGTTACACCCCTCATCAGCCAGGATAGCTTGATTCCAGTGGCACATTGAGCCCGGGACCCATGTCTGGGCATACCCGTTGCACTTAGGGCGAGGAAGCAAAAGAAAAACAATTTATGGACGGAATGCATAACAAATCTAAGCATTCACCCCAGTCAAGAGATCTGGGTTAAATCCGTCATTCTTTTGCTCACCATGCCACCTCCAGTTTGATCTGGACTGTTCCCATGAGGCACAGGGTCAAGACTCATTTGCATATGGCTGGGTCTAAACTGGGGTGGCATGGTGAGCAAAAGAAAAATGGATTTAACCCAGATCTCTTGACTGGGGGTGAATGTATGATTTATTCAGCATTCCGTCCATTTTTTTGCGTAGCACATGGTGTGGTCACAGCACTGTTTCTCATCCAGGGGATACTCATCAATAGTCATAATCTATGAATAATCCCCGCCCATGTGCGGGATCCCGGAGCATATCGAAAATACATATAAATATATATGTGAAAACATATTTGCAGCCTAAAACATTTCCCAACTGGCAAAATTTGCCGCAAAATTACATACATACAGTAGTACTCTTCCAAACCCTAAGGAAGAAAGAGAGCAGAAAACATTTGTATACAACAATGCTTTATTGCCATAGGAAAAACCTGTAATTGCAGGCATTTGCCAGTAGGCTGCAGTACAGTATAAAGCAAACAAAGAAAACTGATACCTTGCCTTTAAGGCATTAGAGTAGGGGTACCGTGCCTTTAAGACCTGAAGGCAATCCCCTGCTCCCATGGTGCACCACAGGTGACAGTTGGGTCAGTTCTTTTTTCCGGCTCCTTCTGTGAGGATCCTGGAGCTTGAGCTCTTCAGTTTTCAACTGAAATTGTTCTTTTGAGAGAGTTTTCTCTTATATTTCAACATTTTTTGAATAAATAAGGCTTCTGATTTATTTTTCTGTGGTAACCCACAAGAATTTCCTGTCAGAATGCCTGCTCTGTTCCGGAAATGTCCTTCTTGTGACAAAAAGATGGCTCTGACTGACCCACATTCTGTGTTTATTGTGTGTCTTCCATCTTCACACATTCCTGATCAGTGCCATCACTGTAAAAAATTTAAAAGTCGGACTCTTCGCGACAGGGAGAAGATTCGACTTCATGCCATGCAGGAGATGGACAAAAGTCACCAGGTGGGTGCTTCCACAGCCCCTAGATCTTCTCCTACAAGCAAGCACGGCCAAAATCGGCGTCATTCCACTTCTCCTGTCCCCAGAAAGAGGAATGAAGGTCGAAGAACTCCGTCGAGGTCGCCGTCGAAAGGCCCAGATCATCTTCACGACGTCGAAGATCTCCGCCGCAGTCAAGTAAGTCGGCGTTGAGGCGGCATGCTTCGGGCTCGAAGTCCATGGCTGCTACTTCATCTAAGTCTCCGTCGACGTCGAGGCTTCCGTCGACGTCGAGACACTCTCCACCGCCCCGGAAGGGATCGGCGTCGAGAGCTAGGACGGCATCTAGGTCGCCACTGGCTAGCGGGCCGCCGTCGAGAGGGACTGTCAGATCCCATCCTTCGACGTCAAGGAGGTCGACGCCGAGGCGACGCCAGGAAAGGTCGCCGTCGAGGAAGATCATCGTCGAGACGACGTCGAGAGTCGTCGTCGAGAATACGTCGTGAAGTATCTCAACCTGGTCGAGGGAGATCGACGTCGAAGTCTCCGGATCGACGTCGAGGTTCTCAGTCGAGCCTTTCACGACGTGATCGATCACCGTCGAGAGTATCAAGACACCGCTCGACGCCACTAGTCACCCAGACGTCTTCGACGCCGAGGATTTCGCCGTCGAGGGATAAAGTGACGGCAGAGGTGGAGTCACCTGGTTCTAAGACTTCAGGAGGGAAATCATCATCTCCTGGCTTGAACATCGTGCATGTCTCCCCAGAATCTTCGCCCAGAACTGCGGGCACCTTGATTTCTCAACATCCTCAAGGGGCTGTATCTGGACAGAGTAGTCCGGGCTCGGATTACTCCCGTACATATTCCCCGTCTAAGGCAAAGACTCCAGCCAAACCAGCTAGATCTCCTCGGAGTCCCAGGATTTCACCCAGGCCGAGATCTCGAGTCAGATCACGTTCTCCAGTGCGGCCAAGGACACCTGTCAGACCAAGATCTCCAATCCGGCCAAGACGGAGGTCTCCATCAAGACATCGCTCTAGGTCCAGGGACAGTCACAGCAGGAATCGTGACAGGTCCCATAAGAGGCGGCATACAAGATTTTCCACAAGGTCGTACTCGTCTAGGTCGTCTTACCGAGATTATTCTCCGACCTACTCCTCTACGCCTCCTTCCTGAGTCTCTCCAATTGATGACCTCGCGACTTTCTCCGATGTACTGGTCAGGGGAGCAAAAAAGCTGAATATCACGCTGCACACTTCAGTGGTTCCCACTTCTGTGATTTTTGATACCCTCCGTCATCGTACAGTGCCCAGACCTCTACTGCCTCTGGTCCCCGGCCTCCTAGAAACAGCTATGGCTACTTTCCTCACACCAGCAGTGGTGGGATCTGTTCCATCTCGGATAGCCAAAAAGTACAAGGCCCCTGCAGAGGATCCCTTGTTCCTCAGATCGGATCCTCCTGGGGATTCCATCATTGTGGCGGCTGCCATGAAGTCCCATGCAGGCTCTACTTCTTCCTCAGTACCACCTGAAAAAGATAGTAAACTTATGGACTCTTTTGGTAGGAAGGTATGCAACACCTCTTCTTCCTTTATGAAGGTGGCTAGCGCCTCTGCCTTGCTTGGAAGGTACGACAGGTCCCTTTGGGACTCCCTGACTCGCTTTACAGAGAAGCTCCCCAAGGAAGATCGCCAAGATTTTCTGGAGACTTTACAGGAAGGAGGCCTTGTAGCCAATCAAGTTATTAGCGCCGCAGTGGATGCCTCTGATCTTGCGGCTCATGGCTATTCAAGTGGTATTTGTTCCCGTCGTTCGGCCTGGCTCCGCCTGACAGGGCTCAAACCAGACTCCCTGAAGAAGATTTTGAATTTGCCCATCAATGGAAAATCTCTGTTTGGTCCACACACGGACGACGAAATGTCCAAAATGAAGGCAGAAATGGACACCGTCAAAGCTGTGGGATTAGAAAAGCGCAAGGAGTTCAAGAAACGCTTTCGCCAAGGAGACAGGAAGTCCTTCCAACAGAGGGTTCAAACCCCTCAGTGGCAATCCCAGTCTCCGCGGAAGACGCAGTTCCAGCAGCGTTGTCCTGGCACAGGAAGAGGTGGCAATAACAGACAGCAGCCCTCCTCAAAGAAACCTCCTAAGCCCTGAGCCATTGCTTCCTCCACTCCGGTGGGAGGGAGTGTTTCTCATCATCTGAGAGAGTGGGAATCCATTACAAAAGACAGATGGGTGCTGAATATTGTGCAGCATGGTTACTTGCTGAGGTTCAAATCTCCTCCTCCGCAGGTTCTCCCCCAATCGCAACATCTTCCACGTTACAAGAGTCAATTGCTACAAGACGAAGTCTCCGTCCTTCTAGAGAAAATGGCCATAGAGGAGGTTCCCTCAACTCACAAAAATCAAGGAGTGTACTCACGATATTATCTGGTTCAAAAACGAGGAACTGTCAAAGAATACAGGCCCATTCTAGATCTTCGAAGGCTAAACAAATTCATACGAAAAGAAAGGTTCAGTATGCTCGCCCTCCACCAGATCTTCCCACATCTTCATCAGGGAGACTGGATGTGTGCCATCGACTTGCAGGACGCCTACTTCCACATACCAGTGTCAATCAAGCATCGGAAGTTTCTAAGGTTTCAGATCGGACGTCGTCACTACCAATATCGAGTGCTGCCGTTTGGCCTGAAATCTGCACCTTGGACATTCTCCAAGTGCATGGCGGTGGTGGCTGCTTTTCTCCGCAAAAGAAAGATCTTCGTCTATCCATATCTAGACGATTGGCTGTTGAAGAGCTCCACCCCGTCGCTGCTTCAGAACAATCTGTCGTTCTGCCTCAAACTGATGGAGTCGTTGGGTCTTCACGTCAATCTGAAGAAATCAGTTCTCAACCCTTCCCAGCGGATCCACTACCTGGGTGCTTCTCTGGACTCACTTCAAGCAAGCGTGTGTCCTTCGGAAGAGAGGTTGTCATCTATGCTCCTGAAGGGTCGCCTTCTTCTGGACAATCAGGCCCCCACAGCCAGACAAGTGTCCTCTCTTCTGGGATCGATGGCTTCATGCATTTACATTGTGCCCAATGCTCGCCTTCACATGAGACCTCTACAACAAGCCCTCGAAGATCAGTGGTCTCAGAGATCGGATCAGTGGGAAGACCGGGTCTTGCTTCCTCAAGAAGCCAGGGACTCGATCAGATGGTGGTTGAAACGATCCAATCTTCTCCGAGGAGTGCCATTCCATCGTCCTCCTCCATCTCAGTCAATTGTCACGGATGCCTCCCTTCAAGGCTGGGGTGCTCACATGGACCAACTCCAAGTTCAAGGCCTTTGGTCCGAGGTAGAGCAAGGCTACCATATCAACTTCCTGGAGCTTCGAGCAGTTCATCTTGCTCTCAAGTCTCTTTATCCTGCTCTGCGCACCAACCACCTCCAGGTTCAGACGGACAACACGACAACTATGTTCTATCTGAGCAAACAGGGAGGCGCGAGGTCAAGAGTCTTGTCTCTGGAAGCACAAGCTATCTGGCATTGGCTCCTAGCAAGAGGCCTGTCCATCGTGGCAGTTCATCTACCAGGAATTCAAAACGTCCAAGCAGACTGCCTCAGCAGAATCTTCGTAGAAACGCACGATTGGGTGCTCAACGAGGAAGTGGCTCAAGAGGTTTTTCGGTGTTGGGGCGTACCGGACGTAGACCAGTTCGCAGACGCGGCCAATACAAAATGCCCCGTCCTCGCGTCCAGGTTCCCCCAACAGGGATCACTGGGGAATGGCCTTTTGATCAGCTGGTCGCAGACGTTACTCTACGCCTTTCCTCCCCTGCCTCTGATCCCGGCGGTGATTCAGAAGTTCTACAGGACCAACACCAGAATGATCCTAATAGCACCAGAGTAGCCACGCCAGTGGGGGTACCCCGATCTTCTTCAGATGTCGGAGGTTCCTCACCGGCGCCTACCATGCCGTCCAGACTTGTTGACCAAAGACCAGGGGAAGGTGTTGCACCCCAACCTTCCTTCCCTTCGCTTGACGGCATGGCTCCTGAGGTCATCAGGTATGGACATTTAGACCTCCCAGCAGACTGCATGACTATTCTTAAAGAATCGAAGCGACCCTCCACTAGGAAGTCCTACACTTTCAAGTGGAAGAGGTTCTTCTTATGGTGTCATGAGCACTCTCTTGACCCGGTACATGGCCAAGAGCAGGTGATTCTTCCATATCTATTGCATTTAGCGAGATCAGGCCTGAAATACCCCTCCATCAGGGTTCATTTAGCTGCAATCACAGCATATAGGAAGTCTCCTAATCAGACATCTTTCTTCCTTATGCCTGTAGTGAAAGATTTCCTAGAAGGTCTGAAAAAAGTCTTCCCACCGGTGAGGTCCCCCTCTCCTCCCTGGGAGCTTAATATTGTCCTGACTAAGCTGATGAGTGCTCCTTTCGAGCCTATACATAAGGCCTCTTTGCAGCACTTGACCTGGAAAGCTGCTTTTATAGTGGCGATTACCTCTGCCCGTAGGGTCAGTGAAATCCAGGCCTTGTGTTGCAAGGAACCTTACACAGTTTTTCATGCCAATAGGGTGGTCTTAAGAACGCACCCAAGTTTCCTGCCTAAGGTAGTTTCAGACTTTCATATCAACCAGTCTATTACCTTACCTACTTTTTTTCCTAATCCTTCCACACCCCCGGAGAGGTCATTACACTCTCTGGATCTCCGGAGGGTCCTAAAGTTCTACTTGTCAAAAACCCTGGCTCTGAGAAAGTCTGACCGGCTTTTTGTTAATTATGGCAGTACTAATACTGGCCTGTCAACTTCTAGAAGGTCCATTTCTTGCTGGATTGTCTCCTGTATAACCTTAGCTTACCAACTAGCTAACAAGAACTTACAGGGTAAACCGCATGCACATTCTGCTAAAGGGAAAGCTTCCACTACAGCTCTCCTTCGTAATGTTCCTATTTCTGAAATTTGTAAAGCGACAACTTGGCGGTCTGTTCATACCTTTACCCGCCATTATTGCCTGGACTCAGATACTCAGGCCGATGCCAGAGTTGGGCAGGCCTCTTTGAGGAATTTATTTGCATAAGATGTATTTGCGATATATGTCTTAGTCTTTTCTGTGAAGTTTTTATACTTCTTGCTCGTCCGCGAGACTTTGGGTATGCGCTTGCTAATCTATTCATAGATTATGACTATTGATGAGTATCCCCTGGATGAGAAGGATTAGTTACTTACCTGTAATCCGAGTTCTCATCCAGGGGTATACTCATCAAAGTCATAAGCTCCCGCCCACCTCCCCGGACGAGCAGAGTTACAAAGTTATGAGATGTTTTATTGTGGATCTCCTCAGGTGTTATGCACCTCCAAAAAGAACTGACCCAACTGTCACCTGTGGTGCACCATGGGAGCAGGGGATTGCCTTCAGGTCTTAAAGGCACGGTACACCTACTCTATTGCCTTAAAGGCAAGGTGTCAGTTTTCTTTGTTTGCTTTATACTCTACTGCAGCCTACTGGCAAATGCCTGCAATTACAGGTTTTTCCTAGGGCAATAAAGCATTGTTGTATACAAATGTTTTCTGCTCTCTTTCTTCCTTAGGTTTTGGAAGAGTACTACTGTATGTATGTAATTTTGCGGCAAATTTTGCCAGTTGGGAAATGTTTTAGGCGGCAAATATGTTTTCACATATATATATATACATATATATTTATATGTATTTTCTATATGCTCTGGGATCCCGCACTTGGGCGGGGATTATTCATAGATTATGACTTTGATGAGTATACCCCTGGATGAGAACTAGGATTACAGGTAAGTAACTAATTCTTGTTCACAGTTTTGCCATTTAGCCTGGTGACCTCATCGCTTGGGTTTACCCATGTGCTGGCAGCTTCAATATTGAGCTCTGGAGTCCATGTATTAACATACTTCGATGACTGTTAGTGAAGATTGAGTCCCCTGTGCTTTTCCACTTTCTCCGAGAATTGCAGACATTTTGGATAGGATTTTGGCTTGGACACCAATTCCAATTATACAACTTTAAGGCTGTTAGGCCTAATGGTCTAATGCATCCTGTTTTTTGTCACATGCCAGATGGCGAATGAGAACTTTTCAGTCATGCGTGCGGAAACAGTAGCACCAGCATCAGGGGAGTCTCTAGCCTCTGGTTCAGATTTATGACCCCATTTTCCCAGATCTTCAGTGGGGAATGTTCCCCTCCAACATATTTGTGGGTCATCCCTTCCACCCTCTACATTTAAACAATAATGCCACATTATCCACAGGGTCAAACCAAGATCTCTGCAGTGAGTGCATTAGCCTACTGAGGCGAAAGAGACAGAATACTAACAATTTACGTACAAGCAGCTTTTATATATCTGACCTTACAGGGAGAAATATTTCAATATTTCTGAATATATTGACACCATCATACTTGCCAAACCATGTAGCGAGCATAAAAGTATGTAGAAGCAAGCTAACTATGTTACAGTTTCATGTAAAAACAGTCTCCAAAATATAGATTACCAAACATAAATAAATACATAAATATCTTCCTACAGTCATTTAATACAGCACAAATTCAGCAAATTTCCAGGCATGTAGTGTCTTATTAAAACTACCACATACATTAGGAAGGGTGGGTGGTCGACTCCAAGTGCGGTTTTCTGTATCTAAGAAGGGCAAAGTGGTAGCTGAGCACCAGTCTCGTTTTCGGTTAGCCTTTGCATTCAGATCTGCTGTGCTTTGACCAAGAAAAATCTTTGACTGGCAGTAGCGTCCTGCCCAGCCTGGGTACTCGTCAATGACTACGCCACACACAGAGCTTAGTATAACACATCTTTATTCCTGTTTGTAACCGAAAACTCTACATTTTAAACCTGCATTCACTTCACTACGCTCTAATGCTTACGTCACAGTTCTACTGAGTCCATCAGGTGCCACAAAGGTTCCGTCATTCCATACTCACCAACACTACACTGGCCTTCATGCCTGGTCCAACAGCTCCATTGCTGGCATTTATGCTCTTTCAATGTCTCTCTACTTGCCTCAATTTGATGTAGAAAAAGTACCAGGAACTGATACTAAAACGGTTAGTCCCCACCTTAAATGTACTTGTGTTGCCACATCCTGGGCGGGCAAAGCTGTGGCTCAAGCTTCATGGCGCCACCTGTTGGATCTGAAGAGCTGTTGCTGCGGTAAAAAGTTTCCTGATCAGTCTAGTCTTGATGATAGCCCTAAAGTGAGGAATGGATTGTATAGGTCCACCAGAAATATCACTACAGAAGGTAAGTATCTTTTTCTGTCATTGAACGTGAAACCCTTGCTGAACATTTGCTTGACAAGCAGAAAACTAGGACTAACCATACAGAGAAGATGCAGAGTAAAAGCATGCAGGGCAGAAAACAAGGAAAAATACTTTGTACAAAGAACTGTTGTTTTCTGCCCTTGGTTTAGAGATACCTGAATGTACCTTACGTTTAATGTATTTTGTAATTTCATGAAAACTCACATTTTTCTAATCCAGGTGGCCCTTTTAAGTTCATCTTAATCTATACCGAAAAGGTCTAAGGTATTTACCTATTCAGCCACTCCCTTTATGCTTTTGTTTCTGGAAATGTGCTATCCATACGTTTTTACTTTTCATTACATTCTGAAACTCTACGTTATAACAGCTCTTTTCAATCAAATTTACAATCTGTCGCCAAAGTATTTACAGTAGAAAACTGCTAGTGGATTTAAATTAGTATTTTAAAATTAGTGTATGCTCAACATGGCTAGTGAGAGCACTTTGCAGCTTTTCATGCGCTTTTCATGCTTGTTCAGCATATGTAGCCTTTTATCATAGTAGCCTTTACCATGTCAAGTCCTTTCTATATGGAAGTATTAGATTTAATATCCAACACTGGGCAAAAGGTAGGAGACTTTCTATACTCTGTTTTCTCTTCTTCCTGAGGGGCCGTGACCTAACCTCCTGGGTCAATAGTTCGATTGAGTGCTCTTCATTTACTCCCATTCCAGCTTTTTCTGTCATTCCCTCTCCTGCTTTTTCATTTTGAAATAACCTTAAACTAGTAGAATAACAGGCATAGCCATAATGTTATCATAAGTTTTGCCCCAATAGTTTCCTGCTTGTATAAAAAAGAAAACACTCAGTATGGGCCTACTGGGAAGAAACCAAGGTTAGAAGCATTTAATCGACACATTTCAAACTTTCTCTGTAGGGGAAAAAAGAGCAAAACGCCTGCAATCTTGTCTCCTATTGCACATCATAATTGAAATCCAACAGTCTCACCGACATGCGAGCCAGTCTAGGTGAGGCAGCATACATCCCCTTAGTGGTTAATACTTTAGTGAGGGATTTATGATCACTCCGCAATAAGACTTTCTTACCCCAAACAAATTAGCGAAGTGCTCCAGACCTCAGACACACGCAAGAGCCTCGCAGTCAATTACAGAATATTTCTCCTCAGTACGAGTTAAAGAGCGCGAGGCAAAAGCGATGGTGACCTCACCATCTAACATGTTCTTCTGGGTGAGCACAGCACCTATGCCCCTTCCATTAGCATCAGTAGTGACAATACTAGGTAAATTGGGATCTAAACCTTGTAAGGCAGAGGCATTACAAATATCGTCTTTAAGAGAGACAAAACATTTTTGGCACTCGTGGGCCATTCAAATGTGTTCTTAAGTTTTAACTGCTGTCTGATAACATAAGTTTTGGTGGGAAGATTTGTCACAAACTTGGAATAGAATTCCACCAACCCCACGAATGTTAGCACTTCTTCTCTATTGTTAGGCACTGGAGCATCTCTTATGGCCCCCAACAATTCTTTCTTTGGTTTGATACCCTCTTGTGTGATTTCATGGCCTAAATATGTCCCTTGTTTTTCTTGTTGCAAATGTACATTTATTGTATTCAGCTGTCAAACCTTTTTCCTGTAAATTGCACAATACCTTACACAAAGTTCAGTCGTGCTCATCTTTGCTTCTACCCATAACCAAAATGTCATCTGAAAGATGAGCAGGTTCTCAAAGCCCTTGAATACCACCTGTATGCTTTTTTGGAACATTGCGGCTGAAGACGCTAAACCAAAGGGAACTCTCTTAAATCTATAACAACCGAAAGGTGATAGAAAGGTCGTTACATTTCTGCTGTCTGGGTGTCGAGATACCTAATGATAGACCGCCGTGAGGTCAATGGTAGAGAACCACTGCATGTTTTTTGATCTCTAGTAGAGGATGCTGGTCCACCTGGATGCTCTGATTGAGGTCGCGTATGTTGATGCATAGTCTGAACTTTCCATTGGCCTTCCTAGTTACGACCAGTGGCACAGCCCACTCAGAGTTCAGTGGGTCCTCTGACCCCTGCTTTTTGTAAAACTTCTAGTTGTAATCTAACTTCTTTTAATGCGAAGGGAATATTTCTCACCTTGTGTATGCAGAGCTTTGCATTTGCTTTGAGTTGTTTTCTAGGTTTAAACCCGTTTAGCTTCTCAATGCTTCCGTCAAAAACCTTGGGGAATCTCTTGGACATGGCTGATCCTAAATTATCCTCTGCCTGCATAAGTAAAACAGGTTCAGGGCTGTATGGATTTAGGACAAACCTAACTTGCCCTGATCCCTCCAACCCAATACTGAAGGACCAGTAGCAGAAACATACAAGTTGCTTATGGTTTCTCTATTTTTAAAAAACAAATTTCAATTTTCTGTAGCCCAAAATTTCAATTGGTTCGCCGGTGAATGTTTTAAGAGGCCTCCGGGTGGTTATGCGCTATACAAGTGGAATTTTTCATTTCATTTCAAGAGAAACATCAGGTTGGGTTAATTTGTGACACAAACAATGCATACTTTTTTTGTCCCACACCTCTTTATTAACAATAGTATTTGGCGATCCTGAATCGGCTACACCCTTAGTCGTAGTTCAACTATACTATGTACGTCCCACTGATCACTTGAACTGATTTTTTTATTTATTCGACTTTGAACCCACCAGCTCCCAAGCAGTTCAGTAAAATTTTAGTTTTCTTCGCAGGGGTTAAGTCTTCCTCCTCCACATCGAATGTAGAAATGTAATCAGTGAAATATTCACGCCATAACTCATTTTAATACAGGCTTTCCTGCTGCTGGTAAAATGCTTGTGTTTGGTGATAAATTATACACATTATCAGAAGCCATAGTGGGGTTGTGGTTGAACGGTAAAACTTTAGCCAGCTACTGGATATCACAAATAATTTTACATGGGTGTGAATTCACAAATATCAGTGAAATGGTAGCCCCCACCAAATACAATGCGTAAATGTGTCTGTCCACCCTGCCAATAAAATGTGAATAAAAGCGAAGCAAATTCAAGAACAAAAATACCTTAGAATCTGCCTTGGTAAGAATCCACCTTTTCTTACAGGATTGGTAGGTGGCAGGATGTAGAGAGATAATAATGTTTATAATAAGGATTGGGGGAGATATACCGAGCAGCCAAGCAGTGTGGTGAAGAGACGCTGTACATGCACAATAATCTGTAAATACGATGCGTTGAGAGAAGAAAAAAAAAGTAATTAAAGATGGCAGACCGACGAAGTTGCGCTTGCCGTTAGATGGTTGTGCATTTCACTGACGTCACCACTAGATAATGTTAGCCGTACTGGACGTTCCACAAGAAACTGAAGCGGTAGCTGCCGCCAGTGCAAAGCTAACTTGGAACGCACCTTGCGTGGCAATGACATAGCTTTGTGCGCACTTAGCTGAAGTGAGTCGTCTCCTCACGAAAGTGCCGGAATGGAATGCACCATGCGTGACAAAGACGTCATTGAGGGAGCACTATGCCGAAGGCAAAATTTACCTCACGAATGAGCTTGAAAGTTCAATCGGGAACAACCGCTCAGCTGGCGATAGAACACAAGTACACGGCCCCTCTGGAGAAAGCTGCTTGAAGGACAGTGGAGGTAATGCCAGCGGTGGAATGCCTCAATACGCGCTGGTTCGTTGGTGGCTGGAATCGTCGCCATTCTTATGAAGAATTACTCTCACATAGGTTTTAGTTTAGAAAGTTTATTCTTGTAAGGGAAACAGCACAGCAGAAATGGGAGGACAGCGCAGTGGCACACAGCGTGTCGACTCCCCAGCAGATCTTCTCCAACTGACACTCAATCAGCTGGCATTCTAGAATGCCTGCTGATATGTCACAATACAGGTTGGTGGCGCAGAGTACAGTTGCCTAGAGGAGTGGGGTAGAAACTTCTGGAAGGAGACTTACAATACAAAAACCGGATGCTCTCCCTACCTCTTCATCATACCTTACTAGTTCTGACATAACCCAGTTTATCTGTGCTACATCACCTTTATAGGTCCGTACTCATGACTGATTGTGGGAATTTGTGTGTACACTTTAGATGTACCTCCAAGGAGTTCTGCTGAGGAAGCAAGCATTGTGAGACATGTTCTTGTATATTCCAGAGACGAAGGCAGCAGGGATCACGTGAGTGAACACAGAAGACGGACTGAAAGCGGCATGTCATTTGGCGGCAGCGTTGGGAGCTGTTCAACTATCCCACCAGTAAGTACACACCGAGCAGTTCTCCTTCTGCCCACTGATCGAGTAAACTAATAGACTGTAATATGTGGCCAGCAATTACATTAACAGTTACTGCAATTATTAAGATGTGCAGGGTATTCATATTTTTCTAGATTGTCTCCCCAACAACAGAATAGTGTTGAATAAAGTGTATAATGTCTTCAAGTCCTCCGAATATTATATGCATATAGATCTTACAGCGGTATGTATGGTTCACCAAATTAATATCAGCTGTAAGTAGTTACAGCATTGAATAAGGAATAAAAAAATAATTAGAAGTATGTGAGGACCATGTTTTTTCTTGTTCTTTTTCTCAAACTTCAGATTCAGTGCTTGTACGGTTTTTGATGCTTCAAAATAGCTAGTACTTGTTTTGGCATGCATGTTTGTCTTGGAGGCCAAAGGCTTTTTCAAGACTATTTAATATAAAGGTGTATTTTTGTGGTACGTAAAAGGCATTTTCTGATGGATACATCTGCCTGTGGATTCCTCACCTTATGAATATCCCCCTGCGCCAGCATTCTGGAAATTTTGCGTAGCTCTCTGCGCTGACAAGGTCGTCACAGCGTCATGGCTCCACACGCGACTCCACATGACGTCACCGGAGCCATAAGAAGACAACGTCGGCTTGATGACGTCAGTTCCTTTTTTCCGTGCTACAAAGCTAATCGATTTTCTGGGACTCTCCTATCTTCCTACTGCTACTTTGTTTTTCGAGACTTTGATTGATTCTGTTCTCGACTATGTCTGTTCCTAGGTAGTCGGGTTTCAAGCCCTGTAAGGAATGCGGAGGTCCCATGTAGATCACTGACCCGCATGATGACTGCCTTTGGTGCCTTTCGAGTGATCACGATGTCGAAGGTTGTTCATCTTGCAGGAAGATCAACCCTAAGCTGCTGAAGGAAAGAGAGGCTAAGCTCTACATGTCCAAGGTGAGAAAGGAGAAAAGAAGTCGTAAAAGATCAAAGTCGAGGTCGTCGACTTCGCATGGATCCAAGAGAAGGCACAAGAAGAAGAAGAGGCATGAGTCTCGACGTCGTTCGGCGAAGTCTCGAGCTTCGAAGTCTCCTTCGCCGGCTCCTCGACGTCGTGTCAAGGACTTTTCTCCTTCGCCTTCTGGGTCTCCAGTCAGGTCTCCTTATGTGGGTACTCTGGCGCAGTCTCCGGTGCCGTTTGATTCTCCGGCTTCGGATGGGGCTTCGAATCCAGTAGAGGTAGAGTCTCCTGCTGCTCCTGAGGCTCCACCTGTGACTCCAGTGGATCCGACTTCGGAGACTCCTCGTAAGGAAGTCGACCCGGCGCAGTATCCTTCGTTCCCTCGCCGGGTTCGGATCCATCGCATTTCATAAATGCGATGTATGGTATTTTTACCAGAGCTACATGACTCTCTGGAGCACCATTGGGTCCCATGGGCCCTTTGGCATTTAATTTGGGTGTGCCTCAGCATTATTCTCCGGCCCCCTTTATGCCATATATGCCGATGGTGCCGTCATGGCAGTTTCCGGCGCCGAGAGTGTCGACGCTGTATGAGCAGTCCTCGGCTCAATCTGGCGTCTCTTCTTCCAGGGTTCGTTCGACGCAGTTTGTAGTCACAGAGCCTCCTTCGACGCCGTTGCCAGAGCCGTCGACGCCGTGGATGGAGCCTCCGATGCCACTACCGAGGATGCGTCTTAGAAGGGAAGCGCAAAGGCTGATTGAAGAGGAGCAATATCAGGCTAGTGACTTGGAAGAAGGCGAAATTTATGAGACTTGTATGAAGACTTGTGTGAGGCAAGTGGTTTGGATGTCTCTCCAGAAGGGGATTTTGCATCGTAGAAAGCTTCTCCTTGTAAGGATGTAGCTCCTTATCATGTTGTCATTAAGAAGGCAGCTGATTCTGTTGGACCTGCAGCTTCCTATGGCTGAATATAAGCCTAATCTTCTAACAGAGGTGCTTTATTCTCCTTCATCTGTGGTGGAACCTCTTTTAACCTTCAATGATGCGCTGACGGAGCTGATATTAGAAGTTTGGAGTAATCCTCTCTCTGCTCCTGCTGTTTCTAGATCTGTCTCTAGAAGATATAGACCAGCACCAGGGGACCCTGAATTCTTTACTTCTCACCCTTAACCCCAAAGCTTGGTGGTTCAGCCTTCATGCTCAAAGCAGTCGGTAGGCTCTTTTCCTCAAGCACCGGCTGATAGAGACTCAAAAAAGCTTGAGCAATCTGCAAAGAAAGTTTTTTTCGTCAGCCAGTATGGCTTTGAAATCCACCAACGCAACTTGTCTTTTGGGTAGATATATTCACGCCCTTATGGACTCTGCCAAGCAGATTCTCCCTTATGGACTCTGCCAAGCAGATTCTCCCAAAGTTATTGGAAGAGGATCAGAGCAGTTTAAGTGAGGTCTTAGCGGACTCTCAGGCGGCTGCTCGCCAAGTAATCCAGTCGGATCTGGACACTGCAGATTCAGTGGCAAGGGTGATAGGTTCATCTGTTGCTACTAGGAGGCATGCATGGTTAAGAAATTCTGGTTTTTCACTGGATGTGCAAGCTGCTCTTTTGGATCTTCCCTTTCACAGTTCTAAGCTCTTTGGGGAAAAAGCTGACTCTGTGTTGCAGAAATGTAAGGACAGAAAAGCCACAGCAAAATCCTGGGTTTGCAGTCTCAGTCAAGAGGGTTTGGTTTCAGTGGTTTTGGGAAATCTTCCTTTCGTTCCCGTCAGCCTCAGCAACAACAGCAGCAGCAGCAAAACCCTTTGTATAAATCCTACAGAGGTAAAGGCAGAGGTCGCCTTCGTGGAGCTGGACGACATCCCTCTTCCTCCTCCTCTTCTACCTCCCCTACCCCTCCCTGTAATGCAGCACAGCTGCCCTAGATCCGCTATCCTGGAACATGTGGGTCCTGTGGGAGGCCTACTTACCCATTTTCTACAAGATTGGAAATTAATCACTTCGGACCTTTGGGTTCTAGATCTTGTAGAAAATGGGTACGCCCTTCCCTTCAGGGAATTCCCTCCTCCTTACCCTCCTTGCCAGGGGTTTTGTACGCAGGATCATTTACTTCTCCTTCAGAAGGAGGTTCTTACCTTTTTGCAACAGGGTATGATAGAGGGGGTTCCGGAGCAGGAAAGGGGTCAGGGGTGCTACTCCTGGTATTTCCTGAACCCCCCCCCCCAAGAAGGATGGCAAGTTACGTCCCATCCTGGATCTCAGAATCTTGAATCTGTTTCTCAAACAGGAGAGGTTCAAGATGCTTACTCTAGCGTAGGTTGTTCAGGCGCTGCAACAAGAGGACTGGATGGTGTACATCGACTTGCAGGATGCGTATTTTCACATCCCGATCCTGAAGCCGCTCAGGAAGTATCTCCGTTTCACGGTTGGATCGCAACACTACAGTTTGCGGTCCTTCCATTTGGTCTTACTACTGCACCTCGAATCTTTACCAAGGTGTTGGCAGTGGTGGCTGCCCATCTCAGGAGGTCGGGGATTCCAGTTTTCCCCTACCTGGACGACAGGCTGTTAAAGGCAGAGTCTCTACAGACGTGGTGAGTCATCATTTGCAGGTTACAGCCCAGCTGTTGTTCAAATTGGGTTTTTCGATAAATGTACCCAAGTCTCACCTGGTGCACTCACAGCGCAACCTGTTCATAGGGGCAGTACTGGATACCACTGTGTGTCGAGCATTTCCTCCTCCGCAAAGGATTCTCTACATACAGGAAATGACTCCTTTGTTTTACAACTGAGTGGTTGTTCCAGTTCTGAAGGTCCTTCGCCTGCTCGGTCTGTTTGCTTCCTGCATCCTGCTGGTCAACCATGCACGCTGGCACATGAGGGCGCTCCCGTGGTGTCTCCGCAGGCAGTGGTATCAGCACAACGGAGATCTCACGGAGTCTGTGAGGATCTCCAGAAAAGCTGCAGCGGATCGGTCTTGTAGCGTGCAGGGCAATCTGTCTCAAGGAAAGCCCTTTCATCTTCCTCCATTGGTGGCCACAGTGATAACGGATGCCTCTACCCTACGGTGGGGTGCGCATCTGGGGGATCTGGGGATCAAGGGTCTTTGGTCTCCTGAGGAAAGGTTATTTCACATCAACCTTCTGGAATTGCGGGCAATACGTTTGGCACTTAAGACCTTCCTTTCTTCCCTTCACGGTCAGTCGGTTCAGGTCCTGACGAACAACACTGCCGCGATGTGGTATGTCAACAAGCAGGGAGGAGTAGGGTCGTACCGTCTCTGCAGAGAGGCTTTGCGACTCTGGTCCTGGGCTCCGGACCATCGGATTAGCTTGATGGCAAGTGATCTGGCGTGGGTGCTGAACGTGCGTGCGGACAGTCTTAGTCGACAGTTCTCTGCCAACCACGAGTGGAGGCTTCATCCGGAGGTAGTTAATCACATCTTTCGGACGTTGGGAACTCCTCGGGTGGGCCCATTTGCCATTCTCGAACGCGCATTGCTCGTCATTCTGCAGTCTCCAGTTTCCGGTGCAGGGAGCGTTGGGGGACGCGTTTCAGTCGAGTTGGAGCTCACAACTCCTTGACTCGTTTCCTCCCATACCCTTGATTCCTCCGGTTCTGAGGAAGATTTGCCAAGACCGGGCCCAAGTTATATTGATCGCCTCGGATTGGCCAAGAAGGGTGTGGTACACAGACCTTCTTCACCTCTCGTCACACCCTCTGCTCCGTCTCCCTCTCAGGGTAGACCGCCTCTCGTAGTCGGAGGGGCAGGTTCTACACCCCCACTTCCAGAGCCTGCACCTTCATGCCTGGATATTGAATAGGGCAACCTGAATTCTTTTTCTCTTCTGTCTGACGTGGTGGACGTTATATTATCGGCCAGGCGACACTCCTCCAAGTCTGTCTATTCATGCAGGTGGTCTAAATTTGTTAAGTGGTGTGGAGAGAAATCTATTGATCCCTTAAAATCCCATCTTTCTGATATTCTTTATTTTTCTCTTCATGTGGCTCAGCAGGGATGTGCTGTGGCCACTGTGAAAAGATATTTGTCTGCATTGTCGGCATTTTTGTGTTTGCCTGATCAGCCTTCTTTATTTAGGTCTCCTATAGTCTTAAGGTTCATTAAGGGGCTGACAAACATGTTTTTCCCCACTCCTTTTATTATGCCCCAGTGGGATTTGAATCTGGTGTTAAACATTTTAATGAGTTCCACATTCGAACCTATGCATATTTGTCCTTTAAGGCTTTTAACTTTCAAAACGGTCTTCCTGGTAGCTATCACTTCAGCCAGGAGGGTGAGTGAACTCCAGGCTTTGAGTTCAAAGCCGCCTTTTCTGACCATACATGCTGAAAGCATGGCACTTGGGACCAGGGCTTCTTTTCTGCCTAAGGTGGTGACTCCCTTCCACCTAGGTTAGTCGATTACCCTCCTACTTTCTATCCTCCTCCTCACCCATCCAAAGAGGAGGAGAGACTCCATTGTTTAGATCCAAAGAGGACAGTTCGCTTCTATTTGAACAGGACAAAGGACTTTCGCCAGGATGACCAGCTCTTTTTTGGATATGCTGGTCGAGTGGCTAGGCAGTGCACAAGCGCACTTTATCAAGATGGATCATCTTGTGCGTTAGGGTATGCTATTCCCTGGCTGGTAAGGAGCCTCCTGTAGGCATTAGGGCTTATTTCACCAGGGCTAAATCATCTACTTCGGCCTTGTCCAGAGGTGTTCCTATGTTGGACATTTGTAAAGCCGCAACTTGGGCCTCCCTCCACACTTTTGCGAAGCATTACTGCTTGGATTCCGAGGTGAGGAGGGACGGCCAGTTTGCGCGTTCTGTTTTACAGGACTTTTTGGTATAGAAGGGTGGACACCCTCCTCCGGGAGAGGTACCGCTGTGGGATTCTATTCATAAGGTGAGGAATCCACAGGCAGATGTATCCATCAGAAGAACAAGTTACTTATCTTCGGTAACGCTTTTTCTGGTGGATACAGTATCTGCCTGTAGATTCCTCACAGACTCACCCGCCTCCCTGTTGTCCACCCTTTTATACCTTAAAAGATGAGGTATTCGTTTTTTTGATGTATTCTGTCTTCTCCAGACTTTGTTACCTCTATTTATTTATTGTTGTCTTGTTTGAAGTGCAAGCTTTCTTCTTTCTTTGTACACTGAGTGTATTTGTGTGAATTTTGTGTACTATGTATGCATTGTATATATGGTCAGACCGCCCGTTTTGCCTCTGTGGCACAGAAAAAATGGGTGGAACTGACGTCATCATGCTGAAGTGGTCTTCTTATGGCTCTGGTGATGTCATGCGGAGTCGCGTGCGAAGCCATGACACTGTGACGACCTCGTCGACGTAGAGAGCTACGAAAACTTTCCGGAATGCTGGCGCAGGGGATATTTATAAGGTGAGGAATCCACAGGCAGATACTGTATCCACCAGAAAAAGCGTTACCAAAGGTAAGTAACGTGTTCATTGTTTATATTAGTGGAAACCCACCTAATACACTATAAATATAGGCAACAACACTGCACTCCAGGATAAGGGGTATGAATTGTTTGTGTAAAGCTAGGACATGCTTTAAGTTCTTTGTAACAGAAATATAAATTGTCTCTTGTTTTTGGTTTAGAGGTGTGTGTGTGTGTAGTACACAGTCAGTTACCTATGGTGTAACGTTTGTAGGGAATAACTGTAAGATTAACAAGCATTTGGAATGCAATTGGTCTCGCATTTGTTTGAGTTAGAGCGTTCGGCATTGTAAATGGCAATGTTTTTTGCCAGTGTGTTACGGAGTGTATGTATGTGGTGTGTTGTAGAACTATGTGGGTTGGGTTGGATTAGGTATTTGTGAAATTGTGTGGCATGGAATTACGTGTTGTTCAGTGAATTTGTGCAGTGGAATTATGTGGCTTGGTGTGATGTGGACTTATGTGGCTAGTAATTATGTGGTATTGAGTGTAGTGGAGTTATTATTCGGAGTGGGATTGTGTGTTATGGAGTGGAATAATGTGGAATGGAACTTAGTGTTGTGGAGTGGTATTTAGTGGAGTTTAATTATGTGGTGGGCTGTTGAATTTTGCAGCATGATGTGTAATTGTGTGTTGTGGATTGAATGTATGTGGTGTGTTGTGTAATTGCATTGAATTATGTGGTGTGGATTGGGAATGTGTGGTGTTGAAGTGTGTGGAAACCTTAGCTGATTTGTTGATTACAAAAACGAATTGGCTAGGAGCTAAGCTCCAGATGTGTGTTTGTAGGGGGGGGGGGGGGTTAGTAAAAATGCATAGTATTATTTGAGGTGTGTATAAAAGATATAAAGGTAATTGCACACAATACATTCACTGCAAAAATTGTGATGGCGAAATCCTCCATATTAAAAACCCGGCTTTGGGAATTAGCCTAATTTTTTATTCAAAAAGCTGGTGAGGCTCCTAAGTGCATTCATTATTCGATATGACACGCTCTTGGAAACACTTGCTCGCCTTCGCGAGAAACACACTGAATTCGCCAAGGAGGTCAACAGAGAGATCTCATTCCTTGGTAGAGAGGCCCGAGCACGCCCTTTTGGTGAGGGCGATCGGCCCGGCAAAACCCTGGCCAACCTACTTCGCCCGCCCCGTGCCGCTTCCCATATCACATCGCTTCAAGATGGTGGCCCCATTCGGACTACCTCCCATGATGAAATTAAGGCACGTTTTATGTTATGTTATGTTATGTTAATTATATTTTTATAGTGCACAGATGCCCCAGCCAAGGGGCGTCCTGGCGCTAGACAGGTACTAGAACATAACACACAAAGGGAAAAAGAAGAAAGGGGCGGCTACTCGGAAGCGGGAAACAAAAAAGTTTTTATTGCACGCCTGAAGGTGGACAAATCATTCAGAGCTCGGATGTGCACCGGGAGCGAGTTCCACAATCCTGCAGCAAGCACCCGGTACGAGCGGCCACCCATTCTGCTAAGTTTAAAACGGGGGCAGACTGCTAGGTGAAGAGCCTCAGATCTTAATGATCTCGGAGGGATGTAGGGAATGAGCAGGTTGGCCAGTGCCGGCGGCGAAGAAAAAGGCCAGACAGAGCACCTTAAACTTGATCCGCTGTCTGACCGGTAGCCAATGTAGGGCCGAGATGGTACCCTACACAGAACAATGTCTGGGAAGACCCACAATGGCCCGCGCCGCGGCATTTTGAACCCTTTGGAGCCTGGATGCCTCAGCCTGGTTTACCCCTATCATCAGCAAGCTACCGCAGTCCAGCCGAGATAAAATTGCTGCCTGGACCACGAGCTGTCGGGTGGGGGGGGGGTCAAAATATTTCAAGACCGGCCTTATGCCACGCAAGATACGCAAGATACCGTAGCAGGTGGCTGCAACCCTCTTCGTGTGGTCTGTGAAGGTGAGCGCAGGATCCAGCCAAATTCCTAGGTTTTTCACACCAGAAGCTGGAAAACACTGAAAAACGGGGGGCAAGATGGCCGCCGAGGCGCTGTGGGAGTAAGTCGCACTCAGACCCCTCTCCTGCTATTGGGAAAAGAATACAGGCGCTAATGGGGAACCACAAACAGGATGCAATTCACAGTCTCGTTATACCACGGAGGCCTCATTAATCTGGCAAATATAATCAAGAAAACAAAATCGTGGTATTTCAGAATCTTTAAGACATTGACTGCAGGTATGGCCACACGAGGAAAAGAGAAAGCCCAACAGTTATCCATGTCGAGCACTACAAGCGCTACAAGCAAGGAATCAATGCAAAAGGATGTGAGCAAATTAGGCGCTATCCCCAAAACAAATGCCCCAACGAACAACAAAAAGGTAACCCCCACGGTTTCCACATTGACAAAGACACAACTGAGAAAGCTTGAGAAAGCCGGCGAAAAAGAGAGAATGCCAAATCAAAATAAGGACATGAGAAGCGCTACCAACGCGCCAGCAACACGAGATGCGGCGGAAAGAAAGAGGAATGATACCGTGTATCGGCAGCCTTTAGTGTCCGAGGCTTTTGGTGGCAAGACGAGAGCGGAGGCATCACGAAGCCCTGGAGTTACAGGTTCTCGGCAAGACGCGTCTGCCAAACAGCCCGCAGGAGCAGCGCAGAGCGTCCTCGAGGACGCAAGCCAAAACGTTACCAAGCAACCGGAATCTACGGAGCTCACGCTTCCCGCGGAGCCTCCGTCGGAGCACCAGACGGCAGTTCAGGCACAGTCAGACGGCGGCGCCTTGGAGCATGGACAGACGCCGGCACTGCAGGACTACGATCCGGCTCAGAAGGTGAGAGAGGCATACTGTGGGGGTTTGACATCGAATACAGGGCAAATGTTGGAAGCCCTTAAAGAGGTAGAGGAGGAAATCAGAGGAGAGCAGCTACAAGCCAAAGGCAAAGAGACTACTGCGCAGGAGGAGGCATTCGATGGCAAGATAGAAGGGGCAGTATTTACTGTCGGGGCTGAAGGGGCTGACGGCGATGGGTTTTTCTCTGTACCAGAGGAAACAGTCTGAATCTGAGCCTACATTAGCAAGTAGTGAGGAGGAAAACGAAATGACAGGCTCACTATCAAGCTATGAGGATAGCGACACTTCTAGAGGGAGAGGCACGCAAAAAAAGCGTGAAACTGCAGCAAGAAGAAGAGCAGGCTCCTCACAGAATATGCATAAGGGAACAACTAACAGGCTGGTATGGGACTATTCCGCTACCTCTAGCTTATATAAGGAAGATGAAAAAGAGACAATAAACGAGGGGGGGAAGCTGGACTTGATGTTTGCCACACTGAAACAAATGCAAATGGAGGCGAGGGCAGAAAGCCGCAGAGCCAGACACGACACAAAAAAAATCCAAGCCTCAATTAGGAAAATAAATAAAAAATTTGAAGAGGTAGAGGAAAGAGTCATTGAAGTGGAAGAAAGAACGGGCCGCTTAGAGGATGAAGTAAATGAGTGGCAAACGACCAAAGAGGGACAGAATAAGGCCATGGAAGATCTACAGTGGAAGGTGGAGGATTTGGAGAATCGTCAGAGACGGAACAATGCTAGACTCCTGGGAATTGAGGAAGGGATTGAGGGCCAAGATCCCAGAGGCTTTGTTGTTAAGCTGCTAAAGGGAGCATTCCCGGAGGTGCCCTGGAACTGGGAACAGGAGGTGCAGAGGGCCCATAGGTATCCACTCTTTGTAAAGAAAAACCATAAGGAAGGCTCAGGAACACTGCCCAGAGCTATGCTGGTATTTTTTGGGAACTATCTGGCAAGACAAGAGCTTATGGAGAGAGCCAGGCCTGACGCCAAAAAATCAGTGGAAGGGGTAACTTTTTTCGCGAGACCCGACTTTTGCCACATAACAGTGGAGAGACGCTGGAGGCTAAGGCAATTGATTAACGAGTTTAAGTCCCATGGTGCAGAGGCATACTTAATGTTCCCAGCGAAATTGAAGGTCATAGTCGCAGGTCGCACTAGAATGTTCTTTTCTGAAATTAAAGCGGGGGAGTTTCTGACAGAACTACAAGAACAAAGAGGGGCCAGGAGGAAATAATGAAGGAAACTTGATTATGCCTGACAAGAAAATGTAGAAGGCGATAAGAGGGCAGGGGAGGGGGGGCGACTCTACAGTGCTAAGCGGACACGCATAGGTCAGGGATGACCTATTTGCCTGTCATAGAGGGGGGGTTCTCGGGGTGGGGGGCGTCAAGGGGGGGGGGGGGAGGGAAGGGAAGAGGTCATGGGTGTGAGGTGGTGGTTTAAAAAAATACAGATTTGTAAAGTTTGGTGTGTAACACTTAAAGAATGTATAGAAAAAGACAAAAAGTCAGAAAAGCGGATGTGGAGCTGGCAAGTCCTAAATATGAAATATGGCAGTTAGGATAATGTCGATTAACATCTGTGGGCTAAATAATATGGAAAAAAGACAGAAGCTATCTTCACTGCTGCGTTATTGGAAAATAGATATAACCTGTATACAAGAAACACACATAGCAGCTGAAGAAAAGTTCCTACTTGGCCAAATGGGGCTTGAGATCCTTGCTAGTACAAGTCAAGAGGGAAGAAATAAGGGGGTGGCAGTTCTGGCTAGAAAAGGAATAGCCCAAATTAAAAAGAAAAAAGAGGATCTGGATGGAAGATGGGTGATATTAGACATAGAAACAGCTATGGGAAGATGTACTCTGGTATCGCTATATGGCCCAAACGACGACGATCCGGCATTATTAGATTTTATTGGTAGAGAGTTGGCCTTGTGGCCAGAGCCAGTGATCTGCTGTGGGGATTTCAATATTAATGGGTTAAATGGAATATTAGATGCAAGTGGAGGTCTATACCAGGGAAGGAAAAAAAAGGTGCATAAAGCTGTACAAAATCTTGCTAGATATAATGCGCTGGTGGATATATGGCTGGAATTTAATCCAGTAGGCGTTGGCAGCACTTTTTATTCAGCGCCACATCAAACAGTAGCTCGACTGGACTACTTTTTTATCTCTAGCTCTCTAGTCAGTAGGGCCAAAATAGAATGCCTTCCAAGAATAATGTCGGATCACAACCCGTTGGTATTAAGCCTTGCAACGACACAAAAAATAGGAAAAGTTAACTCAACATGGACATTTGAGAGAGGGCTGCTGAAAGAGGAGGATTATATTGTAAGGATGAAAGAATGGATGACTCAATTTTGGGATATAAATAGATACTCAGCCTCGGCAGATATGGTCTGGGACAGTTTTAAAGCGGGAATACGGGGGGAGACACTGAGTTATACATTACGTAGAAATAAAAGAGAAAGGGAAAAGGTGGAAGATGAAATTAGAACTTTGACAGAGCTAGAAAAAAGGCTATTAGATGCAATAGAAAAACAAGAGCCCATCGACCAGATCTTAGTGGCTATAGAGGCACAGAAGGCAGAGACAGGAACTACCTTGGCACAAAAAACAGCAAGTAGATATTTAGCAAATAAAGAAAAATGCTATGAATATAATGAGAGGGTGGGACACTTGCTCGCAATAAGAACTCGACAAACGTTAGCTGCAGGCGAGATTAAAGAAATTAAGGACGATAGTGGGGTAATCGTTAATAAAGTTGAAGAGGTCCAGGAGGTGTTCAGAAGATTTTATGAGAGGTTGTATGAGCAGGACAAAAATGATGGAGAGATAGAGGCGAAAAGCCTGGAATATCTAAGGGAAAGCTTACAAGAGGGATTGAGCATAGAAGAAAGGGACAAATTGGATGTGCAGCTAACAATGCAGGAGATAAGGGATGCAATATTCAGCTTACCCTCTGGAAAAGCAACAGGCCAGGATCAGATCCCGGTAGAATTTTATAAGACTTTTTGGGAGGTATTAGCTAAAGACATTTGGTCAATTTGCTGCTTGGCACAGGGAGGCAGAATAGTTCCTCAATCTTGGGCGGGCGCTGACATAATTGTCATTTTAAAAAAAGATAAATCTCCCACTGAGCCGGGCTCTTACAGACCTATCACTCTGCTCAATGCCGATGCAAAAATATTCTCTAAAGCATTGGCTAATAGACTGAGTAGGGTGATAGAGAGGGTGGTGTCCCCTACACAGCATGGGTTCATTCCTGGCAAAGGAACTACCGAACATATTAGACAGCTAATCACTATTTTGGATGCTGAAGCAGCCTTGGGGGACCCTGTCGCAGCTATCTTTTTGGATGCCGAAAAGGCCTTTGACAGGGTCTCTTGGGCGTACCTATGGAAGGCTATGGAGTGGGCTGGTATTGGTCGAGGGTATATAACCGCAATCCAGGCGCTATATAAACATCCTAGTGCTAGGATACGCATTAACAGAGCATACTCCAACGCAGTACAGATTAGGCGGGGAACTAGGCAGGGATGTCCAGCTTCACCTCTACTATTCGCAATCTATTTAGATCCCTATCTGAGAAGGCTCACAAAAAATAGGTGGATTAAGCCAGTTTTATTGCATGGAAAGGAGTACAAAATATTTGCGTACGCAGACGACGTGGCTGTCATAACACCTACACCAGAGGAGTCATTGGCCATGATTGAACAGGAGGCAAGAAAATTTGGAGAGGTATCGGGTTACTCAATAAATAAGGGAAAAACACAAATAGTGCAGAATAGACATACTACATTTGCAGATCCAAGAGTTGTCTCAGATACAAAATACTTGGGTATCAAGGTGACAGCGGATTTGGAAAAGTTAGTTGAGATAAATATGAAACCACTACTAGACAAAGTTAAAACCAACTTGGAGAGGGTCAACAATTTACACTTGACTCTCATGGGTAGAATTAATTTTGTTAAAATGGTTACCTTTCCAAAATTTTTATATTTGTTTAGGACAATTCCACTCTTTATTGAAGGGATATGGTTTAATAAAGTAGAATCAGTAATAAACAAACTAATTTGGGCTCAGGGGAAGACACGTAGGGCATACCGTTTTTTAACTTTGTCACGAGAAAGGGGAGGTTGGGGAGCACCGGATTTTAGATTCTATTACTGGGCAACAGCTCTACAATACTCCAAAGGGCTATTAGGTGGAGGTGCGCAGGAAGAGGAGGAGGGAAGAAAGAGACCGGCTAATGTATATGTAGCCCTTTTAGGTAATGCGGCAGGAAACGCCCTAGTAACAACAGTGGACTTCGCATACTTTAAGCGCACAAAATTCAAGACTCTGAGCGCGATCTATAAAGTTTGGAAAGCAATAAGGAAAAGACTAGGACTAGGAAGGTACAACAGGTATTTAAGGCTTTATATGAACAACGACCTCCCAATGGAAATCTTCCGTGACACAGTTATGAGGGAATGGGACTCAAAAGGGATTAGGAAATTGGGGGATCTAATGGACACAGAGGGGGAAATTTTAACATTCCAAGATATACAGAAGAGATATAACATAGCTGGGAATAATTTCTTCAAATACCTTCAAGTGAGGAGTTATTTTCACACAAAAACAGGGGGTGTAGGAGGGATGAAGAGCTGTAGAATAATGGAATATCTGGGTAGCAGCCTTCCATGCTCAATAAGACAGCTGTATGCAGAGCTCCAAGTTTATAAGATAGACGACAGAGAAAAATACACTAATAAATGGAGAGAACAGGTAAAGGCCCGACCGGAAGACTTGCAAACTTCTTTAGATTATGGTCGAACTATTTTATGCTCAGCGACACTTCAAACACAACATTATAAAACAGTTTACTCTTTATATTTTACACCAGCCAGAATAGCCAGCTGGGGCGGCTCCTCTGGGATAACGTGTCCAAGGTGCAACTCTACAGAGGCCAATATAACACATATGTTTGCAAACTGCCCACAATTGTATACTCTAAAACTAGCGATAGAAGAGTTTCTGGATAAATCACTGGGAATACAATCAAAACTAACTGAAGAGCTGATAATCTTGGGGGTAAGCCTAGATGTAAATACAAGATATCCAGAATTTTTATTCATGGTAACTGCAGTATTTAGGATAATCGTAGCTAAGGCATGGAAGGAAAAATCAGCTCCGTCGTTTCAGATGTGGGTAGCAAGACTACTATCTACATATAATTTGGAGAAGGCCATATACGATAGAAGAGGAAGGAAGGCAAAAGCCCTGGGGAGTAAGATATGGCTACCTATTGAGAAATGGAAATCTAGGAAACCTGTTGTGGATAGCAGCTGAGAAATTTGGTAACTGATTTCACGGAGAGAAAGTAGGACACAAAATTTGGAAGTTTAGTGGTTGTCGTAGCCTTTCTGCATGATTGGTGTAAATATGTATTCTGGCTCTCTTCTCTTTTGTTTCCTTATTTGTTTTTTGTTTCCGTTTTGATCATTTGTTTATTAATACAAATCTGTATGTGATGCAAATGACTGTACAATGGTGAAAACATACCGGATGTAAAAGAAAAATGTGGGGGGGGGGAAAAAATTTGTCTGAATAAAGATATTTAAAAAAAAAAAAAAAAAAAGAAGCTGGGAAAGGAATAATGCCCAGCTCTGGAGGCCACCACTGGTTTCCCCATAGCTCAACATGTTTCCCCAAGACCAACACCTCAGTTTTGGTGGCATTCAACTGAAGGCAATTGGTACGAAGCCAACTCGCTACTGCCACAAGTCCAGCTCGGAATCTGGGGGCCTCCACTTCAGGGTCTCCACTATGTGTCACCGCCAGCTGCGTATCGTCCGCATATGAGGTCATCGTTAGACCCCACTGTTTGACGACTGCAGCTAGCGGTTTCACATAGAGGTTAAACAAGGTGGGGCTCAATGAAGAGCCCTGTGGGACCCCCAGGTCCAAGGGATAGATGGTGGATTGGCAGGGTGGTATTGCCACTTCAAAGGTTCGATCTGAGAGAAAGGATCGAAACCACTGTAGAGCGGTGCCTGCTACTCCAGCTTCCTCTAAGCGTTGAATCAGTATCTGGTGGGACACAGTATCGAAAGCAGCGCTCAGATCTAATAGCAGGAGCGCTGCTGTACGTCCGGAGTCAAGTACCAGAGTACTATTCGAAATTATACACTGCAGGTTCTACCCCCTCGCGCAAGGTCCTCACCCAGTACTTTGATACCCTCACCCAGTACTTTGATACCCTCACCCAGTACTTTGATACCCTCACCCAGTACTTTGATACCCTCACCCAGTACTTTGATGCCCTCACCCAGTACTTTGATACCCTCACCCAGTACTTTGATACCCTCACCCAGTACTTTGATACCCTCACCCAGTACTTTGATACCTTCACCCAGTACTTTGATACCCTCACCCAGTACTTTGATGCCCTCACCCAGTACTTTGATGCCCTCACCCAGTACTTTGATGCCCTCACCCAGTACTTTGATACCCTCACCCCGTACTTCGATACCCTCGAGCTTTTATGGCTCAAACTATCCCCCAGAATTCCTCGACAAGACCTTCTCCAAAGAGGAAATACTTGCCACAATCCATGGTATGCCTGGATGGTCTCTTTCTATAAGACATTCACCCAACTTTTGGTACCGCACCTGGCTGCCATGTATAACGATTCTCTCGAATGGTCAACTCCCACCGTCACTCCACGAGGCTATGCTAACTCTTCTTCTCAAGCCGGACAAGTTCCCTGAATATCGCGATTCCTACCGCCCACTGTCCCTTATTAATACGGACAATAACATTTTTGCCAAGCTTATCGCTTCGCGTCTCCTTCTTCTCATGCCACTCATTGCTCTCCCCAATCAGTCCGGCTTCATTCCTGGCCGCGCTACTTCACACAATCTTCTGACCCTCTTTTCTGTCCTCCATCAAATAATCCCGCTCTCCCCGTAGTAGCCGCCCTTCTTGACGCCACTAAGGCCTTTGATACCCTTGAACGGCTCTTCTTGAACTCTCTCCTTCCATGTCTTGGCTTCAGTCCTCTTTTTTTACGCAAAATCTCACTCCTATACACTTTACCCACAGCCTGTCTTCGAATTAACGGACTAATATCTGATCCCATCCCTTTCGGCCGCGGTACCCGCCAGGGGTGCCCGCTTTCACCCATGCTCTTTGCTATTGCTATGAGCCACTGGCGGCCAGACTCCGACAACACCACACCCAGAGGGGCATTGGCTTTGCAGCCCGTGCCCTCTTAGTCTCCGTGTACGCGGACGATATTACGGTGTATGTCTGCCATCCCCAGGAAAATCTCAGTCCTCTAGTATGCGACTTCATACGGTTCGGAGGCTACTCTGGTATCCAGGTGAACTGGAGTAAGTCAGTCCTCTTTCCTCTCACCGACGCCACTATGCCCTTCACTCCGGACTTCCCTTTCGTGTGGGCATCAGGCCCAACTCGCTATTTGGGTATCTGGCTCACTAGGGACGTGGATGAACTTTGGAGGGCTAACTTTGGTCGTGCAGTGGACTGGCTCGAATTCAAGATTCCCCAATGGAGCCGGCTACTCTTGTCCCTGGCCGGATGCATAGCTATTGCCAAGATGGTGGTCCTCCCTAAATTTATCTTTTTCTGAACATCCCTGTTCCCCTCACTGCCCACTTTTTTCGTAGGATCCGCTCGCTGATTATCTCTTTAATCTGGGACGGTAGGCAACCCACGATTGCGTATGACACTCTTACCCTCCCGATGGTGTGCAATGGCCTGGGTGCCCCCAACTTTAAACTTTACGCATTGTGTGCTCAGGCCAGTTTTTTGCACTTCTGGATTCATCCTACTCTCTTCCAGCTGGACCTGGCGGTTGAGGCGGACCTCGTGGCCCCGTAGCCGCTCTCAAACTGCCCTGTTCGTCCCTGCCAAAGCCCCACGCACAGAAATAGACACAGTTGAGACCTTGCGCTGGGTCTACGCCGTCTGTCTTGCACTCTGAGCAAATAAGATGCCAATTGTTCGGCATCCGGCTTTTCCTCCTCTTCAGCCCTCCGGGATGTCCAAGCACGCCACTCGCCTGGGGTTGACTACATTGGCCGATCTCAACCCGGGGAACACATTCTATTCTCCCACGGACGGTCCCATGGACACTTTATTCTTGTATCCGCTTCGTGCTATCTGCAGCACCCGGCATCCTTCGTTCCCCTTGCCTCCACCCTCAATGATCACTCTTGACTTTCTGTATTCGTCTCCTTCCCCTCTGAAGTTGGTTACCAAAATCTATGCCCTCAATCTGGCCGCCACCTCCATCTCCACTGATAGCACACGTGTTGCATGGGGCGAGGATCTTGGTGTTGACATCTCCCAAGCTAACTGACTTTATTGTTGCAACCAGACGAAGCGACTATCCCCGAACTATCGCCTGCGCCTAATTCATTTTAAATATTTGCACAGGCTTTACCACACCCTGTTCACCTACACAAGCTGGGACTCACTTCCAGCGACAGATGCCTCTGCTGTTCTGCTCCCATGGTGGATTTTTGTCATCTCGCCTGGTTATGCTTTAAGGTCTCTGACTATTGATGTGAGGTCTGTACGGCTATCTCCGAGATCACTTCCTCACCGGTCAAGCCCGACCCTCCGCTTTGCCTCCGAGGCTTTGTCAAACATTGCCCAGACACCTCCCATCGCTTGATTGCTATGCTGCTTGTTACAAAACCATGCCAGTGTGTTGAAAATGTGGCAGTGCTCTGAATTTACTCCTGGTAACACTCCTCATGCCTATCGCACAGACCCGCACTTACATAACCGATAATGTAACCGGAATGGATTAGTGTTAGATTTGGGGGTCTCTAGTTGGCACAGGTAGGTACTTGTGACAAATAGGGACCCTCTCCTCTAGTCCGGATTAGGGGATTACACTCCTGAAATAACCCCTGCTCACCCCCTTGGTAGCTTGGCACGAGCAGAAGGGCTTATCTCAGAGGCGTTGTAAGTTAAGCAGTTGTGACCACATACAGTAACCCAGTGACAACACTACAAATGGACACCACTCAGGTTTTGTATCAAAAATAAGTAGACTTTATATAGAGTTACCGCAAGACCATAAACAACAAAAATACACACTATGATTACTTTAAGATGGTAGATTTAAGCATAGTTCAGTTCAGTTCTTAGATGCGACACTCTGCGTCAATGTACCTTAGGTTGCGCTGCCCTTCCATGACAAGCAATGTCACAGCGATGGGAAATGCGGCAAAGTTCAGATACAAAGAAATAAAGATGTGAAGATCTTCCAGATGCGGCACGTTGCTTGGGAATGCGAGAAGTTCTCGGTTCGATGTGTGGACTGCAGCGGCGACACCCTTACACCCTTACGATGCGACACCCTTACACCCTTACGATGCGACGACAGCAGCTCCAGCGGCGACGCTCTTCTCACATGATGCGCGAAGCTTCCACTCGATGCGACTACAGCAGCGACAGCCAAGATGCGACAGCAGCAGCTCTGACGGCGGCCCGCTTCTCGGGGATGGGAGGTGTTCTTGGTCGATGCGGTGCAATGCGACACCCTTCGGAGTTGCGTCGGCAGGCACAGCAACGGCGACACTCTCCTACCTCGTTGCGAGATTCTTCTCCTGATGCGGTGCAGGGCAAAAAACTACAGTGGCGACACCCTCCTTCGGAGTTGCGACTGCAGCAGCAGCGACGGCGACATGCTTCCTCCTCGTTGCGGCACGATTCTCTCCGATGCGGTGCAGTGCGACCGTTCGAGCGGCGACACCCTCCTTCGGAGTTGCGACGGTGACACGCTTCTTCTCGTTAAGTCGCGCTTCCAGCTCCTTGTGACACGCAGTCCCTCAGAAGGCCCAAAACGGCAGCAGGCACTTCCAAAGAACTCTGGGGAGCTGGGGGGTGAAGTCTGTTGTCTCTGAGACTTCAGCAGGAGGCAAGCTCTTTTCCAAGCCCTTGGAGATCCTTCACAAGTTGAAAGCAAAGTACCAAAGTTCCTTTCTCCTTCCTTTGGCAGTAAGGCAACCACTGCAGGCCAATCCCTAAAGCAGCACTTTAGCTTGGGAATAGTCTCTCCTCAGTTTCTACAGGTTCCTCTCCTCAGTAACGGTTTCTTCTTGTAGTCCAAAGTGATCTGATTTCATGGGATCAGGGTCTCAATATTTATACCCCAAAATCCTTTGTTCTCTGAGGGGAGAGGGGTCTTTGCCCAGTCCAAACCAGTTCTGAAGCACTCTTTACCAGACTTCTCCTTTCCTTTCACAGTGCAGAGCATGCACAACAGACGCCCCACAGGAGGTGGAGCGAGCATTGTGGAAGGCAAGTACAGTCCTGGAGCACTTTGTTTACAGGACTCCTCTTCTTTCAGTGTGCAGGGCAGAGACATCAGCCGCTCCCCAGGGGGTGGAGCCAGCATTGTGAAAGGCAGGCACAGCCCTATTTAAGGTTCAGGTGCAACTCCTCCCTCCCATTTGGGTACAGATCTCTCTGTTCACCACCGGGTGACTCAGCCTGTCTCCTGGAATTCCCAAGCCCTGTCACTCACAAAACCAGACATAGGAATACACAACCTAGCAGAGGCAGGTTTGAATGGTTAGACAAGCAACTACCTACTTTCTAAAAGTGGTATTTGCAAACACAGAATATTTAAATCCAACTTCATTAAAATATGTATTTTATTATTCGGAGTTCAGGCATACTCTAATTTCTACCATGTTCTCTGAGACAGGTAGGATTATAAAATGTAATAACTCTAACAGGCCATTCTGGCCCATGGAGAACAGGTAGCCTTGCAATAGTGAAAAACGAAAATGGCTGTAATTCACTATTAGGACATGCCACACACGTCAGGGCTTGTCCTACCTTGTACTTACAATGCACCCTGCCCTTGGGCCTACAATAGGGGTGACTGATATGAAGAAAATGGAAGGTTTAGGGACTGGCAAGTGGGTGCACTTGCCCAGTCAGCATGACAGTACCAGACTGCAACCAGGCTCTGCAATGGCAGACCTTAGACACATTTTACAAGGCTGCTTCTGTGGCTGGCACAACCAGTGCTGCAAGCCCACCAGCAGCATTTGGATTACACGCCCTACACTTGACTCAGTGCACTAGACTAGGGTCTGACAAGTAAACCAATTAGTCAAACATGGAACCACTGATTAATACATCAATTTACAATAAGGAGCACTTGCACTGTGGAACGTAATTGCAGTGGCACAGTGCCCAAAGCATCTAACACCAGCAAAAATACATGAGGCAACAGCAAAAATGGAAGGGAGACCCACGCCAGTGGTGCCAGGTCTAACAATTCGCCACACACATCATGGCTACTCGATGTCTATACAACACCACTTCACCAGTTTCACCACTTCAAAAATGACTATCACACCTATTTAGGGCTGAATACGCTACCCGTCTCCCATTCGTCTTCCAGACCCATAATGGCGACTGGGGCACACCCTTCTTGCAGCACACAGTGTACATAGCATAACGCTTGGATGTTAAAATAAACGATTCCCAAAAAGACACAATCCTAGAGGCGAGAGAGACCTCTTCGGATCACAAAGAAATGATGATAACGAAGGTAAACGGGGGTTCCATGTAGAGGTCTACTTAGGTTACAATGCCAGTTAACTTTAGTAACTCGGGGCCTGAAGATACTATAGCTCGCGCCCCCGCCGTGCACAGTGTTGTTATACATGTAATTGCAGATGTTATCAGCGCTCTCATTGTACATGTAATCGTGATCTGATATGAGCAGAGCATGTTGAGAGCGCGATTGATAGTTTCTTCAGGGCTTTAGTAGCGAAAGCACAATCGGCTAAAATGCATTCTTTTGTAATTGTACATCTGTTAAATTCCTTCCGGTGTGTACTTATTTTCTCTGCTTCATGAGTTAAAGTACTTGAATAATTGATTGATCTGTTATTACTCTCCTTGACCTCCAGTTTATCGCGTGCCCTGTTCTCTTTCTGTCGTCTGTCACTTGCTGCAACTGTTTTTAGCTGTGCTCTGTTCTTTTAACGGTACAATGCTGCCTCCATGTGGAGAAAGGGATGCTTGTTTTGGAACTGCAAAACTTTTTGATTTGCTGGGCTTCCTCCGCCCGTCTGATATATGTAATCCGCGATTTCATGTGCCTTCCATTGCCTATTTATAAAAATGAAATATGTGTGATCGTTTAACGATTTTCAGCAGAGTCAATATCTAGGAAGCGCAAAATCCTGAGAAATCTTTGACAGTAAACCATCGTTTCCTGTCCGACTCATTCTCCCCAAAAAGAACGTCATATCCCTTCAAGCATCGAAAATGCAGGCTCATTACACACTTTGAATCGCAGCTGGCTGGCAGCAGCGTCTGGTCCACTGCTTCTCCATGTGTGGGAGCTTCAATTGCGGTAAATCTGATTTTATTTGGATGCTAATCTAGGGGTGTCTTGGGCTTCAGGAGCCTTTCTGCCACCCCTTCCCCTCCGCAGCCCGGCCACCCGTGCAACGAACGGCAGTTATTGTCAGCGGCTATGCCTTGAGGGGTTTGTGTGGGGTGGTGGTAGTGGGGCCTAAACTCATCTCTAAATGTAAGCCTTGTAAAATTGGTTTCTGAAAATTAAATGGGTTGAATCCCTGATGAATCCCTGCTTTTGCACAGCTTTTACAGACGCATAAAAACGATTTCTTCCCTGGAGGAACTTAAGCCCTCATTTAGACTTTGGCAGGTGTGCGTCATCTGCCAGGGTGGCGGGTTTATTACCTCTGCCACCCTAACAGATTACCGCCCACCATATTTAGAGCTCTCTGCCGCACTGGCGGAGATCCCTATACCTTCAAGGTATGGAGGCTCCTCTGAAGGTACAAATGTTTTCTGAGCGTCCCCCATGTTTCCTGTGGCCGGTCAGCAAGCTTACTGTATTACATAAAGTCCCAAACTGGAAGTTTGGGTTTGTAAAACAGAATATTAATGACTGTGACACCCTGGGAGTTTTCCTCCCTGAAGGGGGTACTTTTTTTTCCTTCTCTTTGTGACTTCCAGACTTTCCCTGGCACTGCCAAAACAGAAAACAAGTACATCAGACCATCCACTCTAAATAGCACAAAAGGCCTGATGCATTTACACCCACGGCCTAGAGGCCTTTGAGCTCTAGGTGTAAGGTTTCTGCCAGAGGAACCAGTGAGACACCACCACCGAAAATGATGCTCCGTCCTACTCTAAATAGAGCAGGCGGGGTGGGACATCAGTTTGGCGGATGGGATACTCCGCCAAGTTTACGGCAGAGCACCATGTCTGTCAAACTCTAAACAATCCCCCAAGTCTTCCCCGCGCTTTAGCAATCCCTGGTTAAATTGTGCGGTTGAAGCATGTAGTCCTGATCAATTATACTGTTGGTTGCTCAGTCTGGATTGACTGGAGATGTTTGAAAGAAGCACGAGACTCCCCTCAGCGGACTGGTCCTGGGCTCCTCTGTGGATGGCGCTGGGCAATCCCCCGTTAAAAACTAGACCAGAGAGAGCTCTCTATTCTATCATATGGCGCTGGGCCTAGACACACTGTTAGTCCTCCACTTCACCCACATGTTCTTATGCAAGGTGCCTCCAGGTAGATGACTGATAACAGATATGCTTTTACACTGTGTGCATTACGACGCGTCGACCTATACAATGTGTTCCAATACTACGCACAGCTTTACAACACATGCCTTTATCCTATATTGAGAGGGTGAACCCCTCCCACCCCTTTTTGCGTTCTGGTGGTAATCCCCCTAAGTCCCTCTTTTTAATATAAACCCTCCTTACTTCCCTTTATATCTACCCACTCCTAAATCCTAAAATTACCCCTAAACTACCTTTACTACTACTACACCCCTAAACCCTAAACTCACCCATATTTCCCTTTACCTATATCCACCCCTAAAATTACCCTTTCTTCCTTTATCTCTCTCACCTCCTAACTCTAAAATCACCCTTAGCTTCCTTTGCCCGTACCCCCTTATAACCCTAATATAAAGTGAGCCAGATGGGAGATAAGCAAATGTTGGACTGGAAGGTCAAGAGAAGCAGTTCTAATTACTGTTTAAGAAATGCCTTAACTATTTATAAAAAACCTTATATAGGTGTAATTCGCATAAGTCTGCCCCTTGTTTAGCTTCCTCTAACAGTCACTGAGGATCCTTATGTAAGTACAATGCAGTAATAGTTTGTTTCTAAGTAAATAGTGTCTTTGCAAGAGTGAGAATTGTTTAATAAAGGGAAAAGAGCAAGACTTATGTTGTACTTTGATCTCCTCTTCTTGCTGCTCAGCCTGTATGAATGTGTACTGAAAAGTTAGAATGTTGATGTGAGATCAGAATGTTGGTGTGCCTGGTTGTGAGAGAAATGACAGTTGGAGACTGAGGGCCGAGCAGCAAAGAACCTGCTCCTGGTGGGGCCTTGAATTATACGTGAATATACCATCTTCCATCTATACTTGAATAAACCTCTACATGAAACTTACCTCGTGACTACGTCTGGAGTTCCTACCATTCATCTTTATTACAACTTCCAGGAGAAAAGCACAGGAAAATAGGTAGGAATAAGATACACAGAGAAAAATGTGAATAGTGGGTCAGGTGGTGGATATATAGAGTAGCAGGACATATACAGAGAGCGCAGGAAGGAGTATGGGTATGGAAAGTAGAGTGGGAAAAACGGAGAGAGTGAATAAAGACACATAAAGAAAGATGGGTAGAGGAGTGGTGAGACTAAAGAAGCTGGGAAGGAGAGGAAATAGATTGAGAAAGATGCCCACAGATGTGAAGACTGATGAATGAAAGGAAGACACAACCTCTGAAAGTAATGGAAAGATTAAGAAAAATGGAGAGTCGTGGGACGTCTTGAAGAAAAGTTGAAGATACTGGTGAGGAAACCAATGAATGAGGAAAGATTGAACGTAGACGTTGGTTATACAAATCACGAAGCAATGTAGAGAATTGAACTTATAAAGGATTAGTGCAGGCAGACCGGCTTTAGAGGGGAGGAAAGAAATTTCACGGTGGAGGAAGGTGAAGAGAAAAGGGAGCAGAGAAAGGTAGAGCAAAACAGAAACAGTGTGTAGTGATAACAGAAGAAGTTGGAGAGAGCTGGAAGAGGGGATGAGAAAGGATGTTCAGACAAATGTGTATTGATATGGACTGGGGTGAGGGAGTAACAAGATGAGAAGATTGGAGAGAGAAAAAGAGGCAGGATGGAGAGCAAAGATCCACAAAGAAGAGGAAGGTGAAGTAATAGAAGATGATGTTGAATAGACGTGTAAAAGGAAAGATAATTGATGCGAAAATAACCCTAGGCATGTATCCACGTCTGTAGGCCTGGCTAAAATGCCCAAAGCAATTTTTAGCTACAGTGGCTAGCAAAATCTAAACCCTTGAAAGGATGGAGTTCCTTTGCTTTTCTCACTGTGACAACCAGGAAAGGCAGTTTTAAGTAATATAATGTGGAACATTATAAAGGTAATGATATTGAAATTAGAGAACCCCTTTGATTGATTGATTGTGGATGAAACAGAACTGCTGATAGTAGTTTATCTGGTGTCTGTGCATGAACGGGTTGTCTTAATTCGTAACATTATTCAAGATCTAATTTAGCTGCATCTACACCTTTCTCCTTAGGATCTTGAGCAGTTAGACCATGCCCTTGAGTCAACAATGCTGAAACAAGGGAATGTCCATTGCATTGTGCTTCCATAGCAGCTGGTGATAGAACACTATCTAATGCAGGAGCCGTCCTGGCCTCAGCTGGTTGACAACCGCCAATCCTTTTGATAGAAATGTTAATTCGACCGCCCATAAGGGTCAGTAGGACCATTAGAGCAGAAGCTTGAACAGTCACCAGCTCTGCGCACATCTCTAGTTTGTCACAGGTGTTTTCTGTCCTCCCATCTGCTGTGAGATGCCACTAGACCAGCCACTGGGTTCAAGTGGCACCTATATATTAACAACAAGAGAGGGAGGATTAATAAAGGATCACTCCTATATCCCCAATCATAAATATAAGAAACAACTAAGGAATGACTTAGTGGTGCTGTGGACAAAGAATTAAAGTCAAGCACACCATAGGAAAAAACCTTCCACCATCAGTGACAAGGCGATATTGGAACCAAAAAAGGGAAATGGGTGAATACACATACAAAAGCAAAGGCAATAATTCATATTTATTTAAGAAGAACCCTCACTCACCCTAGTGGTGACATGCTTCATCATGGGGTTCCCACTGGAGGAACCGAATGTCCCTCCAGTGCTTCAGCGCCTGGTTTACAGCGGAGCAGGTTCTCGTGAAATGAACTTGATGTATGTGTTTAAGTGCAAGTGATAGTGAATTAAAAAATATTAGTTGTACCCGAAACAATTTTATTTGGTGGTCAGCTAATATTATTAAAAACAGTGTGTGGGATATTGTTAGTGGTAATATTATTGGCCACTTATATCCCTTCAAAGGTGGGTCGACATGTTTCAGCTGTCTCTATTCATTCATGCAGCTTTCTTCAGGAACAGTGACGTGAATATCCCTGGTGGTCCGCGCTCGCTAAGGCGCGTCCGACCAGTGGATGTATGTGAAAAATTGATTTTTATCAAAATTACCGGAAAGTTCGGTTTCTGCACCCTAGTATTTCCAGGGGCCCAAAAAAACTGTAATGAAAAGCACAGCATTAATGCATATTACAAAACACTCTTATTATGTACAAAATATTCAATAATACATATATCCCTTTTAGTTCCAGCATTATAAGTCACTTCCTAGTGACAACCCCTCAACCGCCCAAATTTTAGGATAAGGGAGGGATAGACTTGGGAAGGTAACTACCCTGTCTTAGCATGTAGAGAAAGAAGGCTTACTTGTTTAAGCAAGCCTTCAAAACAACATACTATCTCATCAGTTTAACATGGCCAGTAATGTTGCAAATTCTGTTTCACTGGCTATGATGAGTATTCAAATGCAAAATGGTCTCCTAGGATTGTAAAAGGTGCATATTTAATTGACCTCGTTTTCGTGGAAATCGCAGAAAATGAGACCCTATTCCACCCATGTAAAACACGAGCCAGGAATTCGGGACCCACTCGGAAAAGCAACAGAACATGGAGAGTTGCCGGTTTCTAATACTCACAGCACGAATTTATGGTGCTGTCATCAGTGGGCTTAAGCGGGGGAGGCTATTTTCACGCTACTGCCACTGTGTGAAAAGAAGGGTTGGATCGTCAGTCTCGGCGTTGGAAAAGAAATTGTAATCCGTGCCGATTTTGACAAAATGTGCCAAACTTACTTCTCTAGTAACGTCTCGCCTCCAGCAACCTACTATGTCCACTGCCGCCGCCCGGAAAGTGAGGCTACAGACGCGTAGCGTCAATAAAAGAGAGAGGTCAGAGGTTGGTCACGTGTCAGGCATGCGTCGCGTCTTAAAGGGGCGTTATCTTTTAGTTTACGACAAGACGGAGTTTGTGTTTAGAATTCGTCCCGTGTAAATTAATGAAAGGGATTCCCAAAAATGGACACGGAAAAACCCTCTACATTATTGTTAAACGCTATTTTAAAACTCATTTATAAAACACAATTATGTAACTGCCAGAGCCCCAGCCATAAATCGTATTTCACTGTTATCCTTTTCTCTCTTTTTTTCTTTAAGAGCCAGAACTTTATTGATAATGTCTTCATTTCAAATAAACAAACCAGATCTATAAAACGGCTTGCTAGGTGGACTTAAACATTATAGGCCCCTGAAGGACAAATGTTTAGGGCATTCAGAACTGCCTCATGCTGCAAAATGCGGCAAATAGTCATTGGTAGTTATTATACCTAAAATAATCGAAGCCATTTTAGAAATACATTTGAAATGTAATTTATTTAGTATTGATCAACACAGAATACTCTAATAAATATGCATAAGCATTGAGATATTGAGGGACCACGTCACAAGTAACAAAGTCTTCATAATTTGGAATCATTAATTATATCGATTCAGTTAGGTATTGAGTCATTATTCATAATAGGGAATCTCTTCCCATTCTGAAAGGATATTAAATGAAGAAGAAAGCAGGAAGACAAATATAAACAATACTTGGGGAAAGCTCTTATCTCTTCATCACTGTACCCCAAGGAATATCGTCATTAAGGCCCGTTTGATGGCTAGCCAGGCGATATATCCATCTTTGTTCTTTTTCGAACAAACTGGCCTCAGAGCCCTGGGTCAGTTGTTCGATCACAGTCCATTTCAATTCTTCTGGTGTGTGTTTCTGCTGGAAATAGTGAGATGTTAGTTTTGTATTGGTCTTGTGACAACGAATATTACTTCGGTGTTCACCGATTCTTAGCTTTACTCGTATTATTGCCTTTGCTTTTGTATGTGTATTCACCCATTTCCCTTTTTTGGTTCCAATATCGCCTTGTCACTGATGGTGGAAGGTTTTTTCCTATGGTGTGCTTGACTTTAATTCTTTGTCCACAGCACCACTAAGTCACTCCTTAGTTGTTTCTTATATTCAAGTGGCACCTCCCAGAGAGGACCTCCATTTCTACATCAGGATATGCCACTGGGTCTATTCTGCTGATGACCGCACTCAGCTGTAGTCTGTCTTTGATTGTCCATGAAAGGTAGTTGTGCTCTGCTTGTGAAGCAAAACAATACACCTGCATCTATTATGGTTAATATGGTAACCATAAACTGTTGCTTGGTATTTTCCATTTCCAGTGGTCAGTTTTTTCGATTACTTTCTGTTTCGTTACAACTTGAAAACCTTCACTTTGAGCTTGCACACTCTTAAAGTTTGCGATCTTACGCTTCCCCACCATCTTTGGCGAGAATGTGTTATCATTAATTTTGAAATCTGTAGTGGGAAGAGATTGCACCCAGGCCAGCTGGTACTTTATATAGGTGGCCTCAAATGCCACATCTCTCATCCGCACTAACTGCCGCCTGGAATGTTTTAATATGTTGTTATCAACCAGAGCTGACTTGGGGGTAAGTTCATATTGAGGGGGCAGGCACATTTGACAGTCAACTGGGCGTTAAACTTTGAACGATGTTATCCTCTTATTTATATGAAATCTGAATTTGATGTGTGTAACTTGCGAGTATTCCTCCTGTTCTTAAGTGTCTGTCTGCTCAGCTGTTAAACACAAAGCTCAGATTTTAACATTATGCGTTCTGGCTTTCAGGAACTGGTGAAACAAAAGATTAAACGTCAGCTGACCAAACAACAAAAAGCTTCCCAGAGGCGACGGTTACAGAAAGGAGAAGCAAACGTTTTCACAAAAGAGCGTCGCGACAATATGCAGAACATTAAGTGGAGCGTGGACGCTGCAGATTTTTGGGGATAACTAGAAAAATGCAAATGTTTTACTTCAAGCCCCATCATCTTTTGGATATGGGAGTAGTAACCATAAAAGAAGCATTTTTTTCCTGCGAAATAAATATATTTATATACATTGATTCTATAAAGCCTCTTTATTCTTTAAGAACATGTTGCTTTGCTGTTGAAAATTAAACAAAACTCAAAGATGCAGCGTCTCAATATTATAACCTACTGGAAGCCAAACTTGGAATATTATGACACTAGTATGATCTGCTGGCACTTTGGTGGCAAAACTAGCCTGAAATAGTAGAAATCCGCCAGGCCAAATCAGTTGTTTACTGATTGCAGAGAGCAAGTAATGTTTAGAAGCTTTTTTGTCTCCGCTATTCTGGCATGTAAACTGAAGTGGCTTATGATGGGGCTTATTTCTGAAGAACTAAGTCAGATGGTCATGTTTAAAGTTCACCATATGTGTTCTGCCACTGAGTTAGTAGCTGCAGAAACACCATCTTTAAAAGCTGAAAATGACTAGGGACCGCTAAGCTTGCAGTCTTGCTTCCCCTCTGTGCTCCAGCCGGACATGGCCCACCCACTGATCATGCCCCTTCCATCACATGCCTCATTCTCGGCCTTTACTCATTATATAATCCACCCCATGGATTTTCCTATTTTGAAGTGGGCCAGTGATGTAAATTTTAGAGATGCCACACCTAACTCAGAAATTGCCATGTCTGGACCCCATTATTTGTAGGTTAGGAAGTCTGAGTCTGTTGCCAGTACATCCATTCATGATAGACATTTAACTGCAGAATCCTTACCTTGCCGTGGCAGACTGGATCCAGAAACTTTATTAGCAATACCTTTGCGCATTGGTAGGTGGTAGAGTGCTGCTCTGCGTCTGGTTTGTCGGTTACAGATGTCACACCAGAGCTACTAGGAGACTGCACCTATGCATTCTTATGTCCGTTCTTTCTCAGACGGAAATCTGGAGCCACCAGTGCTGCCTCTGACTGACTTTTTTCCTTCAAGAAAAAAAACTTCAAAATTTGACACAGTGTGCAAATATTCAAGCCACGTTGTAACTGTCCCCAGACAATGTCCGTGACAGACACCCATGATTTCTGCCTCTGGTGCCTCACTTCCTCGCATGATACAAAGTTTTACTTGTGCTGCACTAATGTGAACTGCAAAGCCATGCGAGACCATATAGCCAAGCTTGATATCGTTGAACTCCAAAGGAAGTCGTGAAAGCAGTCTCGATCCCAGTGGAAGGCAAAAGTGTGTTTGCGCTCTTGCTCCTGAGTAGTTTTCCGGACCTCTCCACATAGAGGTCCAGGAGTTCATATAAGTCACTTAAATCAAGAAAATCCCACAAAAAATGCAAAAGGTACAAGAATGGCTTTCCACCATTCTACCATTCACACTGTTCAGTCACACAGCAGCGCGGGTACTTCTAGGTCATGGTGTCAACCCATTGAATGGACTCAAGCAGTGGTTCTTCTCCAACTTCCTGTCAAGCATACTGCTACAGAGGCCAAACTCTGCCAGCTGAGAGAGGCTAAAGAGATCTTTTTTATTACTCCCAAGAGAGCCTGCTGGAGCATTTTCATGGCCCCAAGGATCCGAGGTGGCTGCCTGTTGAAGGCCAGTTTACAATCCATCCTCTGCTGACCGTACCACTGAGGTTGGCGCCGTCATCCAGCAGGGTGCCACCGGCTCCTGCATTGGTGCAACAGCCAACCCCTCTTACGGTGCCGAGACCTACACCACAGACCAATGGACACAGGCACATACATAGGACCTAGATGCGATCATTTTATCAGATTCGGGGGCTTATCCATACCTGAACAAAGTCAGTATAGCTTCTCTGAACAGGATCCACAATACTATGACGATGATGACAAAGGATTTTTTATGAGGAGTCCATAATATTGGAGGACTTGCAAAATGCCAGTGGGTTGGACACCTCCCCTGACATTGAACTAAATTCTCCAAACCCTATGACCACAGAGGAATTCACGTCTTTTGCCACTGTCATTAGCAAAGCATTGGAAGTGTTTGTTTTGACATTGCCCATGGTGAAAGTTTAGCTAACGTCTTAACCGAAGTCCTCAAACCAGGAGCCACAAACCAGGAATCTCTTGTATCTTTTAATGAATTTCTTAAGGACATACTGGTGGGCACCTGGAAAAAGCCTGGATCTTGCCCTGAGTCAGTCGAAAAGTGGCAAGGCACACAGGCCTGCACCCGGAAGCTCGGTCTTCTTTGTGCAACATTCTACCCCGGAGAGCCTAGTGGTCCATGCATCGTCCAGTCGCCTCAACCTCAACTCCTTCTCTACCACACCACCCACCTGGCAGGGAATTCAAGAGGAAGCGAAATGTTGCAAAACACGTTTTCTCTACTACCAGCATTGCCTTACAATCTGTCAATACCTCCTGTCTCCTGGGACTGTATTTGCACACCTTGTGAGACAGAGTGGCAGACACCTTGCCAGCTAATCTAGAGGATATCCATCCGTTCTGGCATGAACCCAACCAAAGGCCTGGTCGGTCGTTGCACGGAGGATGGACATGCCGTTCCATGGCCCAAAACGTTTTGAAGCGAAGGCAGACTCTGCCTTTTAAGGAGAGCAACTCTGCCTTGTTAGAAGAGCAAGACCACCACTCTCTCGCTGGGCCTAGCTCAGCCTCTTCGGCAGTTGCCCCAACAGCAATGCCCCATTCAAAGTGTCTGAAAGAGGTATCAGCAGAGTCAATGCCAACATCTGCCTCCGCAGCAACAGGTCTCCCTGCTCCTTCGAGGGCAAGGCTGGGGAGCCAGATGACAGCATTCAGGCCCCATGGACCAAGCTCTAATCACCCTCCCCCAGCCGCTGCAAACTATTTCCATTTGTCCTTTGCAGTGCACAAATTTCCCGTAGAGGAGCATCACATCAGTCCAGTGGGTGCTCAAGATCATAAAACACGGATACTCCATACTTTTTCTGGCTTATCCCAGACATGTCACTCATACCACAACATTTGCAGGAGGACCACTTGTCCCTACTCCATGAAGAAGTTCAAGCTCTCTAGTCACTTGGCGGATAGAGAGGGTGCTGGCACCATAGGTTGGGACTAGTTGTTACTCCTGTTACTGCCTGGTGCCGAAAAAAAAAGACAGAGGCCTTCACCCCATCCTAGATCTCCACTCTCTGAACTGCTTCCTTCATAAGAACAAGTTTAAAATGCTTACTCTTGCCCAATTTCTGGCTACCCGGCATCCAGTAGACTGGATGGTGTCTCTTGATTTGCAGGTTGCATACTTCTACATCCCCATTCAACATTCCCCCATATAATACCTGAAGTTTCAGGTAAGCTAAGAGCACTTCCAGTTCTTGCTCGCTTTTGGCCTGACCAGTCACTTCAGGTGTTCTCGAAGGTGATGGAAGTTGTTGCAACCCTTCTGTGGATGTTGGGTATACCAACTAAAGGTGGGCTTGCCATACACAGGCCTAAACAACCTCCAGATCTTCGCCAACCTGTTAACATATTTGGGTTTCTCCATCAACGCGCAGAAGTCACATCTAACTACTTCATGGTGGCTCTCCTTCATTAGAGTCATCCTGGATATGGTGCTTCTTCAAGCTATTCCTCCACCTCAATGAGTGCAGGACATTCGATCCATGATCCCAATGTTTCAACCCTTGACCTGGGATTTATGGATAGCAGCTCTGAGTCTTCTGGGCCTCTCGACATCCTGCTTCCTGCTTGTGGACCATGGCAGGTAGCACATGCCTGTTCTGCAGTGGACTGATGTCTCAGTGGGGTCAACACCAAAGGCAACCTGTCAGACTCCATCCAGATGTCAGAGCCTGTAAATGTCTACAGTGGTGGCTTCCAAATTGCAATTGGGCCAGTGGCAGGCCCTCGCCTTACCCCATCCAGTGCTAATGGTTGTGACTGGTATATCCGTTGCTGGGTTGGAGGAGGGTGTCATCTGGGAGAGGTGGTGAGAAGAGGACTCCGGTCTCTGTCAGAAGTTACTCTCCACATCAAATTGTTGGAGTTGTGAGTGATTCTCTGAACACTGAAAGCTCCAAATCCAACTATCAATGGGGAACCAGTGCAGGTTCTCATGTACATGAATGCCATGTGGTACTGCAACAAACGGTAGAGTGCAGTTGTGGTTCCTGTTCCAAGAAGCCCTACGACGTTGGAAGCGGCTGACTGCTCAGGGCATCTCCATGATTGCCTAACACCTGGCGGGATCTTTAAATTCCAGGGTGGACTAAATCAGCCAGCGGTGCCAAGAGGATCATGAATGACAGTTACACTTTGGAGTAGAACTGGTTGTTTTCCAGCAATGAGGAGAACCCTGGCTCAATCCATTCTCTACTGCAGGGAATGCACAGTGCCCAGACTTTTGCACATTGGAGTTCCCAAGGTGGCTGTTGTATTCTGAGTTGGTGCTCTCCCTTTAAGACTATCATTCTTTTTAGAACTTTATTGTAAGGGTGTTCTACATCCTAGCTTGTAAGGGCAGTTGCCTGCTAGCTTGGAGAGGGACGCCAGCTTATCTCTGTTATACTACATTATTTATTAAAAACAACGAAAAAAGGTTTATAAGAAGATGCTGAGAAAAGAGTCTGGCATATAGACAAAAGGAAGTACAAAAAAGAAAAGTGATGAGTCAATTCAAGAAAAGAAACAAGAGTTATTAAAAGGAAATATCGAAAGCAATAACATGGGGAAGCAGTTCTTGTGAACAGAGTTTGTCCTGAGACAAATATTAACTAAGGGAAGTATTGAAAAGAAAAGCGTAAGGGTGAATTTATAAAAAAACAAAAGAAAGATCTGACAGATAAAAAGAGTAAATATGGAAAGTCATAATCTTACTTAATTTACATGGAAGTACCGGCATCTTTTTGATTACATCATTTGGCGATTGTTGAGAAGAAGAATCTAAGCGTGCAACTTTTAAGAAAAAGAGTGAAATGATGTAATCAAAAAGATGCCAGTACTTCCATGTAAATTAAGTAAGTTGTTGATAAGATAACAAGAAAACCCCATCAGGAGCAGTGGCCCTCTGTGGGAGACTTCTGTATGGTATGAGAATCCTGTATGCTTTCTGCCCCTCCCTCTGCTGCTCAACATGCTGAAAAAGTTCAGGATAGACCAGGCCAAGTCATCTTATTGGCTCTGGGAAGAGCCAAGAGAGTGTGGTACCCACATCTGTTGGCCATGAACATTTGTCCCCAAATCTGGCATCTGCGGGAGAGAACTATTGTCACAACACCTCAGCCAGGTCTTACACCTGAGCCTGCACACCTCCATGTCGTTGAGAGTGAGTGGGGAAAGTTGGTTATCGATCATCCTCTGTCATCTGTATTTTTAAGAGCGCAGGGAGAAGTGGTCCCTCCTTCATGTTTAACCCTTACAAGCAAGACATCCTTCTGTTTTTGTCTTTCATTCGTCCAGCAAGGCCTTGCTGTGTCCACAATTAAAGGTTATTTGTCAGTCCTTTCGGCCTTCTTGTGTTTACCGGGTCAGCCTTCTTTTTTCAAGTCACCTGTTGTGATAGCTCTTTTAATGGGCTGACCCAAATGTTTCCACAGACCCCCTTTATGATGGTGCAGTGGTACCTAAATGTGGTTGTCACTTATCTAATGGGTGCTCCATTCAAACCTATGCATAGTTCTTCCTTAACCATCTGAACTGTGTTTCTTATTGCAATCACACCTGCTAGATGAGTAGGTGAACTCCAGGCTTTGTGTATCCAGCAACTATACACGTAGTCTTTCCAAGACAAACTGGTCCTTCAGACAAAGGCGGCTTTCCTGTTGAAGGTGGTTACATCCTTCCATATTTGGCAGTCCACCACCTTGCTGGATTTCTGTTCTCCAACATACTCCTCTAAAGAGGAGGAACGACTTCACCAACTTAACATCAAAAGGGCTCTTAGCTATAAAAAAAACCAAAAAAAAACGGGGAAAACAGTACAGCAAATGTAGAAAAGGCAGAGGCACATATATCATTTACAGCAAGTAATGTTTCTGAGTAAACCCATTATAACGCATATGACACTGTGTCTGAAACAAATATACAACATTTGGCAGGTGACCCTGCATAGTTCACAAGTCATTTTGCCTGGAAGATCAAGTGCCCCACATTTGTAATTGTTTACTGGCACATCCTTCTCTATTTATCAATCAATCAGATATTTGTAGAGCGCGCTACTCACCCGTTAGGGTCTCAAGGCGCTGGAGGTGCGGGGAGCTGCTACTCCTCGAAGAACCAGGTCTTGAGGTGCTTCCTGAAGCTGAGGTGGTCCTGGGTCAGTCGTAGGTGGGTGGGGAGGGAGTTCCAGGTCTTTGCTGCCAGGTAGGAGAACGACCTTCCTCCGGTGGTGGCTCTGCGGATCCGTGGGATGGTGGCGAGGGCGAGGTTGGCTGAGCAGAGCTGGCGGGCGGGGGTGTAGAACGTGAGTCGGCTGCTGAGGTATTCCGGGCCCAGGTTGTGGAGTGCTTTGTGAGCGTGGGTGAGCAGTCTGAACGTGATTCTTTTACTGACTGGAAGCCAGTGGGGATTTCTCAGGTGGGTTGAGATTAAGCATGGGCGGAAAATCCGTTTCGCTCGCGGATTTTGCGGATTTTCGGTAAATTCGCAATCCGTGAGATTCGCGAATCTCCTGCAAAATCCGCAAATCCGCGAGCAGCGGATTTTGCTCGCACTGCTCGCACTGTTCGCGTGAGTTCGCGGCTTCCCAGTACAACTTCGCGCCCCGCGAATACGTGCAAAATTGCAGAAATACGATCTTAGCAAAACTGAAACTACTTACCAGGTTCAAAAGTTCAGGCTCATCATTAGTAACCATTTCCTGTAGTGCTTCCTGAGGGGCCCCTCCAGAGTTCAGTTGCCAGTTGCAACTATTATGTGACCCTGCTCTGAACCTCAGAATAGTTACACATATGCCAAAAAGGTCCTGAATTACAGCTAAGGGAGACAAGCAGGAGCCAGGCTGGAAGTTCAAATCCATTAATCAGCCCCTAATTCATTATTGTCAGTTGGGGCAGGGCAGGTGTTGTAACTAATTTTACAACAATGAAAGCACTTAGCAAGTGCAAAAGATCACTAATCAGGAAGCACTAAGGAAGCAGGTGCCAGCTAAAAAAATATTCTGTGACACATTAATCAGCCCCAAATTAATTCAGGTCACTTGAGGCAGGGAAGGTGTGCTTGCGTTGCCACAATAATGTACACTGCCTGGACAACCAGAGGGTGCTGTGATGAAACAGAGGGTGGCATGGGTGGGCCAGAGGGTGGCATGAGTAGTCAGAGAGTGGCAGTGGTGACAGAGAGTGGCAGTGATGAAGAAGAGTGTCCCAAACAGGCTGGACACGTAGAAACAACAAGTTCGCGAAACTTGCGACCCGACAGGTAAGTTCGCAATTTGCGAAATTGTACAAAACCCTCGCGAACTGGCAGAAACCCGCGCAAACACAAAAAAAAATCTGCAAATTCGCGAGAATTCGCTGATTTTGCGGATTGCGAGTTCGCAAATCCGCAAAATTCGCGAACGTGAGATTCGCAAAATTCGCCCATGCTTAGTTGAGATGTGGCTGTGTTGGGGGATGTTGAGGATGAGTCGTGCGGAGGAGTTTTGTATGCGCTGGAGATGGTTCTGGAGTTTGGTGGTTGTCCCAGCGTAGAGGGCATTCCCGTAGTCCAGTCGGCTGGTGACGAGGGCCTGGGTGGCTGTTCTTCTGCTTTCGGTGGGGATCCATTGGAAGATCTTCCGGAGCATACGCAGGGTGTTGAAGCATGAGGAAGAGATGGCGTTTACTTGTCTGGTCTTTGTGAGCGAGGAGTCCAGGATGAAGCCCAGGTTGCGTGCGTGGTCTGTGGGTGTCGGTGCGGTGCCCAGTGCCGAGGGCCACCAGGAGTCGTCCCATGCTGAGGGGGTTTGTCCGAGGATGAGGACCTCTGTCTTATCCGAGTTGAGTTTGAGACGGCTGTGCTTCATCCAGTCAGCTACCTCTTTCATTCCTTTCTGGAAGTTCGATTTGGCGGTGGCTGAGTCCTTGGTGAGGGAGAGTATCAGCTGGGTGTCGTCGGAGTAGGAGATGATGTTGTATTTTTGTGCAATGGTGGCGAGGGGGCTCATGTAGATGTTGAAGAGTGTTGGGCTGAGAGAGGATCCTTGGGGTACGCCGCAGATGATTTCAGTTGCTGAGGATCGGAAGGGGGGGAGGCGGACTCTCTGGGTTCTGCCAGTGAGGAACTAGGTGATCCATTCCAGAGCCTTCCCCTGGATGCCCGTGTTGTTGAGGCGGTGTGCTAGGGTGCGGTGGCATACGGTGTCAAAGGGTGCAAGAGGTCCAGGAGGATGAGGGCGGCTGTTCCTCCGTTGTCCATCAAGGTTCTGATGTCGTCACTGGCTGCGATGAGGGCGGTCTCGGTGCTGTGGTTTGCACGAAATCCGGACTGGGAGGGGTCGAGCAAGTTGTTGTCCTCAAAGAAGGCGGTCAGCTATTTGTGGACGGTCTTCTCGATGACTTTGGCCGGGAAGGGGAGGAGCGAGATGGGCCGGAAGTTCTTGAGGTCCCTGGGGTCTACGGTGGGTTTTTTCAGGAGTGCATTGATCTCAGCGTGCTTCCAGCTCTCCGGGAAGGTGGCTGACGTGAAGGAGCTGTTAATTACGTTCCGTAGGTGGGGTGCGATGATGGTGTCGGCCTTGTTGAAGATGTGATGGGGGCACGGGTCTGCGGGGGAGCCGGAGTCCATAGTGTTCATGATGGGGATGGTGTCTTCACTGCTGATGGGGGTCCAGGAGTTGGTGGTGGTGGTGGGGGTCGTTGGGCTGTTATCCGGGGGTGGCGATTGGGGTCCAAAGCTGTCTTGTATGTCTGTGATCTTGCGGTGTAAGAACGTGGCGAGGGAGTTGCAGAGGTCTAGCGAAGGGGTGATGTTGTTGCTGCTGGCGTCAGGGTTCGAAAACTCTTTGATGATGCTGAAGAGTTCCTTGCTGTTGTGGGTGTTGTTGTCTAGTCATTCCTTGAGCGATGTCCTCTTGGTGTTCCGGATCTGCTGGTGGTATTCGCGGGTGGCGCTTTGAGGGCTGTCCTGTTCTCCGTTCTTTGCGCCAGGTCTTTTCGAGAGTGCGGCAGGATTTCTTTGCGACTTTGAGGGTGTCTCTGAACCATGAGGGTTTTCTGGTGGTGGTCTTGCTGTGGGTGTTTTTTAGTGGAGCAAGGTCGTCGGCGCAGTTGGTGATCCAGTGTGTGAGGTTGAGGTTGAGTGCTGCGGTGTTGGCGTCAGGTGTGTTGGTGTCAGCGGGTGGGTTCTGGCCCAGCGATGTGGTAAGCTGGTCCGTGGTGACTTTGCTCCAGCATCTGTGGGGACTCCAAAGCGTGTGGTGGTGAGATGTGGTGAGATTTATATACCTCCTAAACAGTACTTTTCCAGTAGTCTTTGGGCCACACCCCCATGCCACTTAATGCCTGACAGTCTTTTTGGTTTTGTGTCTGTTTTTCCCCTCCATCATCCAGTGCAACCTTAGGGTCCATCTTTGCAGATATTTGAAAAATTTTAGTCAAAATGTTGTGTGTGTTCTTTTAATAATAACTATTTATTGGGCATGACCATCCCATATGGTATAAGGACCGCTGGGGATCACCACGTGTACATGCTGGTTATTTGGCTCTCCCCAGTTTAAAAAGTCTGTCTGGACTGTATTATGTCCTCTGAAAGTAATGTAAGTGGATCAGTCTTCGATTAGAGGAAATGGAAAACATTTGAACGGCCATCTTGGCATTCCGCCATTCGTCGTCATCCACCTCGCCTCTGTCTGGTTTCCACGCAGATCGTGTACTCTGTAATGTGTCCAGGCAATAAAGGAAAGATGATCAGTACAACTTCAAAATCCCAGATTTGGGGCCAGATTGTTCAGTATTAATTGGGACTTCAGCTGGTTATATTCCAGTACATCTTCCAAGTCTGCTCTGTAAGTGTCCATCGTATGGCTGAACTGAAGGTATTCTTTTTTTAAAACTTTGATTTATGCAGTTAAAATTCTTCCACTAAGTGTTCACTTGTAACTATATGGTCCCCGTTCCATACGTCACCCAGTTTAGAGATGCCAATCAAAGTAATTAGTGTTACTTGTTTGACTGGTGCCTGCCGAATGAGTAGTTAGAGCAGTGAGTTTATTATTCCGTTATATGTGAATCTAAGCTGTCTACCAGCACAAGAGCAGCAGCCTTTTGGAAGCCAGAATGGAGGATGTCCTCTGTATAGTAAATTGAGTATGCGTAGCTTTTTAACTGTTTAAAGCTCCAACACCAGGAAGAAGTTTTGATGGTCTCTGAACAGCCAGTCGCTAATTGGCACCACTTGACCCCCATGTAATAGATCCATAAGTCTGGAGTACTGAGGTCACCATTGTATGCTAGAAGGGTGCATTTGGTATATAAGACCCTAGGTACTTTGCCCAACTAAAGGAACTTGGAGACCAATGCCTGGGTGTTGTGAAAAAGGTTGTCAAAGTATGTATGTGTAGTTTTGCAGCACATATAAAAAGTGAGGTAGATTCATGTTTTTATGCAGCGCGGCTCATCCCATGATATTATGGGGGTAGTGAGGCCCATGATTCAAAGTGAGAGCAAGTGCTACTAAGGATAGGAGAATGTTTGTATCCCAATCCTCCTGGTGATCAACTGTGAAGTGCATACCGAAGTATTAAAAAAGGCCATCTGTAGTCTTGCTTAAAAAATGCCATGGGGAAGTGGCGTACCTGTAACTTATCAGGTGAACGTACTGTGTTTTCTTCCAGTTTACTGTGAGGCTAGAAGTTGCCATATGAACCTCTAGCATTTGAACCCGATGAGGCCGTGTAACCCTGGCCTCTTAGTTTTTATATCGGTTGCATCAGAGTATAGACCAAGACAACCAGTTTTTCGTTGGCTTTTCTGAAGCAAAAATCGGAAAAGCAGTGCCGAAGAGAACCATTTCCCCAGTGATTGCTCTGTGCATAAAAGATGTGCTATGGGCTAGCCTATAAGCATCCCACAGAAATCTTGGATGCTCGTTCCACTGGAGCGAAGGCTGCCACCACTGCGCTGGCCTGCAGTGTGCCAGTCATGGACATTTGCCAGGCCCTTCCTTCAGTTTTGCCTTTTCTGGTAGAGACTAGCTAACTGCAGATAATTCACAGATCCACCCTCCTCCCTGTTATTTGTAATGGGGTCACATGATCCAGTAATGAGAACCCAAATCTCTGGACACGGCTCCTCTGATTTCAATGGCTCTGTGTCCGACGGCATGAACGAGATGAGAAAGAATAAACTGACTTCAGCACGAGATGGTGGCGGTCTCAAAGTGGACCTGATGTCACATCTGTAACAGACTGACTTGATGCGGAGCAGCACGACACCACCTACCAACTCACAAGGGAATTGCTTGTAAAGTTTCTGAATCCAGTCTGGCACTTGGGGATACTTACAAGATGCAGAATCTGCAGTTAGATTGAGTATGTACCAGAAAAGGTGCTACTGAACTTGTTCTTTGGGGAGATTTTGTCGAGTACAACTGTGTTGTTTTGGGTGTATGAGCCAACACCAATTTTTGCGGGCTTTTAAATCAACTTCCCCTAGATGTAATCATGTTCATAAGGTGTTTGAAATTGAGTGCCAGAACGTGTTTGGCCAGTCTTCCACAATCTGACTTCACCCCGCTATTTTTAAGGGTTTACATCACACCCTTTGGCTGCAAAGAGATGGTTTCATCCTTCGCATACCCCCCTCAGAACATTACATATAGTAGCTTTGTAAATCAGAGTGCTCCACTATATATTGCACGTTTTTTAAATAAACTCAATCTGCAAGATTAAATTCAGCACTTGGAGATCGCAACTGTTATCATAGTATGCCAGCATTTTGTTTGTTAACACAAGGCATTTTTACTAGCAGGTTTAATTTTAGGTCATCCATTGCAATAACAGGTATCAGTAGAAGCGTATGCGTCCTGTGGGCTCTCTTATAGACTTACTATACACCTAAGCCAAAACTCCAACTATGGGCGTTAGATTTTGGTGTACGTCTAAATGAAACCCCCTTTCCTGGTGCAGTAGATGTGTGCTTCCATCATCATACATCTAGCCTTACCACAAGGTCATCAACACTAGGCAATATCCCACTTATCATCAGAATTTTTGCTGTCCCTCGCTAGTTCCATATCATCACGTCCGACAAAACTCTAAAGCCATCATCATCACCCAGGAGTCTTGGATAACACTACTTACCCATACCAAGACCTAGATATCTCCCCCTTTTGCAAAGGCATTCCAGGCAATCAGCGAAGAATCTTGGTTTCACTTTCTGTCCAGTGCTGTATATTTGAAGGAGATAGTTGAACTGAACCAGTTGATGCCTAGAGAACTGAATCAGTTGATCACTAGTGGAAGGAACCTCATCAATAAGCACCAATTGTGCTTCCACCAATCGCCATCTGTCATTTCTCCTATATAAATTCCTTATCCTTTTTACCTCGAGCCTGGTGCATTGAACACAAGCTACGTAGACAATCTATATTTTCTTGCTTTCTGGTCGATTCCCTGTTAATTTTATCTTATGTCCATCAATGCCTCCATTCCATTTTATTAAGCACAGAGGGCTTGTCTCCGTTTGAGATATCTAAGAAAAACAATATAAACTGTTGTGTAGCTTATAGTCCAAATTATAACTGTTCTTGGAAATAGTCCTCCCTAGATATATTGATTAGGCCCCATTCTTGAAACCCCTCCGCAGTTGTCTCCTGCTTTAGCCACTGTGCCGCCCATAGGGAATTTTATGCAGTTAATCTGTCGGAGTTGGGCTAAAGGCTGGGGCAGTCGACCTCAAATCTGGGGAACCGGGTTCAAGTCTCGGCAAGGACGCACAACATCCTCTGATCCTGGGCAAATCACTTAATCTCCCCGTGCCTTACAAAAAATGAATGTGTCCTCATGTAAAGCAACTGGTGCTCGTGTAAAGCGCTCTGATACCCGATGCCTTCGGGTCAAGTTCGCGTTGTATAAAAATCCGTAAAAAAAAGCCATCACCTTTAATTATTCGCACCAACTGCGGAGCACAACTTGTGGTGTAAGGATGCTTTTTTGGGAGTCATCTGTTGCATAGGATGTACCGGAGACTGAAGCCATCTAGCGAACAGTGTTCAAGTCACACCGCTGGGTGATCTCTCTGCATGAATGCATGATCAGGTGTAGCAGGTGTACTGATTGTATTGTAAACATCTGCATCCCCAAACCTATCTTGTAAATAGATTGATGGATCTTATTGATTGATGGCTGCTTCTGTAGCTTTCAGTACACGCGTCATATTCTATCCAGAGAGCAGTTTATGTTCCAGTAGAGAGCCGTAATGCTTGAATATAACTTGAGGAAGCAATAAAATCCAGAGCTAGATGAGTTTAGTGCCGAATGTCCCCACTGTCATCTTTTTGAGTTCAACCACATTACAAATAGCAAAGGTTCCCTGAAGGCAATCGGAATTGCTGCATTGATGGGATGGAAGCTTGATTACTGTTCAGCATTCCAGATACGTATGCTGAACAGAGGTTGGGAAGTTCACTTGCTGAGAAGGCATCAATCCAGTCTGGAATGCTGAACGACCAAAAGGATTTTCGAAGGATGGGATGATAGTAATGCACGCTAGACAAGCATGCAATGCGGTGTGTGTTAAACAGATGAGCACCTATGTCCGCTAATAATGAGCCATATCATTCTGTCGGAGGGGATGATTTATTAAGGGGAGGAGGCAGGAGGGGCCAGGAGGACTCAGCGCACAGCTTTCAGAAGCCGCGCTGGCGAGACCGTGAGTGAGAACTAAGGGGAATAGGGTGGCTTAAATTGCACCGGGGCTGTCCTGGACCTCTTGCTCTAAAACAGGAAAAAACATACATATGAGCTTTTGGAGACTGAAGCTTGGAGTTGTACAATTTATTTGAAGACACAGCTTCTAGAAATATTCAGTGATAGCATAAAAATCATATAGTACTTGGTCCTGTACCCAGCATTCTCTTGAAAGTCACATGGACCAGTACGAATTTACAAAGTACAGTTTACAGCTGCCATGAGAGAGAGAGAGACTATACTTTAAGTACACTTCTGAACTGAGGTAGATAGCATTGAAAAGGTTAAGCACATATTATTGGGCACACTCACCACTGCATGTATGATGTCCTGAAAGTATAAGTTCAAAGACTTTAAATGCAGTGTGGATAAAACAAAGTCAGAGAAAGCATAACATTTCAAATAATGGAATACAACTTTAAATGCAACAAGGAAAAAGCATTTCATTACAGCAGAATATACAATGGAGTAGAATCTTAAGTACATGAAACAGGGGCTATCTCGAGTAACCCCTGGGAAAAACTCTTGTCCGCCACCCATGTGCTGACAGAGAGTAGTTCAACGATAATCGGGCGGACCACCCTTTTATACTTGTTCAGGGGTGAGGGGCCTATGGTCACGCTATATTACGTCACCTCGAACCACATATCCTTCTATCGCCTCTCACGCCCCTGCCTGGTGACTTTCCCATCATTAGTGTAGATGGGACTACCTTCTCGTAATTGTGTGGCAAGTACACTAGCCTAGACTGAGTTCCTGCCATTCTGATTGGAAGTTTGTCATTATTCACAAATGTGTTATTATTGTTTTGAAGGGTTCTATTCATGTGTCAATCAGGCAGTCTGCGATAATACTTCGCCACAGTTATCCTCAGTTTATCGGATATCTTGCTTGACGTAGCTGTGGTGGGAACTTCCCTTATCCTATTCATGGCTTAGGAGGGGGACGTGGGGCATGTTGCAAGATTTATAGAGGAACTTGACTTCTGCTGTTTGTGAGAAATATACAATGAGGTGGGGCCTGGTAGGGGTGCGGGTCCTTGCAGGCAAGAGCAGCTGGGTGAATCTTGGGTCAGACTTGCTTTCTTCTTCTGTTTAAGCTAAGAGAAAATGGCAGTGCCCAGGGCAATGTAACTGAGGCCTGTAACCTCTAAACAGCAGGGCCCACACAGGGGTCATGTTGTGCAGGTGACAGGTGTGTCCTTGGATAGCTGTGCAGGTAAAAATTCTTACTCCAACATTCCCCCCTTAAGTTCGAAATTCGAACTTTATCAAATCATCTTCAAACACCATTCGAACTGTATACTTAGCTGGAGATGGGGGGTGGCCAGGGCAATTTTATGAAGAATTTGTTCCCAAACCCTCTTCTGGTCCAATCTCGTACACATGATCTCATAGGGAGGTATTGACTTTCAGAGGGGAACTGCGCTGAGTGAGGGTCAGGGATGGTACGCTCTATGTTCAACATTGCTATCTCTACATCTTCCCCTTGTCCCATGCGTGTACCTGTGTAGTTCATCTTAACTATCTTAGACCTTAATCTTCCAACATAATGCAACATAATCTGTGTTCAAAATTACACAACCACAAGCACACATAATATAGGCATTATAAAATTTAGTACTGCAGATAGCCATGAAGGCATCCAGTCCAAATTGGACCAATTACTTAAAACATCTGCTTCTGCACTTCCATCCTCAGGCATCTGTCTCCCCAAATTGTCCAAGTCCTCAATGGCCTTTGTAAGTGTTCCGTTATCAGCATCATCGGCCAAAATGAAGACACAGCAGGACTATTTTCCCATTCTGTCGCATCCACCACTATTCATCGCAATTAACTGGTCTAGAACATAGCTTTGTTCCAGAACCATTAGTCTCAAGGGTCGTAGTTCTTCTTCCACGGCGTTGAACCCATCACGGGTGTTGTTAACAAGCTGCATCAGTTCATATCTTGTTACTTGGAGCCATTGAGCATTGGCTTTTGTCTGGAACATGGGGATCGCTCCCCCAAAGAAAAGTTCAGCATAGTTGAAATCTTCCGAAATCTCATGGAATGTGTCATCTGAGGAGTACTTATTGATTTCTCTTTTTCGGTGGTGGGGCAGGGTGACATCACCTGCCATTGGGTGTGTGTGGATGCGGGAAATGTTCACTGCTGGGACGACGAGATGCCATTCATGCATCGTCAAGATAGAACAAAGTCCTTGCCATTGGGGAGGCAGCTGCAGATACATATTTTCTCCGCATATCCAATAGATGCCAATGAGGATGGACGTGCTGTACTTCGAGTCCGAATTAGTACTAGTGCTCTTGTAATTGGCATTCCTGCCCACAGGTACCGTTCCATTACCTAGGAAGCAAAGGAGAGGAGACTTTAGCTTGTATTCTTTTTCCCGTGTGTATGGTGTACCCTCACTGGACATGTATCTTCTAGTTTCCCTACCCCATATCTCATCACACTCTCTTTCTGTCTCCACATTTAAATTATTTTTGTGCTCTTGTCCTATAGCTGTGCTACCTAAGGAGGCTGCCTTACATATTATGTCATGTGGACCATTCCACTTATTGTCGAAATAAATGTTGGCCTTCAGGTGCAGAATAGGTCTCCACTGACAAGGGCATGTGTCATGGGTGTTGTTACATCGGTGATGTTCAGGTGAGTGGCATTTGGATGGGGGTGTTGGGAAGGTGAAGTACCCTATTTTCTTATAGTGATGTTCCCAATCCTGCATTATGTCGGCAGGTACTTTCATATCACGGTAAACCTCCATTCTCCTTTCTATTTCCAATGTATTGGTGATGTCCCTAAATGTTCTCATACTTGTCATCCCACTCTGTTGTATTTACAAATGCATCATCCACTTTGGCTGAGTGGAGCTGTATCTGCCCATGTATGCGGCAAAGAAACAAGTGTGAAAGACATTTGGCTGTGGGTGGTGGGACTTCTTTAGGAAAGATCAATTCATCTGTGGCTACAGCGTGTGGAATGTGAGAACATACAAAGCATGACTCATTTGTGGCCTTTCTTCCCACCTCCCTCATGTCTCTGTACCACATGTTATCTAACAATGCGTTATGGGTACCATCATTCTGTACTGACATACCAGGGCGCTGGGAGGAAAAATCAGGCATAGAGTGCTGGTCGAAGGTGTAAACAACTGTGTCTTGGAGATTACTAACCCAGTCTGCCATAAGTCGGGTATGCTATGTATATCTAACTGGCACTATCTCGCTACTCATTCTATGTCTAAGACTTCTTGTATTTTGTCGGGATCGTCTTGGGGTACCTGGCACAGTGGGGATCAAGATGATATCGAGTGTCAAGTCCCTTCCTGTAGGGTCAGCATGGGGTACAGAAGGTGTCAAGACAGGCACAGAGGTGTCATAGTTACTACTGGTGCTTATCCCAGTTTGCTTGTTAGCAGGAAGTGTCTTGTGCATGGGAAGCTCTGTGGTCGTTACAAATCTAATATTGCTAGTATCTTCTCTCTCTCTCTCAGATTGCACTGCAAACCAGTGGAATGCTGTTACTAAACTACAAACATAACAAAGAAAATAATTATATTTGTACATATCTTATTAATTAAAATCTTGACATGGAGCGTTGTTCTGTTGCTGCGTCTCAGTCCGTAGGCCATCATACGATCTTCACATTCTTGTAAAGTCTGTGGGTACATGATGTCTTCAATGTTCAGATCTTGGATGGTGACGAGTGGAACCTCAAAAAGTTCATTTGCAAGTGTTTGTTGAATTTAAAGTCTCTCCACTTCCGGACTGCTCCTTTTACAAAGATGTGTGTCCCAAAGCAGATAGGCGGAAGTTCATCAGAGATAGGACCCTTGTTCTTTTCTTCGATATCTGGATGGAAAGGAACTTTGGAGCACGCATTAGTGCACATAAATGAACAACGATTCATCGTTTATAATATCAGAAGAGGGCCCAGTATCTTAATTTAAGTCTGGTGGAGGGAACAACCATATTCATTGATCTGTCAGTGACAAGCCGATGAGATGTGATGTGATGATCAGAGCTGAGAGTCTTTCTAAGCGTAGACAGAGCAACGAGAAGGCAATATAGCCATTCCTTCCCAATTGTGGCACTTATCTTACTGATCTTGGCTTTGAACAGGCCTAACATTGTCGCCACTGTCACTGCGGGTCACTGCAACGGCATCCAGTAATCCTCAGTGACATATGACCTCATGAAGTAGGAAGTTAGCTGCGGCCTTTGCGTCATAATGAACACATGGTCCAACTTAAATCCACCGTGAAAAAGGGGCACACCACTAACATGATGTGTCTTATTATTAGGCATCTGTCAATCATGTCTACATAGTTAATGTGGAGCTCTAAAAAGGACCCTAAAAAAGGATACAAAGGGTTGTATCTGTTCATGTGCACTGGGGATGAACCACTCTGTCTGCAAAGCTGTGGACATGATATCATGTGAGGCCTGTGTAGGAAGGTGCAACTGACTGAGTGCTATTTGCAGAAGGGCCTGTGGCATGACAGGTTTTCCTATCATCGTCTGTCAGCAAAAAAAAATATGAAATATCCTGTTGTACTCCCCTCTCTTTCCTCAACTTTTTTCTTCAGGTGGGGCACTTCTCTGTGTCTCTCTAAGGTGCAGCTGCGCAATGAAATCATAGTGCTGTGTATTACCAATAGTGTATGGGCATGATGTATCTTCTTGCACTGTTGAGGGTGTATTTTGGGCAAGCAGAATGGGGGGGCACAGTCAGTTTGTGCTGGGGATAGAGATGGTGCATGTCCGGGCCTTCTGGCTACTGCTTTCATATTCATAATTCAGATATACGACCACCTCTGTCGACTACAGGAAACCTTTTTCCTGTTTGGCTCTACGCCCAGAATATGCACTTGGCCAGGAAAGCTACTTGTGAACGCGGTCCGAAAATAAAAACAACCCTGTTGGCTTTTCAGTTCTTTTTAATATCTGAAAACATGTGCTGTTTCTATTTGCAATATGTAAAATATACGAATCGTATTATAGAAATAAAGATGGCTTATTTGTAATGCACATGTTCACTCAGAATGGTATATTTATGATAAACAGCAGATCCCATTGTTCCCAACTCAAGGTATTTCTTGAATCCACCTTAGAAGGATGAAATGCTCAATGGGCCTAGCAGCACATGATCTCATGTCTACATCTGAAAAGAAATGCGATGCAACTAGTGTGCATTCCATTCCATCATTTTATATCTTTCTTGTGCCTGTGTCAGCTGCTGCTGAATTTTAGGTCGTAAGAATAAATAATTTTAGTTAGTTGCTCTATTTTGCAATATTTGGCGATATATACAGTGTGAATTATATTTGACCATTCACATAACATAACTATCTATTTCTGAACAAAAATGCAAACATAGAACTGACAGTCTGCGTGCACTTGGGAACCGAAAAGGGCATTGTGCCTTTTTCATTGAAACATATTCTTATCTTTCATATTTAATTTGGCCATCAGATCACGTGGACTGTGGTGCATGAAGTAGACGCTCCTCAATAACTTTATCTCCTATTTCTATTCGTACTTGTTCTGTGAAAGGGACCCTTAATATCTTTTCAGAGAAATCTAGTGTGTTTGCGCTCTAGTTGGAAGTGGGCAGTGCCCTCCCCTTGATGCAGGAGAATATGGCACCTGTGTCAATCAAAAAAACTATACGTGTTGTTGTTAATCATGACATTCACAACTGGGTCCTCTCTAATCTTTGTGAGACATGACAACAAGGGACACACTAGAGTTGTCTGTGGGTTTATCCTGACTTGAATTGCCTCCAGCCTTGTGCTGCTGGATGGTGCCCTGTGAAACCGAATCAATGGGGGGCAGGACTGAAGCTCCTTGTGATACAGGGGCTTGTGTCAGGGGCACCATTTTGTACACAGGCATGTGTTGCTGAGGTACCTGTTGTATCTGATGTGTTGTTACCTGTGTGTTACCTCCTGGTATATTTAAGGCACTTTGTGAAACATTGGTGACAGTAGTCACTTGACTCACTGGTGTATCTAGCCTAACTGCATCAAGATTTTTTCTTTTCTTTAATTTCTGCTGTTCTAATTCAGCAGTTGTGTTCTCAATAGCTAATTGCCTTATTTGTGACATTAGAGATCCGATGTCTGAGACATCTGGAAACTTCTGGCGCAGTTCGTTCCATAGCGCTGATCTTATTTTATTGAAAGGATCACCATCTAATTCTGAATTAGTGGTGCAAAGCCTGGTGTTGATGCGTGAAAACATATCCTCTGCATCCTTTCCAATCAGGGATGTGAGTAGTCTTTTCATATTCCAAATAGCCAATGACACACTTGAAGTGTCATTTTCAAAGGCTTCTATCCACGTTCCCGCACCCTCCATGAGGGGTGGGAGTTCTCTCTTCAAATTTTCTTTGTCCATTAGGGACCAAGTTACTGAGGTAGGGGGGTCATTGACCTCCTTGGACAGCAGGGGCAGCTGGTGTGTTACCCCTGTGGGTCTTGTGTGACAATACCTGCGTGCGTATTTCTTCCAGACCCTTAGGCCTTCGCGCATGTAGGTATAGTTCCAATCGTCATTTCCTTTTCCCTGCAATATACATTCTTCAGCAGTGGCCATTTCATCTGGCTCAAAGGAACCCTCTCGGGGCCAAACCTTCATTTGAGATGCATTTGTTTCTGTCCAGTCTGCCAATTTATCTGAGAATGGATTGACATAAAGGTCACTCCCTTCTCTTAAGTATCACTATCTCTTTTGGCGTCAGACCATTGATCAGTGGCGGTCTTGGCCTGTCAAGGGTCATATGGTGCAGTATTCCAGATCTGGCGGTGTGCAGATGTGCTGTACCTGATGCATCATATTCCTGTTGGACGTCATCCAGTCGCCCATAGTCACCTAGTACTGCAATTCTTTCTATCTCTCTTCTTCTCTGCCTTCTCCTTTCTTCTGCCTGTTCGAACATTTTTGGCAGATCCAAATCGTCTTGCTCTAGCTGTGGTCTCACTAGCCTACGTGGTGTAACTACTGGAGGTGATGCCTGAGGCATATGTTTAGGTGGTCGTGTCCCCTGAGTGTTATAATTAATGATTGTAGACGGAGCTTGGGGCACACTTAAGTTGGCTGTGAGAGAAGCTGCTATGTTGATCTGTGGTGGGGCTATACTTTGTGCTTCCTGATGTAAGTCTATCCATGGCCCTTGCTGTGGCATGATAGATTGGACTCCACCACTGTGTGGCTCTACCTCCTTCACACTACTAGCTACTTCATTTGGTGCCGGTTTTTTCTTTGCTCCCATCTGCTCAGTCATTCTATCCCCTATACTGGCTAGGTATAATGACAGTTGCTGGTGTGCTGCTGTATTTTCTGTGGGGCTTCTTGGGTACTGTGTGTGTGACACGTCCCCTACTTCTTTACCTGTTCTTTGGCATAGGTCACTTTCTGTCCTATTCCTGCTAATGTCTCCCTCAGTTACTACCTCAGAGGGATACTGTTCGCTGTCTTTCTTTACTTCATTGAATTGTAGCAGGTGTTCTTCCTCTCTTTTAGGACCTGTGTTAAGGGGCTGCCACTCATTATACTGACTCTGTGTATTGCAATGCTGGTGGCTCGGGAATCGGAATGGGCCATAATGTCTTGTTCTTGTTCTTGGGGTATCGTGATCCTTAGTGAGGGAAGTGGGTGCTGGGCTGTCGAGTCTGGGGAGTGTCATGTAGGAGCTGTGCTGTGAAGCACCAGAGGCCTCATGGCTCTCTTTGTTTTCTTCCTGCTGGGGGCTGCAGAGTTGGACACGTCTCATTTTTATTATCAATAGCGTGTCAATTTGACCTGGCATTACTGATGTTGCGTTCTGCAGTACTGGACTTTGCGAACTTAGGGATAGCTGACCTGATGTACTCTCTGATGTACTATCTTGTGAATTATCTGAGATGTCTGGGGCTTAGGCATCGTCATGGCCTCCGGCTGCCTGGACATCTGATAAGAGTTCTATGTCAGTCTTTATACCCCGTCCTAAATTAATGTCATCTGCGTCATAGGCTGGTGGATGTACTGTGGGTGTTGACATTATCCTTCTGTGTTGTGTGTAGGCTGGCGTAAGTGTGCAACGCCACCGGGTATTATTGTCAGCCTTACCGGCTGCAAGTGTGTTATGTCAATTCCTAGGGCTGAGATTAGCGTCAAAATGACTGTACATGTCAGGGGTGAGACAGACTCAGGGGATGTTGCTGTATCCTCAGAAAGGGCAACAACACAGCCGTTCACTATGTGTACCGTAATCTGTAGTCTTGGATCTTGTGTGGGCTGTCTGCTCATCTCCTAGAGTCGAGTTGTCTTTGAGGTAGGCTATCTGTGGCAGTGAATGTGGCGAAACTAATCTCCTTTCAACATGCGTCTTTGTAAATATGCCCAGATTTCTGGATAATGCGTCGTGGAAGGATGTCTTTGTAATAGTTCTGTGAGTCTTGGTGATAGCTGCTGCTGCAGCTTGTTATGCAACCCATGGGCGTTATGCTCACAGCCTAGTGGAGTGAGGGTATCCTGTGACTCTTCCTGCCCCTCCGGGCAGCTGGTGCTTGGAGGAGGCGGTGTGAGTGAACACTGAGGAGCAGTATCAGGTCTTTCGCTACTTACTACACTACCTACTGACTGGAGTGTAAGTTGTGTGTCATCAGTGGGGGATGTATACGTTGGCACTGGGAGGCACAGTTTCACTAGATGCAATGTGGATGCCCTTATCTCAGTACCCTGTGTGAGTGGGATTCCCAACAAGTCCCATGCCCTAGATATTAAGGAAATTTCCTTTCTGTTAAATTCTCTATAAGTTTGTGCGCTCACGTTCTGCACTGATACAATTTTATTGTTCAATATGTGTAGGACTACCTCAATTTGTTGTCCACTATAGCTCATCTGTACTTTCTTTTGTTATATGTATGTATATGTATTAAAAACAGGCTGACCTCCTGTCTGTTGTTTTCGGGGTCGGGACAGTTTACCACAAGCACAATGCTTCTATGATGACTGGATACCTCTTATACTCATGTATCCTATTCCTAGCGTGGAATGCAGTTAAAAAAATAAAAACATTTCTTATTTATTCTAAACGATCTGTAGTTTAAAAATAACGCAGAGCACTTCCCTGAGACTTCCCTCGTGAGCCTGCAGTGCTTGTAGAGGGAAGGGGAAATCCTGAATGCCAGATGCACGCAAGTTAACAGCAGCAAGAAAAAAGGAAAACAAGAAATATATATATGTGTGACAACCGTGTGGCTCGAAATGCTGTAGCTTATAGACTCTCTTCAGCTTAGCCAGTGGCAGATCAACATACATGGGAAACACAGAAATGCATTTACAATCTCCCTAGTTATTGAATCTCGCTAAAAGAACAGTCTTCAAATGATGGTCACAAAATATATTTAGCAGCAATTTCTACTTAGCGGGCCCCCCCCCTAAGTGATAATGGTACGGGGCCAGACATCACAGTTGTGCACAGTAGTCCCTACTTAGCGAGCCTTTTACCCTTAAGTGGTAATATTGGTATGAGGCCAGACAACACAATGATAAACAGAAATTCGATGTTCACAGTTTATAATTAGCCAAGGAAAGATGAACAATCACAATGTGCTTATATATCGATAGACCATGAAAACAGTAAGAATCACACAAGTTTTGTTCTATGAACCTAAAAATACATTCACCATTAAACACTAGGCGCTAACATGCCGGTCTGTGTCTAAACAGGCATCTAATAAGAGGAAAGTTAAATGTAAACACTTCAACAATTCTTTTACAAAAATCACGCTCTATGGCCACTAGAGTGCGCTAGAGTGTTCCCTATACATGTGGGGCGTACCAACAATAATTAATAAATCACGTTTTAGCTTGGCGAAAATATAATGCCTACAATATGAGTAAATAAACTTCTTAGTCCCGCACAGAACTCTTCCCTGGACATACAGCAGGGGATATCACCGCTAAATTTAAGGAAAGATCAAAGGTCACGGTAGCTAATCGGACCTGCTGAAACTCCTTCTTTCTCATGGACTACTGACATGAGAGATTACCTCGTCTCTGTCACTCCTATCAAACAGAGGATCTCTTGCACGAATATACTGAAAAAGATGCTAGACGCAACCCTTTCCTTCCTTGACACCCTGTTGCAGATGCATCAAAGGCCCTCCCCCTGCGGAGAGGCTCCAGTAAGCTGAGAGACCTGCCACGTGCGGTCCTCCTTCCCTGAAACTTCAGAGGGTCACTTAAAAAAAGCCAAAAAGATGTATTAAAGGTCCCCTCCCTCTAGAGAGGCACCGCGCTTAAGAGTAAATATAGAATAAGCCTTGACAATTCGACTGCTACAATCCTTCTTAGCAATCACAGAAGAAACAGCAAAAACATGAAGCTACTTTTAGCAACAAAAAGCACATGTATCTCAGTAATTACCCAACTGTCAGGTTCAATCTCCAGATAGCGCACAATCCCTCCTCTGCGTAGAATCAAATAACAAGGTTAACAGACAGGAAGCCTGGACCATCAGATGTACCGCTGTATCACAACAAAGCCCACCATTCGGCCAAACCCAAGAGAGAGATATAGCGCAGCGGCGGGCAGACACAATATTATGTATGCTTACCCTCTGCGCTGTGCTGTCCCCTCACAATGGTCCAGCAGGATGGCTGCAGAGTCGTTTAGCAGTTTAGTACTTCCTCCTTAGGAACCAGCTGCATCCTGTCAGTTTAACTCCTTATTATCACGTCGAGGTCACCACTTGTCGGAGGGGATGATTTATTAAGGGGAGGAGGCAGGAGGGGCCAGGAGGACTCAGCGCACAGCTTTCAGAAGCCGCGCTGGCGAGACCGTGAGTGAGAACTAAGGGGAATAGGGTGGCTTAAATTGCACCGGGGCTGTCCTGGACCTCTTGCTCTAAAACAGGAAAAAACATACATATGAGCTTTTGGAGACTGAAGCTTGGAGTTGTACAATTTATTTGAAGACACAGCTTCTAGAAATATTCAGTGATAGCATAAAAATCATATAGTACTTGGTCCTGTACCCAGCATTCTCTTGAAAGTCACATGGACCAGTACGAATTTACAAAGTACAGTTTACAGCTGCCATGAGAGAGAGAGAGACTATACTTTAAGTACACTTCTGAACTGAGGTAGATAGCATTGAAAAGGTTAAGCACATATTATTGGGCACACTCACCACTGCATGTATGATGTCCTGAAAGTATAAGTTCAAAGACTTTAAATGCAGTGTGGATAAAACAAAGTCAGAGAAAGCATAACATTTCAAATAATGGAATACAACTTTAAATGCAACAAGGAAAAAGCATTTCATTACAGCAGAATATACAATGGAGTAGAATCTAAGTACATGAAACCTAAGTACATGAAACAGGGGCTATCTCGAGTAACCCCTGGGAAAAACTCTTGTCCGCCACCCATGTGCTGACAGAGAGTAGTTCAACGATAATCGGGCGGACCACCCTTTTATACTTGTTCAGGGGTGAGGGGCCTATGGTCACGCTATATTACGTCACCTCGAACCACATATCCTTCTATCGCCTCTCACGCCCCTGCCTGGTGACTTTCCCATCATTAGTGTAGATGGGACTACCTTCTCGTAATTGTGTGGCAAGTACACTAGCCTAGACTGAGTTCCTGCCATTCTGACTGGAAGTTTGTCATTATTCACAAATGTGTTATTATTGTTTTGAAGGGTTCTATTCATGTGTCAATCAGGCAGTCTGCGATAATACTTCGCCACAGTTATCCTCAGTTTATCGGATATCTTGCTTGACGTAGCTGTGGTGGGAACTTCCCTTATCCTATTCATGGCTTAGGAGGGGGACGTGGGGCATGTTGCAAGATTTATAGAGGAACTTGACTTCTGCTGTTTGTGAGAAATATACAATGAGGTGGGGCCTGGTAGGGGTGCGGGTCCTTGCAGGCAAGAGCAGCTGGGTGAATCTTGGGTCAGACTTGCTTTCTTCTTCTGTTTAAGCTAAGAGAAAATGGCAGTGCCCAGGGCAATGTAACTGAGGCCTGTAACCTCTAAACAGCAGGGCCCACACAGGGGTCATGTTGTGCAGGTGACAGGTGTGTCCTTGGATAGCTGTGCAGGTAAAAATTCTTACTCCAACAATTCTTCAACCTCCTTTCCATCCCTAGTACCTGATCATGAGAGGGTCAGGATAAGGAACACTTAACCTCTCAATGCTTTATAAACTGTCAAGTGTCTTCTTCAAGGTGTTGTGAAGCTGGAAACAATCGGTATAATCAAGAATAGGAATACAACAAGTGTTTAGTAGATAGAAGTATAATCAACATTGAATTACTTTGGGAGAAGGAAGAAAGCCGAGAAAGGTTAAGCTTACACATAAAAACAGAAGCCCAAATGATTAATCAATTATAGGAGTGTACCATTGGAGAAACTAAATGAAATGATGATTGATTGGTTGATTTCTTGATTCGATTATAAATATGATCATAAAAGAGCAAACCTAAAATTCCAGTTTGATTCAATAAAATGACATTAAACCAGGATGGCATTAAAAACATAAAGGTTCCACTATGCTGCACACTTTCTAGCTTCCACACTGGTAGCTTTACACTAAGGTGCAATACGTGACAAGTAGGGAGCTCCAATACAATACATATACTAAATAAGAGAATAAGGAAGCAACCTTAACGAAGTTCTTAAAAATCAATATACTTTCACCAATGTAGATCGCTTTTTAAAAAAGCTTCCACAGAGTAACAAACAGTGTTGTCAGGCAGTAGACAGAAGAAATAAAATGCAGGCTTATACTGATAAAAACCCAAGTTTTTAAGAATTGGCACTAAGTATTTACATCTAAATGTTTGATAGAATTTGCAAGAAAATAAAAAGTGAACTAGAGTTTGAGGGGGAAGATTCATCACAGGGACAGAGTAAAATGAACTTAAAGTCGATTTGACCTGTAGGGAAGCACCTAATAGTCCCCACTTGAAATTTCGCCAGAAGTGCTGAAATTGTTTACATATGAGAGCTCCCATAGCAGTTTAGATGCAAATCAACTCCCTCATGTTGGGCTTCAGGATCTCCTTGCCCTCTCTGTTAGCAGCTGCCTTTCTCAGGTAAAGCTCCTTGATCTTACCAGAGTCCCCTTTTAAGATGGCACAGTCTTGGTGAAGAATTCTGACCTACCTATGACTTCCAATGTTACTCCTAAATGAGATTCTTTAACCTGGGTAATATTATTGCCCTTGATGGGCATGTTCCTGATCTTACCCCTCTGAGAGCCACACACCATGTAGTGAGTCTTGGAAATGTTAATGTCTAAATCCAAATGATCCCCATCAATAATGCAAAATTCTCAAGTAGGGCCCATAATCAGTCATGGAATCCGGGCAGAGTTGCCAGCTGTGGCAAGCGTCCTTTGTGCCATAGAGGCGTCTCCCGAGTCAGCCTGTTTCACCAGTCCATCCTCCGTAGTGGCAGCCTCCAGATCTGATAAACAAGCTGTGTGGCAGGCGGCAGGGAACCCCGCAGTGGCGCTGAATTTAGGATAATGTGTAAGGTATGATCCCCCATACGCCACCGCTCAACAGAATATGCTGGATCTGGCCTATCCCGGTACCACCATTTTTTGATTACCAACAGGTGTGATGATCTGAGAGCCCACGGGGAAGAATATCTGCCGCCACCACCCTACTTTTTCCTGCACTGGGAGACAAAAATACAATCAATGCGGGAAAAAGAGTCATGGACCGCCGATAGATAAGTATAGCCCTGAGTCGTGCCATGTATCCTGCGCCACGGGTCAACCCAGTCTAGGCCCATCACCAGGGAATGGAGCTTGGTAGGGTGACGGGCCTCAGGGGGACCCCCGGCCTCCAATGATCTCTGGCCACATCTAACACGTCAGTCCAATCCCCACCCACTTCTGTCAAGCTCTCCGGTATGTCCGCCCACAGGGTCATAAGTTTCTCCACAAGCCCCCAGGATAACGGCAGGGGGGCTTAAATACTCCCCAATATCACAGTTTCGCCATCCACTGTGCCCTGTATAAAGAGGTACCTGCCCTTTATGTCTCCCCATGTCTTAACATGTGCATGGGGGACCCTGCGATGTACCAGGATTGCGACTCCCCTGGACCCCCTTACAAGCCCCGAGTGGAACACATGTATGTAGCCAAAGCGTTGGAAACACAGCACCTTTGTCCCCATGAGGTGTGTCTCTTGCAACATCAAAATATTGGCACCAGCATTCTTGGCTTGTTTGAGGAATGCCCCACGTTTAACCTTATCTAGCACCCCTCTTACATTCCAGCTCATTATCTGCAGAGACCTGGTGGGATCCGGAGGACCAACCAATGTGGTAGCCATCGGGGGGCTTGAGGAACATGAGATATACAGATGACACGATCAACGCGGCATGGTTCAGACAGAAGAGAGAACAGTGTGATTAAAAAACGATAACTCCTCAGAACAACCCAACTAGTCCCCCGCCCCCTATACCTCAAGAACATTGAAGAATTTGTTGCGGCAGGCAGAGCGGGCTGACCCCAAACGATGGACCCCCAACTTACAGCCCATTGTCAGCTGGCCCTATCTCTGGATGTTAATGTCCAGCAGCAATATCGGCCGTCTTCAGTCCATTCCGGCCAAAACGATGTACATGAGGTCCTTAGACAAATGTTCCCTATGTCAATCAGTCAGCTGGTGCATTTTGACGCGAGGAAGACACTATGCGAGATGGGGCGTCAGCGGATTCGTTTGCTGTCTAGATCTGGAGCGCCCAGAGCCTCTCACCTTGACTTTGGGTAGATTCTGAGCCACGCTGCTCGAAGAAGAGTCAGAATCCCTCCCGGGCGACGAATGAGGAATCAAAGATGTGAGTACGAGTGTGATACACAACCCGCAGCCTGTCCATGTAGAGCAACGCATATGAGAGGTTGAGCTCTCGGAAGCGGGCTTTAGCTGCAAGAAATTATATCCTCTGCTGTTGGACCAGTTTTGTGTAGTCAGGAAGCTCAAGATGCGGGCATTGTCATACAGCAGCGGCTCTTTGGCCCTAGCCTGTTTCAGGAAAGCGTCCCGGTCATGATAGTTGAGCAACGTTGTGATTACAGGCCTCAGGCGAGCCCCAGCCGTGGGTTTCTGCATCTGGGCCCTGTGGGTGCGCCCAATAACAAAGCATTTGGATAGGGATTACGGGGGCACCCAGCTCTCCAACCACTGAGTGAGGAACTGCTCCATATCTCCAGATTCACACCCTTCTGGAAAGCCAACAAAGTGTAGATTGTTGCGGAGTGCCCTTCCCTCAGCCTCCTCCACCCTTGATGCCAAGACCCGCTGGACACTCTCTAAAGAGGTCACTCGCTGCTGCAAGGTGGTAACAACGTCCTCCACCCCGAGACTCTTGATTCTGTCTCAGTAATGCGAGCCACCGAATTACGGAGATCTTGCCGCAGTAGCATAACATCTGAGCCCATCGCCCTGTTTTTGGCATCAAGGATGTCCCTAGACTGCATGATGGCTGCCATGAGAGCGGTGTTGTCGGGTACAGCTCCCTGGGTCCCCACAGATGCCGCCGCAGAGGCCCCTGGTCAGTAAATGTATCCATTGTGCTCTGCTTGGTCTAGCCCCCCCCCCCCATACCCCCAGGCTTGTCTCTTGTCATGGCTGGCCAAGTGATCCCCCCCGACAACCCAGGTGACAGTCCGTCGGGGACCGTCGAGCCCCGCTCCGAAGGTAAGGCCGGCACAGGTGATGCAATCTTAGTGGAAGCAACTGCGACAGACTATGGCCCACGCGGCCCGATCCGGCCACCGAAACCACCAAAGTTGATATGTAACCCAGGGGTGTGATACGGACTCACTGGCCTCCACGCCAGTCCCAAGGGAGGCCGTTGGCACCGGAATAAGTGCATCCGCGGTCCGACCGACCGCTGATGGGAGGGAAAGAGGATCACGCCAGCCCCCGGCAGGTTTTGTAGGGAGTAACAGGAGTGTGACCCATAAACCTAGTCTGGATTAGGGTTCAAAGTTGTAGCAAAATACAATATCCCAACAGGTAATATTCGTAAGGCAATTACTTTTGTGTGCACGAAGCATTACACAAACATGAATAATGGAGACGCTTATTCAAATACCATAATTGTTGAAATTATTTTTGTATTTCAAAAAAGATAAATGGGCATGGTCATATTCATACAATTGGGGCTGCACAGCGTGAGAAAATTCATATGACAACCAGATATAAACTTGGTGCTCAAATATGTACAAGTGGTCAGTGACGACACAAGTGACAAGGTGGAGAGCGTGAACGGCGCAAAGTGAACGAGGTGAAAGTTTTATACAGTGGGTGGCTCAGTGAGTGACACCGTTAGAGTGACTTTACAGCTCAAATCACAATTTAAATAGAGCCACGATGGAGAATGCGCCTGTAGTTGCACTGCGGGCTTTAGTCATTTGGGACCATCTTCAGGACATGGTTGTCTCAATTGTGGTGCTGTGGGGCGAAAAGGACAGATGAGGGGAACGAAAGGGAGAGAAAAGGAACTAGGTGGGCCATGTGAGCCAAGGACAGGGGTGGCAGGGAGCTTACAGGCTGAATCAGGGGCCTGCGACCCTTGGTGGTGAAAGGTCACAAGAAGAAGCCGGGGGCTGGCAGACGCGCCTGGCGAGCAAGTGAATGCTGGTTTGGCTCGATGCTGCTGGATATCAGGGATGGGTGTAATGAATACGGCGCTGGCACATACAAGTAGTGTAAAGCACCCCAAAAGGGGAAGATGAAAACAGCGGGGCTAGTGCTGGCAAGATCATCTGGTATAAGGGTAGAGCTTCTAAGTTAGTGAGGTGGCCGTGAGGGAGGGCTATGTCTCTAGTAGGTCGGGTGGACGCGATTGATAGTACGGGTGAAGATTCACCCCGTGAAGAAAAAACTCCGGGGAATGTGGAGCGGGTCAGGCGCAGGGATCGGGTAGAATATGGCGATCGAGAAACACAGACAAGGACGTCTGCGGAGGGGTGCCACTAATTTGAGGGTAAGTGTGTGATGGTGCACTGGGGGACCAGTGCGTCAGTGACGGCCGGGTTAGTAAAAGCCGGTCGGGTCTGGGAGCCAAGGTCCAAATGGGACCCCCTGTGAGAGTGGATCTAAGCGGCTGGATGGGGAGTCGGGTGAAAGAGCGAGGGAGAGCTCGCGGATAGTGGCAGAACATACAGGTGGGTACACTCCAATGTCCAGGCCCTAGGGCAGCCACCGTCACCACACAGCACCCCCAGGCGGTGGCACACAACGACCCGACAAGGCCATCATATTCCCTGGAGCCAGCTCGTGTGAGGGGAAAAGGAGGCAGGAGAAGCAGCAGCAGCGCTAGGCCTCGTCCCCCAGGGGTTGTAGTGACCAGGTTTGCGGGCCGCTGCCTGCAGGCCAGCCAGGAAACGTAGGGAGGCACCACCAAAGTCTGCAGGCCCCCCACACAGCACCCCCAGAGCAGCTGGGGGAAGCAGGGCACCAATCCTGTGCTGGCCAATCCACGTCCCCATGTGGCCTGAAGGTGCCGCTGAACTCCAGGCCAGATCTGTGTGGGAGGGGGGAGGAAGAAGAGGAGGGCCCCAAGCGGCAGAGAGCCCCTGGTCAATTCAAGATCTCGGGCCGCCAAGTTCCCCGGGTGCCACCCACAGGGCCTCCAGGCAGCCAGAGAGGAGATTTCACCAGGCAGGAGGGTGGCCAGTCGCCCCGAGTCCTCAAGGGGATGACCGCGACTCACCGATGGCGGCATGCGTGTCCAGTGTTCAGTCCTCGCCAATCCGAGGGGGCCCGCCCTGTGGCACTCGGGTGCAAGGCGGAGGAAATACTCCAATGTAGGCACGGGGAAACAGCTCGCCACCCTCGGCAGGAAAGATCAGCTGCTGCGGCTCCGCCCCCCCGGCCAGGGAAGGCACCAGTGCCTCACATGAGGCTGCAGCTTCCATGCCACCACCAGGCCTCAGCCGCGGTTACTGCACCTGCGCCTCAAGGACAGCTTAGAGGAAGATATTGCTGCCGGAGGAACAGGATCAATGAAGGATGAAGATCAGGGCTGGAAGGAGCTCACTCAGCATATGTTCGCCATGATGGCTTGCTAAGCCACGCCCCCCCATCTTGCGATTTTTAAGGGTTCATTTATAGTATTGCTTTGCTCCAGCTATAAGATTTCTGTCTCTAGAAATGGTATTTCAGGCGTCTTGTAGCATTTGATTAGCGGCCCTTGTCAAATGAACCCAGCTGGGTGGTGTCAAGTTATTTAATAGGACTTGTAAGAAGGGACTTAATAAAATTATTTAAATTTCCAAAGGCCGCAATTACTTCCAGTGGTGGATGTTCTACGATTAGAATGTGATTTAGCATCTGACCGGGGTTAGCCCTGACGGTCGTGACCATCAAGGAAGAGATATTTGTTGTCTGCCATCGGAGTCCCTTGTCCTTAGGAGTTCAATTACAGACTCCTTTATACGGGGATAATTGTTGGGCCATCCGAATTTCAGTTAGTTGGGATTATGGTCACTATACCCACTAGTAATGGTGCCTCCGGCAGCTACAAAGTCAGCCTGGCTCCTACCAAAAATGTTGTAATCAGTGATGGTGCCTTGCCAATTACCTATAAAGGTGGAAACTTGAGAAGCCAATTCGCCACTAATTTCAGCCAAATTACGTAGATTCAATTTTAACAGATATCGCAAGCCAGATTGCCCTTTTTGGTTGCCCGTGGGGCCAGACATAGAGAGGCTGTCACTGCAAAGGATCACCAAGAGTTTCATGTAAACCAAGTTTGGCGTTAAAATCACCCCCAAAAACCAGAGAAAACTCACTCAAGATCCAATCTGATATATACTTCACAGAATCTCAATTACATTACCCAATGCCTTAAATTGACAGCCTAATTCAGCCACCAGGTTATAAACATTTATCAAAAAGAACTGAAAACTGCTGGGGTAAACGATCCACAGCACCTGAATCCCTTAATGACTTGGACACTCGGACCATGGTAGCCTTCCTGGGCTCCATCCACCCCCCAGCAGAACGAATGGGAGGTACTGTAAAAGATTCATACCCATCCCAGGCAATGTTGCCCTGGGGCCAAGTTTCCTGAAGCATCACAATATTATAGTTTGAAATTAAACAGCCAATTCGGGTCTGACTGCTTAGAGCTCAGACCACCAATATTCCAGCAAATCAGATTCAGAGGGGAGGCAATGTCTTGTTGCAGCTCCCTATGGGTAGATGCACCTCTATCTCTTTTGCCCCTGCCTATACCCCCTGAAGTCGGTGGATGCAACATGAGCAATTGGGAGTCTATCTTAATCCTCCAAATACGACTTGGGGCGAAATCTGTTTGAAATAGCAATGGTGGCTCTGTTGGCATATTCGGGATACTGGGTAGTGGGCCTCTCCTAGCGGGCTGTGTGCCATAAAACTGGTGATAAGAATAACCCAGAGGCAGAACAGGTATACAATTGTTCTTAAGGTTTCAGTAAGCTTCTTAGTAGCTGTTAGACCTGGCATCTTTGGCGTGGTTTCCCTTGTCTTTTTGCCTCTACCTCCTGTATTTTTGATGCTGTGCTGGATTTCGTTTTTGCTTGTTTAGATGCTTTGGGCACTTTGCCACTGTTGATCAGTGTCAAAGTGCAAGTGCTCCCTGTGTAAAATGTTATTGTAATTGGTTATCCATATTTGGCATATTTGTCTCACCAAGAAGTCCCTAGTAAAGTGCACTGAGTGTGCCAAGGCTGGTGATCCAAATGCTACTAGTGGGCCTGCAGCACTGATTGTGCCACCCACATGAGTAGCCCTAAAATGGTGTCTCAGGCCTGCCACCACAGTGCCTGTGTGCAGTTTTTGAACTGCCATGTCCCCCTGATCAGTGTCCCCACTGACCAGGCCTAACCCTTCCCTTTCTGCACACATTGGTCATTTGACCATGGAAGGCCCAAGGTACCCCCTTGGGCAGGGTGCAGTGTATGTGAAAGGTAGAGCATGTACTAGTGTAGGTGACATGCTCTGGTAGTGAATTACAGCCATTTTCGTTTTTCATTATTGTAAGGCTATCTTGCCCCATAGGATGTCATGGGGAATGCTGGCTACAGTGGCTACCAGCATATCTTGCCGTTGGAGCAAGATAGGACATGAAAGTCTAGTATCCCTGAACTCAGAATTTAATAAGACATCTTTTAGGAAAGGTTGTTTTTAAATCTGTGTTTGAGAACAGCACTTTTAGAAAGTGGCAATACTCTTGTCTGACCTTTCTGTGTGCCTTGGCCTGTTTGTGAATTGACTGTCTGGTTTGAGAGTGACAGGGGCTGGGAAGCCCCCAGTAGGCTGGATGAGTCAGCCCTAGGCTGAATGACTGCATCTGCATCTTGAGTGGTGGGAGGAGATAGCACCTGGGTCTGAATAGGGCTGTGCCTGCTTTCCACAATGCATGCTCCACCTCCTGCTGGGCGGCTGATGACCCTGCCCCTCACTCTGAAAGGAAAGGAGAAGCCAGGAAAACAAAGTGCTCAAGGAACACCCAGAACTGGTTCAGACCGGGCTCAGAGCCCTCCTGCACAAAGGGAACAAAGACTTTTAGGGGTGTAAGTATAGGACCCCAGACTACAGAAAATTAGATCATGCTGGAATCAAGAAGGAACCTCTGCCAAGGAGAAAGCTGGAAGACTGAAGAAGCAGTTGCTTTGCTGCCAAGGAGAGGGGAAGGACTTTGTTGTTGCTTTGTCCCCTTGCTTGAAGAGATCTCCATGGTCCTGTTATGAGCTTGCCTCCTGTTAAGAAGTCCCAGGAACAAAAGGACTTCACCCCCAGTTTTTCCTTAACTCTGCTGAGAGAGTTCTACCCTTCCTGAGTGCTGAATCCGACTGAGGGGCTTCTGGAAGTTGTAGCCTGCTGTTTGGAAAGCTGGAGAACAAGAAACTAAGTCTATCTGCACATTTTCACGCATTGCTCACTTGCAGAGAGCATGCCCAACAGTGCGAGGAAATTCCCACCACCGCAAAGATCGAGATCGTCGCAGCACCTGTTGCCGCTGCAAGAACTGACGCATCCTTCGCTTGTGGAACGCATCGCACCGGTACGGGAGAAGTACCATCACTGCGAGTATTGTTGCAGAGCCTGTCGTCGCTGGGTGAGATCGCCGCACCGCTTGCTTGCGGACCGCATCACGTCCCTGCGAACATCGTCGCAGAGCCATCGCATCAAGGGGCAGCGAGTGGAGAAGATCGACGAAGCGCCCCACATCGCCGCCGCACTGGAGATAGTGGCCGTCCCGAAAATCGTCGCATTGTGCCTTTGCGAGACGCTCCCTACGGAACCTACGCACCGGAATCCATACAAGGTATCGCCTCCCTCCCCATACAGACCAGATTTGTCGCAACACGCCCACTGCATCCAGCGAGTGACGCATCGCTTGTTTTCCACTGCACCAGCATCTGTTTTGGAACTTTGTCGCATCTAAAGCTACTGTTGGTTAAAACGTGACGCAACTGTGGATTGTTTTAATGTAACTTTAAGAACTCATTTGAAACCATATTCTTGAACTGTGTATGTTGGATTTTTGTTGTTTTGGTCATGTGTAGTTTAGATTAAATACCTTTATTTTTCTAAACTGTTGTGGAGTCAGTTTGTGGTGTTTTCACAGTGTTACTGTGAGTGTTGGTACAAATACTTAGCACATTGCCTTTGATAAGCCTGACGGCTTGTGCCAAGCTACAAAGGGGGTGAGCAGGGGTTATCTAAAGAGTGTATCTTCCTTACCCTGACTTGAAGCAGGGGTCCCTATTTAGACAGTGGTACCTACCTTTGCCAACTAGAGACCCCCAGTTCTAACAGTAGCAATTCAAATTAGGCAACCAGCTGAGGCCGAATTACTGCAATTATACCCACACAATCTCCAGCAAAATGCTTGCTTGATGACCCGAATCAAGCCCAACCTCTGAAAACTAAAATGTCATTGTATTCCAAGATGCTGATGGAGCGACATTACAAGCTTGGGTTATTTTTTAAAACACCATACTCACCTGGGCCCATAAACATTCATACAATAAGCTGGCAACTCCTCCATTGAAATTCCGGAATTAGTCTACCTTAAAATATATTTACCTATACACCCTTTCTTATAAACCCTCAATACCTTAGTTCATAATTCCCTCTGGTCGATAGATCAGGTTGTTAGCATAATAGGCATAAAAGACATTTACCTTTATTTTCTTTGAATGATCACAGACTCAAAAGAGTTTTAAAAACGTTATCTATGCAATATTTTGTGAGTCAAATAGCAATGCATGTCAATCACCAACTTCTCAAGAGCAAAAATAATAATCAATACAAAAATCTTGAAAGACTTAGTAAAATCTCTAGACATTCGTACCTGGGAAGGGTGGAAAAGGAAAACGGTACAAGGACATACCACATAGATTTAGTTTTACCTAGAATGGTGCGAGGACCAACCCCTGGCCAAGGGCTGGAAAAGAAAGGGCTCCCGACAAGTGCTTAATTTGAGCAGGCGCTCAGCACCAGCACTTCTTTCACAGGGCCAGGGCTACAATTTCTGACCCTGCAGGTGGTGGTCTCAATATTAATTGTTCAAATTCAAAATAAAAAGAATAACATACATTGCGTTGTGACTGGCTGGTAAATGTTCATAGGCAGGCCGGCATACGCCTGTCCAGGCAGGCATGATTGTGTATCACCACATTAGTGATGATGTCATCATGCTGATCACAAATCCAAGAAGTCATCAACAAACTATGGCTTGCATTCTATTCCCCTAGTCTGCTGCACCCAGCCACTGTCTGAGCCTTATTCCCCATTGGATAATTGTAGCTGGGGGCTGGCTCATGACAGAGTTGAGGCAAAGAAGCTGCAAGAGTGCATTTGGAACTTGGGAGTGAGGGCTCTTGTGGAAGAATAAATGAAAGTAAGTGTTGGTTTTCCACTTGTTGCATGCCAGAGTAGCATATCCTGCAGCCCTGTATTGCTGCTATTCTCAACGTGCTCGATACGGCCTGGGCCAACACAACTTTTGTGCGCCATGGCGTCACCTGTAGAATCTGTGCGCTGCACCCCAGCATGGTAATTGCTGAGCATGCGTGAGTCCAATAGGCACCACAGCCATACTTACATGCATTGGCAACAATACTGCTGGGGACAATGTCTGTGCTGTAGCAGGCAGGGTCACAGCAAGCTTAGCAGTGGATGCCGTCGCCATTTCTGGACCTACTTATTACAGGCAGCACTAGCATTGACATGACCTGCAGTGCTCGAGCAGCCGCCTTTTTCCGCAATAAACCCCGCCATACCACACTGATTAATATATGTAAAAAAGCATTTTCATTTGGTGAACATTTTGTTTTTGCACTCGGTGTAGGTAAGAAAGTAAAACACGTCATCTTCTGCTTCTTTAAGAATGACAACAGGAAAACGCAGAGTTCAAAATAGCAGGGACAGGTACAGGCTGATGACGGGTCACAGGCAGCAGCAGTGTTAGAGATGAGAGACAGCAAGAGTAAAGAGGAGAAGAAACAACAAGAGAGGAGAGAGATAAAACAGAGCAAAGTAAAGAAAAGGAGGAGAGCAAATCAGATACAAAGAGAAAGTAGCCATGATGTGAAGAAGAGAGGATTAGGAAGAGAGAAGGGGGCCGGAGCTTGCCAGCGTCGATGGTGGACGCTTTAGTGCGGAGCTCCGCGAAAGCACCCTAAATACCCAGAAATTATCCTGAACCGACGGAGCAAAGGCACAATCGGAGTTGGGGCATGACATCCGGAGATACGTGGCCGCACTATCAGTGACTTGCGCGGCTCCCCGACTGCCCGGGATCGTGTTACAGGTGAACTTCCACCCCGGCTACCAGGGCCGCTAAGCCGCGGTCCCGCCTGACGCGTTACCCGGTGTGCGTCGTACCACAGCAAATGCTCCGGAGCTCCTGTAAGTTGGAACATTGCCTCCGAATGCCCCGCTTGCTAGATATTAGTTGCCGTGTGGAACTTTGAGGTCCTGGAGCGGAGAGGTGAGGACGCAATTGAGGTGGGGGGACAGGCCATGGAGCCTCGGTGCTGGCGTGCACGTCCTCTGGCACGCGCCGCGAGTCTTTCGGCAGGAGCAGAGCAATCGACACAGGGGACACCGAAGCCCTGCGAGGTCCGGAGGTGGCTGATGAGCCGGGGGAGCGGACGGCAACAGTAGCGGGCGGCGGAGTAGGCTCGGGCAGGCCCAGACCCATACTCCCCCACTTCCCCCCGCCCGAAATACCAACAGGGCCTGAAGGGCCCCACCGGTTGCTGCCATCTGGGGGAGGTCTGGTGAGTCCCAGGGCTGCCGGTAGCCGGGCAACTAAACCCCCCTACCACTTGGGCACACTAACCCTGAAGCAGACTGTCAGCTCCCACAGAGCATATTGCGCAGCAGAAGAGTTCAAGGTGCTGGCCCTGATCTATGGGCACTTAGTGAGAGCGCTGCAGGGCGGAATATGCCAGCGGTCCCGGAACAACTGTAGTGACCTCCCTGCGGGCACCTTGGACACCCGGGGTCCTCACCAAGAAGAACACTGACCCTTGCCCGCACTCCCCTGCATCTGCCTGAGTTCTGGAGGGAATGCCACTGGCGGTCGGAGCGGGAATCCTGTAGAATTGCGGGGAACGACCATCTGTACTGCGCCCGTAGCTGGTAAGAGTGGCCCTGTTATTGAGAAAGCGTAGTGACGCTGCTAACTTCAGCGGAGGGGACAGGCGGAAGGCAAGCAGCGAGCAGATTGCGCGGACACTGGTTCAGAGCACCAAACGGAGTGGCACTACACATTGCGGTTGATCGGGGCACCATGGGAAAGGAGACAAGACACAATCTAAGCTCTCCTTTGAACAGCGGCAAGCAAAGGCCCCAGAGCCATGGCAGCCTGATCCTCCGCAGGGGGACGGGGGATCGGAGGGTTCGATCTACTCGGGCATTAAGGAACTGTTGGTCACTATGGAGAAAGGCCTGCAGGGCAGTATGGCGCCGATAGGTACGAAGATAGATGCCCTCACGTATCGCATGGACCGGATGTCCAAAAGGGTGGACAAGCATGCCAAAAGATTGGACATGTCAGAAAGGTGCCTGACCGAAGTGGAGGGAGCGCAGATAGAACTGGACAAAGATCGTAAACAAATTGGCAAGCTCCTTCAGGTAATACAAGATAAATCAGAGGACTTGGAAGCCCGCTCCAGGCGCTCTAACATACGCATCACAGGTGTTTCGGAGACTACGCACACCGGGAAGATGGAGCTGTTTGTGGAGAAGCTGCTGACCACACTACTGGGAGAAGATGTCTTATCTCCCATGTTCATAGTTGAGATGGCGCATCGCTCGCTGGGCCCGCGTCCGCGCCCGGGAGCACACCCGAGGCCAATCATCGCAAAACTTCTTGACTACAGAGACAGAGATACGGTGCTGCATGTGGCCAGAGAGAATGGTAGGCTGCAGTTTGAGGGGGCAGCCATCTCCCTATACCCGGACTTCACAGCGAAGGTGCAGGAGGAACGCAGGCACTTTGCTCCATATGAACAGCAACTCCGGGACTTAGGGCTGGATTATGCCATGCTGTATCCGGCGAAGCTAAGCTTCAACCGACAGGGGCACTCTCACTTCTTCACGGATCCAAAAGACCTCCAAAAGACCCTGAAAACTTGGACTAAGGAACAAAGGAGCAGCCCCAGAAGCCAGACTAGTGAGCAGGTAATCGCCAGCGGCCTGGACGAGCAGGAAAAGGATTGCCGCATCTTCGCTGTAGCACTGCCATTTGATGGGCTGTGGCACGGCCTGAGACTCTTTGGGGAGCTGGGACCTGCCGAGTTGAGCCTTCTGCGCGATGGGCGATGGGGAGTGGAGCTGACTCAAGGAGCGCACGAAAGCTGAGAAGTCCTCGAAACATGGTGAGATCTGTCCAAGTTATCTCCTTCTTTATGCATGCAAGTGACGGACATTAACAGTCAGTGAGGGGGCTTACGTGTTCCTTTTGGTGCTTAGTTAGCATGCACTGAGCCCGGATGCAGGCTGGGGGGGGATAGATGCACAAGTTTAGGGGGCTGCTGCATGTGGCACACTAGTTCAGTGACTTTCGCTCTTGTTGAAGGACACTGATGTGGTGCTGGCGCTAGGAGCGTCAATGAGAAACAATTTAGCATGAAATTGCTATCTGTACTTTTTATGGCGACCTCTGCCCTAGCGCTGTACGCACTAATGGGTCCTGCGAGGGACTACTTGGGTTATTTGGAAAGTTCAGGGGGGGGGGATGGTTTTTCATGCTAGGCCGAGTTGGGGTTGGTCTGCTGTGGGAGGGGGGGAGAACTAATGGGAAGTGGGATGTTTTATTGTTTCAGGATGTCTGTACCTTCTCCCTTACCTCCATGGACACGACTGGCTTACTATAGAATGACCTGTGCTCGTGATGCACCCTGCTTCCTGGATGGCCGTGCTGATCGGGTCCACTTCCGTCTGTCTGGCGCCTCTCACACTATGTACTACACCCTAACATGACTGGTTTACCGAGTGCACAAGACCATGCACAGTCAGCCATGGTTTGTGCCCTTACTTGGAATGCCCGGGGTTTGAATGACTTCAGAAAACTGGTGGTCTACCTAAGAAGACACAACGTAGACATAGTGCTGCTGCAGGAAACACATTTGCCACTATCAAGCAGGATGCTACACAGTAGAGGCCTCGAGGGTAACATAGCAGCAGCCGGGTTCACTACTCACGCCTGGGGGGTTATCACATGGGTCAACCCGGATTCGAAAATACAGATTCAGATGCTAAGCGCCGACCCGGAGGGTAGATACGTCATAGCGACCTGTGGGGGAAGGGAGCTGGACTTGCTGGTAGTCAATGCATACGGTCCCAATTATGACCCCCCAGAATTCTACAAATCACTAGCAGTTAAGATAGGTACATACGACATGCCCCACATAATATGGGGAGGGGATTTTAACCTGACACTCAATCCAGATTTGGACAGGTCTACAGGCCCACCTCGCGGACAGCCGGCGGCTGCACAGATGTTGGTAGCTAGACTTCTAGTGTTAGACATGAAGGATGTGTGGAGTAGCAGAAATCCGGGTCCGGGTGAGTACACACACTACTCGGCTTATCACGGAGTGCACAATAGAATAGACTATTGGTTCGCCACCTCGAGGACTAACCGCAGTATTAAACATTGCAAAGTGTTGCCGCGCACGGTGTCAGACCATTCCCCCATATTGCTGGTAATGGAGGCCCCAGTTAGGAAAATCCCCCCTTTTACATGGCGCTTTCCACCGTACTCGCTACTAGACCCAATTTTTCACGGAGAACTTGCAGAGTCGATCGAAGTATTTTTTTAAGAGAACGTCGGATCGGTGGAGGACTTTCAGACCGTGTGGGAGGCGTTTAAAGTCTACATACGGGGCATTGCAATGTCTAAACACTCCAGCGTCCTGAAGGAGATAAGAAGTTGACTGGCGGAGCTAGAAAACCAGCTGCAAGCCCTTGAGAAGCAGCAGCGTAATCTCCCGGATGAGGACACGAGGAGGGTATCAAACGCCTTCTGGTGGAGTTCCATGGCGAAGCAGACAGGGAAATTAAACATCTGGGCAAATATGCCACGGCCCGCACATATGGAGGGAGAGAGACCTGGCTCAGTGCTGGCTAACATTCTCAAAGGTAGGAGAGGGAAACCACTGGTCTCGGAAATGAAGCACGCAGATGGCCAAAGAGCCACAGGTGAGGCAGATATAGCATCCATCTTTAGAGATTATTACTCGGAATTGTACTCCTCGAAGTGTGGGGAAATATCAACCGAAATTATAGACTACTTGGAGCACATACAGCTCCCATTCCTCTCTGACTCTCAAAGGGAATTCCTCATGTACCCTATACAACTTGATGAAATTAGAGATGCTCTGACCTCAGTGCGATTGGGTAGTGCGCCTGGCATGGATGGCCTGACCGTAGACTTCTACAAAACGTTTCAGGAGCAGTTACTGCCGCATATTTCCACACTGATGAGCGAAATTTGCATCCAGGGTAGCATGCCGAGCTCCATGAGAGAAGCGATGATAGTCATAATACTTAAGCTGGGCAAGACGCATGATGAGTGCAGATCATACCGTCCTCTGTCGCTGCTGAACGTAGACACGAAGCTATATGCTAAAGTGCTGGCTACCAGATTAGCACTGCTGGCTCCAGAATTGGTAGCCCCAGAACAAGCAGGTTTTATACCTAGCAGGAACAATAAGGACGGTGCTAGGAACGGTCCAACATGTTAAGCAAGACGTGACAGCCGCAGCCATTTTTCTAGATATGGAAAAGGCGTTCGACTCGGTTGACTGGCCGTTTCTACTCCAGGTACTACGCCGGATGGGACTTGGGGAGCCCTTCCTGCAAATGGTGGGCGCTCTCTATAAAGGACCCTCGGCCAGAGTGCGAGTTGGCAATGCAGTCTCGGAATCTCTCTATATCGGCAGAGGAACCCGCCAGGGGTGCCCCCTATCCCCTTTGTTATATGCTCTAGCGGCGGAGCCTTTGGCTTGTGCAATGAGAGAATATCACGGCCACGAGGGCATACAGTTCCCGACCTACAAAATAGTGGTGTCCATGTATGCGGATGACATGTTGCTGTATGTGCACGATCCGGCGAGGAACCTCCCCCCGCTGCTGAGAGAGGTGGTACGCTTCGGTGCGCTATCCGGACTTAAAGTCAACTGGGCGAAATCTATTGTGCTTCCCCTCACGCCTTTGACTAGGCAGGTGGAGACAGAGTACCCACTCAAGTGGTCAGAAGACCCGATTAGGTACCTTGGAATACAAATACATACGGATCCGGACCTGCTCATTAGTCAAAACTATGGCAGAGCGGTCAGCAAATTGGATGATGATATAGAGATTTGGAGTAAATTGCCTCTCACTCTGATGGGCCGCATAGCCATCATGAAGATGGTGGTGTTGCCGCGGTTCCTGTTCCTCTTTAGTGCCTCCCAATTGTGCTATCCAAAGCCTTCTTTCAGAGGCTAACGAGCCTCATGACCAGCTTAGCGTGGGCGGGAAAGCAACCGAGGGTCAAATGGTCGACGCTCACATTGCCCTACAGTCTGGGAGACCTGGCGGCCCCGGATCTTGAACTCTACTACAGAACGGCTCAGGCGTCGCACCTGCACACTTGGATTCACGGAGACAAAATGATCCCGCATGTACGTATGGAGCGACTCTTCGCGCACCCGCGCCCTCTTTTCCGGCCACGATCTGCATGCCCCCAGACCGTAGAATAGGAGTGTTAGACTCCATTACTGCCACCAACCATGCTTGGCACTCACTCTTACAACGGCAGGGAGGAGCGCTACTATACTCCCCAGAGATGCCGTGGGGTTGATGCTCTGGCTACCGCCTATGGCAGAAAAAGGTGTCATCAGAGAGCTGGCGAAACTTGATCTCCATCGAGCAGGCGACCTCTTTCTGAACGGTGTGGCCAAAACCTGGGGTCAGGTGCGCGGCGATAGCAGAGAAGTGCCTATGCTGCAGCGCTTCCACTTTCACAGAACGCGGAGTGCACTTTCGGAGCTGCTAAGTCCGGACATGGCAGAACCCCCTGAGGTCCTTGAGTTGTCATATGTCATCAAGGCTAAGGAGCCTCGGAAGCTTCTCACGAACCTGTACAGGGTGGCTAGATCACAAGGCGAACATCGGCTCATGAAAGCAAGATTGTCCTGGCAAAGAGACTTGGAAACCACGTTAGATGACGCAACGTGGCGGTACATCTGCGAAAGCACGAAGCGGATATCGCTTAATGGCAGACACAGATTGATCCACTTCAAGTTCCTGCAGAGGGTGTATTACACCCCGGAGAGACTCCACAGATATGGCCTGCGGTCATCGTGAACACTGTCATGCTGCCGACGCTGACTTCATGCACTTGGCATGGCCTGCCCGGGCATCCAGTCTTTCTGGTGCGATATTTTCTCGGAAATGAGCAAAATACTGGAGGTAGACATGTCCCCGGAACCGGGCCTAGCACTCATTGGCAACTCCAGGCGGCTCCCGGTCGCACTTCGCAGACTCACAGATATGGGGATGCTAATGGCTAAGAGAGTCGTAGCACACTGCTGGATGAGAGGACTGCTCCCAACCAGAACTAGATGGGCACGAGACATGTTGTATTGTAGCACGCAAGCAGGGAACTATAGCGAACTACTGCCTCCAAAAAGCTGCCCTAAGAATTTTTGGACACTGTATCAAACTTACCTTGCAGGGAGGGAGCGAGAAGAATCTGAAAGCCCGGGGGGAGACTCTAGATAAACATGCAAACAGTGAATCTGAAGTCGGGTCACGGTCGGTGAGAGAGGAAAGCTGTGCACCTGACCCAGAGAGTGTGACACTGAGTGCGATGGAGGAGTAGAGCGGTATGGGCATTGGTTAGATGAACAGGGTGGGATTGAGATCGCACAGCCTACACCCGATCTAGCTGGGACATTGCAACAGGGACAGGCATCCCAGATAGAAAGACCCAGGTGGGGCGTAGACACTGTTCAGGGATAAACATGGGCCCAGGCGTATTTGGGAGGCAGATCTAGATGTCACTTGGACGAACATACTATCGGTACCCGTGGAGGTTGAAGGGGAGGGGGGGGGGGGGACAGGGCCAACGGCCTAGTTGGGAGTTAGTTTTAGTATAGTTATGACACAAACATACTTGACTGGAACACTGACTGTGGAGTAACGGGGAGGGAGGATGGGTGGAAGAATGGTAGAATAAAAGACGAAAATCCGCACGACGACTAAACCCAGCCCTTGTGCCGAGGATAACTATGTAACTGTCAGCTCCTATGAGGAACACGCCGCCGGACCCCCGGGTTGTCGGCTGATAGGCCGTGTACGAAAGAGCTCATTGTTTATATGACATGTGTTTAATGCTGCCGGCCCATGAGGTTGTAGGCCTGGAGCTGTGTACTTGATGTTCGTGGCAATAAATAAATAAAAAAAAAAGGATTAGGAAGAGAGCAGATAGAATGAAAGGATGTGAAGGACAGGGCAGAGAGAAAAAGCAGACACATGATAAAATGGAGACACAGCTAATCACTGCTAGAGAATGATAGTAAAGAGCCAAGATCAAGGGGAGAGAGAGCAGCGCATGGATAAAAGTGAAGAGAAAAAAGGGCAGGGCTAAAATGAATAGAGGGCAAATCAGAAATACAGGGTGTGACAAAAATTATAGAAAACAATTAGAGAGGTGAGAGTATAGACTCTTAGAGCAAAGACTTAGGGGACAGACAACAGATCAAGGTTAGAAGATGGAAACTAAGGCAGTGAGTGTTGAAAGTGGGGCTCACCGGAGGACGAAGTGAGCGGTGGGCTCCTTGGCAAAATTTTCGGCACTCAGCACCTAAGCACTGCTCCCGACTAATCAGGAACAAGCAGTTCAGGACAGGTGCAGGACAGGACAGGTAACCTCTTCTAAGTGCAATGCCAGTGTTACACCCCTCTCTGCTACTACTCTCTTCTCCTTCTAGATAGATCGATTCTTCTTCATCAGCAATATCCCAATTCTCCTTTCAGAGAACTCGACCAGCCCTTGTAGCTCTTTCGCATCCGCGCCCTTCTTCCGCAACGTTGAGTCAGTGACAGGTCTGTGACAAGTTGGACAATCTAACTAACTGAGCCTACCTTAGTTATACTGTTCTCTGTTTATGTACCACCCCCAATGTTTTAAAATGTGTGTATTCCCTTCATTCAATTGGTCAGTGGGATGTGGAGAGGTCATCACACCATACTAATGTGAAGTCATCTTCTTTGGTTTAATTGTTCCCACCCCTAAATTTACTTTCCCATGCTTTAATCCTCCCAGCAACATTCACATTATTTCTTGTACAATTTATACAATATTTGTTCAATTTTCTACCTTTCTCCGGGTCAAGAGGTAAAGATCTCAGGCACATTGCTTGTGAGACAGTTCTTGGCGGTGATTGAATGTCATTGTCCCCTGTTTTATGACTTTAAGACGCATGTGTAGAGTTCAGACAAGATGGAGAATTCAGTCACTCTCCAGGCCCAAATATGAACTAAAAATAAAGTAAAAGGAGAACATGTTAGAATACGAAAATAAATTAATGCACTGTATACCACTTATTCCTACTCTAATCCCATTAATGTATTTTATCTATTGCATTAGCAGTTAGGCAAAACATACGAAGTTTAGTTTAAGCATAGCCATATGCATTAGGAGGTGAAGCTCAAAGCGGCCATTTTATTGCTACTGCGCAGCTGCAAAGAATTCCCACTAAAAGGACGTCATACTATGTAGATGCAGTAGACGCAAGGGCAGAAGAGTTCCTGCGTTTTCGGCAGCCATTTTAAGTCACTTGGATTACTTGTTAGTAAAACACATATACTAGCTTCCTTTAGATTAAATAAAATATTGTGTGGTGCAATTATTAGTAATCACAAACCATGTTGGTTAATTTATTACATGTTATTTTGAGAGGATGGAATACGAGCAAGTTTCTTTACGTATGAAACCTTACTCCATCAATCTCCTCTTTGATGGCATTCTATGCCATCACTAATTTCTGAATCAGATGCCAACTTTAGCAATTTCCCAGTTCTATTTCTTCAATCACTTTGGAATTTTCTTTTCCTTTTTTCTTTTGAAAACCTTTCATTCTTTTGTAAATCTCTTCTTTTATTTCTTCAAGTTGAATGTCATCATATTTTCTTTTCTTTCCTTTCTTATTCACTTCATACCATTTTCTTTTCCTGCAGCATTTGCACCAAATCATTATTGTTAAAACCAATAAAGTTATGCCTAATATTGGCATCAGTATTTTGCCTACAACACTTTTCCCCACATTAGAGAACCAACTACCTATAAAAGAAATACCATCAGTTAGTTTCTTCCATGTACTGTCAACTTCCAGTGGTTTCAATTCTTCCAAATTTGTAATATTTTTGACATATCTCTCAATTCCAACACTTTTGTCAGGTATGTAGGTGCAACAATGTTGCGCCTTCAACATTTTACAGACTCTGCCCTCTTTTGCCAATAATATGTCTGGAGCAAGTCAATTTTGCAAAACCATAGATCTTACCGCAACTAATTCGGTATTGATCAATAAAAATCCTCCATCAGTGCCATTCGATAAGCGATCAACCAGTGTTGATGATTTAGATTCTTTGCATATTCAGAATTACTCCCACTGAAGGTATCAATGCACTAAATTTATTTCCGACAATTTCTGAGAAACTAGCCCTTTTCTTGCGTGTTAGTCAGTTATTTTCTTCATTGCTTCCAGTGATTTTCTTTACATGATATACCTTTGGGAATACTGTTCTGTAATAGCAACTTCCATACCAGTGGTCAGGCAGCCTAAAATAAGCTTTGTTTTCACAAACATAATAAACTCCAGAAAATACTGGATCAGTTCTCCCTTTTAGTCCCCAACCCCCAATTATCAGGAAATTGTGTTCACATTCACTGGAACCAATGAATATATTGTTATAATCTGTTTTTAACCTATGGAGACAGATTTTCCCTTTCTTTTCAAGATCCAGGGACATAGAAGCATGAGTCTTGCCAGTTGCAAGTAAATTCTTCCCTCTCAGCCCACTTAGGTATCTGAGGTTTCGGTTCAGAGGCCCTTCTATGGAAATCCTGTCTTCTTTTCTCTACAAAATTAAAAAATGTCTTTCCTTCCTCTTGTAATTTACATGTTAGATTGTGCTTATGTGCATCTGCTATATCTATTGTCTTCATTATTAGAAAATATTCACCCATGAATTGTGAATCTCTACTACTAAGGACGGGATTCATATTTCTACACAGGGGAACTTCAGGAAAAATCACATCTAATTTAGAATAATAACATTGTAACGTTCCAGTTCTATGAAATAAACTCGCTAAAATACTACATGAAATTACATATGCCAATGGTAAATGAGGATATGTTACTCCTTCTGCTACAGATGTCGGTAATTTCATACATACATAACAATCAATAACTTCCATGATTTCTACAGTATGTTTGCAAAAACATTTAAATCTGTATCATTTTTATTTACTCTGTGATGTAAATCTGTCTCATCTGGTGCTTCTAATTCTAGTCTGTCTTGCTTAATATTAGCTACCTTTCCACGTGCACTAGTGTTATTTTGCTTACTTTCGGTCATTAGATAGGGAACGGATATTGTCAGTCCTAACCATATTATAAGTACTAAGAATATGCTTGATATACACATTTTACAGCATCTTTCTACACAATTCTGTTTCGGTTTTCCAACAACTCTCTTATCAGCCATTTTGGAATAGAAAGATTTCTTCCCTCATTCTGAATTTTGTACTGGGTAGAACCTTGGGAATTTCTTCCTTTCAAGTTGGTCTCACTTCTTTGTCTATTGGATCAACCTCTAATTCTTCATCACTTTCTCCACTTATTTTGAAATTCTCGAAAGCCTCAAGAATTACATTTGTCCATTCAGGACCCCTGAATTTATTATTCAGTCTTTTAAATCGTGGACTTCTCCTTCTTGGCTTTTCAGTGGACGGTCCAGATTGACTTGTTATTTCATTTACTTGGACAGGTTCTTCATTTATTGTCTTAAGACGATATTTCAGTCTCTTGATAATACTATGCCAAGTATCACCTTTTCTGAGTCTTTTAATTGGCACTGTGCTTTCAATTTCTTCAAAAGCCCTTTAGTTTTCATTGAGTTGTGGCACAATTTGATTATTTCTGTCGTCAGAATTCCTCTCTATCTGACCTAGTCCATTCTTCTTCTCTATTCTGACCCTGTACAGGCGTTTGTTGACTTTGATTTTGTCTCCTTCTTCTTCCTGAACTTGTTTTTCTATACCTAACTGGTTCTGCTCAGGTCTTATAATTTCTTGATTGTCTTCGGCCTGAGCGTTTTCTCTAGTATCTATCTGTCCCTCCTCAGACTTGTGAGTGTTGCTTTTATTTGCTTCTGTTTGAGTATATTGCTCTTTCCTTATCTGGTCCTTCTCAGATTTGATTTTACCTTTGTTTTCTTTTATCTGAGTGTGTTCTTCTATTTCTGACTCGTTTTCACTATCACTCTGTCTCTCTAATCGTGTTTGACTTCTGGTTCTTACAATGATTTTAGGTATGTCCACTATTGGGATCCAGTCATCCTGACTAGTGCTAGGTTGTTCTTGATCAGCGACTTCAGAATCTATTGCCTGTGATTCTTCAGCTGTACAACCATCTGCCCTTTCAACCACTTCAGCTTGTTGTGATTCTGTTTCATCAGGTGCTGGTATCCTCTTCGTGTGGCTGGCATGCATCAAATTAGGTAATCCTGCACATTTTACAGCAGTTGTTGTAACCAATATAACTTAATGTGGCTTTCCCCACCTTGGTGCTAGGCATGATTCTCGAGTGTTATCTTTCCCTACTACCCAGTCACCAGGATTCAGATCATGCGCTTGGTTCGGCTGCCTGGCAACAGCATCTTCCCCAACCTGGTGAGAGATAGAACGCACTTGGTCAGCCAACTCTTTGCAACACTTCAGTACCAAATCATCAGATATATTCAACCTCTTGTGTCCTGGTATAAATGATTGCCTCATTGCCCTTCCCATGAGTATCTCATGGAGACTCAAGACTGAATTCTTGTCTGGATTGCTTCTGAGTCCCATCAGGACAAGAAGTAAAGCATCAGGCCACTCCAGTGGGGTGGATACACACACCTTTCCCAGTCTTGACTTGATTGTGCCATTCAATTGTTCTACCACTCCAGAAGCCTCTGGGCGGTATGCACAGTGCAGCTTTTGCTCAATTTTAAACGCTTCACAAATTAATCAAATTATTTCATTATTAAAATGAGACCCTCGGTCTGATTCAATAGTTACTGGAAAACCGAACCTAGGAATGAGTTTTCGTAATAGGAGTTTGGCCACTGTCAAGCTGTTATTTCTCCTGATGAGGTATGCCTCCACCCACTTTGAAAATAAACAGACAATGACAAGTACATAGTTTAATCCTCGACAAGCAGGTAATTGAATGAAATCTAACTATAGTCTTATAAATGGTCCCTCAGCTTTCCCAATCTTTCCTGGACAAACTACAGTGTTCCTGCCTGGCAAAGACTCTCGGTGAGATTCCTGAACCTTGCGTTCAACCAATCTCGTCGAAAAAGTCTAATCATTGCATCTCTGCCTATGTGGGTGTCTCCATGATCCATCCTAGCCATTGGTGCAAGCATGCAGTCAGGTAACACAGGTCTTCCATCTAAGTAAACCCACACACCATCATCTGCTCTTCTCTGACAACCTATTTTTTTCCCATTCTGCCTTTTCTTTTGTTTCTGCTTCATTTTGTAATTCTCTCTCTTCCTCCCATGTTCCTATGCCCCCAAGTAGCATAGGTTGGCAGCTGATTCCACATGCATCAATTTTCCTATTTACTGCTATTTTGCAACGCTGGCCAACTTGGCCAGCGTAACGATTACCAGCTGTCACTTTATTATTTCCAGATTGGTGAGCAGCACACTTGACCACAGCCACTTCTTTTGCCAATTGAAATGCTTCAATTAATTCTTTGAAAATATGTCAATTTTTAATAGGGGTTCCTGAAGAAGTCATGAAATTCCTTTGCATCCAGAGCTGGCCACAGTCATGCACAACCCCGTAATCATACTGACAGTATAAATGGTTACTCTCCAATTTTTGCCAATTTTGCAAGCTTTAATATAAGCTACCAAATCGGCTATTTGTGCAGACTTGACTCCTGGTAAATAGGATGCTTCGACTATTCCTGCCAATGTGCATACAGCATAAGCAGCGCTCAATCCTCCTTCCTCATGGAGCATACAAGCGTCATCTACAAACAGATCATGTTCTGCATTCTTTAAAGGTTCTTCCTGTATGTCTGGGCAAGGGTTGGTACTTTTTAAAAAAAAATGTTCTTATTAAGTTTTAGTGTCATGATACACATATACCATACAGTGCAGGAGTACTTCCACAATTACAGAGCAGTTTGAGCATTTACAAGTATCATTGCACATTTCGCCGACAGTTTACAATTTTAAATGTGGTCCATGACACTTATAACATAACTGCTTAAGATAACTCCCCCTCCCACCAATTGAATCCACATGACATTATAAGTAGCTAGTATAAAGATACAACTCACTCCAGCAAAGTTCGGCCTAGCAACCACTCTCCTGCAAATAAAACATTACTCATATGATCTTTTAACACGTCTCGGACACCTCTTATACAGCTTCACATATATAACTGCTGGACCCTGGTACCCCCAGACCCCCGTTATATCTCTTCTACAAGTCTTTAGCCTTAAAGACTTCCAATATCGCGTTCCACTCTAGGGAGATAGGTTTTTTGCGCAGACCTCTGTCTTTGAGGTTTGTTACTTAACTCAGTCACATCAAGGCATTTATGTTCAACCTCATCTTTTACTTCTTCAAAAGGTGAATCAAGCAACAAAGTTGCAGGGTTTAAGATAGTTCATCTGACTATTGTTACATTTTGTGCACCTAATATAACCTGCTCCTACTTAGTCAGCCAACTAGGAGTAAGGTACTGTGTTTGGGTTCTTGTCAGTAAAATTACAACTGCATGTGGGACATACACAGTTACAGGGTGTCCCAATATTATAGACTCACTTTGTTCCCGACTCATGCATGTTGCAGCTACGGCTTTTAAGCACCCTGGCAATGCAGATGCCTCTGGGTCCAAAGTAGCAGAGAAATATGCCACAGGGCGTCACATTAAGCCATGTGTCCGTGTTAGACCTGAGCGCGCGCAGTTGTCTCTCACATCACAGAATAGTGCAAATTATTTATAATAACCTGGCATACCTATTGCAGATGCTTCGCACAGACAGTTGCGTAATTTCAAAAAGGCTGTTATGCTTTCATCATTCCACTCTACTGGATCTCTTGCTATCTTCTTTGCCAATTGTATCAATGGTTTGGCTAGTACTGCAAATCCCACAATCCACTGTCTGCAATATTCTACGACTTAAAGAAACATCCTTATTTCTTTCCGAGTCTGAGGTAATTTCATATTTCTTATTATTTTGATTCTTTCTGAAGTCACTCTTCTGACTCCTCTTTCTGTTTGGTGTCCCAAATATTTCAACGAAATTGTGCAAAATTTTAATTTCTCCGGCAACACTTTATGTCCACCTTCAGCCAGGTGATTCAATAATGCAAATGAATCAATTACCCAATCATTTAGGATTTTTGAGGTGACTAATAAGTCATCAATGTACTGCACCAAGACAGACTGTCTAGGCAACGGCAACGATTCAAGACATTTTTTCAGAATCTGATTAAAAATCGAAGGACTATCAGCGTACTCTTGCGGAACACGATTCCAAACATAAACATGCTTGTCAAATTTGAACGAAAATAAAAACTGGCTATCAGGATGCAAGGGAATGGAGAAAAATGCATGGCATAAATCAATTACAGTGAACCATCCTGCGCTCCATGGTATCGGATATAAGATTACTGCTGGATTGGGCACTATAGGACAACATTGTACAACAATTTTATTTATTTTCCTCAAATCTTGGACCACCCTATATTTGCTGCTAGGCTTCTTTATACCAATTATAGGTGAATTACAGGGACTACTCGTTGTTTCTTTTAATATGCCTTGCGTAACTAATCGTTCAATTTCTGCTGCAACACCATCCTTTATTTCTGGGCTCATTTTGTATTGTCGGGTATTTGGGCAGACTGCACCTTCTTTTACAGTTATTTTTACTGGGTCTACATTTGCCATCAATCCTACTTCTTTTCCTGTAAAATCCCACATGTCAGGATTTATGTTATTTTGGACCTCTTCTGGTTGCTTATCTGGGGTCATCACTGTAATTGTGTCATTCACTCCTGTTCCCTGTTTAGCTAACATCATTTTGTATATTCCATCCTCCTCAGGAGTCTGAATTGCAACACCATCCGGTGTACAAAATATTGTGCAGTTCATTTTGCACAATAAATCCCTTCCTATCAAATTTACAGGACTCAAGTCACAGACCACGAACTTGTGCATATCTTTGAAATTGCCAATACATACCTCCATTGGTTCGGTAATTGAGGTCCTAATCTGTTTATTAGAAATGCCCACTACTTGGATCGCTTTTCCCTAGAGGGGTAGGTTTGGGATGTCTGCTGTTCATGCAGTAGAACGGGTAGCACCAGTGTCTAATAAGAAGGTGATGTCATTTCCCTGAACCTTACCTTCTATGTATGGATCTGACTGATCAACTTGCAAGGATGCGCCAAGTACGCATTCCCTACCCCCCTCTCAGGCACCGTCATTGAGTCTCTTCATCAAAAGTTGTATCCTGCAAAAGAAATTGTGGTGTTCCAAAATCTTTCTTACCACTTCCCTCCCGGAATCCGGTGTCCACACTGTAGTTGACTTGACTCACAAAATCTGGCAATGGGGAAGGTGGCAATTGATGCTGTATAACCTGCTGCAGTTGCCTCATTAACACCTCATTCTGCATCTGTGGATTAAAATTTTGATTTTGGGAATTATTCTGTATAAATTTACACTCGTTTTTTCAGTGCCCCAATTTTCCGTGCCCATGACAGGGAAACTTTTTCTATTCCTATTTGCTCATTTGCCCTCTTGGTTTGCCTCCACTATTCTCTCCTTGGCCTTGCCCTTTTCCTTAATTATCTGCCTGGTTGCTTAGTTGAAGTTCTTGTTGTTGCTCTGCTAATTTAACTTGAGCCCACATTACCTTTTCTTCTAAATTCTTTCGTCTATTGTCAATCTCATCCCCACAGTACTTTGCATACTTGAGAATTTCGTCGATTGGCTTCGCTTGCCAACACAAATTATTCTCTTAAATAATTTGTGATATATCTGTCCTTAACCCAGTCACAAAACGATATGCAAAATGTGTCATATCCTTGTTTTCAATGTTTTCGAACACACTATACTACTTGAACACCTGTAAAAGTTGTTCATAATATGCATGTACTGACTAATTCTTTTCTTGAGTTGTCCTGTCTATTTTTATCCAATCTGTTTCCTTAGGGGGAATTTTCCCTTTCAGAAAAGTAATTACCTGATGATATTTTTTCATCACATCGTCTGATGGGACTCCTGTCTTTGCATCTCTTGTGTACTTATTGTTAGGCCAGTCTACTGTGATTTTACGTTCTTCCCATCAATCAGCAGGAACAACAATGTCAAACAGCCCATCTAAAACCTTCAACAAAAATTTCGAAACTTTCACAAACCTTTCAACTTGCCTAAACCATTCGACTGGTTTTCCTCTTAAGCTTTGGGAAATCATTTGTAAATGATAAAATATCCTGTTGGGTCCATGGATCATGTGCATAACCTCCTCCAGAAACTTCTCTCATTGGACACAACCTTTCAACCTTTTCTGCATCTTTCATCAAATACTCAGATGTCTTTCAATTTGCCTGTGCTTCTTCCTTTTTCTTTATCCATCTAGTTTCCCACCTATCTAAATCCTTTGGGGAACTTTTCCCTTTCAGAAAAGTAATTACCTGATGATATTTAAATCTCCCACACTTTTGCAACAATGACAATAATTCTTTTATTTGTAACTTTCTGCCTGACACATTCATGTTTTCTAAATCTTTCTCAGAAAATTCTGCTTTATATGGTTTTTCAAATACTTTAGATTTACCTGTGTCAATTCCCATTTCTGAAGCCAAATTCATTAATTTTTCATGAAACATTTTGGTATTTCGGGCGATGCTTCTACTTATGAATAGCAACTCTTCTTAATTGAAAGTATTTAATCTCTCTATCCCTACATTTCCAGCTATCATTTCTTCCAATTCTACTCTCAATTTGAATATATCCAATACCTTGGGCTGTGATTTTGGCTTTTCAATTTCTCCTGTCCACCATTCTATCTCTTCTGGTGTTACTACAGTGGCACTTTTTGTTCCTGTGGGTGTTTCGATTTGTACCTCTTTTGAGCACCCGGGGGTAACTTTCCTGAATGAATCAATTATTGGCTCTCTTATAGGCAAATCCATTAAAGAAATTACTGACTCACACTCACTTGCCTGGTCATCAATTAATATATTTTCTTTTCTGGTTTGTGTGATTGGAGTTGTCAGAAGAGGGGTTTTAGGACAAGTTTGCTTATTCCCATAAAAGGAAACTACAGGAACTATAGTTACTGGCATAGTTAGTGCTTCAGGACTACTATTTGATTGAGTTATTTTCTGGCATAACTCACTTCTATTTTTATTTATTGCTTCTCTTTCTTTTTCTTGAAGTACCCTTTCCAATGTAGTCTCATGTACAAACTGCAGAACCAAGGGTGTTTTAAAAACGGGGCACATGGGGTAATTCTATTTACTTCTTCCTGATAAGGTGGAGGGTTTTTCATTAATAAATCTTCAAAGTAATCCTCCTCAGAATCCCCACTACCAATCACTAAATGTTTTGTTTTCTCTGTACATTTACTTCCTGTTGGTTCTTCTGTGGTTAATACAGGATATAATCCTTCCACTACCATAGCCTGTCTCCATTGCTTCATTTGTTTTTCTCTGGTTTCTCGAGGGAATTTAGGATAACATTTACTCAAGTTCCTGTCACATTTCGGACTATCTAACTCAAAAGTCTCAGTCTCCGATTCTTCTAATGCTTCATACTGAGTTAATCTAGGTCTTGGTTCTAACTCATTCATGCAAGTTCGAAAATTATGTAAAATGCTTCCATTAAATGTTCTGTACTCTGGAAATGCTAATATTCCATTATCTTTTGTGTATTCTATCCAATTTTCTAACCATACACAAGTGTGGTAGGCTCTTTCTATCATCATATATGATGCATGTGTATTTGGGGGAGGAATAATAATTCCTTCTCTGGTTTAAATGAGTTTATCCTTTTTAAAACAATTCTTGATTTTCTGTATGAATGAAATTTTTCTTTTCTCTCCGTACATTGTACTTGGTCTCCCTCTAATGTACTGCTCGTGGGCAAAACCTATAAATCTTCTATCTGGACGGGACCCTATTATAGTTGGATCAGGGTTCCAAATATAATCTCCACTATCTATTAACACTGAAAATTCTATTTTGGCAATAAATAATTGTTTATTCTTCTTAAATGCTTCTCCAGTACCGGCGCGTCTTCTATTTTTATGCCCAATCAGCCTTTGTTTTACTGAATTAGTTTAACCAATGCTTGTGCGGCTTTCCTGTGACGTGAGTTTCACTCTCTGCACTCACCCCTCCTTTACAATTTTTTCCTCGGCTACACACCCGCTGTTTCTACCAATCCCAGCGCGGCTCTCAGTGACGTAGATGCAGCACCCGCAACTGACCCCTCCTGTACAAGGTAATTACAAAACTCAATTTCTTTCAATTTTACTTATGCATTTCATTAATCGACAACGTAAAAACATTTGCTACTGTGCCTGATTGACTAAATTAAAAAAAAGTAATTATTTTTACTGCGAATAAAACTTTTCCGTTTACCCTTCACACACTACGAGTAAAACATTTCTGCTTACTCTTTACTCAAGCATTAAAGAACCTGTTGCTCCATCAGTATTACCCTTTCTAGGTGATATAAGACCAAAGTTTCACCAGTGAACTCATTTGCTAGCAGTCACTCTCACATTTGTACGAAAATAATCCCTAACTAGTGCTTCAAGTTTTATCTAACTTTCCACACTTTCTTCATCAAGGCAAGTAACCTCACTGGAGTGTGGCTTTCATTTACCACCCGTTATTCAATATCCCTGGGGAATTCTGGACAACATAAAACAATACATGCAGGTTTTGGTAATACATAAATCAATATTCAAAAACAACTTAACTACCTATCTTAACTAAAACCTAACCATAGCTCTGCTACCAAGTAATACTGATGGAGCAGGATTGCCAGCTCGGGGTATTTTCTAAAAAATTTCGGACTTAGTCTACCTTGAAATATATTTACCTATACACCTTTTCTTATAATCCTTAATACCCTAGTTCATAATTTCCTCTGGTCGATAGATCAGGTTGTTAGCATAATAGGCATAAATAACATTCACCTTTATTTTCTTTGAATAACCACAGACTATGCAATATTTTGAGAGTCAAATGCCAATTCATTTCAATCACCAACTTCTCAAGAATAAAAATAATGATCAAAACAAAAATCTTTAAAGACTTAGAAAAATCTGTAGACATTGGTATCTGGGGAGGGTGGAAAAGGAAAACAATACAGGGACATACCACATAGATTTATATTTACCTAGAATGGTGCGAGGACCAACCCCTGTCCAAGGGCTGGAAAAGAAAGGGCTCCGAACTAATCAGGAGCCAGCAGTTCAGGACCGGTGCAGGACAGGACAGGTAACCTCTTCTAAGTGCAACACCAGCGTTACACCCCTCTCTGGTGCTACTCTCTTCCCCTTCTAGATAGATTGATTCTTCTCCATCAGCAATCTCCCGATTCTTCTTCCAGAGAGCTCGACCACCCCTTGTTGCTCTGTAGCATCCGCAACCTTCTTCCTCAACATTGGGTCATTGACAGGTCTGTGACAAGTCGGACAATCTAACTAACTGAGCCTACCTTAGTTATACTATTCTCAGTGTATGTACCACCCCCAATGTTTAAAAATGTGTGTATTCCCTTCATTCGATTGGTCAGTGGGACGGGGAGAGGTCATCATACCATACTAATGTGAAGTCATCTTGTTTGGTTTAATTGTTTTAAGTTCCCACCCCTAAATTTACTTTCCCATGCTTTATTCCTCCCAGCAACATTCACATTATTTCTTGTACAATGTATACAATATTTGTTCAATTTTCTTCCTTTCTCCGGGTCAAGCGGTAAAGTTCTCAGGCACATTGCTTGTGAGAAAGTTCATGGAGGTGATTCAATGTCATTGTCCCAGGAGTGTCATGACTTTAATACGCATGTGTAGAGTTCAGACAAGATAGAGAACTCAGTTACTCTCCAGACCCAAATATGAACTAATAATAAAGTAAAAGGAGAACATGTTAGAATACGAAAATAAATGAATGCACTGTATACCACGTATTCCTACTCTAATCCCATTAATTTATTTTATCTATTGCATTAGCAGGTAAGCAAAACATACGAAGTTCAAAGTGGCCATTTTAATGCTACTGCGCAGCTGCAAAAAAATCCCACTAAAAGCAAAGGGCGTCATACTACGTAGATGCAGTAGACGCATGCGCAGAAGAGTTCCCGCATTTTCGGCAGCCATTTTAAGTCACTCGGATTACTTGTTAGTAAAACACATATACCAGCTTCCCCTAGATGAAATAAAATGTTGTGTTGTGTAATTATTAGTAATCACAAAACATGTTGGTTAATTTATTACATGTATTTCGAGAGGATTGAATCCAAGCAAGTTTCTTTACATATGAAACCTTGCTCCATCAATGCGTAAGTCTGAGTTTTTAGTTAGTTAGTTGCAAACCTTGTTTATGAGTTTAGCATAGGTCTCTGCCCTGGCTACTGAGATGAGTAGATTTAGTAGGGCCTTCCTTAGTTAGAACCAACGTCCACATCAGTCGGGTCAGCCCAATGATGGTCTCTAGTCATTTCTGGCCTGGTTTCCCAAGTAATGATGGATGGTGGAGCAGCCGTACTGGTATTCTCAAATTGCAATGTGTACCTTGCCGTGCCCTTCCATACCAGAGGTGGAGTTCACACATGTGCATTCATTGACTCAACTGCCATGGCACGGTCCAGGTTTTTAGGGTGATTAATTCTAGAAAGTTTTGAAACGGCAAGCTATAGACTTACAATTTACTCAACTAGGGGGTGGTGGGATCATGCAGGAATGGAACAGGTCCTTGAACTTGTTAAAAATCATATCCCAGTTGATGTCACCATTTTTCCCCACCAAATCTGGCAGGAAACTGGTCCTAGATGGCTGCTTGTACATACAGGTCTCCCAGCGGGTTTTGATTTTCCTAACTATCTTATAATTTATCCCAGTCCTGTGCCTACCAACACCCTTATACTTGTGCTTCCAGGAGTCATGGTCAGTAGTGTCTGATGGCAAAAGTTCCATTCTGCACTTGGCATTTCCCTCTGGAATCTCAATGAGAAGTAATTGGGCTAATGGGGCTGCCTGGATTGTGACAAGATAAAATACTCTGCCTACCAGCAGATATATCGCCTTACTCCAGAGGGAGCCGTCTCTTAGCCAAGTCGATTTCTTTAGAAATAACCCTGACTCTGCCTAGCTAAAAAAGTATCCAGTGTGGTGCTCACTTGTGAGAAAAATGCATTAGGCTGTTCTCCCCCAGCAATTTTCGGTTCCCCATCCTGATGATTGAGTTGAGTAGGTGTGTCATGCAGAAAAGGATTGTGAAAACGTACAACAGAAAAAAAGAGAAAAGTACAGTCCGAGTATAAGTGTCTGCTGGGCTACAGTTGAACAGTATCTTCAAAATAACCAGAGGCTTTACTTAACCCCAAAAACCGATGGCCGTGCCTAGCGTCTTACAGGCGATGGCATACTCTCTCTTGGCCTGGTCTTTAACTGGGCTTCGTTCTGTGCTGTGCTGTGGAAAAAGCACTATCATTGGAGACCCTCCTCCTGGACTCAGAAGTGTCCTCTGGGGATGGAGTCCCTCAGAGGCAGGCAGGCATGTTTACGTCAGGCATCGCCTTCGGGGACTTCAACCAAACTCAAAGGAGTGAGATCACGAATAGGAACGTTGGTGATGATCTAGGTCCTGGAATGTTCGTGCTAGACAGGTCTGAAATCCTTGTCACGGATGCTCTCCAGAAACAACCCAGGGAAAAGAAAGAGGAAATTAAGATTAAAATTGTATTTAAAAGAGGCAGAACACATACATGTTTTACTCGCTGCAAACGACTGGATTTGAAATAGAAATTTGTTTAATCATACTCCTTTTTCAGTACTTTGAACTCAGAATTAAAATGCATATTTCACTCTTGAGACTGAGTAGTCCTAAACTGTTCCATTAGTTGGCTTATTAGTTGGCTTATTAGATAAGTCCAACCTCCTGTGTGACCATGAATATCCTCCAGTGGGGCACGAAGTGTACCAATGCAGAACCTTCTGTAGGGCATCAGGTCCGATCCACAGGAATGAGCTCTATGAGGCATGTACTCCTCCCGTGCCTGGTGAGCTACGAATATGAAGAAAGTAAGTCTCCTTATCCATTAAACTAAATGTTTCTATTTTTTTTAAACAATATTATGTGCTGCATAATTATTTCCAAAATCAATTACCGAGATAGTCACATTACTCCTCAGATATAAAAATAAATACCCGATTTTTAACACACTACCCCACCCAAAACCCCTTTTCCCCTCTGGCATCCCGTCTCTGAAAGTAAGTGACCTTCCCCTAAATGTGAGTGCCCCAATTGTTTCAAAATGTATTAATTACTGCGTTTTGATTACATTAAAAGTAATATTCCTTAATTAATATTTTCCCACGTATATTAAATATAAAAGTAGAAGATGGACAAGGAAAGTAATGATTTGAATACTCCAAGTCCCAGACTTCCTCATCATATTCCTTGGTTCCCTCCTCTCTCTCCCTGAGGATTGGGAAATACTGTACAGTAATAGAGTATATTTGGGCATGAGCTGCAAGTGTTGTGTGCTGAAAAGCCGTTCCAGCAAATGCACATTGTGATACAACTACGGTCGTACTAATGATGTCTTCTCCTTGCCGTTCCTGTGTTGTCAACTACAACAAAAAAGGTTTGTTGTAGTGACATGCGTGGTCAACTACAATGTAAAGATGTCATTGTAATGACATGCGTTTCTGAGCCATTCATTGCTAATGCACTTTGCAGCATAACCACGAACGTAGTAATGATGCTGACGTGGTTTCACTTTCGTTATAAAGGCTTTTCGTACAAAAGCCGTCGCTAAAAGCGACGTTTCACATCCTTAAACAGCTCCAAGACTAAATCTACCTTGTCTCCATACAAGACAGATTTTCTGTCGGGGCTTCATTGAAAGGTAGCAAAGGTACTGAGGTTTAAGAGCCAGGTAGCAAGATTTCTGTAAGCAAATTAGCATTGGTTTCCACAGTTGGAAACTGTAGTCCCGGCACCTCTGTAGCCCTATGAACTACTACACTCAAGGTTGCACTTTTCTTGGTGGAGGTTACCAATGGGGAGTCCAAATCTGTCTCTGGTGAGGTATCAAGACCACTAGCATTTTGAAGATCTAAATACAGGCCAGCATCAATTTAATTACGGGGAAACAATGTTTTCATCTCTTCCAAATCATCTCATCATGTGGGATATTCTGAACGACCTGCATGGCGTCTGCACCAAATAAGGGCTCAAGGCATTGAAGATACTGGCATCAAGGCAAAGGCACTGCTGGAGAATCCTCCCACACTGTGCTTTAGTAATCTCGCAACAAGACATTGAGATATAGCTAACATTGGCCCTGGATCTAAAATCTGTGTTAGGGTCAGACCTTGAAGTGGCACTTCTGGAGCCAGGGGGGGTGGCACCAGCCTCAAGAAAGTAATGGCCACCACCCAGCCCGGTGCTGAAGTAACTATATCAGGATCAGTTAGCACAGACTGGGTGCATTGGCTGATCCATGAGGCCCAGAATTGTGCAGAAAAGCTAGAGCATGGCCAGCCTTGAAGCCTCCTTCCAGCTACGAAGGTGAAGATAGTTTGACAAATTCAGGGTATTTTGAATGATTGATCTGTCCAACATCAAAATCGGCCCCTAAATGTTAATGTTAGTTCAAGGGGTATGTTAGCGTTGGAGTTTGTTTGAGGGGCTACACATTTTGGATTACTTGCCTGTTTTCTTCTTTGGACCATTCTATGGAGATTGGGGATGGTGGAGGCCATACTGCTAGCAACATGCATGGAATTGTTTTGTGATACCTCCCGCAAAATGGAGCCTCAGGGATCATTGGAGGTGGATGCAAGCATTTGTATTTGTTGCACATGTTCTCTGACTTCAAACTCCATTGCAGAGACAGAGGGGTTATGCTCTGCTCTACTAACAACAGTCTGCACCAGAGTAACAGTTCTGCCTGTGCAATGGGATGAGTGAAAATGTACCTACATCCAATAATTCCTGGGCACATTTCTCTTCTCTCTCCTTACAGTAAAGATAGCCATTGTACTACAGGAGCCTGGTTCCATGTCTGGATTAGACATAAAATGCTTGGGCGGGAAGATGCCATTTTGTCCAGGTCTCAAAAAAATAGAAAAAAAATGATTTTTTTTTTACATTTAAGTGCTTTAATATTGATATGTTTGTTTATTTATTTTAACTGTTAAAAGAGAGGAAACAATGTAACTGTGGTGTGGTGGAGAAGCAGACCAGGGTAGGCAGGTTTCTGATTAAGGATTTTAATGTCAGTAGGATACAACAAGCAATACTTTTGTTCGTTATGGTCTCTGGTCCAAAGTAAAAGTCAAAAGGCAAAAGGCGAAAGGCAAAAGACAAAGTAACCCGGGTCACTGGGCGAGGAATTCTGGATGTTGTAGTGTGGTTTAGCCACTCCTCTTGAACTCTCTGATGGAAGGTGGGAGTTCAGCTGGATCTTAAGCTTGGCGGCCGTGACCCGTCGGTACCATAAGGAAAGAAACAAAAAGAAAGAAAATCCCAGTAAGGGGCTTGTTTGTTTATCGCAACAGTGGCGCAGGGAGTTAGGGGAAGTGTAGGGAATTGCCACCAATACCGTCACCAGTGTTACGTGCCGTGCAGTGCGCGTTACTACTACACCGAGAACGAGCCAGAGACTTGGTCTCCACTTTTCACTCCCCCTTTAGAACCCTCTAATGCGTGTCCCCACACCGAGGAAAACCATCCTCGTACCTTGTGGAGCCACGTCCCTCTGGGGCCGTGGCTCGAGTCTGCGCGTTGCCAGGTAGGGTCTGGCTGCCTGTCTGTTTCTTCGGCTGGCTCCGATCCGCTCCGGTTCTTCTCCTCGGTTGCCAAGTCTTGTAGGTCCCCTGCTTTCACCCACGGGCTCACCAGGAAGGTTCGTGCAAGTGTCTTCTCCTGGCGTTCTTCGTCCGTTGGTCCCAGAGAACACCCGCTTCCTCCGGCGGCCTCCGATTTGAAGACCTCCTCCCCACATGACCCGCTCGACTGACCTGGGAAGTCCGTCGCCTTAAAGGACTAGCACTCCTCGGGCCAGCTCTGCAAATACATGAGAGGAGACGGGGAAAGATAATGGGGAAAATGTTCCTTTGCAGGGGTTCCGGACTGCTCTTCCTCACAGTAACTTATTGCAATCTACATGAGGTGAGAAATAGAAAAATCTAATTTGTTTTGGAAGGCCATAATTTACAAGTTTTGAAATCTACAAATTGCCTAGTGGGAGGGAAATGCTGTTATTTTTCTGCTCAAAACCAATGAGTCAAGTATTGTGTTTGCCTGAAAGAAGTTTTGTTTTGAATAAAGTTGCAAGTTGGTTGGTTGTTGATTGGCGAATTCAGACATGTGGAAGGAAAGGTGAAACTCTTCATTTGTTCTTTCGGCAAGTGGGCCATGGATTTCTGAGGATACTGGAATTTTGAAAAAACTATTTCCTTCTGTGTGCAAAGAAAAACCAATTTCATCTTAAAATATTAGTTTTGCTTTTATCTACATTTTTTATTTAAAACATAGTCTACACGCAACTGTAGCCCAGATGTAAGTACCTAGAGGACTTTCAATAGCAATACTAGAAACAGACAGTCTCCAGCACCACCTGCTTTGTGGGGCCTCACAATTAGAGTGAAAATAATTAATAAGACCCCAGTCATTGACCACTTCCTTGCCTTCAGGGATGCCTCCAGTGGAGTGGCATTAGTAAAATACATCCCCAGTCAGTGTCCAACATCTGCCCTGAATTATGCCCTCCACGGACTTAAAATATTTATGCCCCGTCAGTGTCCAGCACCTGCCCCGAGTTACTCCTCCTTGCAGAGTTAGAATTGTAATTAATGCCCCCGCTAACTTTCCAGCAACAGCCCTGATTTTTGCCCCCCTGCGGAGTTAGAGTAGTAAATTATGACCCATGTCACTGTCCGACACCTGCCCTGAGTTATGGTCCCTGCAGTGTTAGTAATTTATGCCCTCGGTCACTGTCTAGTACCTGACCTGAGGTTTGCCCCAGCGGAGTTTGAATAGTAATTTAAGACCCCTGTCACTATCCGGCACCTTCCCTGAGTTATGCCCCTTCCCTTGCAGAGTTAGAATAGTAATGTATGCCTCTGGTCACTGTCCAATACCTACCCTGAGTTATGCCCCTAGTAGGGTTAGAATAATAATTTATGCCCCCAGTCACTGACCAACACCTGCCCTGAGTTGTGGACCCTTGTGTATTTAGAATAGTAATTTATGCCCCTGACACTGCCCAGCACTGGCCCTGAGGTAAGTACCGGACGGTGTTGGATATATTACATCCCCATGTACTGCACAACACCTGCTGGAGGGGGCTTCAAACTTAGTAAGATTTGGAAAAAAGAAAACCTCAGTAACTAAACACAACTGGTCCAATATAGTTCCTCTGTTTTACGTAAATGTACTACATGGTTTTTTTTTGTGCTTGTTAATTATTTCAACGTAATACTTACAATGACAGCCCGGGCTTTTTCTGTGGCGAGAAGGAGTTCTGTTCCCTTGGAAAGCAGGTCTGTGGGCCGTTTACTTGCCCTATGGAGACAAGTGGCATTTGTAGATATTGTGAAAATGTAATTCCCATATGTTATTATGACTTAATAGTAACACCTGCACTAAAGCATGGACATAGTGCAATTTTGTTTTAATCCCCCATACAGATCTAAATTAGCTCCCTCCTAGGTGATCATAAAGACTACCATAGTGGGGTTATATTTGTACCATAGTCATAATGGCTCTTTCTGAGCCCAATGTTGGGGATGTCCTCTGCTCAATTTCTTCAGACAATTAGCTGCTTATTACCACATTCCATTTAAAATTGTCTTCCTTCCTATTTGTGTAAACATATTGTACTTCAAAATAATCTACAGTACATGGTAATTTTTATAAAAATATTTACCTGTATTGCAATTGTCCTAAAAGGTCAATTGTGTCGGCGGACATTGGATGTCCACACTTAAGAGGTGTTTTTTTCTTGGAGGCAAAGATGAAGGAAGAGGAGTAACTGGCGAAACAAGCATTGGAAATGCATTAGGTCTCGCATTAGAAAAGTTGGAGCTATTGGTCTTGTAAATGACAAATATTTTATTTATGTGTTGGTTTTTAAAATAGCTAAATGGATAGCTTTGTCATTTACAATGCCAATAGTTATAACTTTCGCGAATGTGACACCTATAGCATTTGGAATGCAACATGTTTTGTATTTACGTGACTTAGATGGCAGCTCTGGTCATTAGGCCACATCTCTAGAGAGCACGAGAGTGCAGCAGGGGAGAGAAGCACAGAGAGGGAGCAGAGAGTGCTGCAAGGAAGAGAAGCACGGAGAGGGAGCCCAAGAGTGAAGCAAGGGTGTATAACTGCCACCAGCTGCCAGAGGGTGTGAGGGTTAAAGCTGAGCATGCCAGACATGCTCACTATGGGGAACATTTATTTTAGTACAATGCAGGGTAGCAACCAAAGGTGCTATGTGGAGCTGCTCAAGGTGGAAAAAGCAACGCAGAGCCATATATATCTTAAATGGCCTGCTGCTGTCTACTGCCCCAGAGCTGGCACACATCTGTACACCATTGTGCAGAGGCGCGAGTGTCCTGTTTAGCCTAGGATTTGTACTGGAAGCTTCTCTCCAGTAAAAAAACCCATGCCTATCTGAGCAGACTGGGTTTTGGATTTAAAAACTGTGGTCCTTGCTCTAATCTGCTCAAATTACAGCAAAGTAATGCTCTTTTTGATGCAAAGTGGTGTGGTGCGGTGCAGCTACTTACACTGTGTAAAGGGCACCTGGGGTTGGGACCACCGCTCCTTTAGAACGTTCATATTTGCATCGCTGATTGTCAGGGAGTAGGTACAGACTAGCACCGCACAGACCACCCCGGAGCAGCTGAGCACAGACCACCACAGAGGAGCCATGCACACAACACCAGAGAAGATACTACAACATCCAATATAAACCAAAACACTAACAAAGGCAGGTTTCTTCACGTGACTCAAACACATCAAAATAATACCTTAAAACACTCTTTCCAAATAGACACCTAACTAACCTAAAAATGCATTTTACTCCTATCGAGAAGCTCATATACTAGGCAGACAGTCCCTATCCGAGATCAGCACATATCCACGGTTTGGACTTTAAAGTCATTATGGCAAACAGAAAGTCCTCCCCCCCCCCCCCCCCCCTGAATTGAGTGTCTTAAAACACAACAAAACGGAGCCTGTAGACAGTGTAGAGCAATCGACCTCAAAGTTGGGGAACTGGGTCTGAGTCTCAGCAATGACGCACAACATCCTGTAATTCTGTGCAAATCACCCTGTGCCTAATAAAAATGAATGTGTCCTTGTGTATCGAAACTGATGCTCAGGTAAAGCTCTCTGATGCCCAATATATCTGTTTCTAGTTCGTGCTCTATAATACTCTTAATAATTTATTTTTTTAAAGTTATGCACAAAGCAACACCCATCTCGAGGCCTGCAGTATCACAGGGGTTTCCCCATTCTGTGCCTATTAAAAAGTTATATATATATATATATATATATATATATATATATATATATATATATAGATATATATATATATATATATATATATATATATATATATATATATGATATGCTGGGCACAGTAAAGGCACCACATACTTCGCAACAATACCAACAAGTGCATGCTATACTTTTCACCAACTGATAGTTCTGTAGACAATTTAGAGCTTGTTATGCATTTCCTGCGGTGCTTCAAACAAGAGCAGTGTTTCCTAAACCGGGGGTCACAAGTCGATTTTTGATGGGCTGAGAAAGTCCAAGCAATAAATAACGCTTTCAATTCTGTATTTTATTATACCCTAAGCTTTTTTTACCCTCTGGAGTTACTTCCTTAAAATGTAATGTGCCGATTACTTTTCTGCTGCACGTCATTGTTTCTAGTACGCAGGAAGAATAATTTCAAATTCGCCATTAGTTGCATTGTTTCTTTTTAACTTTGGGATGACCAGCAATACCCATGAGGGTGGATGTTGGACTCTGCTTACTTTTGGCATTTTGCTGCTATGTGTTCCCTTTCACTAGCATCTTTTAGGTCGGATGACATGGTGCATCACTTTCCCTTCTATTCCTCTCGCATTAGGTTTCATGCCAACCGCATGGTTTAAGTTATGTATTGGGAACTACAGGCTATGCATGGCTAGGCATGATGGGAGCGAGAAATTAATGGAAATGGCTCAGGTGTGAGAGGACAAGGACTTTCCCCCAGTGTTCCGTGTCTGCCCTAGATTGAGAACTGCGAGGCAAGGAGTCTAGAAGGTGGTGCAGGGGATCTGGGCGACTCCCTGAGTATTTTAGTCGCTTGCGGCATGCTTGGGAGTGTGGATGGGGAGGAGAGGCTTTGTTGGGGTGATTAAGGACCAGGGGGTGGGTTGGGTATTGGGAGTTTTCTATTGAAATCTGCATTTTGGACAGTAACACACATGGAGGCGAACAGAGCTGTATGTTGGGCTAACTATAGGGAGATGGTGGGGAACCAGTAATGTGCTCCTGGGGGTCCCTGTCGAGACTCTTTGCTTGCAGCCAGCTCTGGGAGGGCCGCAGGAATGCTAATTGGTATAATTGTAATGCATATCTCCTTCCCAACGACTTCTCTATGATGCCAATGGGGCTGTCTGTATGGCCTTTTTCAAAAAAACAATAAAAATCTGTTTTAAAAAAAAAAAAAAATGGTTAGTTACATATAAAACATTTATGATGAAAGTACAATACTGCTGAATAAAAAAAACGGTCCCTATTGGGACGTCTGAGCAGAGAAGTTTTAAACCATGAGCAATTGCATGGACCCCCACTTCCAAGCCCTCCAATAAAACGTATGATAGTCAAAATTCCTGGTTTAACAATGTAGCCCATAGAAAACGGATTATTTTTCCAATTTGACAGACCAGCATGCCTAATAGAAGTTTAATGCCATGGGTTTTAACCAAGGCGATTTCCTGCAGTAACATGGGCATTTCCTTTCCAGTGCAAAAGTTATTTTGTGTTGGATAAGTGTTTTTTTCTCAGCGAAAATACCACTGTGCGCGGTATCACTTCACAGAGTGTTTTACTAGGGTGTAGTTTGGTCTGTATGGTGGTAGGCCAGGTTGAAACTACGCCAGCATATTTAGTTCATTTACAAGATGGTTTATGGAAAATTCCCGAAATCACGTCTCTTCGCGAGATGTGGCATTCGCTGTAAAAATGTATTGTGAATGCATGCATACTATACATGAGCGTCTGTTTACAATGCTTTGTTTAAATACATCCACATAGCAAAAATGTATGCGAGGACGCATTGTTTTTTTTAACATAACTTTACTAAAACTAATTATAGCAATAACGTCTGTAGTGGAGGACCACATCTGTGAATGCAAATATTTGGGAACTAAAGTTTTAATTGCAAGCGCTCTGCCCCGGCGGACACGAAGTAACTTGAACATTCGGCTGTTACTGTGGTACCCCATTTCTGAATCATTACAATAATTCAGCACTGATTAGTAGCATAAGGGCCTGAACGAGCAGATACGGAGAAATAAATATAAAAATTAACAAAAACACGCAGGGGGCCCTAAATATATATACTGCCCGTGTCCCACCAAATATTAAAATGTCACTAAGTCAGAGAGTATATCTGAAGCTGCCAAACACATTTCGTAGGTCTAGCACCTCACAAGTAACACGCAATATAAGCTTTTGGGATACGGATTGCCATGCAAAATAAACGGGTACCATCGACTCGTGGAGCTTCCTCGTACAGGCAAAAGGAGCCGTGGGATAACATTCTAACACCACTACCAACCCCAAGCAGGAACTCCAGATGTTTTTTTGGCAAATATTTTACTGTTTTAAAAGTAATTATACGTTCTATAAAACGGAGCAACAACTGCGATTACTTAGCAAAGTCAAACGCTGGGGTATAAACCTTTACCTTAATAGAGTTCAAGTGCACGCATATAGACAACCGGAAGAGAGATCTCAGTTTAAAAGCGAAGACACGACGGCCACGCGCCGAACACTGGACATAGCGACAGCGCTACAAGGCACGGCCCACGCACCCTGCCACGGAGATCGGGGTGCACGGGCGGGAATAAAGAGATGGGACAACGGGCGGGCGGGAGTAAAGAGATAGCAGACAAGGGGTGCACGGGCGGGAGTAAAGAGATGGGCAAAACGGGCGGGAGTAAAGAGATAAAGAGATGGGGACAAGGGGTGCACAGGCGGGAGTGAAGAGATAGCGGACAAAGTTGTATGGAAAACAAGCGGAAGGGATAGCAGGCTTGTTCCCCTGGTTAGGTGTTGTCGCAACAGGCCTGCATTGCTGTGGGGAGGGGGGAGGAGAAATGCGACGCGGCAGGCAGGGGAGGGGGCGGAGCGGGGGTGTGGGAGGAGGGAGAGCGGATTAAGGAGAGCGGGAGGAGGCAGCGAGTCAAAACGGAGGGCATTGCTGTGGGGAGGGGGAGGAGAAATGCGACACGACACGGCAGGCAGGGGAGGGGGCGGAGCGGGAGGAGGCAGCGAGTCAAAACGGAGGGCATTGCTGTGGGGAGGGGGGAGGAGAAATGCGACGCGACATGGCAGGCAGGGGAGGGGGCGGAGCGGGGGTGTGGGAGGAGTGCGGGAACAGACGGCGATTTGGTGCTGTGCACGCGCATTTTAGGTCAATGCGCTTGCGCATTGACCTAAAACCACACGGGCACAGCACAAAATCGCCAGTTAGTTTAACTCTGGTTAAAGCCCTATATGCTCGCAAGCTCGATGCGCATGCGCATCGAATAGCGAGACCTAAAAACTGGAAGAAAGGGGATTTTTTTTCTAAAAATATTTTCTATATTTATTATAAAGGAGTTAATGCCTATGTTTTCATTAGTGGTATACTTAAATTAACCACTAAGTGGCACTGTCTCAAAAGCTTGGTCCTGAGCAGGAGCAGACAGCAACTGATTACAAAATGATGTTTTGCTACCATTATACATTATAGTGCTTTTTTAAAAGGTAATTCACTCTTGACAGAAAATTATTGTTTTTCCTGTTTTTTGGTTTGATGTTTACCCTTACTGGCATTTGAAGCAAGAACGTTTTCCTTTGGAGAGCATTGTACAACATTCCTAGGCAGTAAGGTAGGACTACAGGCCCGTTAACCTTTTGCATATGCACGTTGGGCAGAAGCGTTGGAATGGTGGTGTGTGCCAAAATGCAGCATTTCTTCAAAGCTGACAAATCCTTTTATTGTTTGGAATTCTTCTAACAAGCACAGTGTAATGGACTTTTTATTTGAATTCCAGGACATTGCTTTTTATCGATTTCTGCTGTTAAATACCATTTATCGTTTTAATGGTATTCAGCATAAATGGGCGCATTGAAATTGTGTTTATTGTAATTGAATTTTAATGTGTTAGTATGTTATGGTGTACTAACTGATTTTGTTGTAAAAACTGGCAGGGTAAAGCCATAGTTGTTCTAATGTATGGGTTGAAAAAGACAGCAAATTGGCTTTCGTTGTTCATATATCCATTCAAGGATAGCCATGGTAGGGTCTGTTCCTTGGGCTTGCTGTCTCAGCACACCAGTCCCGTCAACAATACTGAAAGTTCATGGTTTACACCTGAGGCCTAGCATACCACCAGTGGAAGCCATCTCAGTCCATTCATCAGCCTATTCATCCATTATGAGGCTGTCCTCTGCTGCCATTTCAAATGGCAGGTAGATGCCAACAACAGAGACATGTAAAAGGTGAAACCTGTCTAATGGCTAACAACTGGCAATAAGCTAAATACTTTTCACTTAAACTCCGTGCTGTCATCATTCTCATTGTGTAAGTATGGGCCAGGGAGCCTCCTTGTTTAGGTCTATGTAGGAAAGTGGGTTTCTGTTGAAGTAACCCCCCCTCCACTTTTTGCCAGATTTCTGATGCACTTTTACTTGATGTGCCCTAAGTCCCTGCCAATCAGGCTCCCAGGGCTCGTGTTCTTTCCCAAAACTGTACCTTTGTACCCCCAATTGGCACCTCTCTGGCCACATGTAAGTCCCATGTAAAAGGTACCATGGGTACCAAGGGCACTGTGACCAGGGAAAGCGTCTATGGGCTGCAACACATATTGTGCCACCCTTAGAGATGCTGTACCTTAACACACATACACTGCCATTGCAGGCTACGTATTTTGGTGCAGAGAAAAGTGAAGAGTCGACATGGCACAAATACTTGTATGTCATTCCTGCAACCCATTGCCTATGGTATAGGTAAGATACCTCTCTATCTGGGTGCAATAAACCACCGGTGAGGGCACATTTGAATGAGCACTTTACCCCTACGGTGTCTAAATCCATTCTTAGACTATGTAAGTACAGTAAAGCCATGAAAGGTATATGCTCTGGGAGTTTGTCATTATGAACTCCACAGCACCATAATGGCTTTACTGAATTCTGGGAATTTTGGTAGCAAACATCTCCGCATAATAAACCCACACTGATGCCAGTGTGGGATTTATTATACCAATGACTCAGAGGGCATCTTAGAAATGCCCCCTGAAAATGACCGGTACAGACAAGGTGGTCCCAGAAAGTAAATCAATCAAAATCACTTAAATGAATTCGATAGAAATTATAGCACCATTGTATTTAATCACAAAGTGTCATATAAACCTATTTACAAAAATGAGTACACAGTTCAAATATATACAATGCCCCTATTGGGTAGGACAGGGAAGGTAGTGTTGGGATAGTGAAGGTATAGGGAATTATGATACAAGTTAATTGAGTCCAAGTAAATCAAAACATCATCATCAGTAAACACAATGGAGAAAAAATTCATCGGTCCATTGACACAAACATGCCTCAGATACAATAAAATCACAAATGATATGTTAGGGAAGAGGCTGAACAAAGAAACGGAATGTCGACGTTTCGACCCAGGTAGATGCAGGTATAGCTGTGACCTTGCTAGAGGGTCTTCATCAGGACAGTGGAGCAGGGAAGGCGGGGCAAAGGATCTATATAAAAATAGAATTCATAAATTTATATTGTTGAGGGTCTAATAAAGATCCCTAACGCTTCTATAGTTATAAAAAGGAACGAGAGGAAGGGGGTTCTTGAATATCATAACACTAGAGGAATACATATACGATGACATTGATAATGAGAATGCAGGACTAACACAACAGACATTGGGAGCCCTGAACAGGAATTTGTCCCAAAAATAAAGTATGAAGAAAGCCGATGTTAACAGGGCCATTTAGACAAGCTAATTTCAGTGTGGCAACTAGAGTGACATGTCCACTGAAATAAAGGCTAGTACGTACATGAAAGACCAGGTGCCTACCTGTAGTTGTTAGAAGGGGCACGGTGGGGTACACAGACACTCTCAGTGGGATTCAAAATGTGGCTGCGTCTGGAATCAAAGTGAGCCATCAATGTATCAAGAGGTACCTGGCGGATCATACGCCATATAAAGAATATAAAGCAAGGGTTCAATGTAATGGCGGGCAGAGCCATCATGGAAAGACGTCTAGTAAAGTGCCTCAAAGAGATGGATATGGACAGTAAGGTTTATACATTGGGTGAAGCTGTGTCTATAGGTGTAAGGGGCACATTCTAGTTAAAAAGCGCACCACATGAAGGAAAGATCACCCAAGACATGTACAAGGTACCTATAATGCGCAGCATGTGTATAGCGGTCCATACCTTAGGTCACATGAGTAAACAGGCTGGTGGAGTGGGGTTCAGAGTGGCGATAATCAGCCGACCGATGGTGGCTCAAATTAAACGCGGAGCAGCCCAGGTAAATGACAGTCGATTCTGGGAAAATATTAGACATAGGCTCGGTAAGGGCTAAATGTTTCACAGGCATATCGAAGGATACAAGTAAAAAGATGTAGAACCCAGCACCTACCTAAGCGTGGTGTCTTAAAGCGATATGGTGTCACTGAAGGTGGACGGTATGTCCCAGTCGATCAGTCAGACACTGTACAAAGAAAAAGAAGGGAGTTGTAGATAGTGAGGTGTATAGTCACCTAACCAGAACACATGTCTAAGGATTAGCTTGCCGATCCAGCGCACATACCTGAGGTAAGGAAAAAAACAGGCGTCTTGGGCGGGTGGGGGTTCCGGTTCAAAAGTCACTGGTGAGAAGACGTTGTGGCGGAATGAGTCTAAGTCATGTGACCTAAGGTATGGACCGCTATACACATGCTGCGCATTATAGGTACCTTGTACATGTCTTGGGTGATCTTTCCTTCATGTGGTGCGCTTTTTAACTAGAATGTGCCCCTTACACCTATAGACACAGCTTCACCCAATGTATAAACCTTACTGTCCATATCCATCTCTTTGAGGCACTTTACTAGACGTCTTTCCATGATGGCTCTGCCCGCCATTACATTGAACCCTTGCTTTATATTCTTTATATGGCGTATGATCCGCCAGGTACCTCTTGATACATTGATGGCTCACTTTGATTCCAGACGCAGCCACATTTTGAATCCCACTGAGAGTGTCTGTGTACCCCACCATGCCTCTTCTAACAACTACAGGTAGGCACCTGGTCTTTCATGTACGTACTAGCCTTTATTTCAGTGGACATGTCACTCTAGTTGCCACACTGAAATTAGCTTGTCTAAATGGCCCTGTTAACATCGGCTTTGTTCATACTTTATTTTTGGCACAAATTCCTGTTCAGGGCTCCCAATGTCTGTTGAGTTAGTCCTGCATTCTCAATATCAATGTCATCGTATATGTATTCCTCTAGTGTTATGATATTCAAGAACCCCCTTCCTCTCGTTCCTTTTTATAACTATAGAAGCGTTAGGGATCTTTATTAGACCCTCAACAATATAAATTTATGAATTCTATTTTTATATAGATCCTTTGCCCCGCCTTCCCTGCTCCACTGTCCTGATGAAGACCCTCTAGCAAGGTCACAGCTATACCTGCATCTACCTGGGTCGAAACGTCGACATTCCGCTTCTTTGTTCAGCCTCTTCCCTAACATATCATTTGTGATTTTATTGTATCTGAGGCATGTTTGTGTCAATGGACCGATGAAGTTTTTCTCCATTGTGTTTACTGATTATGATGTTTTGATTTACTTGGACTCAATTAACTTGTATCATAATTCCCTATACCTTCACTATCCCAACACTACCTTCCCTGTCCTACCCAATAGGGGCATTGTATATATTTGAACTGTGTACTCATTTTTGTAAATAAGTTTATATGACACTTTGTGATTAAATACAATGGTGCTATAATTTCTATCGAATTCATTTAAGTGATTTTGATTGATTTACTTTCTGGGACCACCTTGTCTGTACCAATCATTCACCCAGGTCCCAGGGACTTGCTGGGTCAACCCGTGTCTTTACAACATTCCTTGAAAATGACCAGCCTTGGGAGGGTTCCCTGACTGGCGAACACCCGCCTGCCACCACGAGGAATGTTTCTGACCCCTGAGGTGGGAGCCTTCGCTCCCTGGGCCCAGAAACAGAGCCTTTACTGGGCTGAGGTGGTCACACCTCACCAGGGTCAGGAAGAGCCACCTGTGGCAGGGGAGCTTCAAAGGCCTTGCTGCTTTTGTAACACAACCCCTAGCCCCTCCTGCTATCAGGAGCAGGCCCCCTTCCTGTCTCAACCCCTGTTCGGTGGGAGGACAGGTGGGAGAAATTAGAACAGCCCAGAAGGTGTGCCCACCTCAGTCAACCCCACCCCTCAGGTAAGGGAGGCGAGGTGAAGCCCACTCTTCAGTGCCCGCAATCTTGTAGATGGCAGGCACTCTCCAGTGTTGGGGATTGTGCCCGCTCCCCAATGTGGCGTTTTAGGGGTCATGTGAGGTCAGTAGCCTATTGGCTACTCACCTCAAGACCACTAAAATGCCCCCTAAATACAGTATTTAGGGGGCAGCCCTGAACCCAGAAAGCAGATTTCCGCAACCTACGAAGAAGGATGAAAGAAGATGCCCAGCAGAGGAGACTGCAGAGAAGAACTGACTTGGCCCCAGCCCTATTGGCTCGTCTGTAGTTTCTAGGGATCCTGTGCCAAAAGTCAGCCAGTGACCTCCAGAATCCCTGGGAGGACTGACTGCCTTCAACAAAGACTGGATCTCCCGTAAACAGTAGCTTTGTTCAAAAGAATCTCCAAAGCAAGACTCCGAGCCTGCTGAAGACAAAGAAACCTGATGCCTGGAACCACCACAGCACCCGTCTCCTGCCGCCCGAGTCTGAGTGGCCCTCTGGTCCCAGAAAGGTCCCCCAGCACTTCAGAGTCAGAGTCAACCCTGGGTTGACCCCTCCAGGACTCCTCAACGTCGCCTGCAGCCTCTGCACAGAGACCCCTGCTCAACCACGAGTGGCCAGGTAAGGTGAAATACAACCTCCAAAGGCACCACTGCATCCAGCCGCCATGTGCGGTAGAGAAGAGGACCTGAGGTGCACCTACATCCCTGAGCCCTCCAACTTACCTGCCCAGCTGTTGGTACCTGCCGGAAGACGTCCTGCACCGAGCCTGCAGCCAAAAACCCAAAACCGGCAACTCCCATTGAAAACAAGAGGGCACCCAATGCCAAATTAACACCCTGCACCATGCCGCCCCTACGCCACTGTGGGTGCACCTTGTGCACTAAATAGGATCCCCCTTTACCCTGAGCTAAACCCTAGGAGCTTTGCTACCACATCCAAGTGGACTGCTCGTGAGCAGCCACCAACCAGAGGCCCCCTTTCCCCCATTAGATAACATTGGGCCTCAGTACTCTACATCTAACTGCCCAAGTGCCGCTGAGGGGGCTCTTTGAGTGCATTCTTGACCCTTGGGAACCCTGGTTCTAAGCCCAGAAATTCAACTCCCAAGACCAATTACTCACCTTTAAACCGATAACCTGATTTCATCTCATATTACTGCATTGACTGTTATTCTGTGGAAAAAAGTTTTGTGTGGGTTGGAAAATTGTATGAAAATGTAAGAAACTGTGTTTTAAGAACAATTGTTTACTTACCTTTTATCCGGGAAATGTCCCAGTGTGATATCTAGGCAAATCACACTGAGTAGAAAAAGTAATCCTGAAAAAAGTAATCCTGAAATGTAATTGAAAGTAATCCAAAAGTAATTACAACTATATTTGCACATTTTAACAAACTGAATTGAATTGAATTGAAAAGGGATTTGTCCAGCGCGACTTTGCCCGTAGGCGTCAAGGCGCTAATAATGGTATAGGCTGTGCGGTAGAAGGAAGGAGTTTACAGATAAGTCTCCCTGAAGAACCAAGTCTTCAGGGCCTTTCGAAAGAGAGAGTAAGCCGACTGACCTTTAATATCCGCCGGAAGGGTATTCCAGATCTTGGAGACAAGGGAGTGGAAAGACCTCCCGCCCCATCTGGCTTTATAGATTCTGGGGCTCACCAAAAGATTTTTATTGGCAGATCGAAGGGCTCTACCAGGGGTATAGGGTATTAACAAGGATTTGACATCTTCCGATACAAGGCACGGTGGGTAAGACAAAGAGCCTTGAACTCTATCCTGGCCTGCATAGGGAGCCAATGAAGGTCCCTCCTAATGGAGGTTGCTGATGAAAGTCTGGGGGCGTCCGCAACGAACCGAGCAGCTGCATTTTGTACCAATTGCAGGCGTTGTACCTGCTGTTTATTGATACCTAAGTACAGTGCATTACAATAATCTAACCTAGAGGAGATTATTGCTACTGTAACAGTTTTCCGGGCCTCAGGTGAAAGATAGTGCACCAACTTCCTCAGGGTTCTAAGGGCTCCACAACAGGTAGAGATCGTCCTGCTGACCTGTTTGTCGAAAGAAAGTTTATTGTCAAAAATGACACCCAGATTTCGAGCGGACTGGGAGGGCTTAGGACAAACCCCAAGAGCGGGAGGCCACCAATCAGTTGACCATATCTCTTCCTGTAAAAAAAATCATTATTATCCAGCTTGCTTTTTTAACACTGTCTTCAAAAGTGCAATCATATTTAATTGTACAAATCCTTCTAGGTTCTATGAGTAATATACAACAAAGAAATATTTTTGATAAAAATATTTGGTCTTAGCTCAGTCTTTGAGTGTGTGATATATTTTTTGCTGAGTGTGTACAGTTAATGCTTAACACTACCCTCTGGTAAAGCCTTACTACTCACCCACACTACCACAATTAGAGAGTAAGGTATTATGTACTTTTACCTCTGTAAGCCTTTGGGGATCCACTGGACTCTATGCACACAATACCGTAATTTGGTATAGTATGTACAGAGCGAGGTTCCTACAGTCTGGCCTAGCGACAAATGTAGATTTGACTTTAGGCTTATGTAACCAAAAGGAATTTCACAAATCAAAGAAATTCATACATTGAGCGACTTTGGATATGCCTTTTCTTCAATTAGTCGATTCAACTGTTTTACCTAATTTGCTTCAGCATACAGTGTGGGGCAATGCGTTATCCCACTTCAGCCACTGGCCCTCTTGCAACGTGAGTGTTACAGCACTTTTCCTGATCGCATGTAGATTTCAACTATGTCTTTAGAATAGATTAATTCGAAGCCAATATTACCTATTGAGAGGACCAATAAGATTTACATTTTTCTAAGCTGGGCAATAAAACTAGGCCTGCTAGGAAGAGCCTTTACAGTTCTATTAAAATATAAGCGATGGATGGCTAATTCATTTTTAAAGTTAAAGCATGCTACCATTGGCATGCTGTTTTTTTCTTTTTAATATTATGGTGTGGGATTCTAATAAAACTTTTAGAACCATAGGTGATAGCAGGTAGAAGTTTAGCTTGGACCACCTGTAGCAAAAGGGTAAAGCTGCGGCCAGCCGTTTTCAATTTGAGATTTTTCAATGCAACCGCTGTTGCAATCCCTCTCCTTGCTGTTGCTTCTTTCTGTGGTTGGAATGTACCTTTATTATCAACTATTACACCCAAATACATATATTCTTCCACAATTTCCAGAGATAATCCTCCAAGTTACCAGAGGAACCTGGGTGTAGACCTCTTACAGTTTATTCTCATCGCTTTTGTTTTAGAGTGGTTTATGCTTAAACCATTTGTTACCGAGTACTTATGTGTTGATTCAATTTGATGTTATAAACCAATCAGCGTACGGCTGATTAAAACAATGGCAACGGCGTACAATAAGTTTGAGAGATTGAGACTTCCCAGCTTGGGAGCATGAGAGTTGCAGTTGTCTAGGTCGGGTGTGAGGTCGGACATTAAGATGTTGAAAAGGGTCGGGGCCAAAACTCATCCTTGTTGAAGGCCCTTGGTCATCTGTATTTTCCTTGACAAACAATCCCATGATCCCAGCTTGATTTGCATCCATGTGTCCGTATGTAGTAGCATCAGTAGAGATAGTAAAGCTGATGGGAATTTTCTTTTAGAGAGCTTATCCCACAGTGTATTTCTGTTGATGGTATCGAAGGCAGAGGTAAAATCGATGAAGCAGACATAGAGTGAATAGTTGGCAGATTTGGCGGCATCTATTAGAAGTGTTACGGCCAGGATGTTTGTTGTTGTTCCTGTGTGTTTGTGGAAACCTCTCTGGTTGATGGAGATCACTGCATTATCATTGGCCCAGTCCGTAAGCTCATCCAGTAGAAGGCCAGCGCAGTATTTGGCGTTGTTGTCTATTAAGGCCATGAGTCTAGTTTTTTGCTTAGTTTATGCTGCCTTTCTTGTGGATTGGGGCAATTATTGACCACTTCCATGAGTCGGCTACTATCACTGTTTCTAAAATCTGTTTGTAAAGCGGTAATAATACCACTGAAGAATTTTCCGGGTCTTGCTTATACAGGATGGGGGAGGGATACCGTTAGGACCGGGTGCCCCTCTGTCTTGTCTTTCGTAATCCTTCTTGCAATTTTTTTTCCCGTGAAGGCCATACAAGCTAGCTTTGATGATTAGGCCCGATCTGATGAGCTTCTAGTGGGTTCAGATGGCCCGATTGTTTTGTCTAATGGTGCCGCGTTGAAGTGATGCCAAAGGTAATAACCCCAAGCTTCTTCTGTCAGGTGCGAATTAATGCAAGGTGCTCTTGGATTTTGAAAACTGTTCACAGTAAGCCAGAACCTTCCGCTGCTGTTTGTTTCTTTTCACATCATGGAGCACCTTGGCCCACAACCTTTCCTCTGTTTCCCTTTTTGAGTGCCAGATGAGTTTCTTTTTAGAGATTTTTAGGACTTAATTGTCATCACCATACATATGACTCTGTGCTACATGGTGGCGCTGCTCATCTAATTTAGAGCTGAGAAGAACAACAGTTATCTATGAATACAATATACATTAAATAAATACTAATACCTGCCTCCCCAGCCATTCCTTTAGCTTTGGGGACTTGGAATAATGTGAACTGTTGCACTTGCAGGCTAGAGAGATGGTTAGTAGTTGTTTTGGTACCATAATTGGCAGCAATGATGGGGCAATGGGTGGTGATAAGCCTTCTGGTCATGGTCCTGGCACTTATTTGACAAATGATGCACTGGGTTGGAGTAGTCAACAGAAAGGGTGTTATAAAAGGTAAGAAACGTGTTTCTCTTGTGGATACTTAGAGCCAGAGACTCCTCACCTATTGAATAGATATCAAAGTAGTAATTCCCAAAAGATGGAGTGTCTGGGGAGAGGACTTCACACTCTGAAACATGACTGAGCCGGAAAATTGGCCCTCTATGCGAACTTGAGGGTCAATGAAGTAATGCCTGCTGAAGGTGTGGATGGATGCCTATGTAGCCACCTGGCAGATTACCAGTGCAGGAACACCCCTAAAAAAAGGCTGTAATGGCAGCCTTGGCTCTGGTAGAGCCTCATTCTTGGCTTTGGTACAGCATATTTTTATGATGTGAACAATCCATCTGGATACTGCCCTTTTCTGGCTGACTACTACCTTTTCTAACCCTGGTGAACCTTCCCTTACCCCACTGAGAAGATTGTCATCATGGTGTATCTTCATCTGATTGAAATAAAACCTAAGTGCTGCCTTTCGGTCCAAAGGATGATGAAACTCATCCACCTTAGAGGTATGTGGCATTGAGAAGACAACTGGGAGTGTGATAGACTGTCCCATGCCAAAAATATTAGCCTGCAGGGGATTAACCTTAAACCAGGGCACAAACGTGGACCAATGTCAAGATGAACCAACTTTGTGGATGGAGGCGAGCTGCCAAGATGACATCCACCACTTACTTAGACAGATCAAAGAAGCCCATTTGGGTCTATTCAATCTGCAGGCATGGAGATGTAGGTTGTGAAGGTTCAGGTGTGGCATCCTGTCTTTTTGTTGGGAGAGGGTCTTCCCAAAGTAGTAGATGGGGCAGAAAGGAGGCACTCTGACTCAACAGGCTGGATACCAGTCCCTCTGGACCATTTGAGCCTTTTCCTTTGTGACCTTCTTCAGAACCAGAGGATGCGGCGAAACAGATTGAAGTCCCTCGGAAGGTGGAATACGTCTTAATGGAATCTTGAGGGGAGAACTACAGAGTGCAAAAGGCTCCATAATGAGCTTTATCTCTGATGTGGAAAAGATCTACTAAGACACACCTCACTAAGTGAATACACCTTAGACTACCTCTAGGTGCTCGTGTGTGGTTAGGTAGTATTTGGCGAGCTCATCCACCCTGGCCCTACTAGATGTTTGACAGAAGATACCCTGCAGGTCCAGCCAGTGCCATAGTGTCATCATTGCATCCTGGCACAGCACATGACCCCTCACAACTCCCTCTTGCAATATCACCTTGGTCATGTTTCCGGCTGTATTTGCAAAAGGTTTCCCTTGATGGGACACAAAAATGCCCTGAGAGCCAGCCGTATGTTAAGAAGCTCCAAAAAAGTGATGTGGTGGTTTTGCTCCAGGAGAGACCACATGTCTCTGATCTCCACTTCATCCAGCCCAGAGTTGATGCATCCATCACCACTGTGAGCTCTGAATGGGATAGGGTAGGGAGAACAGCCTGTCAGAAGTCAAGCTAGTATCCTTCATCCGCCATTGAAGGTCCTGGGCCCCCTCATCTGAGAGGAATCTGCAGTGCTGAGGTCATTGAAGGCAGAGGTTCCACTGCGGAGCCTGCATAAGCCAATGCATGAGGCCCCTACAGTATACACAAAATCAGGAGACCAAGAAACCTCAAAAATGTCCAACCTGAACAAAGAATTGAGCCCAAAACATCAGACTACTATACTGAATTTCCCAGACTCACTGCTAGGGTGGAAAAGCTTTGACTGTCACTGTGCAGAACTGCTTCTATAAAGGGAATCCTCTGCCTGGCTGCTGATTTGGTTTTACTGATTGAAGGTGAATCCCAGGGAAGCTATTGAGTGCAACCTTCACAATGACCTTTCTAAACACCTAGGCCAAGGTGAGGCCAAAGGGCCTAACAATGCAGAGGAAGCACCTGTGGGACTACAGGGTGGGGAGGCTTCCTGCATATCCAAGGACACCATGAACATCATCAGGATATTGGACAGAGATGACCTGGGCCAGATGCAGCATCTTCAATGTGTTCTTCAGATGGAATATATTCTAAGATTGGCCGGAACCTGCCATCTTCCTCGTGCACCTAGAAGAAATGAGAGTAGCACCCTTAGACCCTCTTCTTAGGGACTCTGTCAATTGACCCTTTGGCCACCAGTGACTAAACTACTTCGCAAGGACAGCGGCGCATTCTGCTGAAGTCAGAAGAAATGTAGCAGGAGCTCGGGAGACATTTGAGAGAAACGGATGAGCATAACCAACCATGGCAAAAACGCTGCTGGACCTCATAAATAAAAAACGTAAATACTGGCCGTATGTGACTCGGGTCATGGGAAACCGGAACGGCTCTGTGGCTGCGACAGGGAAGAGAAAGGTGAGCACTGGCCATGGAGACTTAGGGCCAGATGTATCAAGGCTTTTGCGACTCGCAAACCGCCTTTTAGCATTTTTTCATATGTAAGAAAAAATCGCAATTTAAGGAATCGCAATAATTTGCGATTCTTGATTTTGCCATAGCATTTAAGGAATCTCAAATTTTGCGATTCCTTAAATGATATGTATGTAACTTTTTGAAATTGCGATTTTGTGTTAAGAAATCGCAAGTAGTTGTAGTTGTAGTTGGTGGTAATTTGTGATTTCTTTTAAAAATGCCCTATTTGGCATTTGTAAGGGTGGCGTGTGAGGCACATACATGCCCATAGGGCATGTATGTGCGCCACATGCATACACATGTAAATTTCAGGGGTGCAGCAGGGTGTCTTTGAGACACCCCTGCACCCTTGAAATAATTCTCAAATTGCGATTAGCAAATTGCGAATTCGCAATTTGAGAATTATTGCACTATCATTCCTATGGGCCTCCTGGCCCATAGGAATGCATTGGAAATTATTCTTTATTTGCGAATTCGCAAATAAAGAATATTAAGGAATCGCTAAAAAATAGCGATTTTGTACATACATTCCATTTTGCGAATTCTAAATAGCGATTCGTAAAAATTCACTATTTAGAAGTCGCAAATCGGAATCTTGATACATCTGCCCCTTATAGTCTTCATGATTTTAGTGATGACGTCATGTTCTTGACAATCCTATTAAATACACATAGCTATAAACAAAACCATCCAACGTAAACTGCTGCTTAGGGAATACTGAATAATGTACTCGAAGAGCTGCTCTGGGTTCCTTCGTGTCAAATAAAAAGTCTTTGCGTTTTCTAGTCTCCATTGTTGGCCCTGTTCTGTTTCCTTTTCTTTCCAAGAATATAATGTTACTTACGTTGTACATGTTTCATGGCCGCATTCTTTGCCTCTGTGGTCGGCCGTCGGCTGCTTGGCCCTGCGCATGCTGCCATATTTTGCCATAGCATTTAAGGAATCGCAAATTTTGCGATTCCTTAAATGATATGTATGTAACTTTTTGAAATTGCGATTTTGTGTTAAGAAATCGCAAGTAGTTGTAGTTGTAGTTGGTGGTAATTTGCGATTTCTTTTAAAAATGCCCTATTTGGCATTTGTAAGGGTGGCGTGTGAGGCACATACATGCCCATAGGGCATGTATGTGCGCCACATGCATACACATGTAAATTTCAGGGGTGCAGCAGGGTGTCTTTGAGACACCCCTGCACCCTTGAAATAATTCTCAAATTGCGATTAGCAATTTGCGAATTCGCAATTTGAGAATTATTGCACTATCATTCCTATGGGCCTCCTGGCCCATAGGAATGCATTGGAAATTATTCTTTATTTGTGAATTCGCAAATAAAGAATATTAAGGAATCGCTAAAAAATAGCGATTTTGTACATACATTCCATTTTGCGAATTCTAAATAGCGATTCGTAAAAATTCGCTATTTAGAAGTCGCAAATCGGAATCTTGATACATCTGCCCCTTATAGTCTTCCTGATTTTAGTGATGACGTCATGTTCTTGACAATCCTATTAAATACACATAGCTATAAACAAAACCATCCAACGTAAACTGCTGCTTAGAGAATACTGAATAATGTACTCGAAGAGCTGCTCTGGGTTCCTTCGTGTCAAATAAAAAGTCTTTGCTTTTTCTAGTCCCCATTGTTGGCCTTGTTCTGTTTCCTTTTCTTTCCAAGAATATAATGTTACTTACGTTGTACATGTTTCATGGCCGCATTCTTTGCCTCTGTGGTCGGCCGTCGGCTGCTTGGCCCAGCGCGTGCTGCCAGTTTATCACGGCTGGGCACAAAGTGCTTTATTTTAGAAGACACGCTTTGGTATTTAAACAAGAGAGTTACTGACTCGGATGAACTTCAAAACAACATGCTTTATCACCAGTAAAACCCATGATGAACATTATTCTTTCTGGAAAGAAGTACGAGGTCAGTGAGACCCTCTAATCGGGGTTAAATCGCCCCTCTGTTTAATCAAAAGTGCATGGGAATCCGTGCAAACTGCCAATCCAATCAGATTACCGTCTCCCGCCAAAACCTCCTCACTGAATATTAGCTATTTCTCTTGATAGTTACTTAGCCTTAGTGTTGTTGCTATTCAGATACTCTGCATAGCCCCATTGCTTTGCACAGCAATCTCTGTCTGATCAGCCTAGTAGGGAGTGTTCTCATAGACACAGTGCGTATGCAAGAAGTTGTGGCCAGTCTCATATGTTACAGCACGGATGTCACAGGTGGTGGTATGAATAGCAACGAGAATTCTGCTCAGTCAATGTCTATCTTGTCGGTACAGAGCTGTGTGAAAATACACCCGTGGTGGGTGGAATGATTGAACGAATAGGAATAGGCAAGCCTGAAATGCAGGGTGGCCTGTCTGAACGGGAGCTCAATCCACCCCAAACATAGTTAGTGAGGTATAGCTTGGCAATTTACCAATGGCAACAAATAACTGGTAATCGCCATGCGCTCTGGAAAGACAAGGGGGCTCCAACAATTGTCTGGCACAGGCAAAAGCTCTCTAATGTTGCAACACATACAAAAGTTACAAAGGCCCCAGTAGCATGTACGACAGGCACTGCTGATCAAGGAGGGGGGAGGGGGGACCCTCCTTTCCCTGTCAGAGCTGGCTGCTTTCAGTCAAGAATCACTGGTGACATTTTTGACTAAATTACATTTTATTAAGGAACCCAATGGGTACCCTGTTTTCATATAATAAAGATGTAAATGGTCTACAAACCCCCCTACAATCGCCAAGTGCCCCTGAATCATTGCAAAAAGCACCTCTGGGCAGCTTAAGGGGTAAAAACTGCTTTCCAGTGAGAGGACTGGACAAAAAATAGTATAGATGTATGGGAAAATAGGCGATCCCAGGCAACAGTACCTTCTAAGGGAAAAGGCGGACCCGAGTCCTTGCAGTCAGGTATGCTTAACGCCCTAAAGGCAGATGCTCATGGGATTAATTGCCAAGAGCCCGCCAATTGTATCTTGGAGACTAATAAAGCCCTGACAAAACATAAGGATATTTGGGTATCATTTGAAGTACATCATTCTTCTATAACAACATCGAGAAAGCGCCTTCAGAAGAAACAGGCGGTACCGGGTCCGTCACAGTCAAACTTGCTTGGGAAACAGCACAGCAAACAGCCTAAGGTGTACTTTTACCAGTCCAGCCAGGAAATAGAACATTCTCTGAGGAGACTTTAGATGAGGTCTTCCCTGCTTCTCAGGCTAAGACTGCGACATCGCAGGAGGAAAGGAGGTTCTCGAAATGCTTCCATTTATCGGTGAGTCCTGATACCTCAGTTCATGTGGATACCCTGTTCAGTAAATCACCTCAGCTGGATGGCGAAGAAATAAAACATGGGGCATCTTGCTTTATTCATTCCAAGCAGTAGAATAGCTTTAACATGGCAGTCAAGTAAGTTAGACCTACAGGTGGATCTTCTTAACACAATGGCTATTTATGACTCTGCAACTGACTCAAAAATTGCTGCGCTAAATTCATTGATGCAGAGGGCTAAAGCTGAAGCTCAACTTGACTCAGCCTGTGCATGCAGCCCGATACTTGATGGTAAACTGGAAAACCGTTCGGGCTTCCTAGAATCAGTAATAATAGATATCAAACAGCAGCTGAAAACAGACACCTACACAGCACAAATACATTTGGCAACTAATACTGCTAAAAGATGTTCTACTGATCTACAGCAGGATATTCCCCTTTGTAATCTGGGGAACGACCCTCGGAAAAAATTCTAGCAACTATGTCATTTGGTAATTTTTCAGTATATCGGCCGAAGACCCACATTGGCTTAAACGAATAAGTGGACGACATTTGGAGCAATATCTATTACCACTAAAATAAACAGCACCTGCCAAACATGCAGGTAAACAAAAAATAAGAACAGTATACAGGCAGTGGTCAAATCACCAGATTCAGTACATGATGCAGCAAGTTCCCTATAGTCATCACAAAATGATAATAATGTAATCAAACACCATGGTTGGGAGCGTTGTGGAGCGGGGGTCGAGGGGCAGCCTTTATGAGTCGTCATTGGGCAGGGGGGCAAGTCTATTCCCCGATATGTTGCCCAACGTGTCCATATCTTACGGTGTTTCCGGGGGGAGCCCCGGGCTTCAAAAACAGCTATCTCCGCCCCCATACACTGGTCCAGTGCAGAATTCCATTTACCAATAGTCGGATGAGATGGCGCCTTTCAACCCTGCGCTATGTCTCTTTTGGCAATAGTGAGAGCAAGAAACAGTAGATGTTGTTTATAGCGGTTCCCCCAATGTCATCTGTGGAATGTAATGGAAACAGCTGTGGTTCCAGTGGAAGCACCCACCCCAATACCTCATTGAGGCACGAATAAGCATGGGCGAATTTTGCGAATTGGCAATTCGCGAATTTGCGGATTTGCGAATTGGCAATCTGCAAAATTCGCAAATTTGCGGGAATTTGCGGATTTTTTATTTTTGGGTGTTTGCGAGGCGCTTTGCGTGTTCGCGAGGCGCTTTGCAATTTTGCGGGGTTTTTTTTTTTTGCCTGCTTAATCACTGCCACCTTCTTGTTTTTTATGCCCATCTGCCCTCTGTACCACTTGTTTCTGTGCCCTTCTGCCCCACTCATTTTTTGTCCCCTTCTGCCCTCTGTCCCACTTTTGTGCCCTTTTGCCCTCAGCCCCACTTTGAATGGCGCCGGCAAGCTGCCAGCGCCATTCTAAAATAGCTAGAAATAGCTTCAACATGAAGCACTAATAGATAAAGTAAAGCAGGTGCTCCAGTTGAAGGTCAAATTAGGTTACACAATCATTAATCAACCCAAGTTTGGGGTGATTAATGATTGTGTAACTGAATTTGAGCAGCACCTGCTTTACTTTATCTATTAGAGCTTCCTGTTGAAGCTGACTTTTGTAACTATTTTAGAATGGCTCTGGCAGCTTGCTGGTGCCATTCTAAAAGAGTTACAAAAGTCAGCTTGAACTTTTGACCCAATCCCGTTCGCGGATTTCCGTTCGCGGATTTTGCGGGAAATTCGCGAAACTCGCGGATTGCGAATTTACCAAAAATCTGCGAAATCCGCGAGCGGAACGAATTTTCCGCCCATGCTTAGGCACAAACAAATCCTGTTCCAAAAGGGATGCAAGGCAGTGCAGGTCGACACAGTATGGAAGAAGGACCCCTCCTCGCTGATACACCGCAAGCACACTGGTGACTGAATGACCCCCATTCACCACAGACGTACCCTAGTGTAGTAAACTCGGTGCAGATATTTAAACTGGATGCGTCTGTAGCCTGTGGAGATTGCCGTGCCTCTAGGGCTGGCAATCGCCTCAGCCAGTCGTCGTTCGTCAATTCAGGGATATCAGCCTGCCAGGCCAGTCGGGTCTTGTCCAGAGTTGTGGGGGTGCGTGTCGTCAGTGTTTGATAGATTTGTCTGCTTTTGTGCAGTCCGAGGTCCCCCAAGGGCTGGAACTCGGGGAGGGCCTCCACATTACGGATTTGGGGAGAGAGGGCGTGTGGCAATTGGAAATATTTGTAAAATTGCGACCTATGAAGGCTGAAATCCGTTTGTAGTTGTTGAAATGATTTTAATGTGTCCTCCCCTCATGACATCTCCTAGGGTCAAGCTCCTTTCCAGGTCCCAACCCCGAAACCCTCTCAGTGTGGTTGCAGTCTTGAGTCATGTGCCCTGCCACAGTGGGGTTTGTCGAGTTAGTCTTCCCTTCCATCCCATCTGCCTGGTCTTAACCCGCAACAGCTGTATAGCTAGTCTGCCAGGATGCAGAAGATGATCTAGCCTTGTATCGCTGTACAGTAAGTGGAGTAAGGGGACATGTTCCATGGTGGCATGTTCTATAGCATACGCTGGGTCTGTGGGAGAATTGTACCATCGTTCATTGATTGCTTACATGTGGGATGCGACATAATTGGAATAAATGTCAGCAGCCACAATCCCACCGCAGTACGAGGACTGGGAACAAGTGCGGAGTGCCACCCGGACCGCCCCACCCCCCCCACAGGAAATTATTTTGTATGGCATTCACTTGTGCAAACCAGGTACGGGGATAGGATATGGGAAATTTTGGAGGCGATACAAAATCCGAGGTAGGGACACCATTTTGAAAATGGCTGAACGCCCATAAAGGGACGATGGGAGAGGGGAACATACCGCTGTCTCGTTCTTGAGGCTAACCGTTAAGGGGGTGATATTGTGTGCACATGAGATCCTGGGACTTGGGGAGATGTAAATCCCAAGATATTTGAACCCGCCTGTGGCCCGGGACAGCTGCGCAGCCTATGTTTCACGACCCTGATGTCTGCACACTGGGAAGAAGACTGATTTGGCGGGATTGGTGTGCAACCCGGTGGTGCTACCAAAGACCTGGAGGATTTCTAGGATACGAGGTCCAGAGTACCACCGGTCCATCATGTAGAAAAGGACGTCCAGGCACCGTTTTGGGTTAGGAATCACCAACAACAGGATTTGTAAAAAAGAGAGTGATGGACTGAGCTGACTGTATTTTCAGTAGCATTCTATGTGTATATATGGTTTGTACATATTATACCAACGGTGTAACACACTACTGGGAATTTACTGAATGTAGTAGTGTTTTTGTGTTGCCTTACTTATGAAGAACCTAAATAAATATAATGATTTCAGATATGATATAAAAGTTCTGAATTAAAATACCACGCTTTCTGATGTTCTTTGGAGTTATGGTACATAGATATGACATGTGAAAAAGATTCAATAAGATAAAATAATACCTCAAGGCGCAATTTTTCTATGAATGTCATCCGCGTATAGCGCTAAACGGTGTGACCATGAGCAAGACCATCGAACCCCCGGGGCACTGGGTCGCTTCTCACCCAGGCCGCCAGTGGCTCCACCGCCAGGGCGAACAGCAACAGAGATAGCTGGCAACCCTGGCGGGTGCCCCTTTGGATCAGTAAAGGGCAGGTACAGCAATTCAGACCTAAGCTGTCAGGTTCGTATACAACAGGCGTATGTATGCCAGAAAGCGGGGCCCAAAGTTGACTGCTTCAAGCAGCTGAAAAAGATAGACCCAGCTTAGGGAGTCAAAAGCCTTGTTAATATCGGCTAATAACAGGGAAGCAGGGCGACCTAGAGTAGAGGCCGCTGCGATGGCGTTATGCACACGTCTGATATTATGTCTTGTAGCACTCTGTGGCATAAAGCGCGATTGATCGGGGTGAATCAGATCAGTAATGCACCCCCGCAGGCGATCGACCAGGACTTTCCCCAGCAACTTGGGTTCGAAATTAATTAGGAGAATGGGACGATAGGAGGATGGGTCTTCAGGGGGTCTGCCAGGTTTAAGAAAAAGCACTATTTCCACATGTTGCCAGTCCCGGGGCAGACTTCCCAGGTCTATTGCGTCCACTATGGTCGCCAACAAGTGCGGTCCCAACAGGGTCATGTTGGACCAAAGGAATTCCATGGGGAACTTGATGGGGCCCGGGTGTGACCCAGCCAGATCACACGGAGTGCGCCAGATAGTTCCTCCAACGTAATGGGAGCCTCCAGGGTCTCCCGCACTGAATCTGGGAGCCGGCGAGGTGGAATGTCCGTGAGAAACTCCGCTATAAGTTCAGCAGAGATCTGCTCCTTGCGGGCATAGAGAGATGCAAGGTGTCGAGCAAATTCGTTCGCTACCTCTCTCGGCACCGTGTACAGGGACCCATCTGGACCTTGGATCACAGGTGTGACCCCCGGGGTGCTGTCCGCTTGGCACAGTCTATGTAGCATTTTACTAGACTTATCCCCCCACTGATATATCCGATGTTGAGATGCCTCCCAGATCTCTTTGGCTTCACCCAGGAGATATGGACGCAGTTCTTGTTGTGCTACGAGCAGATTATGGCGAATAACGGGACAGGGATTGGCACTGAGTTGGGCAGACAGAGTTGCCTGGCTCACTTCCAGGGTATCGAGGTGTTCACGTTGCTTACGTTTCTCCTGTGTGCGATAGCTATTGTCGGAACCCTGGATGGTCGGTTAGAGGGCCTCCCAGAGAGTCCTGTTCGCCGGGGCGGAGGGGTCATTGTCGGCTAAGTATGTAGTGATCGTTGCATCAAGCATTTCCTGATAGGCCCGACTGAGGAGGTGCCAAGGGGACATACGCCAGCGGAATGGAGGCCTGCGTGAGCACATGTGGAAACGCAGCATGACTGGGGAATGGCCGGACCAACTACGAGGTCGGTGTTGCACCTGAGAGAATCTATGGAGAAAAACCCGGGGAACAAAAAAAGTAATCAAACTGGGACTGTGACCCATTGACCGCTGACAGATATGTGTATTCATGTTTGGCATGGTGAAATTTGCGCCATATGTCAGCCCAGTCTAATGTCGACGCCAAGGTAAACCGTTCGGTCGGACCATGTGTTACAGGGGTGTCCGAGGTGCGTTGTCTATCTGAAGGCCCCATTATATCGTTCCAGTCGCCCCCCATCAGGGTCAAACCAGTCGGGAGGGATCCCCAGACCCTTAATAAATTGTCGATAAAATTGGCATCCAAAGGTGGAGGGGCATAAAAGCTCCCAACGGTGATCTGCTCACCATGTACCTTACCCGTGACAAACAGGAAACGGCCCCCAGGATCCGCTCTATGAGCTATATATTGGAACTGGACTCTGCGGTGTACAAGAACTGCCACCCCCCTGGAGCCTCTTGTGAACCCTGCGTGATATATGTAATGGAATCCAAAATGGGCGAGGTAAGGGGCCTTCGTGCCCAGTAGATGGGTTTCCTGTAGGAGTGGGATGTCTGCCCCATACCTCCTTGCTTGTCGCAAGATAGCCCCCCATTTCACCTTGTTCAATAATCCCCGAACATTCCAGGAGACCACTGTCAAGTCTCCTAGGGGATGTACCTCAGCTGACGTCATTGGGCTCTTGGAAGAAGTTGTATACAGCTAGGGGATCTGCATAGGAGACAAGATATACCTGAGCGCACCATCTGCACGTGTTAACCATACATAAGCAAAAGAAACCAACACGTCCGAAACGCGGACACCCCCACCCAACACTACCAAAAACAAGGAGCATCTGTCGCAGTGCAGATGGCAGAGGACCCCCAACGGGAGGCCCCCAGATACCACAACAAAGGTTCCCATCCCACCCTCTCAACCTAAAGAAGAGGAGAGTGCAAAGGGATCTGGGCCTAGCAGCCTGCAAAGCGGGTCCCACGCCCACTCAGAGGACAACATCACTAAAATAAAATTCAATATACACATTTTCTATGCAACATTATTAGGCAAGTGGAGCAGTCCGGAGCCGTCAGGACAATCTCTCTGGGCTCAGCAAAACTCTATCCGACCCTGGACCTTGTCGCTTCTGGGACTTATTGCGCCAAGGCTGCTGAGTTCTTGAACTGCTGGAAGAGTCCGATTCCAAGGCTGATGGAGAGTTCGCTCAGAGCTGTGAGCGTTCATCAGACCCTGCAAAGACCGCCTCTGGGGAATCAAAGAAATATGACTTGGAATTATAGATAACCCGCATCCGGGCCGGATATAACAGCATATATTGTATGTTCAATTCTTGAAGTCTGCGCTTTGAGGCCAGAAAAGATTGGTGCTGCTGCTGGACCAGACGTGTGTAGTCTGGAAAGACCAAGATGGAGCTGGAATCATATATGAAGCTGTCTCTGTGTGTCCTGGCGAAGCGCAGAACAGCATCCCTGTCGGCGTAGTTCATGATCTTGGTGATAAAAGGCCTTGGGGCCTCACCTGGAGGAGGCTTCCGCGTCAGGGCCCTGTGCGCCCGCTCCACTATGAAGGCAGAGGATAACAGATCCGGAGGTCGGATATCTTTGAGCCACTTCGTAATAAAGCTTGTCATGGATACTCCTTTGCAGCACTCTGCCAGGCCCATGAAGCGAAGTTTATTCCTCCGGGCTTGGCCCTCCGCGTTCTCCACTCCAGAGGCCAGCTCCTGTGAGACAACAGTCAGCTTGTTGACTTTGTTTTGAAGTGAAGTTAGGGAATCTTCCACTGTCGAGACCCTTGTTTCCGCCTTGGTGATCCGGTCAACTGTCTTACGGAAATCCTGGCGGAGAAAGGATACCTCAGACCCCACCGTGCCAGTTTTTGCGTCCAACATATCACGGACATTGTTGATTGCCAGTGTTATCCGGAGCCGGGCTGCCCCCATCTCCACCCGTGGCACCTCCAGTGGCCGTGGTAAACTGATTGATGGTGCCCTGCTTGGGGCCGGCCCCACCCGGCCCGCCCTTGAACATCCTGATGTGTGACTGTGGGCCGTGTAGCGGACCGGGGACGAAAAGTGCAGCTCATCGGGTGGGCGGGCGCTCCTCAAGACAGCAGTAGGAGAACCAAGACCGGGGAGGTACAACCCCGCAAATGCATGTGACACAGCCATGAAATCGGGCCGAGGGGGAGTATAGGCCACGGGGGGGAGCAGCCACCCCGGTCTCTCTCACCAAGCGGACACACCAGATCTGGGGGGGAGGGGCCCATACAGGCCTCTGGCCGGCAAATGTAGACCTACAGGGCTCACAGACTCGAGGATGGAGGGCCACGTGTGTTCGCCCAGTCACAGTTACAGCCCCCCCCCCCCCCCCGGGCCCTCATGTAGGAGGCCTAGATCGTCTCCGCCCAGTGGGCCCAGCAGTATGCAGGATTGTTCCCACGGCACCAATGCGTGTTGAAGGTCTCGGAGTCGGCCCAGGGCCCGGCCAGTCCCACACCGGTCACAAGAGAGGAAGGGAGGACTGCGGGCCACTCAGTCGTTGGCCACGGTCCGACCCGTAAAATCGCCTCAGTAGCACTCCGGTCTCACAACCAGCCAGTCAGGGACAGAGGGCACCCTGCTCCGATGTGTCCTTCCAGGGTGCCGCACAGCACCCACAGTGATCCGGGCCACACCTCAAGGCCGGCACCACTGCGCCCCAGACCCCGACGGCAAGATGGCAGCCACAAAGCCAGGAGGGACGGTCCGGCCGGGCTCTTTGCACACCTGCACCATTCCTATCCCCTGGGGCGGCACATCGGGAGCGTCAGGCTCCGCTGCATCAGGGTCGGGTTGCTGGAAAGCAGGCTCGGGCCCTCACCTTGATCTCGCCGCATGGGCCCCGGGCGGGCTGCAGCAGCCGGAGCAGTAATTCACATGCAGGAGGGGAGAGATCTCTGCTGCCGCCTAGCCGATCGCTAAGCAGAAGTCATCGCCGTGCTCCGGGACCATTTGTGGAATCTATAAAGCTCGGTGAGTCGTCAGAGTAGGATATTTCCAGGTAATTGAAGGATTATGGCGTGGGTGAACAGAGCTTCGCTAAGCTGCGTCTGCCATGCTGGCCGATCAAGCCACGCCCCTCCAAGGCTTTTTCAGTCAAGAAATTGCCTGCAACAGAGGTCTCTGGTAATGCTGTACAACTGACTGGTGGGGGCTCAGATCCGCAGGGTAACTCGGCCATATGTCAACAGAATGATCCAAGCACTCAAATAGTAGGAAGCAAACTGTTCATAAAACAGTAAATTATTACAAGTCTACTTTAATCCATGTTCGGGCCAAAGGAGGTGTAATCCAATAGTCTTCAAATAAGAAAAACGTTGACTTTCATATAGCCAATGAAAATTCCAAACATTAATGGAATTGTACATCCACCTTAGAAGCATTCAGCCAACATGTGTTTCGTTTATAGGTGAGTAATACCTTGACTTGCTCAGGGCTGATTTCCAAAGTGGCAGTCTGTTCAAAAGCCCAAGTGCTTTTCCGGATGACCGGCTTAGTAATGCCAGATTTGTATACCGTCTGATTAGTGCATTACAACAAAGCAGCAGAGTGCCGCATACAGAGAGTACTCCCCATGTGTGTTACGGCATGGACGGGTCCATGCTACTCTTATTCATAGACTATTAGATTGCACCTCCTTTGGCCCAAACATGGGTTAAGGTGGACCTGTAATCATTTACTTTTGGATGAAAATGGTTTCTTTCCTACTATTTGAGTGCTTGAATCATTCTGTGGACATAGTTTGTCCCTCCTTTTCTTTTTGAGGGGCATATTAGGGTTGCTTGGGACCAGACACTGATTTCCTTTGAGTACCATTCAAGACACTTGGGTTATTCTATTGTTGTGTTTGACCTGGTTATCAGATTTTAATAGGTAGCTCTGCCACATGGCCATCCACCAGTAAGCCCCTTGAGGAATTTAGCTGTGATGTGTGGAATAAACACCAAACATTTTCAAGTAATAATATGGGGTCTAGCAAGACCGAAATACATTCTGTGCAAGAAACTTTGGCCCACGGCGTAAATGATCTTCTAGCATACTTGGGTTTCAGCAAACCAGTATTGAAAACAAATACAAATGGACACTCTGGAGGAGGTCTTGCCTGATAAGTAGAGGCTGATCTTAATGCCATAATAGAGGAGATAATCATTGACCGTCCCAATCTGCAAGCAGTAAATGTTTGGGATTATACTTCTTCAGGTGCACTTCTTTTACTGATTATAAATGTTTTCATACATCTATCACTGGCAAAAAAAGAAAGAAACCATTGGTAATTTACTGGGTTTATGACAACAAATCTGGTTCCCTTTATTTTTATGACTGGTGATTTTAACATGAATTTGCTCCAGGAGCCACCCAAGGATCAAATACTGGAAACACATTACCATATCTGGCATATTCCATAGTTTAAACCATGCAGACAGAGGAAGGATGCAAGTGGAAGACAATTTATAAGTAATGTGGAGCATCTGAGTCTGAGAGTCTTGAATGGCTGGATTGATTCTGATATTCCAACGCATGCAACTTATCACTCAGCAACTTCTCATTCAGTAGTGTGGCTTAATATGCGCTGGGAAGCAGGCCGGAAAGTGGCCATCAACCACAGATGATCCAACTAAATCTGCATGCCTCCCTGCATCAACAAGCTCAACTGGATATTTGTTGTCTTTCTATGATCAATTATAAGAAGCAGCAGTGGTCTATAGATTCCATTAATAAAGTAAATCATTAAGCTAGGCCTTAGAGGGATAAAAATATGTGACACAACATCAAACCCTCTGGTACCATGGGTTCAACTTACTAAGCTACTACTAGTGAATCAAGTTGAGACCTGTAAGGTGGGAAAATTATTTGCCCTGACATGATCCCAGCCCGGATGAGTCTCTGCCGAACTCATAACAGCAAGAAAAAAGCTGAACCCGCCTTATGGGTGCTGTGAAATAATCCAAATTGATCACACAGAGTGAAATCCTTCCTACATTAAGATCATTATGCAAAAAAACTGTTTGGGGCTCATCCAAATCTGAGGTAGTCCTTGTTGTTGTAAAATTCATCCAGAAAAAGGATACCAGAGAATTTTGGCAGTTTGTGAATCAACCAGTAGGTTCGAAGAAGTCTCCTTCGACTTTGATAATCTCTGAAGCCTCTTTGTCAGCTTACTTAGAAGAAATGTATGGGGGTGCAAAATCAACAAAGGGTACCCAGAAAATAGCTTTTTTAAACTGGGAGGGGAAAGCCTTACTCAAAGCGATCTCTTTAGGAGAAGTGGAGAAAATAATTCCCAGGAACCTGCAAGATGGTGCCCCTGGTCCTAACTGATTTCCACAGGCGACTTACAAGCACAATCCACAATTTTGGGAATATAAACTGACCACCTTATTTGAGTATGTCCTAAGCAATCAAGAAATTCCAGATGGCTGGCATGGGTCTATATTGGCCCTAATTGATAAAGCCGATCATACCACCTTACCTTCCAACTACAGGTTGATTCCTTTATTAGATGGGTGTAACGCCCTGAACGTCTCAGGATCGTTTAACAGACACGATAATGAGGACGCAACCACTTGTGAAGGGTTAGTTATTTTAATGAAGGCACAAATAATACAAAGAGTAAACAAAAGTTATAGTCACTGGAATCCTCCAGGCTAAGTACGTTACCAGCCCACAGCACGGATGGTCCTAACCGTCTTCTGCATATACGCCGATCCCGGCGTATGCCAACAGAGGGCAGAAATGAAATGGCCGACAATGCCAATCGGTAGGCTGTGAGGGGCACGAAGAGTGTTGGGGAGAATCGAGGAGTCAGGGAAACACCCAGCCGGGGTCTCTACCTGAAGGGAGCAGCCGCTCAACCTCTTCCTCAGACTGCAACGGGACGCGGAGTCACCTCCTGGTGATGCGTCACCGATACCCCAATCAAAAGCAAGAAGACTGAACCGAGAGCAGCCGCTCGATCGATCCTGTGGACTTCCGAGTCTGTAACGCGGCAAACACCTCCTGGTGTGCGTTACAGCTGGCAGTCCCTGTATCTCTGGTCGGGCTGGGAGTTACGACGGTAGAGCTTCCGGGTCCTTCACAGGTGACGATGGGGCAAGACACGGCCCAGGGAGTAACGACTCGACCTACCTCCGTTCTTGCCTTACTGGAGCACCACTCCGGAACGCTGCTCTTCACGAAGCAGGTACGTCGGTGTAAACACAATATCCGACAGCGTTGTACCTCCAGGTTCCTCCCTTTATAGGGCGTGTTTTCCTTGAGTTATGTAACAGCTCTCCTGTTTACATAAGGTAAGCATGAGCGAATTTTGCGGATCTCGCGTTCGCGAATTTTGCGGATTTGCGGATTCGCAATCCGCAAAATCCGCGAATTCCCGCGAATTTGCGGATTTTTTTTTTTTGTGTTCGCCCGTGTTTCTGCCAGTTCGCGAGGGTTTTGTACACTTTCGCAAATTGCGAACTTACCTGTCGGGTCGCAAGTTTCGCGAACTTGTTGTTTCTACGTGTCCAGCCTGTTTGGGACACTCTTCTTCATCACTGCCACTCTCTGTCACCACTGCCACTCTCTGACTACTCATGCCACCCTCTGGCCCACCCATGCCACCCTCTGTTTCATCACCACACCCTCTGGTTGTCCAGTGTACATTATTTTCGGCAAAGCAAAGCACACCTTCCCTGCCTCAAGTGACCTGAATTAATTTGGGGCTGATTAGTGTGTCACAGAATATTTTTTTAGCTGGCACCTGCTTCCTTAGTGCGCCCTGATTAGTGATCTTTTTCACTTGCTAAGTGCTTTCATTGTTGCAAAATTAGTTACAACACCTGCCCTGCCCCAACTGACAATAATGAATTAGGGGCTGATTAATGGATTTTAACTTCCAGCCTGGCTCCTGCTTGTCTCCCTTAGCTGTAATTCAGGACCTTTGTGGCATATGTGTAACTATTCTGAGGTTCAGAGCAGGGTCACATAATAGTTTCAACTGGCAACTGAACTCTGGAGGGGCCCCTCAGGAAGCACTACAGGAAATGGCTACAAATGATGAGCCTGAACTTTTGAACCTGGTAAGTAGTTACTTTCAGTTTTGCTAAGATCGTATTTCTGCAATTTTGCACTTATTCGCGGGGCGCGAACTCACGCGAACGCGCGAACAGTGCGAGCAGTGCGAGCAAAATCCGCTGCTCGCGGATTTGCGGATTTTGCGGGAGATTCGCAATTTCCCGAAAATCCGCAAAATCCGCGAGCGGAACGGATTTTCCGCCCATGCCTAACATAAGGGCGTGTTTTCCTTGAGTTATGTAACAGCTCTCCTGTTTACATAAGGGCGTGTTTTCCTTGAGTTATGTAACAGCTCTCCTGTTTACATAAGGGCGTGTTTTCCTTGAGTTATGTAACGGCTCTCCTGTTTACATAACCTCTCAACCACTAAGCATCCTGGGAGATGTAGTCCGTTTTCGCTGGTTACCGTTTTCCTCCCCTCGCATGACAGGAATTCTTGACAGTACATCCTCCCTCTCAGCGGCTCCCCACGGGGCCAGCGCTGGCAGGAAAACGCAGATGGAACAAGGAGACCAAGCGCGGAGCATGAACCCCTTCAGCCGGTTCCCATGATTGCTCCTCCGGGCCATAGCCTTTCCACACAACCAGGTACCACAGCTTCCCCCTGTGCCATTTGGACGCCAGTATGCCCGACACTTCATACTCCACCTCCGACTCCACGCATACCGGCCTAGGTGTCCCAGACGGCTTGGAGGGTGCTGGTTTGAGCAATGATACATGAAAGACAGGGTGTATCCGCAATGACTGGGGCAAGCACACCTTCACGTTCACGGGACCCATACACTTGGTAATTCGATAGGGGCCCATGTACTTGGGATGGAACACACCGTTCTTTCGAAACCTCATGTTTCTTGTGGATATCCAGACGTAGTCTCCAGTGCGGTACAGTGGCCCGGGCCTTCTCTTCCTGTCTGCCGCAGCCTTGTATCTTCTCTTGGCCTCTATTAGGACAGCCCTTGAGCGCATCAACGTGTCTTTTATGTGTGCCACCCTGTCCGCTGTGGCGGGAATCCTGTCCTCTCTGAACGGATGTAGAAATGGCAAGAACCTGGGATGTTGGCCATAGTTGCTATAGAACGGAGATGACTGTGTGGAGCTGTGAGTGGCGTTGTTGTAGGCTATCTCTGCAACCCATAGCAAGTCGACCCATTCTTCCCTGCCCTGGTCCACAAAACATCGCAGATACTGTTTGAGCGTTTGGTTCAGGCGCTCGGTTTGGCCGTCCGTTTGAGGGTGGTAGCTGGTGGACAGGGCGGTCTTAACGTGCAGCGCAGTGCACCAAGTTTTCCAGAATTGCGCAGTAAACTGCGACCCCCGGTCCGACACGATCACCCCAGGTAATCCATGCAGTCGTACCACATTCTTTAGGAGTAGTGACGCCAATTCCCCGGCCGTAGGGATTCTCTTGCAGGGGATGAAGTGCCCCATTTTCGTCAAGTAATCCACCACCACCAGTATTGCCGTCATCCCCTGGTCTACCGGTAGGCCCACCACGAAGTCCAGTGATATGCTATCCCATGGTCTATCCGGGGTTGGAAGTGGATGTAAGAGCCCTTGGGTTCGGCCATGGTCGGCCTTGATGGTAGCACACGTAGGACACTCCTGTCCCCACCTCCTGACATCCACTCTCATGGTTGGCCACCAGAAATGCCGTCCCATGCTAGCCACCGTTTTTTCAAAGCCCAAATGACCTGCGCATGGAGAGTCATGGCACCAGATGAATGCTTGTTTCCTTAGCCTAGGCGTGGGTATCAATAGGCACCTGCCCTTCAGGGGTATCCCGTCCTTCAGCTGCCATTCTCTGTGACTGAGGAGCCACCTCCGCCATGCGAATGACCTGATCCCTCTCTTTATTCCCCTCAGGAAAGTATCCGGTTGGATAACCCCCAATACCATCCTCGGGAAATGATGGAATGCTCGGTTGCAGGCAATGGTTCCTTAACTGCAGATTGACGGGACAGGGCGTCCGCCTTCCTGTTTTCCGTCCCCGGCCGATATGTGATGCGGAAGTTGAACCCCGCAAAGAAGATCATCCACTGCAGCTGCCTGGGAGAAAGGTGTCTTATGGCCGTCATGAACTGTAGGTTCCGATTGTCCGTGTACACCGATACCACATGTCTTGCCCCCATCAACCAATGCCTCCATTCGGTGAAGGCGTCCTTGATTGCTAGAAGCTCCTTCTCCGCAATATGGTAGTTGCGTTCGGCGTCGTTGAGTTTGCGGGACATGTACGCAACGGGATGAAGCACCCCTGTGTTGTGGTTGCGTTGGGACAAGATAGCCTCCAGCGCCACATCCGATGTGTCCGCTTCCACCACGTAGGGGAGATCCGGATCGGGGTGAGCCAACACCGGCGCCATACCAAAGGCGCTTTTCAGGGCCTCAAAGGCTGTGTTCGCTTCAGGGGACCAGACAAACTCCTTGGATTTCCTCAGTAGCTGTGTGATTGGGGCCACCAATCCTGAAAATCCATCTATAAACCGCCTGTAAAAGTTGGCGAAGCCAATGAAACTTTGGACGTCCTTCACGCTTTGGGGCACTGGCCATTCTTTCACCGCCTTGATCTTTCGTTCTGCCATCTCCTGTCCCTCTGGACTCAGCATCACTCCGAGGAATTCCACGGATGTGACGTGGAAGTCACACTTGCTGAGTTTACAAAACAGCATGTTTTCCCTCAGTTTTTGGAGCACAGCTTTGACGTGGTGTACGTGCTCCTCCACACTGGACGAATAGATGAGGATGTCGGCGATATATACGACCACGTAGATATCCAACTCCTCTCTGAATACCTCATTCAGAAAGTACTGAAAGGCTGCCGGGGCGTTGCACAGACCGAACGGCATGACGAGGTACTCAAAAAGGCCGAACCTGGTCTTAAAGGCGGTCTTCCACTCGTCTCCGTCCCTCATGCGCACCAGATGGTATGCCCCTTTCAAATCCAACTTGGTGTAGATACGAGCTTTCTTGACCTGTTCCAGAAGTACACTGATGAGAGGCAAGGGGTACCGATTTTTTATGGTTATCGCATTCAATGCCCTAAAGTCCACACAGGCTCTCAGCTCCCCATTAGCCTTCGGGATGAAGAAGAGTGGCGAGGCGGCCGGAGACTTGGACGGGCGGATGAATCCTAGCTTGAGGAGTTTATCCAGGTACCTACGGAGATGCACGTTTTCAGGCTCTGTCAGGGCATACAGCCTGCCGCTGGGAACGCTGGCCCCTGGCACCAGGTCAATCTGGCCGCCAAACTGTCTATGTGGTGGTAGCATTTCCGCCTTCACCTCATCAAATACGTCCTCAAAACTGTGATAAGCCTGGGGGAGAGCCACATCTTTTTCTGCCGCTGTAGCCACCGTCTGACTCCCGCTCTCATCTGCGTCAAGGGATTCCGGTCGTATTCCACAATGCAGGGTGCAATACGGTGACGTCATTTCGATGCGATGTGTTGGCCAATCCACAGAGGGGTTGTGTTTCTGTAGCCACGGCAATCCTAATATGACACCATATTGGGGCGCTCGGATGATGTTAAAATCGATTTGTTCCATATGGTTCCTCCCATATCTCACCGGAAGGACCCCCGTGTGCTGCCCGATGGGCCCCGTCACCAATCGCCTTCCGTCTACAGCATAGACGTCTTCGGGTACAGCTTTGGGAAGAAGCACTAGCCCTAGCCTGCATGCCTCGTTGTGGTCCATAAACATGCCAGTGGCCCCTGAATCCACCATGGCCACAACGGGTATCCACTGGTCATGCACTCCCACGTGCACCGTGAGAAACAGGTGTCGTTGTCCCTTAGTGACCGAGTTGGAAAGTGAAGGGATGGATGAGTGACTCCGAGATGCCCCTGCTTTGGTCTGGGAGTCCTCTAGTTTTCCGCCGGTATGTCCACCACGGCTGTTACCGACCGGTTGGCCCGATAACGTGACGTTTTCGGTTTGGCAGGGCATTCACGTACGTAGTGGCCTTTTTTGCCACAATATAGGCACAATCCTTGTTTACGGCGTGACTCTTTCTCCGTGGCTGTGAGGCTCGCTCGTATTGCGCCGATGTCCATGGGTTCTCCCTTGGATGCGGTGGAAGTTTCAGGACTTCCCACCGTCACATAGGATGGAAGGGATTTTCCTTTTCTCCCATGATCCCCCTTTCTTTCACTTAGCCTATGTTCCAGCCGTGATACCAGGTTGATAAGGCCCTCACATGTCTTGGGTTGAGGGTCAATATGAGCCACAGCGTCCTTGAGCTCATCGCACAGCCCTTGATGGAAGAGCGCCGTCTGTTTAGCAACAGGCCACTTGGTTTCCGCAACCAGCCTTCGGAACGCGTTGAGATACTGCACCAGGTCGTTGGATCCCTGTTTCAACTCAAGCATTTCACGGTCCGCCGTGTACGAGTCAGCCCTTCTGTCGAATACCTTCAGGAATTCCTCGCGAAAAGCACCCCAATCACATAAGATGGGGTCGTCCCTGCTCACCAGAGGTACGGCCCACTGTGCCGTGTTTCCAGCCAAATAGGAAATAAGGAAAGCCACACGAGCCTGACTCGTGGGGAACGCCTTTGGTTTGCACGATAAATGTAGCGCCACTTGTGTGAGGAATACCTGCACTGTGTTAGGATCCCCACTGTACCTCTCTGGAGTTGCCAAGGGTGTGGCTACCGGCATTTCCACTACTACCGCAGGGGTCTGGTTCGTGAGGGAGGTGCTGGGCGTGAGCGGGTCCAATTGGATAGCATCCAGTCTGGCTTTTACATCGGCTGTTTCTTGCCTAGAGGCAGCCAATTCAACTTGCACGGTCGCTAAAGCAGCCAGCACATCATCAAGTGTTGCCATGTCTGTTATCGACCGGGAGACAGTTAGTGTTATTAAGGTCGGATATTTTGTAACGCCCTGAACGTCTCAGGATCATTTAACAGACACGATAATGGGGACGCAACCACTTGTGAAGGGTTAGTTATTTTTATGAAGGCACAAATAATACAAAGAGTAAACAAAAGTTATAGTCACTTGTATCCTCCAGGCTAAGTACGTTACCAGCCCACAGCACGGATGGTCCTAACCGTCCTCTGCATATACGCCGATCCCGGCGTATGCCAACAGAGGGCAGAAATGAAATGGCCGACAATGCCAATCGGTAGGCTGTGAGGGGCACGAAGAGTGTTGGGGAGAATCGAGGAGTCAGGGAAACACCCAGCCGGGGTCTCTACTTGAAGGGAGCAGCCGCTCAACCTCTTCCTCAGACTGCACCGGGACGCGGAGTCACCTCCTGGTGATGCGTCACCGATACCCCAATCAAAAGCAAGAAGACTGAACCGAGAGCAGCCGCTCGATCGATCCTGTGGACTTCCGAGTCTGTAACGCGGCAAACACCTCCTGGTGTGCGTTACAGCTGGCAGTCCCTGTATCTCTGGTCGGGCTGGGAGTTACGACTCCAACCAGCATAAGCGCCACTGCGCCTTGACTCAGCCGAGTCAAAAAGCGAAGCTCAATGGTTGACCGGTAGAGCTTCCGGGTCCTTCACAGGTGACGATGGGGCAAGACACGGCCCAGGGAGTAACGACTCGACCTACCTCCGTTCTTGCCTTACTGGAGCACCACTCCGGAATGCTGCTCTTCACGAAGCAGGTACGTCGGTGTAAACACAATATCCGACAGCGTTGTACCTCCAGGTTCCTCCCTTTATAGGGCGTGTTTTCCTTGAGTTATGTAACAGCTCTCCTGTTTACATAAGGGCGTGTTTTCCTTGAGTTATGTAACAGCTCTCCTGTTTACATAAGGGCGTGTTTTCCTTGAGTTATATAACAGCTCTCCTGTTTACATAAGGGCGTGCTTTCCTTGAGTTATGTAACGGCTCTCCTGTTTACATAACCTCTCAACCGCTAAGCATCCTGGGAAATGTAGTCCGTTTTCGCTGGTTACCGTTTTCCTCCCCTCGCATGACAGGAATTCTTGACAATGGGGAAGCAAAATATTTAGCAAAATGTCTGCTAGCTGAACTAACAGAATGGGCCGATATTAGTAATTGTTGCCAAAGAATTTGACGGGGTTCATTAAGGGAATTGGCACAACTACCAATAACGAGATACTGCCCTTATTATTCGAATAGGCAGGGTACCGCCCTTTAACTCTACAACTTTGCTACATAGATTTTACTTCAGCTTTTGATTTGGTGCAGAGAAACATCTTGTGGTCTAAGCTATTGAACTGGGAATTTCCTCCCCCTCTCCTAAGAGCTATCCAATTGCTATACACAGACAACTGGACAAGAGTCAGGCTGGGTAATGGCACTACGATTTCCCACAAAATTCCAACAAGAAATGGCTTAAAACAAGGCAGTATATTGGCTCCTCTTTAATTTAATTTGTATCTTGCCGAAATGTCTTCTGCCTTATATAGGGTCAATTCCCATTCACCTACAGTTACTGTTTTTAATGTTTCACACATGCTGTATGCTGTTGATGTCTTGATTAGTTATACAAAGGTTGTCCTTCAGCTGATAATCAATACAACCGCTCAGTACGCTGCGGATCATAGGTTGAGAGGTAATCTTAAGAAAACAAAAATCATGCTTGTATCAAGGGGAATATCTTCACCACCAAAATTCTATATAGAAGGGACGGCTTTGGAAACTTTATCTGAGCACAAATACTTGGGGGTGATTCTTGACTCATTTACGAACCAGAGTTAGACAATTCAAAGAAGAAATAATACTCTATCAACCATTTTCTCTTCATTACGGAACTTCATTAAAAAGCTTGTCTATCCAGCTACTCTTGCAAGAAATTACCTCTAAACATGCCCCTTCTCTGATGTATTGAGTTGATGTACATGGAGGAAAGGCGGACAAATTAATAGATATTGCAATTGTAGTGACCTATCGTCGCCTATATAATCTACCTACTCAGGCTTCACCTGCCCAAATCCGCTTAGAGTTTGTCTGCATGAGACCGCTTATAAGTAGTTTGGGAGCTTATTTGAAATTCTGCTACAAGCTAAAAAATATCCAAGACTTATGTTAAGCACAATTGTGTGGGAAGTAATAAATGACACAAGAAATATTCTAGCATACAATTATTTTAACTTGGCCCTAGCTTCTTTTAAGGCAGTGGAGCACTGGGTCTTACCCCTTCCTCAAACTGCATTAAATAGAGTTATAAATGAATCTGGAAAAAAGATTTCATTCCCAATGGATAAACCTGTGATATCTAAAAGAACCCATGCATGGATCATTATAGGCTCATATTGCCACCTAAAATTTCAATCATACTAAGAGGGTTTGAACAGTCTTAATCCAAAATTAAAACTGCTATACTATCGACTTGGTTGTGTTCAATCTGTCGGGGAACAGACTTAGTGGCACCGGGACTGAGGGTATGCAGTCTGCTATGATGCTGGTACACTGATATGAACTCCGCCATTGCTAAATCAGGACTCTGTGACCTACTGGACCGCAGTGTAGACTGGAGGCAGCAGTCAGCAGTGGCCCACAGCTACATGTGTTAGGCTCGCGATGCACAGAGTTAGTGACAGCAGGGCAGTTGTCCTAGTGTCCGATGACCTCCGTAACGATGATCCTTTTCTCCTCGCATATGCAACTCGTCATCATCTTACGCCTCTCCTTGAGTGCATTGAAATGCACTCTGCCTTTGAATCATCGATGTCCAGTTCCAATTCTGTGACCTACTCGAGGGCAACGTAGGCCGTGGGCAGTAGTCTGTGTGGGCCCACATGCACGTGTGGTTGTGATGCTAAGCACAGACTTGGTGGCAGCACATCGAAGGGAGTATAGTGATGTAAAGTCTGCATTGCCATGTGTACCCGCTCATTGCATGATCAAGACTCAGTTCCAAATGTGTGACCTACTCGAAAATAGTATGGCCCTGGGGCAGTAGTCCGCGTGGGACCACATGCACGTGTGGTTGTGATGCTGAGCACAGTCTTGGTGGCACCACATCAAAGGGAGTATAGTGATTTCCAGTCAGCCATAAACATCGTCCTCTGCCATAGTGTAATCAAGACTCAGTTCCAAACGTGTGACCTACTAGTCCGCTGGGTCAGCCGGTAGAGTATGTAAACTAGAAAGAAGTCCTGCACGCCTTGCTCGCGGAGGCCGTGACAGTCGTAGCAGGTTGCCAGGGTCGCGGGCCTCGAGCTTGGAGCAAGCGCGGGCACGTGGTGGGCCATCTTGGATACACGCCAGTGTCGGCAGGTGGGCATTTAGGACTTGGTGCTCAGGGGTAGGCAAGACTGGTTTGGGAACCAGCGGACCGGGGTGTCAGGATCCGACCTGTGCCTACCCAGTAATGGTCAAAAGACTACATGTTCCAGAAGGCCTGGAGTGCTAAAGGCTAGAGAAGAAAGCATTTAATCCCGCGAGGCTTGGGGTGCGATGCACGTGATTTTGTCATTGCTGTGGACAACTGTAGATTCGGAGAGGGTGTCTTGCCCGTTAAAGTGTTTCCAAAAGTACTGTGTACTATTTCCGTAACCCGCGGCTGCGGGGTTACCTTCAAGGGATTTTGCGAACCGTTGAGTTTGTGGAGTATTGCTCCATACCTTGTAACCATGCCGGAGAGTCAGGGATTGATTTGCTCGTACCGCTCGGAGAGACGCCGGATTTCACCCTCTCGAGTCGGAAGAAAGCGAGTGGGTCATCGAGGGGAGAGACGCCGGATTTCCCCCTCTCGTGCTCGGGACTTGGTAGGTTTGTTTGTTTTCCGAAGCAAGAGACGCTGGATTTGCTCCCTCTCGTGTTCGGAAGCACTTTGGGCACTATTTCCACAGTTCGGAGAGACGCTGGATTTCCCCCTCTCCGTGTGGGTATTGGTTCTTATCCGGGAGACACAGTGGGGAAGCGGAGCATTTCGGTTTGGGTGATTAGAGACACCGGATTGCACCCTCAATTGCCAGAACGGGGCTTTGGAAGAAAGAAGTTCGAAACCTGAAAGAACCCGGTGCTGAGAGAGAAAGAAGTCCTGGTATGCCATTTGATCCACAAACTAGAAAAACAGATGGTAAGGACATTCGTTTCTAATGTGATGTTTCTTCGTTATTGAAACTCTGATCAGGGAAGAAGGAACATTAGAACGAACTATTCCTCTTGCTGCTTTTTAACCTTTTTGTTATTTCATGAATGCACAGTGCCATTGAACTCAGAAGAGATACCTGGGTAGAACTCATTCATAAATAAGGGACGGAGAGTGTATGGTATGTATGGAAATAGGCCAAGGGGATAGTAGTAGAATTCAGTGGAGGGAATCCGTAGTAACCAAATACCCGTTTCTTGTCTTTCAGGGAACACTCCCATGTTGTGAGAGAAGTAATCTCATTCAGAGTTATTATTAGAAGGGAGAGGTGTCTGAGACAAATCAGGTATGAAGGGAGATCATAGGGGAATCAGGTTTAGTGTATGAAGAGTAGGACTCTCCACTTACAGCTTGTTTTGTGTCATTTCAGATATCCCTTCTACAGCACTTCCCGTCCCGGACCTTTTTTCCCTCGCCTGCTTACTATCGTGATTGGTGGTAGAAATTCCTAGAGCACGGAGAAAGCTGGAGGTGGAACCCATTTAGCATCGCCTCGATCCTGAGGAGCCATTGGACCGTGACACGGGGTACAGCAGGCGCACAGGATCACAGGCTAATCCGCTCATGGAGACGGCATCGGCCTCGTGGTGGGGTGAGAGGCAACGCCATGCCAGAGATGCTAGGCATTCCGGAAGAGGACCAACCCCAGGGTTATGTACCTTTTATTCACACCCCTATGCAGTACTGGCATACGCGGGGCCAGCCCAATCCGCTCACGCTTATGGGGGAACGTAACAAGCTACAGTCCCGCGATCTTCCCCACTGGCTGGGGTGACATGGTTGCGTCCACTGTCCACTACACTCCATACACCAGCGGGGTCTGTCGACATGGATATCTGTGTGGTCAGCATACCGCAGCCTGGCCATCACATCCACGCCACACTTGGCTTTGTGTACATTCTTATTCATGGGTGACTTGCCTCCTTCACACATGCATGGTCTCCACCTCTTTAGACATCCTGCCACTGTGTGGCTAAGGTGCCATGGCGTTGATGGCTAATGTACATAGCTGGCCCAGGCTCCCACAGGCGTCATGGGTCAGGTTTCGGGGTAACAGCCCTCATCAGCCAGGCTAGCTTGAATCCAGTGGCAAAGTGAGCAAGGGGCACACGTCTGGCAATACGCTGCCAACGTAGGGCAAACAAAGCAAACACAAGGAGATGATGGACGGAACAATTAAACTTTTCAGACACTCACCCCCCAGTCACAAATCTGGCTGGGTCTGAACTGGGGTGGCAAAGGGTGCTAAAGAACGATGATGGATTTAACTCAGATCTGTGACTAGGGGTGAGTGTCTGAAAAGTTTCAGCGCTCCGTCCATCATCTCCTGGTGCTTTCTTTGTAAGCCCCAAGTTCGGCAGGGTATGCCCAGACATGGGTCCCTTGCTCACTTTGTCACTGGATTCAAGCTAGCCTGGCTGATATGGGGTGTTACCCCGAAACCAGTTCCAGGATGCTAGTTTCTGGTTCGGGCTGGACTATTCCCATGAGGCATGGGGTGAACTGTGCTGGGATAAGAGGCAGTGTGCTCCCTCCCCCCTTGTGTTTAAAAGGCTCCCTTGAGCCAGCGAGTTGGCAAGCTCACTTGAGATGCACATGGGTGCCTGTGGAGTTTACTGTGACCTGTTAAGACGTTGGAATAATTTCAGCAACTCTAGATGACTTTTCTGTTCTTGCTATTTTCACTGAAAAACATTAACAGGAACACTCTAGTGCCAACTGTAGATATCTGTGCCGGACTGGGACAAAGTTACACGTTCAGGTGGAATGTGATGGAGCATGAGCTGGCCACAGGAACCCAGTTAGTTCCATTGAAAGGAGTACCTTAAATCTAGCTTTGCAGAGAATTGTGAAGATCCACATAGAAGATGGATTGCGCAGTCAATGCAATGCCTCAGTCCCGAGATACGGCGAAGCTGCGATGCGAGGGCCTGTGTCTTCGTCGTCAAGGATTCCATTGACGAGGCTTTTGATGCATAATCTGGTGTCAGTGATGCAGCACACAGTTGGGGCGATGTGACTTCCAAGGAGCTGTGAGACTACAATGCAGAGCCCAGCATTGTTGTCAAGGCTGCCGTTGACGAGGGATACTGAGGATGTGTTGCGCAGTGGCAGTTACGATGGGCTGCGATGCCGATCTTTGTGATGGGTTGAATCCCTGCAGCAGTGATATATCAGTTCTGCTCGGGTTCGGGTCATGCAGCAAAGGAAATGCTTCTGTTCTGCTAGATCCACAGAGGCTGGTAGAGCACCTTAGGCCCACTTCCATTTCCAAGAGCGCAGGACTGGGATGGCACCACTTGGCAGAGTGGACTCGCAGGTGGAAGAGTCCAGGTGCAAGATTGTTTGAAAACTGTTGTGTTTTTGAGGCTTCAGATGAGGAGAACAACTAACTTGACCTTGGAGTCAATCTGGAGTTCTGGGTTCAAGAGATGCAGGTCCAGTCCTACTCATGCAGGCAAGACGGCAGCAAACAGCTGTTCAGCACAGCAGAGCAACAGTCCTTCAAAGCAGGAGTCTAGCAGAGTGGCAGTACTTTCAGCAGCACAGCAGTCCTTCTTCCTGACAAAGTATCCACAGGTCCAGAAGTGTACGGAAGAGTTGGTGTCTGAGGTCCAGTATTTAAACCCAGTTGTGCCTTTGAAGTGGGAAGAAGCTTCTAAAGGCATTCCTTTGAAATGCACAGGCGGCCTCCCTTCCTGGCCCTGGCTCCAGACTAACTACGAGGGTATGTAACCCTTTGTGCAGAGACAGGACACAGCCTATTTAAGTGAAGTGGGGCTGGGCCAGTCTCCTCACTCCCACCCTGTCAGTGATAGCCCATCCAGTCACACCTAAGCTCCCTATTTTGAGGGACGAAATCTCAAAGCCTACCTGTCAGCTACACCCAGTTATGTGACCCAGAAAGAGTCTGTAGGTATCCAATGGCTAAAGCTGGAAAATGCCAACTTTTAAAAAGTTTTTTGAAAAAGGGTGTTGGCCCAAAATTCGCCCCCAACAAATGGACAGATTTCCCAAAATAGAAGATAGAAGCAATTGAATTCTTCCGAAAAATCAGGGTGAGAACTCAAGAAAACCGGCCAGTCAAGAAAGCTCAGAAGCTCCAACACCCTCTTACTCATCCCACTGAAAACATGCAAGCAAAAAAACGCGGCACTTTCCTTCGCAGGAAACGCACCCAAAATCTGGAACTCCATCCCTGTTGATATCAGGACTATTCCCTCCTTCATAAAATTCAAAAGACTCCTAAAAGACCTCTACCTCAACCGTGCCTTCCCGAACTGAAATCCGAAACACACAAGCCTCAACTCTGCACCTACCATGCAATGCTCCATCACTCCCTATCTCATGGGTACTCACAAACTTTCGGGGGCCAAATTTACAGTGTGGTTTGTGGCCCAGGGCCGCACCGGTGGGGGCGGGGTCAGAGGGGGTGGGGGTGGGCCTAAAGTTTTAAAAAACTGTGACCATGAGGTTGAACATAGGTCCCTGCATCAGACACCTTCGTCTACTGAGCCACCAGACCTGGCATACACACATCTCTCTCTCTGTCTCTCTCTCTCTCTTTCTCTCTTCCTCTCTCCCCCTCCCTCTCTTGCCCACTCTTTCTCCCTCTCTCTCCCTCCCTCTCTCTTTCTCTCTGTCTCACTCACTCTGTCACCCTCTCTCTCTCTCCCTCCCTCTCTCTCTCTCCCTCCCTCTCTCTCTCTGTCTCCTTCTCTCTGTCTCCCTCCCTCTGTCTCCCTCCCTCTGTCTCCCTCTGTCTGTCTCCGTCTGTCTCCCTCTGTCTGTTTTCCTCTATCTGTCTCCCTCCCTCTGTATCTGTCCCTCTGTCTCCCTCCCTCTGTCTCCCTTCCTCTGTCTCTCTCCTTCTGTCTCCCTCCTTCTGTCTCCCTCCCTCTGTCTCCCTCCCTTTGTCTCCCACTTTATCTGTCCTCCTCTCTCTCTCTCTCTGTTTCACTCCCTCTCTCCCACTCTCTCTCCCTCTCTCCCACTCTCTCTCTCCCTCTATCTCCCTCCCTCTGTCTCCCTTCCTCTATCTGTCTCCCTCCCTCCCTCTCTCTGTCACCATCCTTCTGTCTCCCTGCCTCTGTTTCCCTCCCTCTGTCTCCCTCTCTCTCTGTCTCCCTTCCTCCATCGCTGTCTCCATCTCTCTCTCTCCCTGTCTCTCAGTCTCCCTACCGCTGTATCCCTCCCTGTCTCTCTCCCTCTGTCTCCCTCTCTGCCTCCCTCTCTCTGTCTCCCTCTCTCTGTCTCCCTCTCTCTGTCTCTCTCTGTCTCTCTTTCTCTCTGTCTCCCTTCCTCTCCCTCCCTCTCCCTCCCTCTGTCTCCCTCCCTCTCTGTCTCCCTCCCTCTGCCTCCCTATGTCACCCTCTGTCACCTCACCCCGTGTGTGTGTGTGTCAGCCCGGGCTGAGACAGCTTCCCCAGCGCACACACACAGCCGCACCCGAGTACTTCACAGGTCTTTAAAAGACCATTTACATGTTAATAAAGCTTTGTTGTATTTCACCTCTTAGCACCCCTGCATCTCCACTCTGACAATCACTGGAATCGGCCGGCCCCCATAGAGAAGAGTCTCTCAGAGCCGGGCTGCTGCAACCAGCAGTGTTTGCGGACACTCTTTATTTTGTTTTTTAAAAACACAGGTACGATGTCTGCAAGGTCTGCGGGCCGCCAAGGAAGCCTTGCTGGGCCGCTGGCGGCCCGCGAGCTGTACTATGACTACCCATGCCCTACCTCATCCCTGCCCCCTAACCTTTCCTCGTGCATCACCTCTTGGAGGAAGACTTAGCCCAAGACTTTGTCCACGCATCGAGACTACCTCTGGACCTCTCTACCTCAATGCGCACCTCGGACGCACAGCACACTGGAACTTTTGAACACTTATGTTGATTTTTGTCTCTTTTATGTGATTTCTCTCCTATCTACTACAAAAGTGCTCCGATACCTTCGGATCTGGCCAGCGATATGTACAACCTCTTAAATAAATAAAAATAGAAAATATGGTTCCAAAAAAATACTTGCATTTGAGCAAGTGGTTTTATCATCTATTCAGCAACTAGAGATGCAAAAGCCCTACATTAAGAACAACCTCACATGGGGACAACAAAAGGCAATTCAAGAACTCAATAAAGTTGATTCAATAGTCATCAAGGCGGCCGATAAAGGCGGAGCAGTCGTAATTTGACCCAAAGAAATGTACTTGAATGAATATTGCAAGCATGTTCTCAACCCCATTTGGTATAGACAAACCAAAGACCTCACATGAGAATTCCAGGGACTTATAAATGGAATACCAAAGGACGGTTTGGAGTCAGGAATCCTGGGGAAGAAAGACTTTGAATATCTAACCAAAAAAAAATGAATTCCGGTCATCTATTTTTTACCCCAAATTCACAAACATCTCCTGGAGCCACCAGGAAGACACATTGTCTCCGGATGCGATTCATTGATGGAGCCATTATCAAAATATGTGGATACTTTCCTGAAACCATTCTTCCAGGAAGCACCATTGTACTTAAGAGACACCATGGATTTCATAAAGAAAACATAAGGACCATACTTTGATCCTTCAGAGCAATGGCTGGTATCCCTTGGCGTGATATCCTTATTCGCAGAAATCCCACAGGATGAAGCATTAGAGGCATTGGAACATTATTTAGATTCGAGAATTCGTCCACACCGGGTATCCACTGAGTTCAACTTGAAACTTGCAGCAATAGCACTCAAGAATAATGACTTCAAATTCGAAGAAACATTTTATGTCCAAAACCAAGGGGACCGTGATGGGTTGTCCCTTCGCACCAGAGATGGCCATATTGTATATGGCACGTTTTGAGGCCAGATATATTTTCAACCATTATCCCCACTTGGAACACTTGAAACAGTGGTACCGTTATATAGATAACATCTGGTGCCTATGGAACAGCACAGAAAACAAATTGGACAGCTTCTTTCAATGGTTGAACTGTAGACATCCAGACATCCAATTTACTCTCACCAAGAGCAAAAACAGCTTAACATTCCTCGATGTTGAAGTCAAACCGATTAAAAATGAATTGATAGCCACCTTGCATTAAAAACTAATGGGCAGAAATACTCTATTACATCATAGGAGTTTTCACCCTAGAAGTCTTAAGGACAATCTACCGTACAGACAACTACTAAGGATCAGAAGAAACTGCACACGCCGAGAAGACATGCAATACATGCAGGATCATTTCACGACCAATTGAGAGTTCAAGGTTATCCCTAGAAGTTGCTCAAACATGCAATGAGAAGAGCACACTATACAGCCATAGAATGCTTATTATATAAAAAGGTTAAACAACACGAAGACAAATTGGTTTGCGTTTCCACATTGGGACCACACACGAACAAATTTCGCCAGATTATACTAAAAAATTGGCACCTGTTAGAAAATATGAAACCACCATTACAACCACCACTGAAAAAGAATACCAGTATAAGTCAACAAATTGTACGGGCAGAGATCACCCCAACAACAAGGAAAAAATACCTTGTATCACAGTGCCACCTCAAACCCATAGTGGGGCACCACAAGTGTGGCAATTGCTCGGTATGCGATACAACAATCGTGGGCACTGTATTCCTTCCAACAGAACATCAAATGGACACAGAAATAATTTTTAAACTGTAAAACAAAAAATGCCATATATGCAGTTATATGCCCCTGCCAAAAACTGTATATAGGGGAAGCAAATGAAGAAATAAGACAACAACTTGTGAAACACCGATCAATAATAAAAACAAAAGTAGCCACCGCCCGATGGTTAGCCATTTCATGGAAAGAATCTTAGTGAAATGGATTTTAAATGGACTGTACTATGTGTCATAAAACCTAACCCAAGTGGAGGAGACACTGAGACAGCACTACTGACGAAAGAAGTGTATTTGATGCTCAAGTTTAACAGTACAATGAATGACCTCAACGAGATGGCGGAAATAGGGAGAACCTAAACTCAAGCTCCAGAAGGAATCAAATTACTGTGCCTTTGGCTACCGCCAGGTCTTGGAAAGAAGGCCTAATCATCTGGGCAAGATTTACCGGAAACTATAACTGCCAGAATGCATTGCATAATAAACCAGACTGTGTCACCAGCCACCGCGTTACACTATCAATGAGGAGCATTATACTATTCTATATTACGGAAACCACAACGCCCATAAGTCACTGCTTTGCGAGTCCAGGAAATACACCGGTAACCAGAAACCCGGTTCCCAACTAATCGGAAGCATCCAGCACATCAAGGGAGACAAGTGTTCAGAAAGCATGTGAGTGTAATGCTACCGCAAGAGCTGTTGGAAGAACCTACGCCAATGCGGCTGCTTTGTAACTCTCATAGCGTGGCTCCTTTCGTTTTAGCAACACATGTCAGTTAATAAATTCGGTTCGGCTTGATGTCCATCGGCTGTGGAAGAGCCATCAGAAAATCGATACACTGCAACTGACGATAATATTGATTAGCTACTAAGTCAACAAGAACCAAAAAGACTTTGAAAGTAAGTTATGCGCCCGTACATTGTTCACAACGAACACCCTGCAATTAGCCTTATACTAAAGCCTGTTTTCTCCTCACTTACAGACTAATACTTGCAACCTGAAAGGAATATTCTTTAATCCCGAACTAAAACAAAGGATGTTTGGTCACAAAATGAACCACAACAGGTACCCAAATTCACGCTTTGATTAAGAAATTGTAGTATTTGTGTAAACAGACTAGGAGAGGGACAAAAGTCACAATTAAATATTTCTGGACCTTTCATTCCAGATTCTATCCAGTCTAAGCTCTGAAGAGAACCCTGAAAACAAATATGGGCCTCGAAATGCGTCTGCATTAACTTCTACTGGGAAAACATATATATTGAACATTACTTTCCTGTAGGGAGCAGGCAGGCTTTAAAGGTGTACCCATTAGGCAACAGCCTCTCAGAAAAAATGAATAACTGAAAAAATAACCACTATAACGGCTGTTGTTTAGAGTATTGACTGGATCTAGCTTTATTGTTTATTGTTTATATTATATTTTGAGTTTTATGTTCACTGTTGTATTTATATATGTTGATGAATTGCACTAGGAGTTCTGTCTTTCATATCCACATGCTTGACAAATGATTTAAACATGCAAAAGATTTAGTGAGAAGTAAATAAATACTTCAGACCATTTGAATCATAGAATGATGTGAGTCAGTTCAATTAAAAGCAGCACTCTAAAGTGACGGCTGGTGCTTTGTTGTTTAAAAATCTTTCTAAAAGTGGTGTTATCAAAATTGTAATTTAAAATCCGACTGAACCATAAGTTAACATTTTTCATTACATTTCCGAAGACACAAAATATAAAATGGTTAACCTGTTCCCATTTGAAATTTACACTTAGTACATGTAATGAGGTAACTCCAATGTTATCCGATGGACAAGGTTGGCCATGCAGTCGTGTAAAACTAATTTGAGAGTGTTTGCCTATCCGGACATGTAAGACTTAAAAGTACATGCCCTGCTTTTTAAATACATTGCACCCTGCCCTCTGGGTTGTCCAGGGCCTATATAAGGGTGACATATGTATTAAAAAGAGGTTTGAGCCTGGCAAAAGGTCAGCATTGCCAGGTTGAAATGGCAGTTTAAAACTCCAAGCACACACAGGCTGCAATGACAGGCCTGAGATATATTTAAAGTGCTACTTAAGTGGCTTGCACCATCAGTGCTGCAGGCCCACTAGTACCATTTAATTTTCAGGCCCTGGGACCAGGCGGTACCACTTCACTAAGGGCTTACAGGTGAACCAAATATGCAAATTGGGTATAAGGCAATGTAACATGTGTTAAGGAGAGAGCACAAGCACTTTAGAACTGCTGGTAAAGTGTGCAGCGCCCTAAGACCAGCAAAAAACAAAGTCAGCAAAAACAGGAGGTCTGAAGGCAAAAAGTTAGGGGGAAACCATGCTAAGGATGGCAGGTCTAACAACTACCTTCAGACTGCAGGTCTGATTTAAAGTTCCCCTGTCCGGTTACTCTTTCACAAATGTGGCGAGTATCCCGCCTGCTGTATTACAAGTGCCATTGGATATGATCCACTTGTAATACAGTGGGTGGGATATTCATCATGTTTGTGAATGTGTAACCTGTCTGCCAAACTCTAAATCAGGCTCTCAATCATATTTAGCTAACTCAGTTTTCTCCATTGGCGGTCATCATTGCCAGAATACTATCCACCACAATATCATGAAGGTAAGTATAGGTTTACTCTTCTTAACTCCACATCTACCTGCCTTGCCACTGGAAAAAACGTAGGTTTCAGGCATGTTATAGTTAGAAATAAGCATCTAAAAAACCTTAGAAATTCACTGAAAAAACCATAGGTTTCAGGGACGTTAAAGTTAGTTGGACATTTCACTCTTACAAAACCATAGAAATTCCGCTGTTATAGTTAGTTCAGCTAACTATAACTCGCGCCCCGACAATGCACTGCTGATGACGTCACATATTACATCATTCATGACATGGTCAGTGCCATCACTGATGGCATCACTGATAGCATCTCAAATTACATCATCCACGTGAAAATATGATGCACCTCCTCACACTCTAATATAACATTTGATACAGCCACTGTAAATTACAGACCACCATTCTCGAAACCATCAGCACACCAATACCAGTTACTACATATGCACTCACTGATTCCTAGGTCTACACACACATCCACTCATTCACCCATACAATCACTCATACATACAGTCACTCATCAATACAACACTATCATATGCACTCATACACCTATACAGACACTCAAACACCGCCACTCATATGTAGTTACTTCGACATGTACCACTGAGCCATCCATTCACTCACCAACACACCCATACATACACTCACCCACCCATAGAGCTGTTTCCACATGCACTCTTGAACCCATACACCCAGTGAATCAACCACTCACACATCTATGCACAGACTCACAAAACTCCCAGCCACCCACACATACACTCATTCTCCCATACAAAGACTCAGGCAACCAATCAATAACTCTTATAGACACTTATGTAGCTACTGACCAACCCATGCAGCAGCTTACACAACAACCAGATGTTGAAGTAGTTCCATCATGGAAAACAATAGCCAATGTTTTAAAAGTTCTTCTGAAATTAAAACTTGACCTGCCACAACATTTTTAATGTTGGTTTCCAATTTTGTTCCATCTGCTTTACAACATTGGAGCATTAAAATAATATATTGTCCACATCTTTGTATAAATAATGTTGACAACATTTATGATTTGCACTGAGTACATTCCGTATGTTGATTAGCTAATTTTACTAAATTGTTGAAAGACACTGTTTTCAAATCTGGCATTGTTAAATATATGAATCGTTTAGTGTCTATTTTAGTAGTAGACAAAAATGAACAGCTGTCACATGTATGAACCCATCTGTAACGTAGTCCAAACAGATTTTCTATTTGTATACCTTCATCTTCTAATACTGCAAGCATAAATATAAGAAACTCCGGAGCATTTTGCTGTACATTCTGGGTAAATTGTGAAGATCCAGAACATATATCCAGAAGATTCCGCACATCAGAAGCAGTATGGATTTTGGTTTTATCAGTTTTCAACTTCTCAAAAATATAATGTAACAAAGAACAAAATCTTTTTTCTCGATTTTCCATTATTGCATGCTGTAGATTTGTTTTTAAAAACACAACGTTGAAGATTACATTAGCATAGCAGTTGATACCTGAACTGTTTTCAAACTGAAATCCTACAATATTATCATCTGTGTTCCCTTCTATTTTCTTTCCAGACTCATCATTCTTTTCAAATCTTTTTTTTCTTTGCAACCTCAGTAGAATCGTTGTCATATTTTCATTTTGGACGTATTAAATATTTTTCATAAATAGGATATTCACCTAAGCTAGGAGCATAGAGTCTTCTTTACACCTTCGCTGCTTGAGATATTCTTCTAGTGTGCTGGGCCCTAATAGAACTGGGTGTGGTCATGACGAGCTGAGCTCGTCATGAGCACACGAGCACTGTGCCTCATGACGAGCTGAGCTCGTCATGAGCACCGAAGGGGTTAACCTATTGTATTCTTTTATACAATTTACATCTGCACTAATCATTTCTTCATCAAAATCAATCAAATACAATCCGGATAACGTTCTTACTCGAGATAATGCAACATATGCCATACCCTCCTTAAACACAGAACTTCCAATATTTACCAAAGCACTGTCTACATTTAAACCTTGAGATTTATGAATAGTCACTGCATATGTTAAACAAACAGGAAACTGTTTTCTACGAACATACAAATATTTTACAAGCACGAAACGAACAGAACAGCGTCCAATCTGTTACACCTATTCAATCTGATCAAATTTAATCTTCACAAATTCAATCCCATCTCTATTTGCATAACTAACAAAGTCAACAACTTTCCCCATTGTTCCATTTTCTAATCCTTTCTCAACATGTAAATTATGCTGTAATATTACCTAGCAGTTTAGAGATACATATACAGGGGCAGATTTATGTTAACTGGCGCATCCCCAGGGATGCGCCAGTTAACGTGCGCCACAGTGCGCCACAGCTCCACCACCCATGGTGCGCCTCATTTATAATGCGGCGCACCATGGTGCAAAAACGGCACAGATGCGTGACGCATCTGTGCCGGAAATGTGGTGCATTGCTGGAGTTGCGTCGCAAGCGCGGCGCAGCTCCAGCAAGGCTCGGGGGTAGACCATCTGCACAATGCTGCGTCAAGACCTATGCCTGCTTCAAGCAGGCGCAGCGTTTTGACACAGCATTGCCCTGAAAGTGACTGAGTGAAATCTCAAAGAGGTGCAACGGCCTCATAAATCTGCCCCACAGTCTTTTCCAAACCAGCAGTCTTAGATATTTATTTTTCCAAAGAGTCTAATTTTAACTGCAATTTCACTGACAAAAGTATAGTTACTCCTTCATGTTCTATTTTATCAATAGCTACCATTTTCATTATCGGTTCATTCTCCAGTTTCAACAGTTCATCATTGAATGTAGAGCATTCTTTCAGTGTTGGCATAAGGCAAATTATAGATTTCTTTTCTGCAATTCTTCGGTAGATTGCTTCAGCTGCAATATTTTCTTTTGGAAACAAGTTTCTTAGTAGCTGACTTTCTAAAGCATTTTTTCCATCCTTTGTTAAGACACCAATTCTAATATTTTGAAGAATATTTCCATAAGCTTCATCATTTGCTTATTGCATGTTCTTTATATTCAAAATAATTCCAAATGTTCACATTTCCAATACTTGCTAAAGATTTTTTAGTGTCTTCATGAAGAAGAGTTTTAAAAGTTGGTTGGCGTTTCACATGTGTGAGTTGTAGTAGATCATCAAATACAAATACATGTTTTCCTCCAAATAAAACATTGTAATTTGTTTTTAAAATCTGCTGCATCCTCAATTGTACAAACGTGCTTACTTCATCAATTACCAGAAGTTTCATTTTCTTCAGTACTCTTGAAACTTCGAAACAAGCTACTCCAGATAGCCTGTGGTATTCCAACTTATTTTCATGTTCTACTGGTAACATAAGTAGACAATGTAATGTAAACCTTTTAATGTTGTGAGCTGCTAACCAACTTGGAGCAGTTACAGCACGAGATAAATGTGAATCTGTTGTTTTCTGTAGATAACTTGACAAACATTGAATCAAGAAACTTTACCCCGTTCCAGTTTGTCTACTGATGTACGTAAGAATAGGTCTAAATTATGTACATTGGCTCATTGGCAATCATTCTTTTCATGCAGTAATCCATGTTGTATCTGTTGTGTAACTTGATGATATATTTTTTTCTGTTCAGTATTCAAAGGTTCCTCCAAATTTTTCAAATCAATATTGTTCTGTAGTGCTTGCTTCACCGTTTCCACTTCACTCTTTTCTACTGCCGCTTCATTTTAAAATTTGGCTTCTCCTAGGGGATCTTGGGGCATATTACCAACAACTAGCGATAATTATCGCTATGTTGGTTTAGCGGCGATATTTTTATCGCCGAGCTGCGGCGATTTTTATCGCTTAGGAACCTTGCTATTATCAAGGTATATCTCCTAAGCGATAAAAATCGGCCGAAATGCATGAATATCACTGAAAAGTCAGCGATATTCATGCATTGCCGAGCTAATGCTCTTAGCCATGTTATCCACCTACCATTGGATAACATGGCTAAGAACTGCTCAGGGGCAAGTGTTAGCTTTTGGAGATATTCGCGCTTAGCGCGAATATCTCCAAAAGTTGGTAATAGGAGATAGCGATGTTAGCGACTGTTTCCAGTCGCTAACATCTTGGCACGCCCACTTTGCATGTCATTAGTGATAAATATCACTGACATGCAGAGCGGGCCCAAGATGGCCGCTATCTCCTACTAGCTGTCACTAACTGGTGTTAGCGACAGCTAGGTAATAGGGAGATCATTTTATCTCCGCTTTCTTGGCTTTTAAAGCCAAAAAAGCGGAGATAAACCCCCTTGATAATATGCCCCCTTGACTTTGTGGAGCAGAACTCTGACTATCTTGAGAACTATCTCCAGCAATTTCAGCTGCAATAGTTCTTTCTTGATTAATCTCTTTGTTAAACATTTGGAGATTATTTGGAATTGTATGTTCAATGCTATCTTTAAATGGATTTAAAGAATCTTCATAGCAGTCAAAATCTCCAATTAATTCCAATTCAGTCCGCCAAGGTTTGAAGAGTTGCAAAGAGCTACATAGAAAAACTCTCTTTTATCTGGAGTATCACAACTTAATTTCCTGTGACTAATCAAATTTCCTTTGTCATACTTTATACTTTACCAAACATTCTTCTGATCCACTTACAGCGTATTTTCCTTCCTTCATTTCTTTTTTCTGTAAAAAAAAAAATGTTTAAACTATAATGTTGTAGTATTTCATATAGACATATGTTTTCCAGGTATGGACTTCTATTTGGATAGTATGTATCCAACATATTTGATATCAGAATATCTGTACTTCCTGGTTCATTCAGTGCCAAGTATTCAATTTCTTGTACAGATTTCAAAACTCGATTTTGTGCTGCAACAAGGCCTGGACTTATCCAGATGATTCCTCTTGACTTTGAATATAAACTTGCAGATGTCAATCAATCCGAACATTCGTAGGATCCAATTTCTCGATGTAAAAGCATCTTCAAGCTGAAGCTTTACAATTTTTTCCTAAGTGCCTTCTGTGAAATTTCCTCCCACATTTCTTTCAATTCTGTCTTCTCAGACTCGGTAATACATGATGTGGCATAGCGAGCAACAGCAATTGAGATATCTGCAACATATTGTATGTTCATATTTGCATTCCACATCTTCAAAATCACCTGCTTGTAATCATTAATGTACTTTGATTCTTCTGTTCTTTTTATATTATAAGTATTTTTGTGTGATTTTCGACTGATAGTATGCCTCACTGCTGATATAAAACTGTTCACTATTCCTTTGGAAATTAATGGACGTGGAAAGCCAAATCGACATTTTGTGTAAAATGTAGCCTTTGACTCATATTTCCGTCTGCAATATTTTCCACATCTATGACTCTGAAACCGTAAGACTTGCTGTCTTGAGATATTTTCTCCGCCTGTTTTTGGAATCGCACAGGTAACATACTCTTCAATAAAAGATAAAACAGTCTCATCTGAATCAGTTCTAAATTTGGGTGCATTTTTGATCCATAAAAGCATATGTATATGAGGAGCACCTCTAGCTTGGTATTCTTTTCTCGCCAAAAAAACAATAACTTAGCCAATAGGTGGATTTTTTTATTACAGATGAAAGACATCATAGCTTCAAATCTATGATTACAATATCTGCAGACATTTACAGGATCTAGGGAACACAGTTCTCCAGGTGTCTTCAATTCAATATTTTCTATATTTGAATTTGCTTCTCATACATAATCCAGTAAATCATCCCATGCATACTCAGCACAGCTAAGTGTAACAAACCACGTAGGGGTTCATAAGTTTCTTAACATACATTTTAATTCCCCATGACGTCAATACCAATATTCATTAGTGTCATGTTGACATGCCAGAAAATTAATTAACTGTGATTCTAAATGTTTGTCTCTTTCTTCAACTTTGTCCATAAATTCCTTTGCAGAAACATGTGAAAGATGCATTCCAGTTTTTAATATATGGTTGACTGCATATGAAAGTGCAGACAGATCACTCTCAAATAAAAGATGAAACAAATATGGAATACACTGATGAAATCTGGGTTCTTCTGAGTATAGGCGTAAAGTACGATATTGTGAAGCTGGAATCTGAACTGGTCGTTCATCATATCATCCACCTTTTCTAGTAGGGAATAGCTGTGGAAAACAACAAGCTTTCAAACTTTTTTCCCACACACTCATGGGAGTTCCTTTTGCTTTTTTTATCTGGAACAATTCAATAATATTTCCTATCAGTTCTTTTGAATGTAGAGGGTTTATAGTATAATGTTCATAAATTTCTTCTTTTCTGGAATTCTCCACTTTTTCTATTTGTCCACTTGAAATATGTGTTTCATCTTCTAAAGTAATTTCTTCTTCTTCTAAATTTACAGTTTTATAGTAAATATTGTTTTGCACCAGATATAATGTAGCCTTTTGGACTTTCAGGACATCTACTAACTCTTGCCATATTTTCCTACTCTTTGTGGGTACACCATTAACAAGAATGACTACAGGTTCAGTATCCTCTCTTTCTACACCAACAGTTTCAACATTTTTCTTGAATTCTAAAGGCAAATATACAACTCTTCCTTTGAAACCTCTTTGTAGTTCTGTTGGAGGCAGCTTACCTCTTTTAGGCTCCATATGAATTATAGCCTGAAAAGGGTACACAGATTGTATAGGGATGTCCTCATATGTACTTAAATCTTTAAGTACATATTAACCTCCTAATTCTAAGTCTTTATGGACAGCTCTAGCTGGCATTTTCTTTTCTTCTTATTTATTGTAAGAATATATTCACAAATACATTGTACAGTACCTAACTCAAAACGACCTTCCACAAACAGATAAGCAACACATTTTTTCCATTTATCATTGTTTTCGTTTTCACTTTTTAAAAACACATCTAAATTCCTAGTTTGAATTTTATAATGAGTACGTCAACAACAAATACAAATATAGTTGGGATTTTCACCAGAAACTACTTTAAACATTGTTATTTCTTTTTCAAACTTCACATAAGAACTATCTTCCATCTCTTGTTCAACACCTACAATTATCAAACTTTCACTTTCTCTACACTCCTCTTGACCAGCAAAGAAACGTAACTCTATATCATCACAATTTTTGTTTACATCCAACACAGAACCATGAAAAATCATGCAAAAGAGCTGTATTAATTTCATTTAGACATAATGCAGGACTTTTCACGTAGTATAATCTTCTAACTAACTTTCGCATTTCGGAATGATGTACTGCTAACATTCTTAAATGATGAAAATGACTTTGACACACTTTCCTAGAAAGACAAGCCAGAGAATGACCTTGCAACCCTGTATTTTTTCTCTCTTTGCAAGGATCCAGTCCTTGTAATATCCTAATCTTCTGTTTTACAGTTTTTCTACCACATTCTCTTAAGAAATTTTGTAAAATATCAATAGATTGTTGACATATACTACAAATACTACTACAATCCCATGTAAACACTGGAGCCTGTGTATGTCTCCCTTGAACTTCCTCAGCTATTACTTGTTCAATATTTCTAGGAACTATCTTTTCTTTTTCAATTGGACAACCATTTTTCTCTTCATAACAACGACCACAGGTATCAACTGCATGCAGTAATTTATTTTGCTGAAAATAACCTTCTTCATTTAAAAAAGATTCCGTACTAGAAGTATGCTTCCATTCCCCAGAATTTTTTTTACAAAAATTAGTTCTATTTACAATTCTTTTTTTTTTACATTTGTCCTTCATATGCTACATTATTGTAATTAAAGTCTTCAATCTTTTTATAGGTAAGATAAATAGTTTTCTTTTCAATTGAAAGGCTTTTTCAAATGTCACTTCGAATCTCCTTTTTTTGTTTGTAAAATGCTGATCTCCTTTTATATTTTTTTAATTTTTTAGTAAATTTTGGAGTACTCTACTTTTATATATTCTTTTTCGAATTTCTGAAAATTGTTTCTTCCTGCTTCCAACATAATTCTCTTTCCTATAATCCAATTTTTCACTTTTTTGTACATTTTTTTTTCCTTTTGTGTCACTGTCCTTGATGTATCTGTCTGTTCTTTATTTTTTTTCCAAATTGGGAACTGTTTTTGCAAGTTTAAAAACTAAATATTTACTTCTCTTACCAGAACACTTTTTCTTTAAAGATCCATGTTGTAGTTGATCTAACTCCTCTTTTCCTTTTCTTTGTTCTCTTTTTATTTGCTCTTTTCTTGTCATTTTTACTCTTTCTTAATAATTATGCGAAATATCTGTAAAATAAGAAACGTTTTTAAAGCAATTTAATATAATAATATTTAAATATTCACATGTATAACTATAAAAATACATACAAAGAAACTAGATCAATAATTTCAGCAACGGAACAGTGCTACCTGCATAATTGTAGTAGTGTATGAGTAGTGTGAAAGATACTAGAGCACAGCATTAGTAGTACACATCTAATTGTGTAACTGCATGGTTACAACCTTTATCATTCCATGAAGGGCTAGGGACTAAAAGATTACAATACTGTAAAAAAGGAGAGTGCCTGAGTGCATGTATAAGTACTTAGGTATTGGCGGAGTGATAGGATAAGTAGATAGTGCTGGATGGGTGATTGGAGAAGTGCATAGGACTGACAGGAGGTTTCCTACACTGCAATGGTACTAACTGGATATTTAGAGAAGATTACCAATACTATGTAGCTGGTTAAAGGTCTGCATGGGATAGTGCACAGAATATTGCAGTTCTACTTGTCTTAGTGGCTAGGCCATTCCATAAGTGCTTGACTAGTAACTGGAACGATTACAGTGCTGCAAACAGAGTGCATAGTGAATTTATAAGTGCTTAGCTATTCACAAAGTGATAGAATAAATAGATTGTGCTGGATGGTTGATTGGAGAAGTGCTTGGGACTGACTGGAGGATTTCTACACTGCATAGGTACTAACTGGGTGTTTAGAAGACTATATCTATAGTATGTACCTGGTTAGAGGTCTGCATTCATAGTGCGCAAAATATTGTATCTATAGTAGTGTTAGTGGCTAGGGCCTTCCATAAGTACAGGACTACTAACTGGAATGATTACAGTGTTGTAAACCTAGTGTATGTTGAAATGATAGGTACTTAACTTTTGGTGGAGTGATTGGATAAGTAGATAATGGTAGATGACTAATTAGAAAAGTGCATGGGACTGACAGCAGGATTCCTAGACTGCATAGGTATTAACTGGGTATTTATACCAGTGTATCAATAGTATGTAGCTGGTTAAAGGTGAGCATAGATAGTGCACTAAATATTTTAGCTGTACTTGTCTTAGTGGCTAGGCCATTCCATAAGTACATAACTACTAACTAGAATTAATACAGTGCTGCAAACAGAGTGGATGGTGAATTTATAAGTGCTTAGGTATTTCCGGAGTGATAGCATAAGTAGATAGTGCTGAATGGATGGTTAGAAAAGTGCATGGGACTGACAGCATAATTCCTAGTCTGCACAGGTACTAACTGGGGATTTAAAGGAGTATACCAATGGTATGTAGCTGGTTATAGGTGTGCATAGATACTGCACAGAATAGTAAAGCTGTACTTGTCTTAGTGGCTAGGGCATTCCATAAGTACATAACTACTAACTAGAATGATTGCAGTGCTGCAAACAGAGTGGATGGTAAATTTATAAGTGCTTAGGTATTGCCGGAGTGATAGAATAAGTAGATAGTGCTGGATGGATAATTAGAAAAGTGCATGGGACTGACAGCATAATTCCTAGACTGCATGGGTACTAACTGGGTATTTATAGGAGTGTACCAATAGTATGTAGCTGGTTAGAGGTGTGCATAGATACTGCACAGAATATTACAGCTGTACTTGTCTTAGTGGCTAGGCCATTCCATAGTACATAACTACTAACTAGAATGATTACAGTGCTGCAAACCAAGTGCTTGGTGAATTTATAAGTGCTTAGGTATTGGCAGAGTAATAGGGTAAGTAGATAGTGCTGGATGGATGATTGGAGAAGTGCATGACACTGACAGCAGGATTGCTAAACTACATGGCATGCAGAGGGACACCTGCGGGTCGGCTACCAGAAGAACAGCGGCAGGCCAAATAGTATAGTGAAAAGTAAAGGCCGTCGCCTTGCAAAGAGATAGCTACGACCGGTAATTTCGGAAGAGGGACCATGAAGGGGATATCTTGCAGAGAGAAGTGCGGTATATTTCCAGTGTTGGCTTGCTGAGGTATAACTGTGGGCCCAACGGCTCGCAGACGAATATCTGCGAGCGGAACGATGGTTTGCAGAGGGAGACCTGCGAGCTGACTGACTGGCTCGTAGAGGGAGAGCTGCAGTCCATGGGCTCGCAGAAGAAGAGCTGCGGGCCGGCACACACAGAAAGAGCTGCGGGACAACTTCTATAGGGAAAGTTGCAGCCTGTCGGCTTGCAAATCATAGGTGCGGGAAGGTGATGTGGGGAGAGAAAGCGTGAAGGGGGTATCCTGTAGAGAGAGACCTGCAGTATATTTCCAGTGAAGGCTTGGAGAGCTACAACTGTGGGCCCGACGGGTCACAGATAAAGAGCTGCGAGCCGACTGGTGGTTCACAGAGCGAGAGTTGCGAGCTGGCGGGCTGGCTCGTAGAGGAAGACCTGCCAGCCGACTGGCTGGCTCGTAGAGGGAGAGCTATGGCCCGGCTCAGAGAGAAACAGCTACGGGCCGGGTAGTATAGGGAGAGCTGTGGGCCATCAACTTGCAAAGGGATAGCTGCTGGAGTGTTATGTGGGGAGAAGGAGCGTGAAGGGGGTATCTCGCAGAGAGAGAGCTGAAGTATGTTTCCAGGGTTGGCTTGCAGAGGTACAACTGCGGGCCCGAAAACTCGCAGAGCAAAAGCTTATTCCTAAAACCATGTAATCTTTCAAACATATGTCACGTCCGTTTTGTGCCATTGAAACTGATAACCACCTTCTCTATACACTACAGATCCCACGAACACGCCAAAAAAGTATAAGTGTTATTTTTATACTGTATAAAGCTCTATTACTTAATTTTTATAAACACTACTATAGGGTGCACGAAATAAAGAATATGAGATGAGGAGAGTAAACAGAGGTGTAATTCCCAAACTTTAATTATACCATTCCTTTAATATACGTATATTCAGGGCTTCCAGTGGGATAAAAAATGACGGTTGTGTAAAAGCAGTAACAGTGTTCTGCACAGGTAAAATCCGGCCCACTTAAAGGCCTGCGTATATTCAGCACAGAGACACAACCTAACAAGTTTCATCACTTATAACAGTTACTTTACTAGTGTGAAAAAATCGTACAGAAAATTTACTAACATTTTTTTCTCAATTTTATCTCTTACACATTGATAAAATATCTCTTGTAAAGAAACGCCCCTCTCCACCTTTATTTCGTAAGAATGAGCAATAAATAATCCCTTTAGCAGCATCTAGTCACTAACTATAAACACGGTGCAGTATACCCAATTGTGAAGCACAAACACTATTTAGATTATTTCTTAAAACATCATCAAATTGATTCTAACCATGCATACATACAGAAAGCAACATGTACGTTTACTTTGTCCATTTACTCTCCATGTAATCTGTGCACATTTTCAACAGGTTCGCAGTATAACACCTGTCTTCACTTATATTCAAATGTACCTCACAGTGTAAAATATAACATCACAACCTATGCATATGTAATATTTCCAACATAACACAGTACAGTTTTATACCGATGAAACTGATTGCACCATTCTCTATATAGTACAAACCCTACCAATATGGCAATAAACTTAGAAGAGCTATTTTTATAATGCATAGAGCTGTCTTAGATTATTTTTATAAACAGTAGCTATTTGGTGACTCAAGAATTGAGATTTATATAAGATGCAGAGATACTCTTACTTAATGACCTGAAGGGCAATGGGATAATATATCTTAACTGGGTATATGGCATATGATATAAGCTTAGCCTTACCCCACATCTTAATACGAATTGCATGGTACCTGTGCTTCGCATATATACTATTCTCTCATATTCATATCCACACTATCTACCTCATAACGGCTCTGTTTTTAGAAAAGGTTAACACTTGTTAAGCCAAAACTTTAACATCGCCTACCTCACCCGGCTAGGAATATGGGCATATGATATAAGCTTAGCCTTATCACACCTATTAATGCGATTTGCACATGTGTTTTGTTTTGCATATATACTGTTCACATAATTGTATTCATTCTATTATATACCTCATATCTGTTTGTTTCCTATAATGTCAACATTTGTGTTGGTTATCTATTCTGATGTTAAGCGCTCTGATACCCACGGGCCTTGTTCGCGCTATATAAAACTCTACAATAAATACATAAATAAATAAGTAGCACTGGGGGCACAAATTGGTGGTGAGAGCTGGACAGAGTAAATCAAGGTGTAATTCCCAAACTTTTTATGCATCATCCCTTTACTATACATATATTAACAGCTTTAAGTGGAATGAAAAATTTGACAACTGTCTTAAACGGGTGGCAGAGCTCAGTACCAACAAGACCCGGACCAATTAAAGGCCTGTGTATATTCAGCAGACAAACACACTCTGAATATTACCTTCACTAATAATCACCTTTACTTTAGCACTGTGATCAAAACCGTACAGAAAATATACACAGAACATTTTCATTTATTTTTCATCTCTCACATATTTATAAAAAAATTCTTCTAAAGAAACACTCCCCAACAACTTCGATTTGATAACAACAACAAAATCCAAAGTCTCCCTGTAACACACCCGTCTTGGCTGATATTGAAAACTACCTCTCACTATAAAAAATGAGACCACAAATTGTCCACATAACAATTCTGGTTTTTGTTCCATCTCTGTTAAGTAAATAACACATTAATTTTCTACTCTTACTCTGCTATTTCCACACTAAGCATAATTTAACTTACGTTCGTAGTTGGTATGCAGATTCCAAATGTCACAAACGCATGCAATTCTTTCTTTGTCCCACATACATGTAATGCACCTCTCTCATCAAGAACGGAAGCAGTAATGGCACAATTTCCCTGTTGCTCCACACATAAATACATGTAAAGAACAAATCAGAATAGTTCCTTGATTTTTTTCAGATTGCAAATCTTCTCTCTATTGGTTATTTTTGAACTTTCCATATAAACAGTTTTTAAGAAATGTAAGAGCACAAATAGGTGAGAAGTTCAGCGTATTCTATCAACACACTTTCTAGAACATTCTACGACACATGCAGTTTAAAAGTTCATAATTTTTAAAAACCTAACGATATTTTTTTGCAACATTTTCTCGAACATTTAACGCACCTGCAGGTTAAAAGTTCATTGTTTTAAGTTCGAACAGTGCCTTCCAAATGCAAGTAGTAGATGTAGTTGAACTGAGCAAATTTTATCCTATCATGTGTACCCCACGTTCAAACTGCTTTTTATTAACCAATGACAGAGATGCTTTCGACAAACTAACACGCACCCTACTTTTAAGTAAACAATACTTTTTATCTCCCAATCAGTTATCGTTCTGTATGAGAAAAAACAGTAGTTCCCCATCGTTAAACATATCTCTTATTCTACGGACGGACTGAAAGAGCTACAGACATCTATCCATATCTTCCAGCTATACCTTCAAAATGCTAGTGTAGATCGTAGGACATAGCTATGTTTTCTGGTGCAAGAGGTATACATAACAGGGAAGTATTGACTTAGACCCAGGTTTACAAAATGTGGACATTAAATGGTTTGGACAGAGAGGATTGAAGTGGCACCATTTGGCCCCTTTGGTTAAAACCTGCTTGCATCTCCAACACCCTGACCTCATAATTGTGCACTGTGGTGGTAACGACCTAGTCACATTGACTGGGGTAGGTTTGGAAATGCTAATGAAGGACACCTTTTGACAATTGATGTTGCTTTTACCTCAAACTTTCTTTGTATATTCCAATATATGCCAAAGACAGAAGCGGAAATGGTAAAACCAATGTTGTCCTCAGATTAAAAATTGTAGGAAAAATGTCAACCAAGCTGTGTCAGCATACACCAGAGACCATACAATGGGGTTGATCTACAACAACAACATACGTTTTGATATGGCTGATATCTACAGAAGTGATGGAGTACACTTTACAGATCAGGGAAATTGAGTTTTCCTGAATAACCTAAAGCTGTGCACCCACACGTATAGGTAACTCCTACTAATAAACACAAAGGCTCTTTTTAGAGCCACCTTATATTCCCAATATCGGTTCGCAGAGTGACAGCTGTGATCCGGCTAGCACAGGGAGACCTGCGGGCCGTCAGGCAGCTTCGCAGAGGGAGAGCTGTGGACCATGGGCTCGGCTCACACAGAGAGAGCTACGAGCCGTCGGCTCGCAAACACAGACCTGTGAGCCAATGGACTGGTAGTGTTTTATGGTTTAGGGTAGTACAGTGGTGTTTGGGTAGTTTGCGGTCATGCTGGGGGTAGCGTTTTACAGTAGTGCAGTGGTGTTTAGGTAGTGTAGGGGTCATGCTGGGGTAGTGCTGGGGTAGTGTTTTAGGGTTTATGGTAGTGCAGTGGTGTTTGGGTAGTATAGGGAGTCATGCTGGTGGTAGTGTTTTAGGGTCTAGGGTAGTGCAGTGTTATTTGGATAGTATAGTGGGTAGTGCTGGACGTAGATTTAGGGTTTACAATAGTGTAGTGATGTTTGGGTACTGTAGGGAGTCATGATGGGGGTAGATTTAGGGATTAGGGTAGTGCAGTGATGATTGTGTAGTGTAGGGGGACGTGCTGGGTAGTGTTTTAGGGTTTAGGGTAGTGCAGTGGTGTTTGTGTAGTGTAGGGGGTTGTGCTGGGGTAGTGTTTTAAGGTTTAGGGTAGTGCAGTGGTGTTTGTGTAGAGTAGGGGGTCGTGCTGGGGTAGATTTAGGGTTTAGGGTAGTGCAGTGGTGTTTGTGTAGTGTAGGTAGTTGTGCTGGGTGTAGTGTTTTGGAGTTTAGGGTAGTGCAGTGGTGTTTGGGTAGTATAAGGGTTGTGCTGCGGGTAGTGTTTTAGGGTTTAGGGTAGTGCAGTGGTGTTTGTGTAGTGTAGGGGGTCATGCTAGGGGTAGTGTTTTACGGTTTAAGGTAGTGCAGTGGTGTTTCTGTAGTGTAGGGGGTCATGCTAGTAGTAGTGGTTTAGTGTTTAGTTAGGTACTGCAGTGGTGTTTGGGTAGTGCAGAGGGTCGGGCCGACAGACTCACAGAGCTCCGAGCCCACTGACTGGCTTTTAAAAGCATAGCTGCGACCTGGGGATGTCGGTAGAGGCAGCATGAAAGGGGTATCTCACACAGACACAGATGCCAGTGTTGCCTCGCAGAGGTAAAACTACACACCCGATGGCTTCTACACAGAGAGATGCAAGTTGACAGATTAAGTCACAAAATGCCTGCCTACACTTCCTAGTTTCAACCGTTCACTGCCTATGAGCCACAAGCTCGTAACCCCTCAGCCCATCACATGTCAGAATTCTCAAATATCGATATCTGTAAAATGTGATCTTTCTCAAAAACTACTGAACATATGAACACCAATTCAACAAAAGATCCCTTTCTGAATCATAACCTTTCTCCCTGCCAAATTTGGCGTAATTCCGTTCAGCAGTTTGACCTGTAGCCTTCTCTAAAGTTTCCCATGGAAAATGCATTGAGAAAACACATTTTGGGACTCCCCTTTTTTTCTCAGCCCCCCCCCCCCCTTGACCAATCACCTCCAAACTTTCTAGATAGGAGCTGATGAAAAAGAGAAACTTTTTTAAAAATTTGGTAAAGATTTGTCAAACGATGCCAAAGTTATAAGCACATGGTGGGCTCCAGGAGAGGGGCCGCACAACCCCCCTCCCAACATGAGTGAAGCCCAGGGGTTGTGGGGACCTCAACGGGCCCCTGCATCCCCAGCAAGCCCCCACTATTATTTTTTAAGAAATGCCCCCGGGACCTAGCCCACCCGAGGGCCTCATTAAAATAATACGCAGGAACCCGCAACCCCAGCCCGAATTGTGTCAATTTTATTTTATGCTTTTTTTGGCCCTGGGGTCCTTCAGGGGCCCCCTGAGCAGGCCTAGGGGTCAGGGTGTTTCTACCCTGCCCCTTCTCTTGTTGTATACCTTTGTTTTTCTGCTTTCTAGTGACTCGCTTCTACCGAGCCACAAGATGGCTGCCAACACTTCCTGGTTTGGAGTGTTGGCAGCCAATCACAGTGAAGCTTGTTCATGGGACTTAGGCTCTGCCAAGATTTCGAAACTTTTATTTTTCTAACTTCTTAGCAACCACGGAACGGATTTACACCATTTAAAAAAAAAGGTCACTTTCTGATCCAAGCACTACCTTTTTGCCAATTTGGGGTTATTCCGTTCAGTAGTTTCGGCTGTAGCCTCGCACAAAGTTTCCTATGGGAAATTATTTTTTTACTCTTATTTTTTGCATTTCTCAAACACTACTTAACGGATTTACACCCTTTAAAAAAAAGGTTGCTTTCTGAACCAAGATCTACCTTTCTGTCAAATTTGTGGTGATTCCTTTCAGCAGTTCGGACTGTAGTTTGTCGCAACATTTCCTATTGAAATTAACATGGGGAAAACGCATTTTGGGACCCCCCTTTTTTCTGAGCCCCCGCTTGATGAATGTCAAAACAACAGTTGATGGACAGAATGCAGAACAATGTCATACATTCATCCCAGTACAGAGATCTGGGCCTAAATCCATCGTTTTTTTTGCTCACCATGTCATTCCAGTTTGAACCCAGCCATATGCATATCAGTCTTGACCCTGTGTCCCATGGGAACAGTCCAGCCCGAACTGTCAAGCCAGGTCCTCGAGGGATTGGAAACAAGCATCCTAGGACCGGTTTTGGGCTTTCAGCCCTCATCAGCCAGGATAGCTTGATTCCGGTGGCATGGAGAGCACAGGACTCACTTCTGAGCCTGCCCGTCCCACTCGGAGTGACAAATGCAAAAACAACAGTTGATGGACAGAATGCAGAACAATTTCATCCATTCACCCCAGTACAGAGATCCGAGCCTAAATCCATCATTTTTTTGCTCACCATGCCATTCCAGTTTGAACCCAGCCATATGCAAATCAGTCTTGACCCTGTGCCCCATGGAAACAGTCCAGCCCGAACTGCCAAGCCAGGTCCTCCCTGGACTGGAAACAAGCATCCTAGGACCTGCTTGACGAATCACCCCCAAACTTCCATGATAGGAACTGACCTGGATACACTTTTTTTCCAAAAAATGCTTTTCCTATGGAAACTAGGTTGTAACTATAACTACCTACTGGCGCCCGCCAGCAGGTAATATCTATACTAATATAATAAAGAGAGAGCCCAAACCTTTGAGGCGGGTAATCTCCGGAACCACAGCACCAATCACAACACCCAATACAGGACATAGGCTATGCAGACGCCCACCATATACATTTAAAAGGTAAAAGAACCGTGCCAGCAAAGTAGTCCCTTGTGGGCGTGTCTGCATTGTGCTATGGGCGTGTGCTAGGGGCGTGACAAAGGCTGGGGGTGTGTGGTATGTTCCGCCCTTCATGCCATGTCTCATATCATGTGCTGTGGGCATGTGCTGGGGGTGTGGGCGTGTGCTGGGGGCGTGGGCGTGTGCGGGGCGTGGGATTATGGGGAAAAAAGCGAGCGTTGTGCCCAATATTCCATTGTTTTTTCTTCCCAGGTTCTGTACATTCCAGGTCCGGGTGTCCACCCTGCTCCCTTTAAATACCCCTGCACCCCATAATCATAACCCACCCGTACTTCTTAAAATACCCCAAGACCCTTAAACACTAACCCATCTTAACCCTTTAAATATACCTTGTACCCCAAAACCCAAACCTATCCCTAAACCTTAAAAATACCCCTGTACCCCAAAACCCAAACCTAGCCCTGAACCCTATAAATACCCCTGTACCTCAAAACCCAAACCTACCCCTGAACCCTAAAAATACCCCTGTACCCCAAAACCCAAACCTAGCCCTGAACCCTAAAAATACCGCTGTACCCCAAAACCCAAACCTACCCCTGAACCCTAAAAATACCCCTGTACCCCAAAATCCAAACCTAGCGATGAACCCTAAAAATAACCCTGTACCCCAAAACCCAAACCTACCCATGAACCCTAAAATACCCCTGTACCCCAAAACCTAAACCTAGCCCTGAACCCTAAAAATACCCCTGTACCCCAAAACCCAAACCTAGCCCTGAACCCTTAAAATACCCCTGTACCCCAAACCCCAAACCTACCCCTGAACCCTAAAAATACACCTGTACCCCAAAACCCAAACCTAGCCCTGAACCCTAAAAATACCCCTGTACCCCAAAACCCATACCTATCCCTAAACCCTAAAACTACCCCTGTACCCCATAACCCAAAACTATATCTGAACCCTTAAAATAACCAAACACCCCAAAACATATACCTCAGTACCCCAAAACATATACCCCTATACCCATACTTACCTTATCCAAACATTAAAAAAACATGCTTTAACCATACATGCATTTACAACGAATTTCGTTGTAAATGTATGTGTGGTAAAAGCATATAAAATGTAATTCCATGCGTTACAATGTCATTTCGGAGTCATAGTACTTTCGTAATGAAAGTATGCGGAGTGATGGTATGCGGAAAGAAAGTTGTGGAATAATGGGTGTTTACCCTCCCCCGGTAAGTACATTGGTGGCACTGCGGCCCACATCTCCAGCAACATACTCATATTTTTTCACCACCGATTTGAAAAATGCACAGGTCTCTCTCATTGATGGCCAGAACGACATACACTTTTAGACACACCTCCCGCCACAAGTTCAAGAATTGCGAACTTTAGAGCTGGGGAGCTACATTCGAATCTCGGCATCAGCTCAACATCCTGTGATTCCAGGCAAATCGCTTTGTCTCCCCGTGCCTACCACAAATGAATGTGTTCTTCTGTAATGTAAATTGTGCTCATGCCATGTTGTCGAGTTTGTGCTATATAATATTGCAAGGAAAAATAAAGAAGGGAAACTAGAGTTCACACACTACTGAATGCGCACTCTTAAATGCATCAGCAGTACACTGTGAATCAGAGCGTTTCACAGGCCTGTCACAGATAAGAAATGCTATCAAAACGAAATCCTACAAAACAATATACTACTGTCCGACAGCAATTCATACCCGGACAACGTCGGGACGGGCTGCTAATATATATATATATATATATATAAAAATGTTTGATAATCATATTCTTCTGCCCAAATACTCCTTTTCCCCAGGATAAGAGTGTTGTTTTCAAACTACACTCAGGAAAATTTTGAAACTCCCGGCTGGGAGTTTTTATCACATATGCACTTTATTGAGACACAATTATTTGTTTTTTGCACATGAACAGGGCAATTAACCACTAATAGCAAGTAAACAGCGAGTGGTGCTCTTTTAAAATATTACAATGCCCCTGCCAATGTTATTTTTGTATGATGAGTTGAATGCATGAAGGAGTATTTTCAATGTCAAATTTAAAAGTTATTTGATATTGTTATGCTGTTTAAAGCACTATTACATATGTATTTATATTTTATTATGTATATACATATTTTAGAAGGTGTGTTTTTATAATAATGACAGTATAATACGTGATTTCCTTTGTGACAATTTGCAAACAAGGGAGTCTGTCTTCTACACTGTCTACTCCTAGTGCCTATGCTTGCTTGTAGTCTGTTGACAATGTTTACTAAATGGTTGCCTGCCAGGGATTGGTGTAACTAAGTTTAAAACATTGAATAATTCTCCCCGAGCACTCAAAACAATTTAAAGTGAATGTTTGGAGTTCAAAGTCAATATAGTTTGTAAATTGACACAGTCACAGGTAAGTAATCCAAGTATTGATCATCAACTCAAGTCCTTCCAATCAAGGATGCTTTATTTTCTTTGATGGTTCTCATTCTTCAAAGTTCACAAATATCCACATACAGTAGCCATCGGAACAAGCAGCCAACACGTGTTTCATTGTGTTAATTTGTACATAATATATATATATATATATATATATATATATATATATATATATATATATATATATATATGAGGTATGTAGAGCTCCCAAAGTAAACCAATGCAGCAAATTCCGCCACTCAGGAAAACAGGAACCAGCAAGACCCAAAGATGGTGCAAATTTTCTTTTATTGAATGTTAGCCCAGCACCAGTCCGCCATGACGCGTTTCGGCTAGAGATAGCCTTGATCACATGACATCGTCATGAGGGCTGACCACCCATTTAAAGTGCAAAGTGCCATCACATGCGATGAAAACTGAAAAAATACTTTCAATGTTTCCATACTATTGCAACTAATACATTACAGCATGAATGCCGGTATTGCACACAGTGTCAAAAATTTATCTAAAATTACAGTAAAATACAATTAATATCGACCAGGAAATGACTCTCAGGTAAACAAATGCAGTATAAATATACATGGCAACGGCTATGAAAAACTTTTAAAATAGTATAAAAGTTAAAAGCCGAATAAATAATTATATACAAATAATATATAACCATTAAAATACCAAAAAAACACTGCTAACATGTGCAAATGGAGATGTGCAAAATTGCTCTAATTGTAATTCCCCGTTGTCATGGAATCAAAACAATTTATGAAAATGCCCAAGTGGGCAAATGCATAAGACCTGAGGTAGAGACTGCAAGTTGTGCAAATACGCTGTTAGTGCAAAACATTGTAATGGCAAGAAAAGTGCTACCAAGAAAGTGAAAAAATTGATAAATCAAAACAATTAAACAAAAAGGTCATGGAGGGTATAGGGAGCATGTTTTTAAAATACGGAAATAATAATCCACAGTTCATAAACAGACAAATTTCATTATAAGATTGAATCACAGAAGGTACAGAAAGCTGGCAACATATAATATCTGGGTACTCAGAGATAGGTGTGGCAATCCTCCCCAATATTAAGGCCTTGCGGTGCCTTGGTGTCAAGTAATATTATGTAGCGAGTCTCCAATTTACGAAGTAGAGACTCCCTATCACCGCCCCTCCTCTGGGGAGGAACACAATCTATCGCAAAGTACCTCAACAGAGAGGAATCTTTTCCATGTTTGTTCTCAAAGTGCCTGGCTACAGGATATGTTGCATCTGCGTGGGTGATAGCTCGCAGATGCTGTAGTATTCGCTTGTGCACTTGTGGTCTAGTGCTACCCACATATCTCAGCCCGCATGGGCACTCTAGAACATAAACTGCAAACTCAGATTTGCAGTTCAGTTTCTGTTTGATTTTAATTGGAAAAGGCGATAGAGGAGTAATGACCTCCGTTTTACTGATACCATGTTTACAAGCTTTACAGGTAGAACGCCTTAAAAAACCTTTACTGTCACTGAGCCACGATCCAGAAATCACCTCAGGGCTACTAGATACCAGACTATCATGCATTGAACGAGCTTTGCGGTAGGTAATGCTAGGATGTTTGGTCAAAAGAGGGCCTATAATGGGATCACTGGAAACTAAGAACCAGTTGTCCCTGACAATTTTATGGATACTTTTGTATTGGTTACTGTATTCCATAATAAGTCTGGTTTCTTCACACGATTTCTCAGTTGAAGACCTTTGTTGAACACTACCTGAGCCCAGGAGTGTTGCCCTATCAATCTTATTTGCCCTCTTGATAGCCATGTCTATAGTTTCTGACTTGTAGCCCCGTTGAATGAACCGAGCCCTACAGAGGGATTGTGCCAGCCGGCATTCTTGCTCATTGCTGCATATTCTCCGAACACGAAGCATCTCCCCGTAGGGGATACTGCGCATCAGATGTGCTGGATGATGACTATCCGCGTGCAGCAATGTGTTCCCTGCTGTGGGCTTACGATATAGTCTGGTCTGAAGGCTACCTTCCTGGACAAAGATCTCCACATCCAAGAACACGATGGACTGTTTGCTGAGGGTGCTAGTGAATTGAATGTTGAGATTATTGTCATTCAATTCCTTTATAAATTCAATGACCCCTTCTTCAGTTCCATCCCATACAAACACCAGGTCATCTATGTACCTTAACCAAAGTTTTACGTTGGAATTCATAATGGCAACATGTTGTTTCATCAGGACCTGCTCCTCCCAGTACCCCATATGAAGACAGGCGTAACTGGGAGAGAAGCAGGCCCCCATTGCCACACCCCTGGTCTGTAGAAAAAGCTGGTTAGCAAACAGAAAAACATTATTTTCAAGACAGATAGTAATCATGTCTAACAACATTTTTGAATGTTCCTGGAAGCAAGTGTCTCTTTTCCCAAGGAAATGTTGTATGGCCCTCAGACCATCAATATGAAATATACTGGTATAGAGCTACGTGACGTCCATAGATACCAGAACAAAATTAGGACTCCTTCTGAAGTCTTGAATTTTTCTCAGTAGATCACTGGTGTCCAGAATGAATGATGGCAGGCCTCGTACATAGTCCTGTAAGAAAAAATCAATGTATCTACTCATATTTTCCAGCAGGCTGTTGCAAGCAGATATAATGGGCCTGCCCGGGGGTTGTTGTAAGTTTTTATGTACTTTTGGAATGAAATAAATAACAGGCGTGACTGGATAGTCCTTTTTAAGAAACTTATATTCATCCATTGAAATCAAGCCCTTACTCCTCCAGGCGGACAGTTTAAGATAGATTTCATTCCTTGCCTTGAGAGCCTCCTGCATAGAGATGCGCCTGTAAGATTCCCTATCGTTAAGTTGTTGGTGGGCTTCCTCAAAGTACATCTTGCGCGGCCATAAGACCACGTTACCCCCTTTATCCGATTGTCTGATCACCAAGTTTTTGTTTGCTCTGAGCTTTTTAATCAAAGTGTGGTATTCTCTGTCCTTATGGTTGTAGCGCTTGGTCGAATTAGCAGTCTTGATCTGTAGGTCCTTTAATTGTGAGGTGACACGGTCATGAAAAATATCCACATTGTCTTTTAGCATCAGGGGATAGAATTTGGATTTGATTTTGAAAGGAGTCGAACATGCAGTCGGTAAGGGTTCGCCTCCAAGTGCTGTCTGACTCTCTGTAATAGGACACATTTCCTCTTGCTGGAGTTCCAATAGTTCTTGTGTTAAGGCTGCTCCTAGCGTTACATTGTCACTGGCACCACTCAATGCATTTGTAATAGGAGCAGCTACTTGATTCGTATTGGCAGAATTCCGATCAGCTCCAGTGTGCGTAGCAAAATGTTTGCGAAGTTTGAGTTTGCGCACAAACTTGAATATGTCTATTTTGGTGGTAGCATAATCAAAATCTCCTTTAGGACTGTAAGACAGTCCCAACGATAATATGGAAGTTTCCTTAGGAGTCAGAATAATGTCCGATAAGTTAATGACTGCATGGGCGTCAGAATGTAAAATGTCTGTTGTTTCTATTGTTGAGGCTGAGCAGGTTGTGTCTTGTTCCACTGCCTTCTGGAACGCTGCTTCCTTTGCCTGCCGCCTGCATTTGCGGCGTTTGTTGCTTTTCCGCCTCTCTGCGCGTTTCCTGTTGTCGTGCTGGCGGCGGCTGCCTGAGCTCCAGAACGTAGGGTTAGTTTTCGATCCTGTTGGACCATTTCCAACTCCTGCGCTGGAGTAAATTTGCGAAACCCCAACAATTGCTGACGCCTAGCCTCCGAATCGGATTCACTTTTATATTGTGAACTATCCCCTGAGACCGAAGATGTTTCAATCTGTCTTGTGTCTGATGTTGTACCAATATTAGAGCTAGTGGTGGGATTGGTATTCATAACATCATTGCTACGTCGCTGTTTGATGTTATCGTATCTTTTGGCGAACGTGAAGATCTGGCCGTTCTCATAATCCAGTCTATCACGCTGAAACTTGTATGCCTTTCTCTTCTTAATGACATCTTCCTCGCGTTTGAGCCTAATGTTCATCTCCTCTCTGTATTTGGTGATTTCAGCAGAGGGAGGAAGTTTGTCAATTTCAGCGTTGATTGTGGCAATTTCATCCAGTAGTTTAACTCTATCGCTTTCGGCATATTGAATGAGAATACCCATTAGGCGTTTGGAATTTTCCAGGTTACATTGCGCCCAATCCGCTAGCATCTGGGGGTCGGGTTTCTCATATGAGGGGGCTAGTAAGATGCGCAAACCCCGTGGCACGCGTCCCACCTCCAGATAGCCTGACAGCGAGGTATGCTCCCACCACTTAGACTGTTCGCTTTTGCTGCATTTCTCTAAGCGTTTGAACAGTTCTTTAATTCCAGAGCCTTGCTCGGGTACAGCATTTGAACTGGGATTAGGAGCGACTCCCCAGCCGGGGGGGTCCGTAAACATGCCCCTGGACGCCTCCATTTGCCCCCTTAACGTGTCCGCGGACATAGTGCAGCAGTGGGCAAAATTGCAAAAGGGCACACACAAAAACGTTCCTACCGGCAATGCAGCACAAAGTCGATTCCGTTACTCCACACAGGAGATGTTGCAGTCTGTTAGTGCAGCCGCTCTCGGTACTCGCTCGGTGAGCTCAGGATTTCCGGACCAACCGACGCTGATCTGAAGCCCCGAACTACTTCCGATTTTTCCTCCGAACGGCCAGCAAGCAAATCCGCTTTTCCCTGGGGCGTGGCGGCGTCTCCAACACGGAGTTTTGAAAAAAATCCCAAAGGAACGTAGCTTCTTGCCGCAACTTGCCCAGATCGTGGAGGGGTCTCGCAGTAGGAAGCACTCCCGGCTGGAATACGAGGTATGTAGAGCTCCCAAAGTAAACCAATGCAGCAAATTCCGCCACTCAGGAAAACAGGAACCAGCAAGACCCAAAGATGGTGCAAATTTTCTTTTATTGAATGTTAGCCCAGCACCAGTCCGCCATGACGCGTTTCGGCTAGAGATAGCCTTGATCACATGACATTGTCATGAGGGCTGACCACCCATTTAAAGTGCAAAGTGCCATCACATGCGATGAAAACAGAAAAAATACTTTAAATGTTTCCATACTATTGCAACTAATACATATATATATATATATATATATATATATATATATATATATATATATATATATATATATATTACCTACTGGCGGTCGCCAGTAGGTATATATAGTAAGGATTTTTTCTCTATGGAACTTTTGAAAATTCTATGTCTAATAACTTTGGCGTTTGTGGACGGAATCGGCTGAAATTATCAGGAAAATGGCACATTTTGTTTCTGAGCAGCCCCTGAGAATTTGGGGGGGTTTCGTCTAGGGGGGCCAAGAAAAAAGGGGGGTCCCAAAACGCATTTTTTAATTGAGTTTTCCATAGGGCATTTGGCCTCACTTTTAGCTCGAACGGCTGAATGGATTTGCACGAAACTTGGCAAAATTGTAGGGACTGTTAGCCCGATGTGCCTTTGCTGGGTCTCAATATATGTGCTCCAGTGGATTTTGAGAAATTAACGTTTTAAAAAACAGATATATCTGTGACAGCTTCCCGGGTAGCGCTACGGTTCGCGAACTTTTCGCGTAACGGAGCTTTGCGAAGCGAAGCTGATTGGCTCTCCGGCGTCTGTCAACATTCTAAACAGTCCGGAGCGGCCGCCATCTTGTCTCTCGGTAGGATCGAGAGATAAGAGGAGGAGAAAAACGAAGGGGGAATTTAATGAAAGGGGGCAAGGTAGACCCTTCTTGACCCCCTAGGAAGGATGTTGGGGTTATTAAAGGGTCCCGTGGGGCAAATAAAAAAATATTGTTTTTTTGCGGTAGAATCGCTTTCCGGTTCGCGAACCGGGTAGTGAACCGGGACGCGAAACGGGAATTCGCCATTTTGTGTTTCGATTTAATTAAATTACAAGATGGAGGAAAAACAATGTGAGAAATGGGTATAAGGGGGTACGGGAGACGTATCCTGACCCCCTATGTTTTCTGAGGGTGGCTGAGGAGGCTCATATATGTTGATACTTGTCTTCCAGCGGCTGCGCTGAGCGTTTTTTTTTTTTTTTTGCTGCGTGACGTCTGTTAACGTTCGATTCAAAGGAAATCAGGAAGTGTTGACCGCCATTTTGACACTGCGAGTAAATATATTGTTAAAATTAATTGTTATAAATTAATCCGTATTGATAAGCATTGTCTGCGCCATCTTGCTTTTTTTCCAATGCCACACTTTTGTCGTGCACGGCAGCCATTTTAGATGCCTTGACCAGACCCACTCTCTGCACGACGCCGATCGCGACGTCTGTTAACGTTCGATTTGAAGGAAATCAGGAAGTGTTGACCGCCATTTTGACACTGCGAGTAAATATATTGTTAAAAATAATTGGTATAAATTAATCCGTATTGATAAACATTGTCTGCGCCATCTTGCTTTTTTTCCAATGCCACACTTTTGTCGTGCACGGCAGCCATTTTAGATGCCTTGACCAGACCCACTCTCTGCACGCCGCCGATCCTCAGCATGGCTCCCCACCCTCGCAAGCATCTCCCCCACGCACTGGTCACCCCCGCTCTCTCTCTTATGCATGGGCCATAAACCTCCCCCCATCTGCGCTGCTCTTCCCTGAGAATCACACCCTGTGCCCGCCCGACACCACCCTTCCACCCTATTCACTACCGCACCCTCTGACATTCCTCTTCCTTTGTGTCTGATTGTCCAGGCCGGTCCCAGGCTATCACGTAGCCCTGCGGATGTAGTTTATGGCCTCAACTGTAAAGAATCACCCCTCTTCAAAGGAGTTACAGTAGATCAAGGCCCCCACCCGATGAGATCCGCCACACCACACGCGTTCCTACTATCTGATAACCATCCTGTATTGTGATTGGGGAGGGGATTCTCACTGTGAGGGTGTGTGGGACCGAGCCTGAAGCGGAAGATTCCAGGGATGCCTCTTTGTACATCAAAGTTTTTACAATTATGTGTCACATTAAAAATATATAGCACTCCAACAAAGTAGTAGGATTATAAAACTTTAATAACTTATAAATATATACAACGCAACAAAAACAGTAAACACGTTTAAAAAAAATTTTAAAAACAGAAGCAACAATGGTCAGTAGCTGTCTTTTGTGCGAATAGTCCCAAGGCAGCACAACGTGCTGAGTTCTGGACGGCACCCAGGTGATGTCACCTGGGTGCCGCACTGGTTTTGGTATCCTACAATGCTGCTCCGAAAAACGGCGTGGGGCACCCCGGGGGGCGAGGGGGAGGCGGCGTGAACGGGCACCCCTTTACCATTTCAGTTGCCATTCTGCCCGCTTTTGCTACACTGTGCCTCATCCGCCATTCAGCTGTTTATCGCCCGCTCTTGCGGCTACAGCGTCTCGCTCACCATGTAGTTGAGTTGCGCCCACTCTTGCGGTGCAGCGATAGGCGGCTGCCACAGGACTCTTAAAATGGCGGCCGGCTCTTCGGATTTGGGCCTGGTCCACTAAAATGGCCCTGGGACACCTTGGAACTCGGACGCTTGTCTGCTAGGGCTTGGGCTCCATTCTCGAAAGCGTCCCCTCAGCCTTGAAGATTCTACAAAAGTCTTGGGGGCCCCCGACTCCCGCAGGCTTCCGGTGGGGAGCGGCTGCCATGATTGTTTGCGGAATGGCCACAACGGAGCTACGAGAAGGTGGTGCTCTCATGCTGACGCCAGCTTCAGTCTGAAACATCCAGAAACACTGTAGACTATCAATTCGATGAGGTCCGGTGGAGCCCCAACGTGACCCGCTAGGGAAGAATTTGCCCTCCCCTTTTTTGAGTGATGGTTCTTGTTGCCTGTCCCCTCTGTTGTCATCTAACGGAACCTTTTTTGATTGCTGAGTGAGAAAAAAAAAGGTGGGTCTTTCATCGTTTGGGAAAAAAAAATGTTTTAATCCAATGAAAAGTGTTATTTTTAGGTCATATGATCAAGCCTTCCATCATTAGGAAACCAAAAGTAAAATGAACCGATGAAAAGTTTTATAAACAAGTCACATGACCTGTTATGCGGCTTTGGGCTATAAAAAGCGTACAAAATCCGTTGGCCCATGAGGCGGCGTCAGTAGCGGACCGATGTGCGAGTAGGCCGAAGGCAGCACAACGCGCCGAGATCCGGATGGCACCGAGTTGGTGTCCAGCAAGTTGCACTGGTGTGGCCATCCTACAATGCTGCGCCGAAAGACGGCGTGGGGTGCCCGGGGGGAGGCGGCGCGAACGGCCCTCTTCCGCCTCCCCAGTTGGAGGCACCTCATCTGCAGTGCCCCTTAGCGTTTCACACGCCGTCCAGCCGAGTTGCGCCCGCACTTGCTGCTACAGTAGGCCGAAGGCAGCACATCGCGCCGAGATCCGGATGGCACCGAGGTGGTGACCAGCAAGTTGCCGCACTGGTGTGGCCATCCTACAATGCTGTGCCGAAAGACGGCGTGTCCAGCTGAGTTTCTCCCGCTCTTGCGGTACAGTGACTCGAACGCGCCGAGATCCGGATGGCACCGAGGTGGTGTCCAGCAAGTTGCCGCACTGGTGTGGCCATCCTACAATGCTGCGCCGAAAGACGGCATGTCCAGCTGAGTTTCTCCCTCTCTTGCGGTACAGTGACTCGAACGCGCCGAGATCCGGATGGCACCGAGGTGGTGTCCAGCAAGTTGCCGCACTGGTGTGGCCATCCTACAATGCTGCGCCGAAAGACGGCGTGGGGTGCCCGGGGGGGGGGGGGGAGAGGCGGCGTAAACGGACCTCTTCTGCCTCCCCAGGTGAAGGCATCTCATCTGCAGTTTGATTTGGTGGATAATCCCCGACCTGCCAGTACATCCACCAATGAAGTGGCAGTGACAGAATCAGAGGCAAGGGAAACGGTTCTAAATCTTCAGAAGAACTTTGGGAAAATGAAAATGACATGTTTAACTTGCGGCAAATTAATTTCATGTGGAGAGAGGAGTGTTATTCTAATCAATAGAGCTTATGAATATCATCATAGTCGCTGGTTGGTGGAGACATTTTGACTATATCCTGGACCTGTCCGGCCTCGCCCAAAATGGCGCCGGTATAAATGGGACTCGTAACTCCTTGTTGTGTACTGGTTGCCCAACCTTGATATCACGAGATACGTATGCAGTTTTGAAGCACATGGCGGGCGGGGACGAGTACTGATTGAACATTTGGACATCCCTATTGATATTAAGTTCTGATGTGTTATTGATTACTGTACTATTGAAAGTTCGATTTAACGTCACCCATGGTACTTGCCCGCAAATGTATATCTAGATAATTTTATTGTAACTGGCCCTGTTGTACTTTAATTATAAAATGTACGTCCACCGATTCCGCAAATGTTAGACACCTTAGTTCTTACAACCTAATGGGTCGCCCGTTACGTTGTTCTACAGTGTAAATGTCCCCTCATCATATACGATTCCAGTTTGCTCCGTAGCCGGCCCACGTGGTTATAGGCCCGTATTTGTATACTGACATTTTCACAATAAAGGTTTTTAAAACAGAACATGGTAGTAGTACTTACATTGGAAAAGTTTTGAATAATAGCCACTGTTTTCGAATCAGTAAAAGGCAAGTGAAATAAAGCAGTCCAATTACATGACGGTTAAAAGGTATAATACGCAGGAACGCAGTAAAGATAAATGGTCAAGGGCTGTTGTGTTTTCTACTCCTGCAACATAAAGTGATCGATAAGAATCTGATATTCAGGCCTATCGGCGACTAAGACAGAAGGCCGAGCCTCTTTTGCTCAACGGCTCCCTCATGGGACGAAGAAACGCCCTTTTTCTCGAAATAGGAATATTTTACTTGCAGGACAGTTGTAAAGTTCCCGGGAAAATACATTAGCCTGGAATAATATAACATATATGTTTAAGAAAAAAAAATGTTCGAAAGCAATGAAAGCGTTATTATGACCAAGCCTTTCATCATTAGAATAACAAAAGTAAAATGAACCAATGAAAAGTTTTATTAACAAGTCACATGACCTGTTATGCTTATGTTACGTGCTGCGCGCCGCGCTCTGGATCGCTTCCGAGGAGCTGCGCCTTGCGCACCGGAGTACTTCCGGGTGCGCTAACGCGGCGCGTCATATGACGCATTACGCGACAATGCAGGTCCAGAATATAGTCAAAATGTCTCCACCAACCAGCGGTCGGAACACAACCCCTTTCAGTAGTCCAAAAAGTTCTGTTAAATGACAACAGAAGGGACAGGCTACAAGAACCTTCAGTCAAAGAGGGGAGGGCAAGTTCTTCTCAACCTGTTCACGTTGCGACTCCACCGGAACTTATAGAATTTGGGCGGGGTGGGTGGCGGAGCCGAGCTGTCTTGCAGCCATCATGGCGTCGAGCTCAGTTCATATCACTAGTTTCGTATTTCTCATGAGGGGTTGTTCCTAATGTTTCTATTTTAGCGAGGTCAAAAAGAGATCCCATTAGTGGCCTACTGATTTTGCTCGATTCCTTTTGTTTTTTAAAACGATTTTTCACTATCTGCAAAGACTAAACAGAGTATTGCGACTCTGTGCTTGTTTGTTATTAGAGAATGAAGCAAAGAGATCCAATTCTAAAACAGTAAATGCTTGGATAACAATCAATCAAATGGAGAGAGAAGCAGGCACGACGGATTACAACGGGGGCAAAGGCCTGCGTTACCTACCCTTCACTATCTGCAAAGAGAGAATACTCCTAAAAGAAAAAAGGGGGGGGGCAGCGTTCAAAGCACATCAGCGTGCATAGACACGAAAATGTTTTTACCTACCACGTACTTGACATTTTAAAGCTTTTCATATTTGCTATTAAAAAACCATTGAAATTCTCTGAAAAAACCATAGGTTACAGACCATATATAGTTAGGAATTAGCATTTACAAAACCTTAATTTACTCGCACAAAACCATAGAAATTCGCATAAATAGTTAGTTGCAATAACTATATATCGCGCACCCGCAATCCACTGCTGATGATGTCACATATTACATCATTCATGACATGGTCAGTGACATCACTGATGACATCACTGATGACATCTCAAATTACATCACTGATGACATCTCAAATGACATCACTGATGACATCTCAAATGACATCACTGATGACATCACTGATGACATCTCAAATTACATCACTGATGACATCTCAAATGACATCACTGATGACATCTCAAATGACATCACTGATGACATCACTGATGACATCTCATTTGACATTACTGATCACATCACTGATAATATCATTCATGTGATAATACGATGAACCTCTTCAGACTCTAATATAACCTTAGATACAATCAGTGTAAACAGACACTCACAGATTGTCACTCATCCATGGAGTTACTCATACATCTAGTCAGTCATGAAAAGAATCAATCACTCCTCCATTTCCTCAACTATACAGTTATACACACTTTACTTATTCAAACATATACTAACACATATTTACTCTCTTATACAATCCCTGATACAAGTTCACAATGATCCATACAGCCACTCACACATTCACTGGCTCTTATGCACAGTTATTTATATATGTCAACTCTCACATGTACTGTGTTTTACATATGTACTTACTTTGACATGTAGCACTGAGAAATCCATTCAATCACCAATACACTCATGCAGACAGTCAACCGCCCACACAGCTGTTTCCACATGCACTTTTGAACCCATACATATAGTGAACCAACTACTCACACCTCCCAGCCACCCACACACACACTCAGTCTCCCATACAAATACTTGGGCAACCAATCAATAACCCATATAGTTACTCATATAGCTTCTGATCAACACATGCAGCATCTTACACAACAACAGACATACTGATGCACACATTCAGACAGTTTAGTCACTAACCCATGCACTCAGTTAGACACATTTAATCATTTACTCATACAGTCAGTCATGCACCTACTAAATCCTTCATCCAGACACTTATACATCCACTCATTCTTCAATATGTAAGACATATTTTAACTTTACAGAAACTTACAGTCACTGGATGATGTCAACAGTGATGTCATCAGTGATGTCACTGACCATGTCATGAATGATGTAATATGTGACATCATCAGCAGTGGATTGCGGATGCGCGATATATAGTTATTGCAACTAACTATATATGCGAATTTCTATGGTTTTGTGGGGGTAAATTAAGGTTTTGTAAATGCTAATTCCTAACTATATATGGTCTGTAACCTATGGTTTTTTCAGTGAATATATATATATATATATATATATACATATATATATATATATATATATATCCACAACTTCCGAGTCCCATTGGTTAAAAGGACACAGAGACGACACACCAAGAGAACTTTGCACAAACCCTTTATTGTGCACTCGTGGAACAAGGACAACGCGTTTCGGCGTTAGCCTTTTTCAAGTAGCCACCATTTTGAATTTTACACATATATAAGTCCATCATCCATGTCTTAATTCATAAACATGAAGAAAATACTTCGATTGCATACATTTCGTTGCAAAAACCAATCTGTATATGTACATATATCAACATTATAATTGCATAATATTTCAGCAAGTGTAAATGTTAGTGTCTAATTTGTGGATGCGACACGGAGGGTGATGTTATTGTTGTAGACCGACAATATCCTCAGCTCCGCGATCGTGAACTACACAATCGCTAAGATGGTCGGGAAATGAAGTGTGATAATGGACTCCCGTAACTAGGGGTTACCAATTGGTTGAGCCTGTCGGGAGGTTTTTATTACTACGGGTATGCTGAGAGCGGGTTTCAATACCATAATGGAGATCTTGTGTTGATCGGTACATACAAACCAACAAATTCAAAGTCCAGTAACTTGGGAGCTCCCTTAGTTCATGTGCGTTTAGCGCGGGCTGTGGCTCCGATTACGGAATCAACACGCCCATCTAATTTGTGGTTCCGTGGTTGGATAAACACGGGGTTCGATACTCCTGTCAGTTATGTGTCTCCACCGGTCTCAGCAAATTCTCTTTGTTATTAACACAAATTGAGATTAAAAATTGGAAAGAAGTACTTGATGATAAGGGAGCTCCCTTTATCATCTTGAATTCCCTAAGATTGTCCATGCATGGGCTGGGATAGTGTTAGGGGGGTGGCAGGTCTAATGTTCGAGTGCTTGTCAATTATGGATAAGTGAGAAGTGAGATATTAAATAGTGAGTTTTAGTGAAAATAATGATAATGCAAAAAATAATAATAATATAACAAATTCGTTATTCAACATAATCAATAACCAACATACTTTTCTCCTCAGTGAATGTTGTGCAAATCTACTTATGACCATCTAGGTTATGGGGTTACTGGCATTCGGAATGCTCTACCATAATGGTTGTTATACCCATTTCTATGTTAATAATGATGGCCCATTGCTAGAGAGTTACACTGATACAAATTGTGCTCGTGGTTACCATATACACATATTACTCATACTGCGGGTTGGCCTCTGCCCTGTACCGTCATAGTGTCAAGAGCCTATATGGGATGATAGTTCTTCTCCGTAATTCAGTCCATTTGGGGTCTTGCTCCCCATATCAATAATGTTTTTGGACTCTCTGGTCCTAAGTTGTGCCTCTCAATCTCCACCTCTAATATTCTTAGGTATCTTATCAATGCCATAGAACCTAAGGCTTCCATTATTGCTTTTATGGCTTTCTTCATAATGGCGAGCCATTGGGTAATAATGGTCTTTGTTGTTGATGGCACGTAAGTGCTGTAAGATCCTAACCTTAAGAGGATGCTTTGTGCTGCCCACGTACTTGAGGCCACAAGGGCATTCAAGCACGTAGACAACGAAGTCTGTGTTGCAGTTTATTTGGTGTTTAATCATTTTCGTTTGGCCTGTCCCTATCTGGTAATCTTTGCGGGATTTCCCATTGCGATCGCACTTACAGTTGCCGCAAACTGAGAATCCTTTGGGGATAGGGGGCCACTTATTTTTTGATGGTTCATCTAGATAACTGTGTGCAAGTCTATCTGTCAGGGATCGTGCCCTACGGTATGTTACCTGCGGCTTTGTACCCACAAGTTCTCCAATGATAGGGTCAGAAACCAATAGGTTCCAATTGGCCCTCATCACTTTTTCCAGGGCTAATGCTCCCCTACTGAAATTCGTAATCATACGGGGTGCATTCGGTTGACTTTTGTTTGTGATCTCCTTTCTTTTTTTATCGCTAGTTGATGTTCTAAACAGGACTTCTTCATGACTGAGGCCTTGAACTTTATTTTGGGCAATTTCTAGTGTTTCCTCATCATATCCTCTTTCAGTGAAACGTTCTAACATTGCCCTCTGTTCATTCTCATAATCAGTGTCAGTGCTGCAATTGCGGCGAGCGCTCAACAACTCCCCGTAGGGAATACTTCTCTTCAGGGGAATTGGGTGGTGGCTCGTCGCATGCAGCACCGCATTGCCTGCTGTTGCCTTGCGGAACAGACGTGTAGTTAAGTTACCTTCTCTCACCTCAACTGCTACATCTAGAAATTCACAATATGTGTTACTGATGGTATAGGTAAAGCGAAGATTGAGGTCATTTATTCCAAGATGATTGATGAACTGTTTAGCTAATGTCTCCGGGCCATTCCAAATTATGAACAGATCGTCGATGTACCTGACCCACATCAAGATGTGGTCAGTGTACACCTCCGATCCCTCTGACCAGACGACCTGTTCCTCCCACCAGCCTAGGAAGAGGTTCGCTAGGCTGGGGGCAAAACAAGTCTCCATCGCGGTCCCAGATCGTTGTCGGTATACCGCTTTTTCAAAGAGAAAAATATTCTCTTGTAAACAGTACAACATCATAGTCTTGAGCATAGCATTGTGCTCATAACAATCCACATGTCGACTTCTCAGATAATGCATACATGCTTCTACTCCCTTCACTTGATTAATGCACTTATAGAGTGAGCATACGTCCATACTGATCATGTGATAGCCATCCTCCCATTTTAGATCATGCAATCTTTTCAAAAAATCAGTACTGTCCCTGCAATAAGAATTCAGGTTAAGTACATAATCATTTAGATATAGATCTAAGAATATTGAGGTGTTCTCCAGTAGCCCTCCATTAGAGGACACAATAGGACGCCCTGGTGGTGTAGTGGGGTCCTTGTGGATCTTCGGGAGGAAGTATATACAGGGAATGCGTGGGTTGTCTTTTTTCAAAAATGTATATTCGTCTGTGTCCAGTAATCCTGTGTGGTACCAGCCTCCAAGCAGTGTGTGATAGTCTTTTATAGTTTTCTTGTATTGCTCCCAATTGATCAATTCATAGCATGAGACATCGTTCAATTGTCTTATTGCCTCCGTTTTGTAGTCCTTATAGTTCATTACTACAACGTTGCCCCCCTTATCGGAGGGCTTGATCACAATTGAGGCATCTTCCTCCAACATTTTTAAGGAGGTTCTTTGATCTTTAGTCAGGTTATCCCATTCGGAGTTTTTGAATTTTTTTCGTGTTCTTTTCAATTCCGTTGCCACTGCTTGACTGTAGGCCTCTATGTTATCAAATGGGACATTCGGATTAAATTTCGTCTTTAATCTTAGGCCACTATGCTTTAATTGTCTGTTCGTTACACCGCATGCTTTTAGAACTACATGATCGCTTCTCTCATCTTTGTCTGCGATTTCCAATTGGTACATGTCTCTTAGGAGTTCAATGTCCTGTTCCTGTAGATTTATGTCTGAGGATCCCATTGTGTTAGGTATTTTAGATTTGGTGCTGGATCTGATTGCATATAGTTTCAGCAGCAAATCAAGTACTTCTTTCCAAATTTTAATCTCAATTTGGGTTAATAACAAAGAGAATTTGCTGAGACCGGTGGAGACACATAACTGACAGGAGTATCGAACCCCGTGTTTATCCAACCACAGAACCACAAATTAGATGGGCGTGTTGATTTCGTAATCGGAGCCACAGCCCGCGCTAAAGGCACATGAACTAAGGGAGCTCCCGAGTTACTGGACTTTGAATTTGTTGGTTTGTATGTACCAATCAACACAAGATCTCCATTATGGTATTGAAACCCGCTCTCAGCATACCCGTAATAATAAAAACCTCCCGACAGGCTCAACCAATTGGTAACCCCTAGTTACGGGAGTCTATTATTACACTTCATTTCCCGACCATCTTAGCGATTGTGTAGTTCACGATCGCGGAGCTGAGGATATTGTCAGTCCACAACAATAACATCACCCTCCGTGTCCCACCCACAAATTAGACACTAACATTTACACTTGCTGAAATATTATGCAATTATAATGTTGATATATGTACATATACAGATTGGTTTTTGCAACGAAATGTATGCAATCGAAGTATTTTCTTCATGTTTATGAATTAAGACATGGATGATGGACTTATATATGTGTAAAATTCAAAATGGTGGCTACTTGAAAAAGGCTAACGCCGAAACACGTCGTCCTTGTTCCACGAGTGCACAATAAAGGGTTTGTGCAAAGTTCTCTTGGTGTGTCGTCTCTGTGTCCTTTTAACCAACGGGACTCGGAAGTTGTGGATATTAAGAGTAGCGGCTGCTACTACCGACGACATCAGCGTTGATTGGTCGAGGATCAATCGAGCAGCACTTTGGAGCGTATATATATATATATATATATATATATATATATATTACCTACTGGCGGTCGCCAGTAGGTATATATAGTTAGGATTTTTTTGAATAGGGATTTCTGAAAATTCTATGTTGAATAACTTTGGCGTTGAAGGACAGAATTGGCTGAAATTTTCAGGAAAATGGCACATTTTGTTTTTGAGCATCCCCTGAAAGTTTGGGGGTGTTTCGTGAAGTGGGGGCCGAGAAAAAAGGGGGTCCCAAAACGTGTTTTTAACATTGAGTTTTCCATAGGGCGGTTGGACTCACTTTTTGCTCGAACGGCTGAATGGATTTCCACAAAACTTGGCAAAATTGTTGGGACTGGTAGCCCAATGTGCCTTTGCTAGGTCTCAAGATATGTGCAATAGTGGATTTTGAGTAATTTAGGTTAAAAAAAATATATATATCTGTAAGCGCGCCCCGGTACGCGACTTGCGCGCGGAAAGCTGATTCTCTCCCCGGTGTCTGTAAACATTCTAAACAATCCGGAGCGGCTGCCATCTTGTGTCTCGGTAGGATCGAGACACAAGAGGTGGCCAAAACAAAGGGGGAAATGACCATACGGGGGCAGAGTAGATCCTCCCTGACCCCCTATGTTTGATATGGGGGCTTTAAAAGGGCCCAGCGGGGCAATTTTTTTTTTTTTTTCGTTTTTTTGCGGGGGGAGCGCCCGGTACGCGCACCGGCAAGCGGTCCGGGGAGCGTAATATGGGGAAAAAAGAATGATAGCATTTTCAAATATTGTATGTTTAATGATTGTTCTTTTTGTTGTTTTTTTTTGTTTATTTTTATTTACGTAGCAACATGTAGGTACCAATGCAGAGTCTAAAAATAAATAAACACCGTCTCCTTTGTAGATATCTTGCAAGTTGTTTCAGAAGTTATTGTGGTATATGGAATTCATACCATAGTCTGTCTGGAAAGCAGAAACAATATGGAGGCAGGAGATGATAAAGAGATGTTAAATACACATTGGAGATAATATAGTTGGAGAAAAGAAGTAACTATGAGCAAACTTACTATGTAACACAACAAAGTTGTACAGTATATTTTAAGTCTCACTTTATATTATATCTATTTTGGTACTATTTCATAATTTACATATAAAAAAGAATAATGTCTCAAACAATTTTTAATTTTAAAATTTAAATTTATTGTTCAGATTTTTCAAAATCTAAAAGAATTTGTAACATCAATTCATCAGGTATGTCCTCCTTTTCATTCCATGATTCATATTCTTCTACATATTCAATTAATTCTTCGTCTAATGTGTCATCCAAAAAGTCATTTTCATCATTTTTTCATTTGGATTGTTTTCAATCTTTATTTGAAAGGAAATATTATTTTCTTTCTGTGGTGCTTCCATTTTCTTGCTGTAAATTGCATAAAAAATAAATATATCAGTAGAGATAGGTTACTGTTGGGTTAAAGTTCAGGCAGGTACTTGTGAGTTTTTACCAGTGAAGTTATCTTTGGGCACTGTATGGATTCAGGCAGGAAGTAGAACTATTAAAAAGTGCCTGTGATGAAGACTAAGTAAATTCATAATTATACCATAGAAGCCTAACTCAATCCATAATTATAACAGAGAAGCCTATCTCAATCTCTAACTCTTACAGAGGGACAGTATATAACTATCTGAAAACGTTTTCACAAATTACCATAACATAGTTCTCATTTCAAATTTTTAAAATAACTTCTTACCTTTCAAAAAGAAGTTTAATTTGTCAGTGAAAATGCTCTCCAAATGTACTTCAGGAAGTAGTAGTCAAAATGGCTGTGTTTCTCTCTCTTTCTTTATATATATTCAGGTACATAACCAATCAAATGTCATGATATAATAGTAGAAAATGAAAGTAACATTTTAATTGGTTGTCAATTCTAACACTTCATATGTGTTTTTGTCATGTAATTTACCTCAGGATATTTAGTCAGGCCTACAGCATAAATGTCTCAATGGAATTCCATCAAATTCGGTAAATGTAGGGACTGCTATGTAGTAGGGCCTATTCTATATTTGATGAAAGTGTCTCAAGTGGTTTTTCTGTAAATTACTTTCCCACCTTTTTTTATCGAACGCTTACCGGTTCGCGCACCTGTACGCGTACCAGCAGCGTTACGGGAGTCCTCCATTTTATGTTTCGGTAGAATTGAGACACAAGATGGAGGGCAAACAATGTTCGGAATGGGTAGAAGGGGGCACGGTAGACACTTCCTGACCCTTTAGGTTTTCTGAGGGGGGATTAGGACGCTCAAATAGGCAAAAAAAAACAAAAAAACGCGTGGAGACACCCGGTACGCGCACCGGTAAGCGTACCGGGGAGCGTACTTTGGTGAAAAATAGTGAAAAAACTTAAAAAAAGATAAATGTTTAGAATGATCAGAGGTAGGGTAGCTCTGAAAAGAGCTATTGGGTTCTGTGGCTGATTTAGGTACCTTCAAGTAGGTTACAATACACAGTCTTAAATTCAGGAGGAATATTCTATTCCCCTCATCTGACAAGTGCACACCATCTCGTCTGTAGATGTCTTGCATGTTGAAACGCACGTTATTTTTGATTATTGAACCCATTCCATAGTCTCTCATGTAAGCAGAAACAGATTTATTCACATGTTTCCGTGATTTCTCAAATTGTGGACAAAATTGGTTGGACCAGTTTCATTTCTGTCTTTGGCATATATTGGAATATACTAAGGAAGTTTGGGCAAAAGGTGTCATCAATTGAGGAAAGGTGTCCTTTAAAAGCGTTTCCAGACCAACCCCAGTCATAGTGCCCAAATCATTTCCACCACAGTGCACTATTAAGAGGTCAGGGTTTGGCAGATGCATAAAGAAATTATATTAAAAACATAAAATATATTTTTCATTTAAAAGAATAATACATTTTACAGCTTTTGATATTTGCTATTAAAAAAACATTGAAATTCACTGAAAAAACCATAGGTTATAGACCATATATAGTTAGGAATTAGCATTTACAAAACCTTGAAAATTCAATGAAAAAACCATAGGTTATAGACCATATATAGTTAGGGATTAGCATTTAAAAAACCTTATTTTACTCACACAAAACCATTGAAATTCGCATATATAGTTAGTTGCACTAACTATATATCACGCACCCGCAATCCACTGCTGATGATGTCACATATTACATCATTCATGACATGGTCAGTGACATCACTGATGACATCACTGATGACAACTCAAATGACATCACTGACAACATCACTGATGACATCATTCATGTGTTAATACAATGAACCTCTACAGACTCTGATATAACCTTAGATACACTCAGTGTAAACAGACACTCACAGATTGTCATTCATCCATGGAGTTACTCATACACCTAGTCAGTCATGCAAAGAATCAATCACACCTCCATTTCCTCAACTATACAGTTATACACACCTTACTTATTGAAACATATTCTAACACATATTTACTCTCTTATACAATCACTGATACAAGTTTTCAATGATCCATGCAGCCACTCACAAATTCACTTGCTCTTAAACACAGTAATTTATATATGTCAACTCTCACATGTACTGTGTTTTACATATGTACTTACTTTGACATGTAGCACTGAGATATCCATTCACTCACCAATACACTCATGCACACAGTCAACCACCCATACAGCTGTTTCCACATGCAGTTTTGAACCCATACATCTAGTGAATCAACTGTTCACACATCTATGCAAATAGTCACACACCTCCCAGCCACCCACACACACACACTCACTCTCCCATACAAATACTTGGGCAACCAATCAATTACCCATATAGTTACTCATATAGCTACTGATCAACACATGCAGCAGTTTACAGAACAACAGACATAATGATGCATAAATTAAGACAGTTTAATCACTAACCCATGCACTCAGTGAGACACATTTAATCACTCTCTCATACAGTCAGTCATTGACCTACTAAATCCTTCATCCAGACACTTATACATCCACTCATTCTTCAATATGTAAGACATATTTTAACTTTACAGAAACATACAGTCACTGGATGATGTCATCAGTGATGTCATCAGTGATGTCACTGACCATGTCATGAATGATGTAATATGTGACATCATCAGCAGTGGATTGCGGGTGCGCGATATATAGTTAGTGCAACTAACTATATATGCGAATTTCAATGGTTGTGTGAGTAAAATAAGGTTTTTTAAATGCTAATCCCTAACTATATATGGTCTATAACCTATGGTTTTTTCATTGAATATATATATATATATATATATATATATCCGATAACCACTCTGTACGTGCTAAGTTTCCACGCCAAAGAAAATGAGAGAGACGGACTCTTGCATTTGACAGCAGCCGCTGTAGTTTTATTTATTTTTTCATTCTTTTAAGTGCATTGCTGTGCCCTCCACCAAACGCGTTTCGGCGACCCCAGTCGCCTTGCTCGCTGGTCAGTTAGTGCTCATTCCCCCTGTATGTTTTAAACTTAACAATGATACGGTAACCCAGGTGAACGGGCGCATAGCAAAATAAGGATGTTGTATTAAATTCGAAATATCTTACTGGTGCTTCAAGAGGAGAGGTGTGATTACCAACACCCACCACACCTACTAAGTAGGTCTTAACAATGAATAATTCTCCCCGAGCACTCAAAACAAATTAAAGTGAATGTTTGGAGTTCAAAGTCAATATAGTTTGTAAATTGACACAGTCACAGGTAAGTAATCCGAGTATTGATCATCAACTCAAGCCCTTCCAATCAAGGATGCTTTATTTTCTTTGATGGTTCTTATTCTTCAAAGTTCACAAATATCCACATACAGTAGCCATCGGAACAAGCAGCCAACACGTGTTTCGTCGTGTTAATTTGTACACATCGACTTCATCAGGGCTGCAACCATAATGTAAATAAACATAAGTGTAAATTATAAAGTAACACATAGATCAGCAAACTCTACAGTTTGAAGGAACCCGTGAAAAGTAGAGTGGAACCAACAAAACCATAAAGAACACACAACCCGAGTGAGTGTGCATGTCTCAGGTTAAACCATCACCAGATCAGTTTCAGCAAGTAAAAAAGCATCTATTTCATTAAACACACTCTATCATTTATAATCCAAAATTCATCCTTGAGTTATAAAAGGTTCATGGGCTAATACCCAAATGGACCCCACAGGAGTTCCCCAATCACCAGTCTTTTAATTTCAGAGGTTGTCCCACCTCATGAATGATATCATACTCAAATACCTAAAATACGCACAAGTTAGTTGCACACAAAGTTATGTGCCATAGAAAGTTAGAGAGCTATATTCTTATACCCAATTCGATATTCCTAGTTACTCAGTCTCACAACTCAAGTAAATATAAAGTTACATGTGTCTGTACAATTACCGTAATCCACATGTACCGACGAGTTTACTTCTCAAATGTTATTCTCTCGTTTACGTAATTCACAATTTCCAATATAGCACTTTTCGACCCTAAAATTTAAACATCCGTATGGCGGATAAGGGAGGAAATGTAGTTATACAAGACACGCAGGTTTATAATGATGAAATCCTCTCTCAATTGAACAATGACATGTACTATGAATCCTTAAGTGGAAATCCTTTAACAGATGTGACGACTAGATAAATGGATTTTTGAAAATATGGTATGACCAGACTCTACTTGACTTTGATGAATATAATTATTTAGTGGTAATGACTCCACGCTCACCATGTTTATATACACTTCCCAAGGTGCATAAAAATAGAGAAAACCCGCCAGGAAGACCTATTATTTCCGGGTTTGGGGGACCGACTGAGAGACTGTCTGAATACATTGATATCTTTTTGAGGCCATATGTAAAAAATTTGCCCTCATTTATCCAGGATACAAAACATGTGTTAAATGTCATGAGTGATCTTATGTGGGAACCTGGTATGTACCTGGTCACCCTTGATGTGGTATCTTTGTATTTGAATATTCATCATTGTTTGGGATTATGTGCAATTGAGACATTTCTGAACAGGAGACCGGCTGAGCTCTTTGATCACACTGTGATGATTTTAAAGATGACAGAACTGGTACTTGAGAATAATGTTTTTCTTTTTAACAGTAAATGGTATAGACAACGCCTTGGTACTGCGATGGGTTCGAGATTCGCTCCGTCTTTTGCTAACCTCTTTATGGGGTGGTTTGAGGCGGAGTGGATCTGGGGTCATCGCGGTCATAGATGGATACAGTATATTCACTACTGGGGTCGTTTTATAGACGACTGTCTGATGATCTGGACTGGCACTGAGGTGAAACTCAAAGAATTTTTTGAGTACTTGAATGATAATGATGTGAATTTAAGTTTCATTACTCAGTTTAGCCAGGAGAAAATGGCATTTCTTGATATTGAATTGTATATAAAAGAGAATAGACTATGTAGTAGACTATACAGGAAGGAAACTAGCTGTAATGCAGTTTTGCATGCACAAAGCTGTCACCCAAGGAGCCAGATTGAAAAGATACCTTTCGGTAAAATGGTGCGGGCAAGAAGGAATTGCTCAGAGGAGAGTGAATTTAAACTGAACTTGTCATATATCTCGCGTAGGTTTAAAGCGAGAGGCTATGAACATGATAAGGTAGATAAAGCGAGAAGGAGAGCAAATGATTTAGATAGAACACAGACACTTTTACCTAAAGGGAAGAGTACTGAACAAAAGGAACAAATACGGCTGATCACACACTATAATGTGGAAAGCCATAAGTTGTATTCTATACTGAATCGACACTGGCACTTATTAAGAACAGATAAAGATCTGTTGCCCTTTATAGGGGAAAGACCCAGCATCACATTTAGAAAGGGTAAGACCCTGGCTAATGCAGTGAGTCCAAGTTACCCTACTGTGAGATCAGAGATTTGGTTGAAGAATAAGATGAAAGGTTTCCATAGGTGTGGACGTTGTAGCTCTTGCAGATGGGCAAAGAAGAAAGTCACGAGCTTCAGTTACAATGGATCGGATACATATGAAATTGGGACTTTCATTAACTGTGACACTACGTATGTAGTATATGTGCTAGTCTGCTCATGTGGTAAAGTATATGTGGGCAGCACAATCAGGAGACTTCGAGATAGGATTATGGAACATATTAGGGCATGGAAGAATGGGGATACGAGATATCCCATAGCAGCACATGTTGTCCAGAATTGTGATAATAGGGATGAACACAATTTTAGCTTTCATGGAATTGAATATGTCAGCCCACACCCGAGAGGAGGTAACAGACAACTGAAATTGAGGAGAACCGAAGTTATGTGGTTAATGAAATTCAAAGCAGTGGAACTAGGTTTGAACAATGACCATGAATATCAGTATTTTATGGGAAATGATTAAATGTGAACCAATATAAGTATGTGATTAACTGTTAGAAGACGTTGATATCTAATAACACTAGCTAAATGGAACATGTAATTTGGGGGAGACCAGTACATGTATATGTATAAGTGTATATGAATATGCTGATGATGGACCATATAGTAAATGATTAGAGTAGACTCTCTCTCTCTCGTTAAAAACTACAACTAATAATTAATTGTATTCTGACATGTATTGTATATTCTTGTTTCTATTTAATTCAACAGATGACTATGTTGAAAGTGTATATATGTGTGTCATTTTGATATGTGATAGATGTATATGGTTCTATGTTACCCACGCTTTCAACTTTTGAATTCACTTAATCTTCCATCTATCATCTCCTATTCTGCGGTGAAACGAATCAGTCTAGGACCCATGACTGTTACTTGCCTGTTTTCTACATGTGGACCCAATTTTATTTTCGTCCTGAGATGACAAGCCATATGTGCAGAGCTGTAGATCCTCTGTTTATTACATAAATTTTAGACTGTGAGAGGATAAGGGCCCGTTTTTTGTAACTCCTTATATATGGAATTGGACAAGAGTGTGTAAATGTATATTTACTGCGCTTGCAAATATGTAGTTACGCGACCCCGGCAAAATGTACTAATCAACCTAATTACTTACAGAGATTTAGTGATAGTATACATTTTGAGAATCTTTGAGAAATAGTTAAATAACTAATAAATCAATAGTGTAGATACGTAAATAAGACTAAAACTGTGCCCGTTTTGGGTACTGAGCTTATAAGGACGATGGCTGTTATTAATGTATTGTGATTGAGACTTTAAGGAAACGTAATATGGCGCCCGTTTTTGGATAGTTGATATCCTGTATTATTAGACCGAGATGGTGGTGACTTTAAGTAAACATAATATGGTGCCCGTTTTTGAATACTGAATTTATAAGGACGGTATGCTGATACAAGAGCGTTAATACTATAACTTATAGACGAGACTGGTTACACCCGTGTCTTATTGTTTTTCATGACAACTTGAGGAGCAAGATGCTTAGTGATAACACCTTACCCCACTACAAGATGGCGCCTGAAGTAAAATAACATAAATAGGAATACTAACATGGCGCTTATGCAGGACACCGACTATAGAGCGGTATCGTGGATAGACGACCGCGCGACTGAATATAGGTATGTGTGAGGGATACTAACATTGTGAAACTCCGTTACGTATGTATTTTGGTACACAGATATTGAGCTCGGTGTATTCGATCATTTATTTTAGATAGTGACTGTGGCGATATAGCCACATTGTATACAGAGAAGAGGACTCCCGTTCTGACTTTATTTTGAAAGTGGGGTAAGTTGAATATTGATTGGGGACGTGACCCGTCTTAATAGATTCACTGTTAGATACATGTCTAATTGGAGCTCTTGGGATGTTTAAATTTTAGGGTTGAAAAGTGCTATATTGGAAATTTTGAATTACGTAAAAGAGGGAATAACATTTGAGAAGTAAACTCGTCGGTACATGTGGATTACGGTAATTGTGCAGACACATTTAACTTTATATTTACTTGAGTTGTGAGACTGAGTAACTAGGAATATCGAATTGGGTATAAGAATAAAGCTCTCTAACTTTCTATGGCACATAACTTTGTGTGCAACTAACTTGTGCGTATTTTAGGTATTTGAGTATGATATCATTCATGAGGTGGGACAACCTCTGAAATTAAAAGACTGGTGATTGGGGAACTCCTGTGGGGTCCGTTTGGGTATTAGCCCATGAACCTTTTATAACTCAAGGACGAATTTTGGATTATAAATGATAGAGTGTATTTAATAAAATAGATGCTTTTTTACGTACTAAAATTGATCTGGTGACGGTTTAACCTGAGACATGCACACTCACTCGGGTTGTGTGTTCTTTATGGTTTAGTTGGTTCCACTCTACTTTTCACGGGTTCCTTCAAACTGTAGAGTTTGTTGATCTATGTGTTACTTTATAATTTACACTATGATTATTTATATTATGGTTGCAGCCCTGATGAAGTCGATGTGTACAAATTAACACGACGAAACACGTGTTGGCTGCTTGTTCCGATGGCTACTGTATGTGGATATTTGTGAACTTTGAAGAATAAGAATCATCAAAGAAAATAAAGCATCCTTGATTGGAAGGACTTGAGTTGATGATCAATACTTGGATTACTTACCTGTGACTGTGTCAATTTACAAACTATATTGACTTTGAACTCCAAACATTCACTTTAATTTGTTTTGAGTGCTCGGGGAGAAATATTCATTGTTAAGACCTACTTAGTAGGTGTGGTGGTGTTGGTAATCACACCTCTCCTCTTGAAGCACCAGTAAGATATTTCAAATTTAATACAACATCCTTATTTTGCTGAGCGCCCGTTCACCTGGGTTACCGTATCATTGTTAAGTTTAAAACATAGAGGGGGAATGATCACTAACTTGAGGTAATTGAAATTTTTATGGTCAAGTATGCCCCCTAACGTGTACCCCAACGTCTCCATGTACGTGCTTACAAGTACATGTAATTTCCCTCCATGACCGAATATGAAGACGCAAATACATTTGCGTCCAACGTTAACATGTCCTCTTTCAGATCCACCATGAATGGATCGATAATTCAGTTCCTAACTATGCCATGCCAACGTCTTTACATAGTACACTTTTGCGTTTTTCCTGGCTCTGCCAAGCTAGGCCCTGATTTCTGTCTCCGAGCCCTTTCTGCTTTCTGCCTCTGAAAGCTGCAGCATGGACACGTATCCCTGACCTCTGCCTTACTTCCTGCCAAGTGAAGCGGTGCCTGGCTCAACCTGGCCTGCCTGCCAAGACAGTATTTTGCCTTCAAGTTATCTGTCCAGCCTCCTCGAAAATACATTCCTGTCTAGTGATTTAGGTAAACATCTCCCCGGCTGCAGAGCAAAGAGCAAGCCTTCCTGTTTCCATGCAAGTAATTTACAGTTCCCGTTGCCATAGTAGGCCCATGGCCCTGCACGTAGACACGTAGACACATATGCACGCACTAGCATTCAGTATAGAATAGCCTCTGCCCGAGAGACCTTTTACTCCAGATAATACATCCTCCAAATATAAGATACCAGATATGTTATAGGTCCAGGTCGTTCTGACATCCCAGACTTCTGTCTCCTCTACTAGTGTTAAAGTTCTCCCCAGTTACACAACTATGTCACGTCATGCTAGCTGCGCGCGCATCCGCACTTCCTGCTGACTCTGCAGATTACCTCTGTGCATACACCCACTTATGACACTTTCTGTGACATCCACATTACGTTCACATTATACGCCTCCGTGTACGCCTATTACACGCCTTCTTTCACGCCCCCTTGTTACGCACATGTGTTCTTATCTCGCTCTTTTTCACCTGTTACGCCTACTGTATGGATTCAATTATGTTACTTTACTATATATAATGTGTAATGTTAATAAAACGTTGACTGTCCCTTCCCGAACCCTAGTGGTGACGGAACATGATCTCCAACCTCGAGGTTCATTTTTCATTAAAACCCGTATGACTCAGATACCACGGACTCTGCCTCTCATTTGAATGAGCTGTCTTGTAATGATAATTATACGGAAAAACTGACTAGGTAAATTTATTTACCACCTAATTTGGCGCCCGAACAGGGACCCCTCCCCCAGCCCACGCGCCGGCGATGCGTCGCAGGCCTTGCCCCCTGCCACAGCCGTGACGGACACCTATGCGCATCTGCAGGTTTTCCTGTATCTCCCTCAGGCCTACGGAGGTGACGGAGACTGCGGTCGACATCCAGACGAGGCGGTGAGGAGTGCGGAGGATCCCGAACAGAGCCCAGCCGAGAGTAGCAGTGTCCGAGGTATCCAGAGGCCCACCTGTTCCGAAGTGTCGAGGCGCATGCGTAGAAGTCCAGTCCAGTCAGAGGCCTTCAAGTTCAAGTTCAAGTATTGCTCCCGGTGAGTACTGTTGCTAGGGACGCATCTAGACGGGTGCATTAGTTTTTGTTCGGTCAAGACAGGTCTGGGTACACAGTCCTGGTCCGTACGTGTTCACTTAGGTGAGCGCGGTATGACGTGTCTCTTTATGGGACCGGTCTGTACTGTTTAGCAGTGCATCTAGTAATTCAGTAATTCAGTGATACAGTATTCAAGTCTGCAAGCATTATCTCACGTGATTCCAGGCATTGTGTTTTATGTACTAGACAGTATCTATTCGAAATGTTTTAACATGTTTTATGTCGTGGTATGAATGACTGTTTGCTTTCCATTACTGTGTTTATTGTGTTCGAGTCAAAGTATAAAATGCCGTTATTTTCAAAGTTACGTCAGATAGGAACTAGGAAAGGGATACTCGAAGAAGCAGTTCCTGTCCCGCCTAGGGACACTCCAGGGTATTTTATGTACCACAAGCACGGCTTAGATGCTGTGTTGTATTTAGATTTGTGGGTGGACTATACTAAGCACCTAGAAGAGAAGTTTAGATGGCCTGTCTCAGGGACATGGGATGCCGAGTGCATCATGAGAGTAGAAGAAGCATTATGGAAAAAGAAAGCCAGACAATCTCAGAAAGATGCCATAGAATTGTGGCGTAAAGAATCGCATAGAAGAACAGAAAAAGAATTCAGAAAAGCAGAGAGAAGTAGAGAAGAATCCGAAAAAGCCAAAGAAAAAGAGTTACTAGAAGAAGGAGAACAGGTCAGATCAGAACAATTAGACCGCCAAAGAAATGCACTCATTACAGGCATGTATCCAGTTCTTGCCGAGGGCCTGCCTAAGGCCACCCCGGAAGTACTCTGTAACTTGCCACCACCATTGGTTCCGACTAAAGTACGTCACCATAAGACCGCAACAGATATTTTCCTTTCTTCCTATTTGGATGATGTAGCTCCCGCATATACCAACGTACCCGTACATCCTGCTAATAATAATCTGCCACAGCATTTTCCTGCTGATCAAGCTACGACCCCTCCACATCCAGGATTACTTCCCGCACCTGTTGTCGCTTCCCCTACTGGTCCCCCTACTTCTGGTCCTCTTAACCCTTTTGCTACAGATACGACTCAGTCCTCCCCGTTAAATATACCTTTACCTTTCCCACACGCAATGACGTCAAGTCATGCTCATGCTTCCGCTTCGGGAGGTGCCGTAGGAGGCTACCACCGAACCCCGCCACAATTACATCGAGTGACACTGAGAGAGTTAGCTACGCAGCGTACACCAAAAGCAAGCACATCTGAAAAGCTTAAACAAGCACTTGGAGATTGTAGATATGATCCCGTACCTGGCAAGCAAGGAGACATAGTGTTAGCATTGTTACGTCTAAGACGTGTTACAGATTATTTGATGACATTACCAGAAATGCCAGACCATCTAGACAAAATATATCACTTTATTCGAACGGGGGAGGGTCCAGAATGTGTTCGGGAAGCCATGGCATACCAGAAAGTCGAGACTCAAGGGTTATTATTGCGATTTCTGATTAATTGTTTGATAAGGGAACAAGATCAGCCAGGTTTTTCGCAAGAAGAGATGGAGGGTTTGGCAAAATGGAGTCAGAATATTGCAGATTGTAAACATGATAAACAAAATTGTATAGATGCCATGACCAGAAAGATCCGTAAAGAAATAGTAGCCATACATGCCCGACGCAAGGCTGATAGGACACGTGAGTCAGATGAAAAAGACTCCTCAGAGGAGGAAGAGCCAGAGAATCCTGTAGCGACTCAAGATACGATAGCGTACGTAGGTAGGGCGAAACTCCCTAAACAGTATCCTTTAAATAGTCCTTTTGACAGACCCATTCGTCTAGGAAGCAAGAAACATTACCTTTCCCCCATACCAGAGCAATGTTCTCTTGAACATATATTCCAAGTTACTGATAAAATCCTGAAAGAAAGAATAGGTTATCATGAACTCATTACCTTACGTGATCAGGAACTAGCCCGGTCAGCAGTCCAATGGGCCGGGGATGACAGTATATATAAAGATGATCTAGTAGTGCAAACGTTTTTAAGTCTTACTCCAGAAGAACAGCGATTAGCTGGTATATACATGACCCAACATCTCATTACCCAGTATGAAAATCAACAATCTGATCCAGGTCCATTGTATAATCTATTGCAAGACTTACTCCTGAGAAGATGGAGAGGCCTAGGTACCGATTTAATTGATATCATTTTAGAACAACGTCACAAATATAGTACGTTCCTGACTCCACGTCTTTTTTCCGTTCCACCCCCAGTTAGACAACCATATCACCTAGACAGACAGAATCCCTTACGTGAAGTACATCCGATCCGGAAGCCAGATGATACGCTTGAACGAGTGTTTGTGTACACTCCTTTGACTAAAATGGAATTATTGGAAATGAAGAAAATTGTACCTTGTCACGATAAAGATCCTGCAGGTTTCCACCGTGAATTAAAAGACATGTTACTTATGGGTGATTACACATATTCAGACATTCTTAAGATGTTAAAAGTATTATTGCCAGCAGGGATTTACGAGAAACTGAAAGAAAAAGAATGGGAGGTGGGAGATAAAAAGATTATTTGGGCCGAATTAGAAGATGAAGAAAAGACACGTACCCCAGGTTTAGGTCTTGGGGACAAAACTAAAGCATTACCAGGATTGTTAGTACAGGTTTTGCCTAGATTATTGACAGTTAAAAAGGAAGATTGGGATGCAATTTCAGCCTGTAAGCAAAAACAAGACGAAGACACTAGTGATTTTTATTCTAGATTCGAGAAATGTTTTATTATTAATAGTGGCCTGAAAACAAGTAGCGAGTCATTTCCACATCTTTTCGTGACCAAATTAGTTGAGAATTCCTTACCCCAGGTTAAGAACCGTGTATTGAAAGTCGAAAGTACATGGCAAGCTAATACGCCTTCCCAAATGTTACAAATGTTACAGTACCTCCAGAATAAAATCAGAGAAGAACACGATCATGAACAGAGACGTATGAAAGACACTAAAATGAAAGTATTAGTTGCCCAGTCTGTTCCAGCAGATGGTCAGAAGAGGGGTAACATGCAGAGCACACAGACTAGTCGTCCTACAGGTCCTGTTAAAGGAAATTGCAATTATTGTAAGCAACCAGGTCACTTTATAAGTGATTGTGCCGTTCTGAAACACAATATTGCTACAGGTAAAACGAAAGAAAGACCACGTCCGCCTAGGCAGGATCAGGTTCAGCAACATACTCCGCAGAATGTACAACCTATGCATATTCCACAACATGTTCCACAACAGACCGTAGCGGTACCACAGCCCCAGCCCATTGCCGCAACACAACACGTTACACAGCAGATGTACCAGTATGCACAGTCAGAGTATCCAGATTACCAACAGTACTCATGAAATAGCCTAGAGAGGGAAGTGGGTTTGCCTCTCATCGAGATTCCTGTAGATCAAGAGGGTCCTTATGTACATAGTCAGGTATTAGGAAAAGACAGAAAAATTTTGATTGACACAGGGGCAAGCAGAACTACCATTAGTCATGACGAGGTTCCAGGGGCACCCCTCTCAGGCTCACAGAATGTTTCCCTTGGATTTTCCGGAAAACCTATTGTTAATGAAGTATCGAAACCAGTTCCCCTTGCAGTTGGTCCATTGTCCCGTACTACAGATTTATTGCTTACCAAATCATGTCCAGAAAACTTGCTTGGTATTAAAACGCTGTAAGCTCTAGGAGCTGTAATTTGTTGTTCTCCGGAAGGAGTGAGATTGTTTTTACGTGACTTTAAGGGTCACTATGTGTTGAGAGATTTTGATCCCCGATTACAGAATGTTCCACAGCATTTATGGGCACAAGGTCCGACTGATGTAGGTTGTATGCATATTACTCCCTATCGTGTTACACTCAAGCAAGGTGTTGTACTGCCCAGAATCCGACAATACAAATTGCCACCTGAGGCTGTAGCAGCCTTATTGAAAATCATTGACGAGCTTATTGCTCAAGGAGTAGTTGTAGAAACTGACTCAAATGTTTGTAATTCTCCAATCATTCCGATTCTTAAACGTACTGATCCAAATGCACCTCCAGTTTATCGACTAGTGATTGACCTTAGAGAGCTTAACAAATGTATCATACCTCAGTTTCCAGTGGTCCCAGATATTTCATCCCTATTGACTGCAATTGATTCCGAAGCGGTGTTCTTTACTGTAATCGATCTCAAGAATGCCTTCTTCAGTGTTCCCATTGCTCCGGAAAGCCAGTACCTTTTCGGATTCAGTTTAAATGGCCGAAGCTTTAAATTTGCACATGCACCTCAAGGGTTCACGGAAAGTCCGAGTATCTATAGCCAAGCCTTGAAAAGACAACTTGACAGTATCCACATGCCTGCTAACACTGCCCTACTACAGTACGTCGATGATCTATTGATCACCGCCCGAAGTGAACAAGAATGTGAACATGCATCTCTGACAGTCCTATATTTTCTGGCCGACAAGGGACACAAAGTGTCTCCTTCGAAGCTGCAATTCTGTGTTCAGCAAGTTGTGTACCTTGGTCACTTGCTGTCCAAGAGGGGGAGACAGCTAACACCTGACCGCATCCAGTCAATTGTACATATGCCACAGCCCAAGACACAAAAAGAAGTACGGGCCTTCATAGGCCTCACCTCTTACTGTAGACAATGGATCCCTCAGTACGCATATCTAGCCAAGCCCCTTATACAGTTGACAACCCAGGAGGCAGCGTCATCGACTGTCCTCCCTTGGACTCAGGAACATACACAAGCTTTTGACGACTTGAAGAAAGCCCTATGTCAAGCACCAGTTTTAGCGACACCATGTTACAGCAAGCCTTTTACACTTTTTGTCACAGAACGCGAAGGTACTGCATTATCAGTACTCACCCAAGATCAAGCAGGTTCACACAAACCAATGTACTTATTTCTCCAGTACATTGGATCCAGTAGCGCAGGCTCTGCCTTCGTGCTTGAAATCTGTAGCAGCAACAGCTCTAGCAATCAGACAAAGTGATTCCATAGTATTAGGACACCAATTGACAGTACAGGTTCCACATTCCGTGGAAGTTCTTTTAAACCGTACACAGACTCAGCACTTGACTATAGCACGACTGACAGGTTATGAATTGACGTTATTCCAGCCACACATAGAAATCAGACGCTGCAATACACTGAATCCTGCTACACTTTTACCGTTAAGTACAACAGACCCTATGTCACATGACTGTGTGGAAGTCATTAACACTATGACGAAACCCAGACAAGACTTGACAGACATCGCTTTACCAGATCCAGACCTGACACTTTATGTGGATGGTTCATGTATGAGAACAAGTACAGGAGAGTTAGTGGCCGCATATGCAGTGACCACTGAAACTGAAGTCATAGAAACACATCGTATTGACACCCTGTCTGCCCAAGCAGCAGAGCTCATTGCTCTGACTCAAGCCTGTATTCGAGCCAAGAACCTGAAAGTTAACATATACACAGATTCCCGTTATGCATTCGGAGTTGTACACGACTTCGGAGTCCTTTGGCAAGAGAGAGGTTTCTTAACTTCCCACGGTGCCAAGATACAGCACGGTCCCCTCATTCAAGCTCTGTTAGAAGCAATACATTTGCCTACAGCCATAGCCATCATGAAGTGTAAAGCACATACGAAAGTCACAGATACCATTTCCCAGGGTAACGACCTGGCAGATCGAACAGCCAAGCATACAGCTCAGACTCATACTCATACGACTGATATGACAAAGACAGTAGTTCCAACACATTGCATGACAGTTAGGGATCCCGCCCTAGATGTGATTGACATACAGACACATGCTACTCCAGACGAAATCAAGAAATGGACAGAACTAGGAGGGATCCAGACAGAACAGGGATGGATGACGAAGGGAAAAGCCACATGGTTTCTCCCCGACTCTATGGTTCAAGTTATCATTAACACAGCACACAGTCCAGCACATTTAGGAGAAAAAGCTATGTTAGACAGTATTCAAAACCTTTGGTTCAATAAACATTTACGAGCAGCAGCAAAACAGAAAGTGCGTACTTGCATGATCTGTTGTCAGTTCAACCTAGGTAAAGGCATTCCCGTAGAGCAAGGTGGATTTCATCCTCCTGATCACCCTTTTGAAGTCCTCCAGATGGATTATATCCAGATGGACCGTTGTCGAGGATTCAAGTACGTCCTCGTAGTTGTATGTGCACTTTCCCGATGGACAGAAGCATATCCAGTCCCAGATTACACTGCCGTGACCACTGCCAAGCAGTTGGTTCGCGAATTTTTCCCGAGGTTTGGTTTGCCTCGTGTCGTGTATTCAGATAACGGACAGCCATTCTCGTCCGAGCTCATGAAGCTAGTTTCCCTTTTGTTAGGTTACCAATGGAAGTTCCACTGTGTTCGGCATCCCGAAGCAGCTGGATTAGTAGAGAGACACAATCAGACTCTGAAAACGCGTCTTGCCAAGGTCTGTGCAGAAAAAGGAGTAGACTGGATAGTAGCCCTTCCAGTTGCTCTCTTCTATATGCGAATGGTAGCCCATTCTAGGACAGGGCTATCCCCGTATGAGGTGGTTTTTGGCCGGCCACCAAATATGTGGGGGACGCCTCTGCCCCGTAAATTAACCGATGTTGACAGTAATATGCTGACAGATTACCTTGCTTCCTTGATGTCTGCACTACAATCATGTCGTTCACAGGTCGCAGCAGCCTTTCCGGACAACACCGAGGTGAAGCCACACAAGATCGTCCCTGGTGATTACGTGTACGTCCGCAACTTTGACCGGTCGAGCCCTCTGGAGCCCCGCTGGAAGGAACCTAAGATCGTTTTGATGACCACGAGGACTGCAGTGAAACTCGAAGGAAGAAAAAATTGGCTCCATTCGAGCCACGTCAAGAAATGTTATGGACTTCTGCCAAACACTGTTTCCCAGGACTGCCGCATTCCAATCATTGATACTAAACTCCCCCTGGTAGAGAAAACTCCGTCCCAGGAGTACAAATTAAAGTTGAGGTCTAGTAAGTCAGACAGTTTAATTGTTTAAGTCCCCCCCTGGGTGAAGCGGTTAGACAGGTTCCTGACATGTACAAGCTAGACCCACATAGTGAGAGAGATAGACAGGAGATCAAGAAACAGAAATATTGCAAGAATCTCCGGAGCCGTTGTATTGTTACTTTAATTGTCATGTTTTTTCTGAGTCTTACGATTATATGCCTAAGCTATATGTTACACGTATACTTTACTATACAAGCACATTCTTCTTTCAATGACACTGCAGACCACACCTTTAGTGATCTGCCCCCGCACGAACTTTCTTATCGACTTGCACTGCGTAACAATTCTTTCATCCGTATGTTACATCATTCCCACCAGACCAGCAATGCCACTAATTGCTGGGTATGTGGCCGACTCCCTCCCTACCAGAAAATGACGAGAGCCTTGCCTCTTTTTCCTTACCCGTTTACACATAATGGTTCATGTGGTGCATGGTTTACGTTAATGTCCTCGTTAGACAGTAAGTCCAAAGTTTCCCAAGGTAATTGGATATGGGGAGACCTGAATACAGTTATGAATAAGGCATGTTTCCCAGACAAGGAGGGTCTTCCCCAAATGACAGGTACCGATCTAGAAAACGAAGTATATGGATTAGGTAATTTTACACTTAGCCTCATGAAGGGTGACCTATGCGTTAGGAAGAATGGTTCAGTACATCTAGGACACAGCGATTGTGATACAGTTATTGAATTCAGTGACAAAGGCAAGTCTACATTCAAAGCTTCCCGACATTCCTATTTCATTTGTGGCCATACAGCTTATATACGTTTACCTTTAGACTGGGATGGTACTTGTTACATTGCATTCCTACTGCCACCTGTTTTTCTAGCCCCACCTGACTACCATAGAAATTCTCATCTCATTCATGTTAGACCCAAGAGAGATCTCCCGATTGTCGATTACACTGAAACAACGTGGGAACAATACACAGATTTCAATAAAGGATTCTTTCCTTATTTAGGAACTGTCTCAAATAGTAAACTGATACGTAAATTGACCAGAACCCTTGAAGCAGTAGTGAATGAAACTACTTTTGCCCTAGGTAACTTAACAGAAGAGCAGTCTGCTATGAGACTTGTCGTTCTTCAAAATCGTCTCGTCCTTGACGTCATCCTGGCAGATAGGGGCGGGGCTTGTAGAGTCATCGGATCCAGTTGTTGTGTTTTCATTCCAAATAACGCACCGTCAGTATATAGAGCCATAACTCGGCTCCACAAGATTGCAAGTCAGATACACCAGAATCCAGGCACCTGGACCTGGTCCGGTTGGCTCTGGAGTGTAATATCAGCCTGGGGATGGAAAGTTCTATCATTCCTTGGAATAGCCCTACTCATAGTATTCAGTTGTTGTCTATGTCTACAATGCGGGCCAGCGATTTGCGGCTTGTGCGCCACATCATGTATTCCCCATCCAAGTCCACGTTCTCGTGCCCGAATGAAAAAAGATGAACAAATGATGTTATATGAACAGATAGATGGACTCATGAAGATTGATATATCCTGAAGGGAACGTAGGGGACAAGGAGGGAATGGGGTCATTGAAATTTTTATGGTCAAGTATGTCCCCTAACGTGTACCCCAACGTCTCCATGTACGTGCTTACAAGTACATGTAATTTCCCTCCATGACCGAATATGAAGACGCAAATACATTTGCGTCCAACGTTAACATGTCCTCTTTCAGATCCACCATGAATGGATCGATAATTCAGTTCCTAACTATGCCATGCCAACGTCTTTACATGGTACACTTTTGCGTTTTTCCTGGCTCTGCCGAGCTAGGCCCTGATTTCTGTCTCCGAGCCCTTTCTGCTTTCTGCCGCTGAAAGCTGCAGCATGGACACGTATCCCTGACCTCTGCCTTACTTCCTGCCAAGCGAAGCGGTGCCTGGCTCAACCTGGCCTGCCTGCCAAGACAGTATTTTGCCTTCAAGTTATCTGTCCAGCCTCCTCGAAAATACATTCCTGTCTAGTGATTTAGGTAAACATCTCCCCGGCTGCAGAGCAAAGAGCAAGCCTTCCTGTTTCCATGCAAGTAATTTACAGTTCCCGTTGCCATAGTAGGCCATGGCCCTGCACGTAGACACGTAGACACATATGCACGCACTAGCATTCAGTATAGAATAGCCTCTGCCCGAGAGACCTTTTACTCCAGATAATACATCCTCCAAATATAAGATACCAGATATGTTATAGGTCCAGGTCGTTCTGACATCCCAGACTTCTGTCTCCTCTACTAGTGTTAAAGTTCTCCCCAGTTACACAACTATGTCACGTCATGCTAGCTGCGCGCGCATCCGCACTTCCTGCTGACTCTGCAGATTACCTCTGTGCATACACCCACTTATGACACTTTCTGTGACGTCCACATTACGTTCACATTATACGCCTCCGTGTACGCCTATTACACGCCTTCTTTCACGCCCCCTTGTTACGCACATGTGTTCTTATCTCGCTCTTTTTCACCTGTTACGCCTACTGTATTGGATTCAATTATGTTACTTTACTATATATAATGTGTAATGTTAATAAAACGTTGACTGTCCCTTCCCGAACCCTAGTGGTGACGGAACATGATCTCCAACCTCGAGGTTCATTTTTCATTAAAACCCGTATGACTCAGATACCACGGACTCTGCCTCTCATTTGAATGAGCTGTCTTGTAATGATAATTATACGGAAAAACTGACTAGGTAAATTTATTTACCACAAACTGACCAGCGAGCAAGTCGTCTGGGATCGCCGAAACGCGTTTGGTGGAGGGCACAGCAATGCACTTAAAAGAATGAAAAAATAAATAAAACTACAGCGGCTGCTGTCAAATGCAAGAGTCCGTCTCTTGTTTTCTTTGGCGTGGAAACATAGCACGTAGAGTGTGGTTATCGGATATATATATATATATATATAATATTCCAACCACACCCGACTTCCTGGCTCAAAAACCAGACACCGACACAGGAGCAGAATTAGCCATCCAGTACAGGGTTTATTGTTAAAACAGCATGACACGTTTCAGCACACCTGCCTTGTTCACGGGTCCCGTAAGCAAGGCGGCTTTGCCGAAACGAGTTGAGTGCTTTTTGTTTCAGCTGGATTCACTGAAAAGAAATTTCTTTGGAACAACTACTGGACCTGGTGTTATTTCAGGCGAGGAGTGCACGCTTGCTTGATTGCACGGTGAGTGGCATTTAAAAAAACGGGCTGCCTTGGACCCGGAGGTGCACCTCGGGTGGAAGTGTCCCGGCTTTATCGGAGGATGAGGAACGAGTATATAATATATATATTTATATATATATATTCACTGAAAAAAACCATAGGTTTTAGGGGTGTTATAGTTAGTTGGAAATTTCAATCGTACAAAACCATTGCAATTCCCCCGTTATAGTTAGTTGTACTAACTATAACTCGCGCGCCCGCAATCCACTGCTGATGATGTTGCATATTACATCATTCATGACATGGTCAGTGACATCACTGATGACATCTCAAATGACATCACTGATGACATCACTGATGACATCATCCAGTGAATGTGGTTTGGTTCGATATTTAAATAAGTATATATATATTTATATATATATATATATATATAGATATATATATATATATATATATATATATATATATATATATATATATATATTACCTGCTGGCGGTCGCCAATAGGTATACTTTGGCGTTTGTGGACGGAATTGGCTGAAATTTTCAGGAAAATGGCACATTTTGTTTCTGAGCAGCCCCTGAAAATTTGGGGGGTGTTCGTCAAGGGGGGCCGAGAAAAAAGGGGGGTCCCAAAACACGTTTTTCCCATGTTAATTTCCATAGGGCGGTTGGCCTCACTTTTAGCTCGAACGGCTGAATGGATTTGCATGAAACTTGGCAAAATTGTAGGGACTGTTAGCCCGATGTGCCTTTGCTAGGTCTCAATATATGCGCTCCAGTGGATTTTGATAAATTAACGTTAAAAAAAAAATATATATCTGTGACAGCGCTCCGGGTAGCACTCCGGTTCGCGTACTTGACGCGTAACGGAACTTCGCGAAGCGGAGCTGATTGGCTCTCCGGTGTCTGTCAACATTCTAAACAGTCCGGAGCGGCCGCCATCTTGTCTCTCGGTAGGATCGAGAGACAAGAGGAGGCCAAAACGAAGGGGGAAATGACCATAAGGGGGCATAGTAGATCCTCCATGACCCCCTAGGTTTGATGTGGAGGCTTTAAAAGGGCCCCGCGGGGCAAAAAAACAAACAATGGGCTTTTGTGCAATGGGCGGTGGTAATCTAAATGATGAGGAGGGGGGGGGCATCGTTCAAAGCACATCAGCGTGCATAAGCACGAAAATGTTTCTATCTACCACGTACTTGACTTATCTCTCTGAGATGCATTCCCTTGTGTTTCGGCAATGGTAGTCTGTTCATTACATAGATCGCCCGAGGGCGGTAGTACAGACCGCACATAGGAAAGGGTCAAAAGCCAGGGGTATAGGAGTATGTAACAAGCGAGCCATTTAATTGGAAAAACTAAACGTGACAAACGGTTGCAGGATCAGTGAAGGTTGATTTTATAATTGAAAGTATAACAGGATCAGTTACAATAAAATCGTCCATACCCACACCATGGGCGAGTATTATGGGTAACATTATTTCGAAGCTTTATTAATACAATAATCAATCATGAAAAATCGACATCAATAGGGTTGTCCGTATTCCCAGTCAGTACCCTTCCCCGCCCGCCATGTGCACCAAGACCGCATACATCCCCCATAACGTCAAGGCTAAGTAACTAGGACGTCATAAGGAGTTGCACGTCGCTCCCATACTGGCGCCATTTTGGTCGAGGCCAGGCAGGTCCAGAGTATAGTTCAATGTCTCCAATAAGTAGCGACAGGACCAGAATCCCTTTCGGTAGTTCTGGCTTCGTCATTACGAGCACTAGAAAACAAGACATTTTGGGCAATACCACCCTTGACGCAGCCCTTTATTCTACAAGATGGTGTCTTTCAAAAGCCAGGGGTATAGGAGTATGTAACAAGCGAGCCATTTAATTGAAAAAACTAAACGTGACAAACGGTTGCAGGATCAGTGAAGGTTGATTTTATAATTGAAAGTATAACAGGATCAGTTACAATAAAATCGTCCATACGCACACCATGGGCGAGTATCATGGGTAACATTATTTTGAAGCTTTATTAATACAATAATCAATAATGAAAAATCGACATCAATAGGGTTGTCCGTATTCCCAGTCAGTACCCTTCCCCGCCCGCCATGTGCACAAAGACCACATACATCCCCCATAACGTCAAGGCTAAGTAACTAGAACGTCATAAGGAGTTGCAAGTCGCTCCCATACTGGCGCCATTTTGGTCGAGGCCAGGCAGGTTCAGAGTATAGTTCAATGTCTCCAATAAGTAGCGGCAGGACCAGAATCCCTTTCGGCAGTTCTGGCTTCGTCATTACAAGCACTAGAAAACAAGACATTCTGGGCAATATCACCCTTGACGCAGCCCTTTATGCTACAACATGGTGTCTTCCATTCAGAAAATATTGTTGGCAGCATTTTGAAAGGAAAGATAAACGGCCGTTCTCCTAGTGAGTCTCACATTGTTACATTTATGAAGAATGTTGAAGAGTAGTATGTTGAAAATCTGAAGCCATCGTTCTACAAACTCTCAACCAGCCTTGGATGGAAAAATCCTGAAGAATGTACAAACTGAAAACCAGTTTTTGTCTGCATAGCATCAGCAGCAACACTTGAGTCAGCTTTGTGTGAAGCCGCCATCTTGATCCAATCAATACCGTCCCCCTGCACACATTCAGGGACCAGGCCGCATTGCGAGGGCACCGCAGGACGTGTCTTCAGGTCAAACGGATTGTGGGACAAGGTGCAGAATGGAAGAGTCACCAAAAGGCAAAAAGTTCCGCCGGACCCCGGGAGCCGGCCGCCTATGTCGGGGGCGATCTCAGGCCACACCAGGGCAACAAGACTTGGGGAGGGGGCAGGAGCCAAGCGCCCCCTCCCAATCCGCGCCACCACACCGCCCCTCGGGGGCCACCGTCAAGCGGTTCAGGGAGGCACCGCAGGCAGCGGTTCTTCAGATCAGTGGCTCTCACCGGCAAGGCTCCCCTCTGTTAGCAGCGATCGTTGGCGCTGTGGTTGCGGCCGGAGGCCCCGCCTAGTCAACGCCCTGGTCTCTCCATGTCGTAGGTCGCAAGAGTGGGCGCAACACTGCTGGCCGAGCGAGGAATACCCTTCCCCTGCACACATTCAGGGACCAGGCCACATTGCGAGGGCACCGCAGGACGTGTCTTCAGGTCAAACGGATTGTGGGACAAGGTGCAGAATAGAAGAGTCACCAAAAGGCAAAAAGTTCCACTGGACCCCGGGAGCCGGCCGCCTATGTCGGGGGCGATCTCAGGCCACACCAGGGCAACAAGACTTGGGGAAGGGGCAGGAGCCAAGCGCCCCCTCCCAGTCCGCGCCACCACACCGCCCCTCGGGGGCCACCGTCAAGCGGTTCAGGGAGGCACCGCAGGCAGTGGTTCTTCAGATCAGTGGCTCTCACCGGCAAGGCTTCCCTCCATTAGCAGCGATCGTTGGTGCTGTGGTTGCGGCCGGAGGCCCCGCCTAGTCAACGCCCTGGCCTCTCCATGTTGTAGGTCGCAAGAGTGGGCGCAACTCTGCTGGCCGAGCGAGGAATACCGTCCCCCTGCACACATTCAGGGACCAGGCCACATTGCGAGGGCACCGCAGGACGTGACTTCAGGTCAAACGGATTGTGGGACAAGGTGCAGAATAGAAGAGCCACCAAAAGGCAAAAAGTTCCGCTGGACCCCGGGAGCCGGCCGCCTCTGTCGGGGGCGATCTTAGGCCACACCAGGGCAACAAGACTTGGGGAGGGGGCAGGAGCCAAGTGCCCCCTCCCAGTCCGCGCCACCACACCGCCCCTCGGGGGCCTCCGTCAAGCTGTTCAGGGAGGCACCGCAGGCAGCCGTTCTTCAGATCAGTGGCTCTTACCGGCAAGGCTCCCCTCCGTCAGCAGCGATCGTTGGCGCTGTGGTTGCGGCCGGAGGCCCCGCCTAGTCAACGCCCCGGCCTCTCCATGTCGTAGGCCGCAAGAGTGGGCGCAACTCAGCTGGCTGAGCGAGACTTGGGGAGGGGGCAGGAGCCAAGCGCCCCTTCCCAGTCCGCGCCACCACACCGCCCCTCGGGGGCCTCCGTCAAGCGGCTCAGGGAGGCACCGCAGGCAGCGGTTCTTCAGATCACAACAGAGTCTCATGCTCGATCGATTGACTTGGCCGAATCAGGCAACAAGAAGGTGTGGGAGGGGGGCACCTCTTGCTCAACCACCACCTGAGGAGGTGGTACTATCTTCCTAGCAGGTGGTGGTGGTGGTGGGGATGCACCAGCTGAAGCTACAACACTTGCTATTGCTAAGTGATGAAAAAAGGTCTTCCTCTCACAAAGATGAAAGTCAGAGTGAGGAAACAAGGAGGGGTTTTCATCATTTGGGACAAAAAATAGTTCTAAACCAATGAAAAGTGTTATTTTTAGGTCACATGATCTAGCCTTACATCATTAGGAAACCAAAAGTGAAATGAACCAATGAAAAGTTTTATTAACAAGTCACATGACCTGTTATGCTTACGTTACGCGCTCCGCGCCGCGCCCCGGATCGCTTCCGGGAAGCTGAGCTTCGCGCCTCGCGCACCGGAGCACTTTCGGGTGCGCTAACGTGGCGCGTCATATGACGCATTACGCAACAACGCGATACGTGGCAGTTACGCGACGCGTCACGATGTTGTTTTCTAACGCGGTAGTTGCGCAAACAGAACGTTTATCGGCCGGGCATATGGAATACATGCACATTCATACCATACAATCAGGGCATGTACGCACAGTCACACCATACAATTTTTCACGTTCCCAGTGATGGTCTGCACTCCATGCAATATCTCACAGCGCTTGTCTATGTCTTTCCTTACATGGAACACGGTGCGGTCCAAGTCCACTCCATTCTTCAGTCGGAACTCCGATGTAACCTACAGAGGAGAAAAGAAAGGGGGGGGATACAGCATTCAGAGGATGTCAGCGCGCGCAAACACGAAAAAGCTTCTACTTACCATGTATCAGACTAGCTGCAGGAACGTGTGATACAACAGATCTTGGCTATCCCTTTCGCATTATTTTTCTGTGTAACATATCCTCCCCTTCTTATGATGCCAAAAAATGTTTCATTTTGTTTGTCTCTAAATTCGAGTTCCCTCTTCGTGTATTTGTTTCTCAATTAGTCTTATTTTATGGGACAAAATACCACACCTTACATTTGGCAGATACCTTAAGCTACGGTCGACCATTTTCTAACAATTCTGAAAAAAGGGCAGGTGTGACGGATACAAATTTCAATCAATCCTAAATTCAGGCAAAGGGTCTGCATTATCTGTCTTCTATTGTTTGGGAATAACAGCCATTATTCTAAAACCTTACCAACCTAGACGATTGTTATGACGCTGATTCCATACTTCCTTCGAAAACTCTTTTTTGCAAAAATGTCAGTATACAAATACGGGCCTACAACCACGTGGGCCGGCCACGGAGCAAACTGGAATCGTATATGATGAGGGGACCTTTACACTGTAGAAAAACGTAACGGGCGGGCCATTAGGTTGCAGGAATTAAGGTGTCTAACAGTTACAATGAAATTATCTAGATATACATTTGCGGGCAAGTGCCATGAGTAACGTTAATTCGAACTTTCAATAGTACAGTAATGAATAATACATCAGAACTTAATATCAATAGGGATGTCCAAATGTTCAATCAGTACCCGTCCCCGCCCGCAATGTGCTCCAAAACTGCATACATATCTTGTGATATCAAGGCTGAGCAACCAGTACACATCAAGGAGTTGCGAGTCTCATTTATACCGACGCCATTTTGGGCGAGGCCGGGCAGGTCCAGAATATAGTCAAAATGTCTGCACCAACCAGCGGTCGGAACAGAACCCCTTTCAGCAGTCCAAAAAGTTGCGTTAAATGACAACAGAAGGGACAGGCAACAAGAACCATCAGTCAAAGAGGGGAGGGCAAGTTCTTCTCTACCGGGTCACGTTGGGGCTCCACCGGAACTGATCGAATTGGTAGTCTACAGTGTTTCTGGGTGTTTCAGACTGAAGCTGGCGTCAGCATGAGAGCACCCCGTGGCTACGTCGTGGCCATTCCGCGAGCAATCATGGCAGTCGCTCCCCACCGGAAGTCAGCGGGAGTCGGGGGCCCCGGTGACTCTTGTAGAATCTTCAAGGCTGAGGGGACGCTTTTGGGAATGGGGCCCATGCCCTAGCAGTCAAGCGTCCGAGTTCCAGGGTTGCCCAGAGCCATCCTTGCAGGCCAGGCCCAAGTCTGTGGAGCCGACCACCATTTCCTGAGCTCCGTGGCAGCCGCCTGTCGCTGTACCGCAAGAGTGTGTGCAATTCAGCCGGATGGCGGGTGAGACGCTGTAATAGCAAGAGCAGGCGTAATTCAGCTGGCCGAGCGAGGCACTGTGCCGCAGGAGCGGGCGCAACTCAGCTTGTCGAGTGAAGCACTGGGGTGTAGCTGAGAAACCTCCACCTGGGGAGGTGGGGGAGGCTCGTTCGCGCCGCCTCTCCCTTCCAGTGCACCCCACGCCGTCTCCTGGCGCAGGTATATGTGATGGTTGGACCAGGGCACCGCAGGACGTGTCTTCAGGTCAAACGGATTGTGGGACAAGGTCCAGAATGGAAGAGGCATCAAAAGGCAACAAGTTCCGCCTGACCCCGGGAGCCGGCCGCCTATGTCGGGGGCGATCTCAGGCCATACCAGGGCAACAAGACTTGGGGAGGGGGCAGGAGCCAAGCGCCCCCTCCGAGTCTGCGCCACCACACCGCCCCTCGGGGGCCTCCGTCAAGCGGCTCAGGGAGGCACCGCAGGCAGCTGTTCTTCAGATCAGTTGTTCTCACCGGCAAGGCTCCCCTCCGTCAGCAGCGATCGTTGGCGCTGTGGTTGCGGCCGGAGGCCCCGCCTAGCCACGCCCCGGCCTCTCCATCTCGTAGGCCGCAGAGTAGTTGGGGAGAAATCCCGGGAACGGCGGCATGCATTTGGATCGATGTTGCAGCAGGCTGCCATGTAAATAGTTATTTAATAAAACGTTTTACCCTGTTACTTTGCTGGTGTGTTGTATATATTTATAATATTTGCATAGGGTTTGTCGTTATTTTGGGCGGGGTGGGCGACGGAGCCGAGCTGTCTTGCAGCCATCATGGCGTCGAGCTCAGTTCCTCTCACTAGTTTCATATTTCTCATGAGGTGTTGTTCCTAATGTTTCTATTTTAGCGAGGTCAAAAAGAGATCCCATTAGTGGCCTACTGATTTTGCTTGATTCCTTTTGTTTTTTCTAACGATTTTTCACTATCTGCAAAGACTAAACAGAGTATTGCGACTCTGTGCTTGTTTGTAAATAGAGAATGAACCAAAGAGAACCAATTCCAAAACAGTAAATGCTTGGATAACAATCAATCAAATGGAGAGGGAAGCAGGCGCGACGGATTACAACGGGGGCAAAGGCCTGCGTTACCTACCCTTCACTATCTGCAAAGAGAGAATACTCCTAAAAGAAAAGAGGGGGCGGGGGCAGCGTTCAAAGCACATCAGCGTGCATAAACACGAAAATGTTTTTACCTACCACGTACTTGACATTTTAAAGCTTTTGATATTTGCTATTAAAAAACCATTGAAATTCACTGAAAAAACCATAGGTTATAGACCATATATAGTTAGGAATTAGCATTTACAAAACCTTGAAAATTCACTGAAAAAACCATGGGTTATAGACCATATATAGTTAGGAATTAGCATTTACAAAACCTTATTTTACTCACACAAAACCATTGAAATTTCATATATAGTTAGTTGCACTAACTGTATATCGCGCACCCGCAATCCACTGCTGATGATGTCACATATTACATCATTCATTGCATGGTCAGTGACATCACTGATGACATCACTGATGACATCTCAGATGACATCACTGATCACATCTCAAATGACATCACTGATCACATCACTGATGACATCTCAAATGACATCACTGATAACATCTTAAATGACATCACTGATGACATCACTGATGACATCTCAAATGACATCACTGATGACATCACTGATGATATAATTCATGTGACAATACAATGCATCTCCTCACACTTTAATATAACCTCTGTTACATCCAGTGTAAAATACAGAATATAATTTTTTAAACCATTGACACACCAATACTAGTTACTACATACGCACTCACTGATTCCTATGTCTACACACAGATTCACTCATTCACCCATACAATCATTCATACATACAATCACTCATCTTTACAACACTATCATATGCACTCATACACCAATACAGACACTCACACTCTGCCACTCATCCATGGAGTTACTCACACACCTAGTCAGTCCTGTAAAGGATGAATCACACTTCCATTTTCTAATCAATACAGTTAAACATAGAGTACCTTACATTTTCAAACATATACTAACACATACTTGCTCTCTTATACAATCATTGATACAAGAACACATTGATCTGCACAGAGTCACACATCTCCCAGCCAGCCACACACACACTCAGTCTCCCATACAAATACTTCGACAATCAATCAATAACCCATATAGTTACTCATATAGCTACTGATTAACACATGCAGCAGTTTACAGAACAACAGACATAATGATGCACAAATTAAGACAGTTTAGTCACTAACCCATGCACTCAGTGAGACACATTTAATCACTCACTCATACAGTCAGTCACGCACCTACTAAATCCTTCATCCAGACACTTCTACATCTACTCATTCTTCAATATGTAAAACATATTTAAACTTTACAGAAACACACAGTCACTGGATGATGTCATCAGTGATGTCATCAGTGATGTCATTTGAGATGTCATCAGTGATGTCATCAGTGATGTCATTTGAGATGTCATCAGTGATGTCACTGACCATGTCATGAATGATGTAATATGTGACATCATCAGCAGTGGATTGCGGGTGCGCGATATATAGTTAGTGCAACTAACTATATATGGAATTTCAATGGTTTTGTGTGAGTAAAATAAGGTTTTGTAAATGCTAATTCCTAACTATATATGGTTTATAACCCATGGTTTTTTCAGTGAATATATATATATATATATATATAGCAATCTGCCTTGAAGACTGAGTGCATGTATAAGTGTCTGAATGGAGGATTTAGTAGCAATGTTATTGACTGTCTAAGTGACGAAATTAAAGTGTCTCACTAAAAATATGGGATAGTGATTAAACTTTGTGAATACCTGTATCACTCTATCTCTTGTTGTGTAAACTACTACATAAGTTGGTTACTAGCTATGTGAAAGTCTATATTAGTTAATAATTAGTTAAGTTAGTATTTGTATGGGATAGTGAATGAATGTGTGTGTGGTTTGGTGGGAGGTGTGTGACTGTCCACAGATGTGTAAATAGTTGATTTAGTAGGTATATAATGTTAAGATTGTATGTGAAAACAGTTGTTTGGGTGAGTGAATCTTTTTATGGGTGTGGTGATGAGTAAATATATTTCTCAATGATACATGTCCAAGAAACTAGAAATATAAAAAGCAGTGTATGTGACAGTTGTTGTATATAAATAACTATACATAAGACTCAGTGATTGTATGAGTGACGTATGGATAACTGTATACTTGTAATAGTGATTTTATAACATACTAAGTATGAGTTACTATCTATATCAATAAATAAAGTGGTGTTTGTGTAAGTGTGTAGCTTAGTAAATATAAGTATGATCAACTGTTTGCATAAGTAAGTAGAATGACTGCATAAGTGAATAGGATGTGTGCTGGTGTGTAATGTTGATGTAGGTGTATTACTATATTTAATAGTGTTCAATTGATCTTTGTTAGCATGTATGAGTGAATCTACAGGTAAGTGTTTAGATGTGTGTGTAGATGTAGGAATCCCTGAGTGGGTTTTTAGAAACTTGTATTGGTGTGTCAATGGTTTCAAATACGGTACTCCATATTTTATAATGAGTGTTGAAAGGTTATACTAGTGTATGATAAGATGTATCAGATTGTCACATGGATGATGTCAACAGTGATGTCATTTGAGATGTCATCAGTGATGTCATCAGTGATGTCACTGACCATGTCATGAATGATGTAATATGTGACATCATCAGCAGTGGATTGCGGGCGCGCAAGTTATAGTTAGTACAGCTAACTATAACGGGGGAATGTCAATGGTTTTGTGCAAGTGATATGTCCAACTAACTCTAAAATCTATGGTTTTTTCAGTGAATTTCTAAGGTTTTTTAAATGCTAATTCCTAACTATAACATGTCTGAAACCTATGTTTTTTTTCAGTGAATTTCAAAGGTTTTTTAAATAATAATTCCTAACTATGACATGTCTGAAACCTATGGTTTTTTCAGTGAATTTCAAAGGTTTTCTAAATGACAATTTTTAAATGTATTAATTCTTATATTTTTTTTATAGTTTTACTACATTTTTTTAAACTATTTATTTTTAGATATTTTATTTTTTAAATTACATTATAATTACATTATACATTACATTACAAAATATACTTTCTCTGAATGAATTACTTTAGTTTAAATACTTTGCCAATAGGCAATAGACTTTTAAGTACAGTAGTTGCAGTTGTTGTAATGCGCAACACAATGCAACATTGTGCTCAATGTGAATTTCTAGTTAAATGCAATTAGCTACTTTTTGGATTACTTTTCTAACCACAAGACAATATCCTAGATTCAGTCCTGGGATATCTCCTGTAAACAGTTGAGTAAAAACGTTTTGGTTACAGAAGTGATTTTAAGGAATATTATTGTATTTTAAAAGTTGACAGGGAAACTTTTTCACATAGAATCACCAATGTTACCCTATGGGAGGAAATTCACTTATCAGGTAAGTAGTGTTAACGTTACTTTTTCTTACTCAGTGGTGTATCCTAGAACCAGCACAGGTGCATCTCCTGTAAACAGTCGAAAGAATGCGTTAAAGTCAAACAGGCAATTTTTAAGAAATATTTTTAGTTTGTGAAAATAGACACTTAGAAACTTTTCTGGTGAAAACCACACAATGGATTCCTATGAAAGGAAATACAAATTACTGGTAAGTACGCTTAGAATTACTTTTCAGGGTCAGTGCTGGTCTCAAAGATGCAGCACTGACGTCTCTACTGATAACAGGTGAGTCAATCGGAATTCTTACTTAAGCTGATTTTAGAGGAATATTTGTACGTTTCAAAAATCGACACTTAGAAACTTTTCTGGTGATAACCACACAATGGATTCCTATGGAAGGAAATACAAGTTACTGGTAAGTACGTTTAGAATTACTTTTCAGGGTCAGTGCTGGGCTAAAAGATGCAGCACTGGGTTCTCTCCTGATAACAGGTGACTAAATCGGAATTCGTAGTTCGGATGATCTTAGAGGAGTATTTGTACGTTTCAAAAATCAACACTTAGAAACTTTTCTTCTGAATACCACACAATGGATTCCTATGGAAGGAAATACACGTTACTGGTAAGTACGCTTACAATTACTTTTCAGGGTCAGTGATGAGCTAAAAGATGCATGCGAAAATAACAGTTGATGGACAGAATGCAGAACAATGTCATACATTCACCCCAGCACAGAGATCTGAGCCTAAATCCATAGTTTGTTTGTACTTCACACAACCCCAGTTCCGACATGACCATATGCAAATCAGCCTTGACCCTGTGCCTCATGGGAACAGTCCAGCCCGAACTGCCAAGCCATGTCTTCCCTGGACCGGAGTCAAGCATTCTAGGTCCGGTTTCTGGCTATCAGCCGTCATCAGCCAGGGTAGCTTGACTCCAGTGGTGTGGAGAGCACGGGACTCGCGTCTGAGCATACCCGTCCCACTCTGGGTGACAAATGCAAAAACAACAGTTGATGGACAGAATGCAGAACAATGTCATACATTCACCCCAGTACAGAGATCTGGGCCTAAATCCATCGTTTTTTTGCTCACTACACCAACCCAGTTCAGACATGGACATATGCAAATCAGCCTCGACCCTGTGCCTCATGGGAACAGTCCAGCCCGAACTGCCAAGCCATGTCTTCCCTGGACCGTAATCAAGCATCCTAGGACCGGTTTCTGGCTATCAGCCGTCATCAGTTTGTGAAAATAGATACTTAGAAACTTTTCTGGTGAAAACCACACAATGGATTCCTATGGAAGGAAATACAAATTACTGGTAAGTACGCTTAGAATTACTTTTCAGAGGCAGTTTTGGTCTCAAAGATGCAGCACTGACGTCTCTAATGATAACAGGTAAGTCAATCGGAATTCGTACTTCAGCTGATTTTAGAGGAATATTTGTACGTTTCAAAAATGGACACTTAGGCACTTTTCTGGTGAAAACCACACAATGTATTCCTATGGAAGGAAATACAAGTTACTGGTAAGTACGCTTAGAATTACTTTTCAGGGTCAGTGCTGGGCTAAAAGATGCAGCACTGAGTTCTCTCCTGATAACAGGTGACTAAATCGGAATTCGTAGTTCAGATGATTTCAGAAGAATATTTGTACGTTTCAAAAATCAACACTTAGAAACCTTTCTTCTGAAAACCACACAATGGATTCCTATGGAAGGAAATACAAGTTACTGGTAAGTACGCTTACAATTACTTTTCAGGGTCAGTGCTGGACTAAAAGATGCATGCTAAAATAACAGTTGATGGGCAGAATGCAGAACAATGTCATACATTCACCCCAGTACAGAGATCTGGGCCTAAATCTATTGTTTTTTGGCACTCCACACCACCCCAGTTCAGACATGGCCATATGCAAATCAGCCTTGACCCTGTGCCTCATGGGAACAGTCCAGCCCGAACTGCCAAGCCATGTCTTTCCTGGACCGGAATCAAGCATCCTAGGACCAGTTTCTGGCTATCAGCCGTCTTCAGCCAGGATAGCCTGACTCCAGTGGTGTGGAGAGCATGGGACTCACATCTGAGCATACTCGTCCCACTCAGGGTGACAAATGCAAAAACAACAGTTGATGGACAGAATGCAGAACAATGTCATACATTCTCCCCAGTACAGAGATTTGGGCCTAAATCCATCGCTAAAAGATGCAGCACTGGGTTCTCTCCTGATAACAGGTGAGTAAATGAGGATTTCGTAGTTCGGCTGATTTTAGAGGAATATTTGTACGTTTCAAAAATCGACACTTAGAAACTTTTCTGGTGAAAACCACACAATGGATTACTATGGAAGGAAATACAAGTTACTGGTAAGTTCACTTAGAATTACTTTTCAGGGTCGGTGCTGGGCTCAGAGATGCAGCACTGGCTTCTCTCCTGATAACAGGTGAGTAAATTGGGAATATTTGCACGTTTCAAAAATCGACAATTAGAAACTTTTCTGCTGAAAGCCACACAATGGATACCTATGGAAGGAAATACAAGTTACTTGTAAGTGAGCTTAGATTTACTTTTCAGGGTCGGTGCTGGGCTCAAAGATGCAGCACTGGCTTCTCTCATGATAACAGGTGAGTAAATTGGGAATATTTGTACATTTCAAAAATCGACACTTAGAAACTGTTCTGCTGAAAACCACACAATGGATACCTATGGAAGGAAATACAAGTTACTGGTAAGTAAGCTTAGAATTACTTTTCAGGGTCAGTGCTGGGCAAAAAGATGCAGCAATGAGTTCTCTCCTGATAACAGGTGAGTAAATCGGAATTCATAGTTCGACTGATTTTAGAGGAATATTTGTACAATGGTGAAGGAAGGGGGAGGGGCCTGCGGTGACATGTGTACAGACACGACCTGTGGCGCGTTTTAAGTTGGGGAATTAATTCAACTTCAATGCTGCGGTCCCCTAGGGACCAACTAGCCCACCAGGTACCTCCAGTATGCGCCAGGGAGCTGCGTTGCAGAAAGGTATTCAGAAGCCTTGCCCCTTTTTACAACACTCTGCAGCACAGCTCCGTGGCACTTACTGGAGGTACCTGGTGGGCTAGTTGACTCCTTGGGGACCTCTGGATTGAAGAGGAATTAGTTTCCCAACTTAAAACACGCCATAGGGCGTGTTTGCTCACATATCACCTTAGGCCCCGCCCCCTACCTTCACCACTGTGCAAATGCGCCCCGTGGCGTGTTTTAAGTTGGGGAATTAAGTCCCCTTGAATCCTGCGGTCCCCTGGCGGCCAACTAGCCTACCAGGTACCTCCATTATGCGCCTGGGAGCTGCGTTGTGGAGAGGTGTTCTGAGGCTACCCCCCTTTTAACACCTCTCTGCAATGCAGCTCTGTGGCGCTTACTGGAGGTACCTCGTGGGCTAGTTGGCCACCAGGGGACCTCAGGATTCAAGGGGACTTAATCCCCCAACTTAAAACGCACCACTGGGCGTGTTTGCACAGTGGTGAAGGTAGGGGCGGGCCTGAGGTGATATGTGTGCAAACACGCCCTGTGGCGTGTTTTAAGTTGGGGAATTAATTCATCTTCAATCCAAAGATCCCCTGGGGGCCAACTAGCCCACCAGGTACCTCCAGTATGCGCCAGGGAGCTGCGTTGCAGAGAGGTGTTCAAAGGCCACGCCCCTTTTTACACCTCTCTGCAACGCAGCCCTGTGGCGCTTACTGGAGGTACCTGGTGGGCTAGTTGGCCACCAGGGGACCTCAGGATTCAAGGGGACTTAATCTACCAACTTAAAATGCACCATGGGGCACGTTTGCACAGTGGTGAAGTTAGGGGGCAGGGCCTGAGAGGATATGTGTGCAAACACACCCTGTGGCACATTGTAAGTTGGGGAATTAATTCATCTTCAATCCAGAGACACACCCTGACCCCCTAGGCCTTCTCAGGGGGTCCCACAAGGACCCACAGGGCCAAAAAAAAGTCTTTTTTTTTTTAAAAGACACAATCGTCCCTAGGCCCCGCCCCCTCCTTGCACCACTCTGCAAACGCATCCCTTGGTGCATTTGCAGTGGGGGAACGAACTCCCCTTGAATCCTGGGGGTACCTGGGGGCCAACTAGCCCACCAGGAACCTCCAGTATGCGCCAGGGAGCTGCGTTGCAGAAAGGTATTCAGAGGCCATGCCCCTTTTTACAACACTCTGCAGCACAGCTCTGTGGCACTTACTGGAGGTACCTGGTGGGCTAGTTGACTCCTAGGGGACCTCTGGATTGAAGAGGAATTAGTTTACCAACTGCCCCCATTTCGCGTTTTGCGTCATTTGTTTTGGGTTTTTTGTGCCTCGGTTCTAATGAGGCACAAGATGGCTGCCAACACTTTCTGATTTTGAGAGAGCAAAGAACAGTAGCAAGGCTTTTCTTCGCACAGTGTAACTCAAATTATCCCAAATCAAGTCCAAACAAACAATACAGTGTGCTCCCAAGGACAGGGACAGCCACTCTTGTCCCTAGATATGGACCAGAAACCTGATCCAGTACACAAAAAAGGGGCAATGTCCTGAGCACAACTCCTCATGTAATTCAAAGAAGTCCAGTCTTTTCTTGTTTTCACACGTTGATTTTATTCTTGAAGTATGATAAAATCTTCAGCTCAAACACATGTAACTCTCTTCAGCTCCTCTCTAGACAACACGTGTTTCCTCAGTTAGCGATGCTTCTGCATCTCTGACTTCTTCAGGGCTATAAATAGATTTAAGAGAATATATATTCCCATGTTATACAATCCTATTGACATATAGTCACGTCCACCATATCACCCAAGTGCTCAACAGATGATCATGGAGTGATTTTTATGTAGATCGGTTCTTCCATTATTCACATCTCTAAGTCAAGTCAAGTCAAGTCATAAAATTTGTATAGCGCACTACATACCCAGAGGGTTTCAAGGCGCTTAGGAAGGGGAGGAGGATTATTTGTCAAATATCCACGTTTTAAGCTGCTTTCTGAACGCTAGGTGGTTCTGGGTGAGGCGAAGGTAAGCGGGGAGTGAGTTCCATGTTTTAGCAGCCAGGTATGAGAAGGATCTGCCTCCCATGGTGGTCCTGTTGATGCGGGGTACAGTGGCGAGGGCTTGGCTGGAAGAACGAAGTTGGCGGGAGGGGGTGTAGAAGGACATTCGAGAGTTGAGGCAATCTGGTCCGATGTCGTAGAGTGCTTTGTGTGCGTGGGTAAGCAGTCGGAAAGTGATTCTCTTATTGACGGGTAGCCAGTGGAGGTCTTTAAGGTGATCAGAGATGTGTTCGTTGCGTGGGATGTCTAATATGAGCCTGGCTGAGGCGTTTTGGATTCGTTGGAGTTTCTTCTGGAGTTTAGCGGTGGTACCTGCGTAGAGGGTGTTTCCGTAGTCCAGTCGGCTCGTGACCAGAGCGTGGGTGACTGTTTTCCTTGTTTCGGAGGGGATCCAGCGAAATGTTTTTCTGAGCATGCGAAGAATGTTGAAGCAGGAAGAGGATACGGCGCTGACTTGTCTGTTCATTGAGAGTGAAGAATCCAGGATGACTCCAAGGTTCCGTGCGTGGTCTGTCGGGATGGGTGCTTTTCCGAGGGCTTCCGGCCACCAGGAGTCGTCCCAAGCGGAGGGGGATGTGCCTAAGATGAGGACTTCTGTTTTGTCTGAGTTCAGTTTCAGACGGCTTTGTTTCATCCATTCGGCAACTTCTTTCATTCCTTCGTGTAGGTTTGTTTTGGCGGTGCTGGGATCATTGGTGAGGGAAAGGATCAGTTGAGTGTCATCCGCGTAAGAGATGATGTTGAGGTTGTGTTGGCGTGCGATGGCCGCGAGGGGGCTCATGTATACGTTGAAGAGGGTGGGACTGAGTGAGGATCCTTGAGGTACGCCGCAGATGACTTCAGAGGCCTCGGACTTGAATGGAGGAAGGCGGACTCTCTGGGTTCTTCCGGTGAGGAACGAGGTGATCCATTCAAGTGCTTTTCCTTGAATTCCGATGTTATTGAGGCGTTGTAGAAGGGTGCTGTGGCAGACTGTGTCGAATGCTGCAGAGAGGTCGAGGAGGATGAGGGCGACTGTGTCTCCATTGTCCAGTAGAGTTCGAATGTCGTCTGTTGCTGCGATGAGGGCGGTCTCAGTGCTGTGTTCTGCTCGGAAGCCAGATTGTGAGGGGTCGAGGGATTTGTTGGCTTCGAGGAAGGCGGCGAGCTGGTTGTTGACGGCTTTCTCGATGACTTTGGCTGGGAATGGAAGAAGTGAGATGGGGCGGTAATTTTTGAGTTCGGTGGGGTCCGCTGTTGGTTTTTTCAGAAGGACGGTGAGTTCAGCGTGTTTCCAGTCTTCTGGGAAGGTAGCGGAGTTGAAGGAGAAGTTGATGACGTCTCGGAGGTGCGGTGCTATGACGGAGTCTGCTTTGTTGAAGATGTGGTGAGGGCATGGGTCTGTGGGGGATCCTGAGTGGATGGAATTCATCAGGCGGGTGGTGTCCTCAGTGGAGATTGGGTTCCAGGCGTTAAGGGTGTTCACGGGGGGAAGATGTTCAGCAGATGGTAGGGTGGGTTGGTTTCCGGGATGGTTGTCAAAGCTGTTGTGGATGTCTGCAATCTTGTTGTGGAAAAAAGAGGCTAGGGAGTCGCAGAGGGTTTGAGAGGGGGTGATGTCGTTGGCGTTGGCCGAGGGATTGGAAAATTCCTTGACGATGTTGAAAAGTTCCTTGCTGTTGTGGGCGTTGTTGTCAAGTCGATCCTTGAATGCTGTTTTCTTGGCTTTTCGGATCAGTTGGTGGTGAGTGCGGGTGGCGCTTTTGAAGGCGTCCTTGGTGCTGGTGGTTGGGTCTTTTTTCCAGGCCTTTTCAAGGGAGCGGCAGAGTTTCTTGGACTTCTTGAGATCATCGTTGAACCATGAGGCTTTCTTGCTGCCAGGTTTGCTTTGACGTTTTTTCAGTGGAGCTAAGGTGTCGGCGGTGTTGGATAACCATAGGGTGAGGTTGGCGGCGGCTTCGTTGGCGTTAGATGAGAGGGCTGGGGAGTTTCGAAGAAGCGATGCGGAGATTTGGTCTGTGGTGATTTTGTTCCAGTTTCTTTGCAGGGTAGGTTGGGAGTGGTTGATGGGTTTCGGCTTGTTGTAGGAGAAGTGAACGCAGCTGTGGTCGGTCCATAGGAGCTCCGTAGTGTGGCTGAAGGAGACATGATTGCTGGAGGTGAAGATGGGGTCGAGTGTGTGACCTGCGATGTGGGTGGGGGAAGTGACTAGTTGTTTAAGTCCGAGGTTGGCGAGGTTGTCCACGAGGGTGGCGGTGTTGTGGTTGTTTATCTTTTCAAGGTGAAAGTTGAGGTCTCCCAGAAGGATGTAGTCTTTGGAGGGGAGCGCGTGAGGGGTGATGAAGTCCGTGATGTCTTCACTGAATTTTGCGCGGGGTCCTGGTGGTCTGTAGAGGAGAGTGCCTCTGAGTGTTGTTTTGGGGTCGATGTGGATCTGGAAGTGAAGGTGTTCTGAGTTGGCGAGGTTGGCATCAGAGCTGGTTGAGATGCGGATTGTTTTCTTATGGACGATAGCGATTCCTCCTCCTGTGTGGCTGGTACGGTCTTTGCGAGTGATCTTATAATTTTCAGGGATGGCAATGGTGATGTCTGGTGCGGAGGAAGCGTTCATCCATGTTTCCGTTAGGAAGGCGATGTCTGGAGAAATGGTGTCTAGTAGATTCCATAGGTCAATGGCGTGTCTGTGGACCGAGCGGGTGTTGAGAAGGATGCATTGTAGGTGGTTGGGGTCGGGCGTCTGTGGTGTGGTCGTAGCGGACATGTTGTCGGTGCCGCTGAATTTGCAGGAGTAGCAGGAGAAAGGTCCATGGGTGTGTCCGGGAGCGGCTTGGACGCAGTTGGGGATGCGACCGGGGTTAAGGGCTAGGAGGGTGGCGGCATCGTAGGTAATGCGGGAGGGCTGGGCAGCGCGAGGACCAGGGGGTATGGCGCTGGGCGCGGTCCAGGCGCGGACGGGCGTAGACGGGCTTACCTTTGGCGCACCTTCGGCGCGGATTGGGCGCGGTCGCTGCGCGTGAACGCTGCGCGCAAGTGCGACTGTCATATATGGATACTGGGAAGGGGAGGGGCGAGGGGGTGGTCAGCTGGGAGGCGGGAGCGGGGAGGGGCTGAGGTCAGGGAGGTTAAACAACAACAACACCAGTGCGATTAAAATGGCCGCAATCGGAATAGCTTCGAGTGCAAGCGCACCTTGGCAGCTAAGCGCTATGGAGAGTTACTTGGCACTAGAAAGCTACAGTGTAGCAATGCGACGCCGTCGAGCGCGAGCAGATAGAAATAAAAGCAAATCCAAATTAGGTAGGGCAGTCTAGCGCTACGATCTGTGGGCAGGTTAAGTGGCAAAGCAGTCAAGCGCTACAATCAGGTTTAAATGCAATTAATCTGCGCAGGTAAAATGCAATAAGTTGTGCAAGCAAGGCAGGAAGCACTTATCGGTCTGGCGGTAAGGGCAGCAGGGAGCAGCGTTGGGAGCGACCTCTTCTGCGAGGAGCAGGGCGGTCACAGCGTTCGGGCGGAAGGGAGAGGAGAGCAGTATCCGTGGGAGGGGGTGGTCAGCTGGGAGGCGGGAGCGGGGAGGGGCTGAGGTCAGGGAGGTTAAACAACAACAACACCAGTGCGATTAAAATGGCCGCAATCGGAATAGCTTCGAGTGCAAGCGCACCTTGGCAGCTAAGCGCTATGGAGAGTTACTTGGCACTAGAAAGCTACAGTGTAGCAATGCGACGCCGTCGAGCGCGAGCAGATAGAAATAAAAGCAAATCCAAATTAGGTAGCGCAGTCTAGCGCTACGATCTGTGGGCAGGTTAAGTGGCAAAGCAGTCAAGCGCTACAATCAGGTTTAAATGCAATTAATCTGCGCAGGTAAAATGCAATAAGTTGTGCAAGCAAGGCAGGAAGCACTTATCGGTCTGGCGGTAAGGGCAGCAGGGAGCAGCGTTGGGAGCGACCTCTTCTGCGAGGAGCAGGGCGGTCACAGCGTTCGGGCGGAAGGGAGAGGAGAGCAGTATCCGTGGGAGGGGGTGGTCAGCTGGGAGGCGGGAGCGGGGAGGGGCTGAGGTCAGGGAGGTTAAACAACAACAACACCAGTGCGATTAAAATGGCCGCAATCGGAATAGCTTCGAGTGCAAGCGCACCTTGGCAGCTAAGCGCTATGGAGAGTTACTTGGCACTAGAAAGCTACAGTGTAGCAATGCGACGCCGTCGAGCGCGAGCAGATAGAAATAAAAGCAAATCCAAATTAGGTAGGGCAGTCTAGCGCTACGATCTGTGGGCAGGTTAAGTGGCAAAGCAGTCAAGCGCTACAATCAGGTTTAAATGCAATTAATCTGCGCAGGTAAAATGCAATAAGTTGTGCAAGCAAGGCAGGAAGCACTTATCGGTCTGGCGGTAAGGGCAGCAGGGAGCAGCGTTGGGAGCGACCTCTTCTGCGAGGAGCAGGGCGGTCACAGCGTTCGGGCGGAAGGGAGAGGAGAGCAGTATCCGTGGGAGGGGGTGGTCAGCTGGGAGGCGGGAGCGGGGAGGGGCTGAGGTCAGGGAGGTTAAACACCTATTCAAATATCCATCCACAATGTTGTATGGCATTTGCACCGTATTCCGGGAAAACAATTGATAACTTGATAAAAAACGGATCCAACTGGAGCAAAACAAATATCATATAGCCACCAGTTACACATCACATTCAATAATATTCGACAAAATGAGGAGTGAAGAGAAATATTTTCCAACATGAACCCTTACCGTCTAATCTTGTACGTTCCTCATACGGAACCGTTGTTCAACAGAGAGTGTGGTCTGTTACCTAAAATCGTAAGTATATATATACACATATGAGCCACTATTTCATCTCAATCCAAAACTCCCTAATCACCTTTTCACACTGAGCACTACCCTGAGACAATTCTGCTCTGATTCATTTAGTCGACTATCTGCAACCAAATGTGCATAATCATTTCCATCATACTACTCTATTTATCGTCATCAGTCAGTATGTTCTCATAAATACATACAGGGTTATATTTTCATCCAGCAGGTACCCCTACTAGGTTCCATCTCAAACTTACACATAAAAAGCAATCCATCTATAATCCATATCACACGAAACAATCCCTCCATTCCTCACAACATATATTGCATCCAGCCATTACGCCCCCATCCGGGTCAAAACGAAAAAAAAATTCCAGCACTAAACAATCTCCTTGTGTTAACCATTTGCAGTGCATGATTAAAAGCTTATTCCTTGGCATCTCACCCTAGTGTGCCTCTATTTACCCATATTGTAATGCACAAAGTCACTATCCAACTCAAGAGCTCACCTAGATGATCGGACATTCTCCTCATCCAGGCGATTCGGCATAGTAAACATACGCCATCTTAGGAATGTTCACTGCATTTACATTAATCATGTGTTCCTTCGGCATGTTCAGCATATACGATACACATGCCATTATACAACATTATATTAGTTTCAATAGTCCAAACACCCATAACTATGTTAAAAGAACAAAAATATTAGAAATCCAGTTTGTAGTTATTAGAAAACCGTCACACACCCTTACACAATATGGCCGCCGCAATACTTCACCTTCCACCTCATTAGAGGAGCATAAGGGGCTCTGACTCTTCATTGACTTTACCTATACAATAAAACTTTATTGAAAATATGGATGACAACCGGTAGAAAAAAACCATCACACTTCAGTCTATTTTGTCGACACTCTATATTACTTCTAAACGGCCAAATTTATTCAAAATTCATAATTTTGATATGGTTATCAGGCCCATTCAAATTCATATTCTCGAAATTCCCCAAATTAATAATATTTCTCTTCCTATATCCGTATTTACTATGATCTTCTATCTCAAAACTCGTGTAAATTACATGTGAAAAGGGTAACAAAATCTGACTACAAAGCTCGTTTCCAATAAAACATCCAATGTTAGACCAACCGTGTGTCCCAGATCAGCCAATCAGCATGCAGCTCGTGCACGGCAGGGTGCGTGCAGGCTGCGCTTTGGGTACGCGGATAGATATGCGGATCCACTGCGCCCATAGATATATAAATTACTTTAACTGTCATTTTCTCAGGAACTACTGAACAGATTGACACCATATAAGCAAAAGACACAAGTTGGAACTGAGGACTACCTCTCTGCCAAATTTGGTGTAATTCCGTTCAGCCGTTCGGGCTGTAGCCGTGTCTAAAGGTCCTATGGGAAATTGCATGGGGAAAACACGTTTTGGGATCCCCTTTTTTCTCACCCCCGCTTGACCAATCACCCCCAAACTTTTCATGAAGGAGTGGAACTGAGCTGCCTAAAAGTTTGGAAAATTTCAAGAAGATTCATCAATCGACGCCAAAGTTATTGCCAATAGAATGTTGCGGTTTTCCTATGGATAATAGGTCCTAACTATAACTACCTACTGGCGACCGCCAGTAGGTTTTATATATATATATATATATATATATATATATATATATATATATATATATATATATATATATAGTCAAGGTACATGTATGTGGGGTTAAGAAGAATAAATCTATATACTAATCTTCACTATATTTTTGTAGTCGATATTTTAGGAATTACATTCTTGTTCGACAATATTAATACCCATGGGACTCTGACATCCAGCTACTTAAAAGACCTTAAAATATGTAAAGATTAATATGCTACAAATGAAATCCCTTCCTCCGTACATCATTTTTAGACATTGATAATGTATGGGCAATAGTTTAACCCCTCCCCTGCTGATGGCGGAACTGCTCCGTCATCAGCCGCGGTCGCGTTGTGCTGATGACGGAGCGGTTCCATCATGGCCTGGCCGCCGCGCCTGGGCGGCGCTGATTTGGCGCATGCGCGGCGCGTTCTATTGAGCGGGCGGGGCCATGACGGAACCGCTCCATCATCAGCACAGTGCAACCGACGCTGGTGACGGAGCGGTTCCGTCACCAGCATGCTCCCGCCGTTCGGCCGCCCTCCCCCCTTAGCACTGCCGCGGAATAGCCGCCACAGTGAAGGGGTTAATCTCATTATTACCTGGTTAATATCTGAATGCAGCAATTTAGAGCTCGAAAGTGATCAGTTAACTTCAATGTCAATGAGTTTCACTACTTATGGCAGGTATTTAAGTAACTTTTGATCTGTTTGAACAAGAAACTATATTTTATACTTTGCAAATAATTTAATAGCGGTTGGCAAGGTTATATCTATATGTAAGTGGAAATCATACAAAGAAATATTTGCAAAATCCCAGTGACTTTTATTGTAACTCCCTGGAATATTCCAGCAGATTTGCCGAAGCCGTGCCTCGTTCATATCACCGCTGTAGCTGTATCTTACATGACCTATGTGATTCATTACACATAAGAACTTGAGACTAGAGTCAGAAAAATAAGCGCCTAAGCGGAGGCACAAGATGTAAGGAAAACATCTTGTGGTTGCATTTGGGAGATGTACTTCCTCGCAAATCATGACCCCTGCAACATTTAAATAAGGGTCCCTTGAATTTACGATGCTTGTGCAAAGATAATAGTCTTATCTGGTGGGAGGGTAACAAAATTACTACTGTGTATCAGGGATGTACATGCAGTATACATTGGTCAAATAAATTCCCACCATCCCAAAACGAATGAAACACTCATGCATACCTAAATACATACAAATAGCTGTTATTAGTGCTGCAGGTGTAGTGGTACCAGGACCCTGGGGTGTGAGGGACCCACAGCACTCCAATTATGGCTATATTTTATTATCGACATTAACATAGGGGGCTATTTTATTTCATTGGATTAGGGCCCATGGCACTATAGCTATGTCACTCTATGTGTATATATGCACACACTCCCTCAAACACACCTGCCACATAGGGTGAGCAGATTTTAAATACCAAATACCAGGACATTTAGGAAACATAGAAGAAAGACTACTCTGTTACATCAGCCGAGTGGCATAAAATGACAGCGAACTGGATTCAAGCAAGCCGGGCTAAAGACGGCTGGAATGCCAGAAACCGGTCCTCGGAGGCTTGTTTCCGGTCCAGGGAAGACATGGCTTGGCAGTTCGGGCTGGACTGTTCCCATGAGGCACAGGGTCAGACTGATTTGCATATAGCCATGTCTGAACTGGGGTGGCAGAGTGGGCTAAAGAACGGTGATGGATTAAACCCAGATCTTTTGACTGGGTGTGAGCGTTTGATTGATTCAGAAGCTCTGTCCATCACCACCCCCTTTTGTACCGCTTTTGGCCGCCATAGGTGTGGCAGGGTATGCTCAGACGTGAGACCCTTGCTCACTTTGCCACTGGATACAAGCAAGCCGGGCTGAAGACGGCTGGAATGCCTCAAACCGGTTCTCGGAGACTTGTTTCCGGTCCAGGGAAGACATGGCTTGGCAGTTCGGTCTGGACTGTTCCCATGAGGCACAGGGTCAGACTGATTTGCATATAGCCAGGTCTGAACTGGGGTGGCAGAGTGGGCTAAAGAACGGTGATGGATTAAACCCAGATCTTTTGACTGGGTGTGAGTGTTTGATTGATTCAGATGCTCCGTCCATCACCACCCCCTTTTGTACCGCTTTTAATTATACCCAGATCTTTTGACTGGGTGTGAGTGTTTGATTGATTCAGATGCTCCGTCCATCACTACCCCCTTTTGTACCGCATAACATGACAGCAAGCCTCAACATAGAAACACGGACAAGAGGTACTAAGGAAATAAATTAAAAGAAACTTTTAAATCTACCCTCATTGGTGTTCATTAAATTGTGTTCTGTAAGAACTGCCAATTCGTCCTGCCTTTGAGCACATAAAAATCTGCCTCCCTCTGTTTTCAGTCTATCCTCTCTAAAAGACGGGACATGAGCTAACTTTGACAAAATCTGTTGGGACAGCTGGTGAAAAATCGGGATTGTCACAGCAAATCCGGGACTTCTGGTCACCTTACTACCACACCACTCATTCAAGTTGTGCTCACTATAGAATCCCCCAAAATACTAAATTGCCCTGGCGCGTTTGCACAGGGTTACTGTTCTATGTCGCAGCACATCCTCATTGGGCACGCACAGCACAGACTGTATCAGTGTGCCTGAAATGCCTAACCAGCAGGTGTGTAGCTTCATGGGGAGGTTTGGGGTGTACCCCCCCTCTAATAAATCTATTCTATGGTAAGTAGTTGAGTACAGTTGTTTTCAGTCCGGTATGGTGAGGAGTCAGTCAGATTTCTTCTGGGGTTTCTACATAAAAACAAACACACACAAACACAGAAAATGTTGGTTATTTTACAAAATATTGTTTTTTAAGTACTTCTTACTATCTGCACTCCGTTCCCTTTCCACCGCCCCTTAATATCACCTTCTGTACTGCTTCTCTAATAATATATTTTAATATGACATGCCAGCATGATTGATGATAAACCTGAAGCTTACACCCCCCTAATATTACTAACCAAGCTCCGCCCCTACTTACCAGTGGTTTGATCATGCTGGCCTGACTTTGACTGCAGACTTGCAGTGCTTAATTTGTACTAGAATGAGTGATGGTGGCCATAGCTCTGCATAGAAACCTGCGGCCTGTGCCTTTGAATGTCAGCATGCTGAAAACCAAGGCAGTGTGGTCCTGAATCGACCTCATGCCTCTTCTGTTCCAGCGGCGGTTTTCTTTTAAGGGCGGCGGGGCTCCGCCCTCCCTATCGACTCGGCCGGCATAGCAAGCAAGGGATTTAAAATGCTAAGTAACAGCAATGTTACTTTGCATTTTAAATCAGAACCGGAACCGCACTGCCGATCACAGCCCCGGGCCTGGCCATCTGTCATCTGACCTGCTGCCTGCCTGCCATTAGGACGCACTTGAGCGAGCGTCACTGCAGCAGCAGGCAGGCCAGGCAGGAAATGGAGGCAGCGTGTGGGGTGATTTGTGACACATGCGCTTTTGCGCATGTGTCACAAGTGAATGCTAAAGACTGACTCACTGCCCACGGGCGCATTAGGTGCCAGCCCGGGAGTATAAAGAATGGCCCTTTTGGGGCCCGCCCAGAAATGACGCAAAGCAGCCTCGTAAATTTACAGCAGCCTCGGGCGGGTACAGTGTAAGCCCGAGGCTCAGGCTGCATTGAAGTCTATGTACATGTCGTCACTGGAAGGGGTGGGGTCATGCATAACTGACCCCAGCATTCTAAAAACGACTCATTTAAGAAAGGTCATTTTTTAAATTACAATAATCATTACACTGAATGATTATTGTAGTGAAACTTTTAACTTTATTTAAAAGAAAAAAAAAACGCTGTAAGCATTTTATTTATGTCACAGAGTCATGAGACTTAACTCATGACCCTGTGACGTGGTGTCACATGCTGCACAGAGTAGAGCCTTCACTTTCATCCTGAAAGTGAAAGCTTTACTGTTTCAGCTCTCTCTGAACCAGTAGCTGCTGGACAACAAAAGGAGAAGCGCAGCCAGCCAGCAACTAGCATCAACCGGCTGACTGACCAAGACAGAAGCTGCCTGATAACTGGGGTAAGTGTGAAGTATTAATTATTGTTCTTTTAAATTATTTTTGCAATATTTCCATTATTTAAATATACTACTTTGTAATTATTTTAACATATAGCACACTCTAGTCTAGTATCATGAGTCATGATACTAGACTAGAGTGTGCTATATGTTAAAATAATTACAAAGTAGTATATGACTCATGAGTGCATTTAAATAAACTTGCAAGGGTTAATGTGTCTCATGCAGTGCACTTCATGCAAAATGCTATGTAATATGCAGATGACAGATTTTTATTTTATGAAACTAGATAAGTGGGTTACTGCTTTGAATACAGAGCTCATTTGGTTATGTACAGTCCATATATTTTAATCCTTCCCATATAGCACAGTGAGCTATAAACAGCATGCAACTCTTCAACCTTGTAACCGTTACTTACTTTTATTACACAACCTGTACATTGATTTACACTCTTCATTTATTGTCAATATATATGTACATGTGATCTAAAGCGCTTTGACACCATACGTGTGGATGAGTGGCACTATAAAAAGAAATAGAAACAAAATAGTGGTATTTAAATTTAAAATGTTTGCAAATACAAATTTAAAAGCAAGCGTCTTATGATGTGATAAGCTTTAAGCCTTTCTTTCTGCTCCATTGCTTCAAATCAATTACTATTTAAAGCAAGACTACTCACCCGTAGAGTCTCAAGGCGCTGTGTGTGGGGGGTTGAGGGGAGGGGACCTGCGATTGATTTGACGAGCCAAGTCTTGAGGTCCTTCCTTAATGGCGGACGTGATGGTGATTGCCTGAGGTGCAGAGGCAGGACGTTCCAGAAGTTTAGACAAGGATCTTTCTCCAGCACTGGTCTACAGATGTGTGATGGTGGCCTGCGCCAGTTGGGCGGAGTGGAGATGTCAGGGGAAAGTGTAGAAGCAGAAGTGGTGGTTGAGCTATGTATGTCTGGCGTTGTGGAGGGATTTGTAGGCATGCATGAGGCGCTTGCGCTAAGGTAATTCTTTTGTTGAAAGATAGCAAGTGAAGGTCTCTCAGGGAATATATGACGTTATATCGCATGCCAACACAAAGAATGCCATTATAATACAGTTGTAACAACACAAGTGCTGTTGCAACGCATTACCATTGCAAAGCACACTTTTACCATGCATATGCCTTTACCACGCATGCCATTACAAGGCAAAGACATGCGTGGTAAAGGCATAGACTTGGTAAAAGTGGTTAAGGTAAGTAATTGTGTGTCTCTGTTTGTATGTATATATATATATATATATATATATATATATATATATATATAAGTTTTAGGGTTTGGGGTTGTAAGGGTAATTTTAGGGTTCAGGGTTGATTTTGGTTTTGGGGTGGTAAGGGTAATTTTAGGGTTTAGGGGGTATGGGTATTAGGGTGGTAAGGGTAATTTTAGAATTTTAAGGGGGTAGGGCTATTGGCACTGGTACAAAGGGTAATTTTGGGGTTGCCTGGGGGTATTAATATATATATATATATATATATATATATATACAAAGGGTAATTTTGGGGTTGCCTGGGGGTATTAATATATATATATATATATATATATATATATATATATATATATATATATAATACCCCCAGGCAACCCCAAAATTACCCTTTGTACCAGTGCCAATAGCCCTACCCCCTTAAAATTCTAAAATTACCCTTACCACCCTAATACCCATACCCCCTAAACCCTAAAATTACCCTTACCACCCCAAAACCAAAATCAACCCTGAACCCTAAAATTACCCTTACAACCCCAAACCCTAAAACTTATATATATATATATATATATATATATATATATATATATATATATATATATATATATATATACATACAAACAGAGACACACAATTACTTACCTTAACCACTTTTACCAAGTCTATGCCTTTACCACGCATGTCTTTGCCTTGTAATGGCATGCGTGGTAAAGGCATATGCATGGTAAAAGTGTGCTTTGCAATGGTAATGCGTTGCAACAGCACTTGTGTTGTTACAACTGTATTATAATGGCATTCTTTGTGTTGGCATGCGATATAACGTCATATATTCCCTGAGAGACCTTCACTTGCTATCTTTCAACAAAAGAATTACCTTAGCGCAAGCGCCTCATGCATGCCTACAAATCCCTCCACAACGCCAGACATACATAGCTCAACCACCACTTCTGCTTCTACACTTTCCCCTGACATCTCCACTCCGCCCAACTGGCGCAGGCCACCATCACACATCTGTAGACCAGTGCTGGAGAAAGATCCTTGTCTAAACTTCTGGAACGTCCTGCCTCTGCACCTCAGGCAATCACCATCACGTCCGCCATTAATATATATATATATATATTAATACCCCCAGGCAACCCCAAAATTACCCTTTGTACCAGTGCCAATAGCCCTACCCCCTTAAAATTCTAAAATTACCCTTACCACCCTAATACCCATACCCCCTAAACCCTAAAATTACCCTTACCACCCCAAAACCAAAATCAACCCTGAACCCTAAAATTACCCTTACAACCCTAAACCCTAAAACTTTAAATTACCCTTGGCACCACAAAATCCAAATTTGTCCGAGCCCTAAAATTACCCTGTGCACCCTAAAATCCAAACCCACCCTGAATCCTAAAATGAACCTTGGCACCCCAAAACATATACCCATCCTGAACCCTAAAATTAACCTTGGCAACCCAAACCTATACCCCTAGACCTCAAAACCCAAACCCACCCTAAACCCTATACTTACCTTATACTTACATGTAAAACACATATGCTTTTACCATGCTTGCCTATACAAAGAAATTCATGTAAAGGCATGTGTGGTAAAAGTATATGCATTATAATGCTTTACATTGTAATGCTATGCATTGTAATAGCATTGCGATGTAATGGTACTTGCGTTGTGTTGGCATGCGTTGTATTGGATATTTCCCTTCTCAGGTGGCCGGTGATGTGGCTGCGGCGTGGGACGTTCGGGATGAGTTTGGCGGAGGTGTTCTTGATGTTCAGCAGTTTCTTATGGAGTTTCTGGGTGGTGCTGGATAGAGTGCTGACAAGCTCATGGGTGACAGTGTTGTTGTACTCACTGGGGGCAAACTGGAAGATTTCATGAAGTAGATAGAGCATGTGGAAATAGGAGGAATAAACAACATTGATTTGGTGGTTTATTGAGAGAGAGAGGTCCTGGAGGTTGCCATGGTTTCGCACGTAGTCAGTGGGCGTGTGGGGGAGGGGGGGTTCCAAGTGCTGCAGACCCCCTCTTCCTGGGCCACCAAGAGTCAACCAAGGCAGAGGGAATGGCAACACTTGGGGGTGGATCCCAGGTTGAGGCCTTAGGTCTTGTTTGAGTTAGTTAAGCTTGAGGCAGCTGTCCTTCATCCTGGTGGTGACTGCATTTATCCTGTTGTGGAAGTTGCTCTTGGCAGCTGTGGATTCTTCTGTGAGGTAGAGAATCAGCTGGATGTTATCGGTGTAGGAGACAATGTTGAGTCTGTGGTTCTTGACGATGTCTGCAAATGGGGCCTGAAGAGCTTGGGGCTCAGGGAGGCGCCTTGAGACCCTTTGCAGCTGATCTCTGTGGGTTTTCAGTTGAATGGTGGAAGTCGTACTCTCTGTGTTCGGCCGGTGAGGAAGGAGCAGATCCATCCAGGGCTTTGTTCCAGATGCTGGCATCGTGGAATCTTGTGCAGAGGGTGTGGTGGGAAACGGTGTTGAAGGCGGCTGAGAGGTCCAGCACGAAGAGGGAAGCTGTTTCCCATTGGTCGAGGCATTTGCTTTTAGGTTTGAGGCTTCAGATATCTCCTTGGCCCTTTAACTTCGGCTTTTGTTATGGGCCCAGGTGAAATCTGATAAGCTGCTGCCCCCCTCCACTTGCACATTGCAGCTCGGAATGATAGCAGGCAACGTGCAGCAGCAGGCGCTGCTGAATGTGTCAGTTACAAATGGGGTTTTTGTTTGGATAAGGTATACACCTAAGCCAAGCAGTACCCACCACCACTCAGGTTAATTCAGATGCAAGATTACCTGTGCTCCTCGTCTGGTAGCTTGGCGCAGGGGAGGCTTATCAAAGAGGCAATGTGTAAAGTATTTCTGCAACGCATAGTAAAGTAACAGTGAAAGACAAAGCAAAACACTCCACACTAGTTCTAGAAAAATAGACCATCTTTATGTAATTAAAACCAGGCCTAAAGGACAGCAATTCAATAGTCTATCAAGAGTTATGCCAGTACTAGTAACGTTAATAGCTCATCACAGTGCTCAGGAACCTTTAAGGGAATAACAGCAATCCTCAAATGAGCCCACCGGCAAGACAAGACAAGATTTTCAATGCAGTGGTGGTTGAAGTTAGCCTGCACAGGCCTTCGGGACAGTACCTGGGGCTTGGAGTCACTGCTCTCGTTGTCGGCGGTCTCGCACACGGGGTCCACAATGGTAGGAAGAGGAGTTGGGCTCTGGCTTGGCCGCTGGAGCACAGGCAGGTCTGTGGCCCCATACTGCTGTGTTGGTGGGCCTCACACATGGAGCTCGTGTTGGTAAGAGGTACAGAGGCAGGCAGGACTGGTGTTCAGCCGCAGTAGATGCAGTCTTGTGAATCTTCGGCCCAAAGAGCCTGGAGAGAGCGAGCTCAGATCGTTGTGTTGCTAGGCAACCAGAATGCGCTCACGCCACTCGGTGCTCCCGGCGCTGACTGAGGGTAAAGGTCTACACCACTGCGGTATCTTCAGAAACAGCAGTGTCGAGTACGACTAGTAGCAAAAGGTGACTGAGCGCCAACACAGCAGGCGCTAGACAATGTGAGTGTGTCTGGTGGCTGTAACGTCCGGATTCTCTAACCAGATGGGATCAGCTCCTTAGAGCACCTCCAACCCAGTCGGAACGTAATCACCTCCCTCCTTAGAACGTATTAACAATAGGTATGTACATATATATATTTATATCTCGTACCTAAGGATGGGGAAATAGCTATACACACGCATAGGTTTTCTACAATATCCCACTTATACCAGCTAGTCTCACGGCAACTTAGGCCCAGACTAATCTACCCTGGGGCAGTTCTGATTATTTACCATTACACACTGATCACCATCAGTGCTCACTCGACACGCAATCCGGCGTGCCTTACGCACTAGGCTGCAGCCCTACTGCTCTCTTCCTTCCAATCCGGTCCACAATCCGGCGGAACTAGACACTGGTATCCACCCCAGTGTTCTTTCACTCGCAGCCCGATCCGCAATCCGGCGGATCTACACACCAGTGTCCCCCCTGGTGCTCTCATTAACGCCGCTTACCAATGACGATCACTCTCCTATGAATACCTTTGGAAGGAATCTCTCATTGGCTACTCGGGGTGATACTACAATAACAGGAATTAGCACAACTTACCAAATTGAATCATGTACCTTCTGCTCTCAGCATCGAATGGTCCCTCTCTCCCTCATTATTCAGTCACCTGTTACCTGACCGGGATTTACATCCGTTCATGAAAACAATGTCTGACTAGAAGACCAGGTTACCCTGATTGAACAAGAATACACGGCACATGTTGGTTCACTAAGAACTGGGGTATTTTATTACAATGATTATAAACACAGCACTATTCTATAACATATATCCTGCAAAGAAAAGTGAAAGGTTAGAATGTGCACACTATGCAAAGTGGGGCAGAGGTCACCTTATGAGCACGAAGTCGGAGTTCGACAGTCATTTAGGTTCCCTTCTCGTCTGTGCCTAGGCTCGTCTCGGAATCACACCTCAGCAGTCACGAGTACACGTCTGCACCGCTATGCTCTGTCTCCTTCGCTTCCCTCCAAGTCACTGGAACCTTCCTCTTTATTAGCTGCTGTCTCTCTCTGTCTCCGATCGCTCCGCACTACTCCTCTCTCCTCTTCAATCTTTCTCAGAGAGTATCAGCCTCATGATCTTTCTCGTACTTCAAAATGGCAACTGTCTGCCTGGAAATAATTATTGGCATTGATGCTAACGGCTAGCTGCCGCCTACAGACTGACTGACTCACAGCTTAACGCTTTCGCTAATATGGAAGCTTGTCCTTTCATGGAAAGTTACGGCCAGTAACCTGCCGCCCACCAAATTCTTGTACCTCCCCGTACCAAGGACACGTTCCCAGCCGGCCGGCCTGATGTTGTGTCTTCGGAGTGGAGAAAAATACAGTCTTTCGATAAGGGCCAGCCTGAGCCAGTTCTCTCCAAGCGAACAACACTTTGAAACTAAAACATTACACTTGACCTAGAAGCATCTCAAGCTGCCGGGGCAGAAAGCAAGATTGAGTCTCTCCCGTTTGAGGCCTACAAGGCCCGAAATAAGCATAACTCCATAGAAGGTATACTAGCACTCTTGCAAGAGGACGGATTATCACTAATACTAATGAATCTATCCCCTAGCTTAAGTTTATAAGCCCTGATCTAAGGAAAAGGGTACGAAAGTGCATTACTGTGCCTTATGAATAGGCCCTGTTTATAGTTCTAATCCCTGCACTAGAAGGATAATAGGCTGGAGTCACCTCCAATCATTCTCCCTCAAAGGAGGGCCGAAAAAGTCGGTCAGAACAGTGGCCCAATAACATACAAATAGCCCTGATTCATCCATAACAGGAGGAAAGCTAACAAGTTCTTGGGAACTTGTAGGATATAGAGGCCCAATTGTCCCTCATTGCAGAGGTAGCAGGGAGCAGGCCAACATAGCTGAGCAGAGTGCATAGGCAGTACAGCAAAGCAAGTGACAAAGGGGCAGTCCTTCCTAGCAGCGTTGTACATCATAGTTGCAGAGTCTCCTCCAGACCCCAAAGTGAACCAATTTGGGGATGTCACAGCGAGGTCTTTGAAGTGGGGGAGACAACAAAAGACAGCTGTCTTTGATCCTCAAAAGGCCCCTGCCCTTTCTTCTCTGGCTCCAGGCACACTACAGGCGGTTATATAGCTATTTGTGTTGGAATAGGCATAGCCCTATTCAGGTGGAGGTGTCAGCCGCTCCCTCCTTCTATGTTTAATGAAGTCTTAGTGCAGTGCTATATTTTGACTTGATAATGTCAAAGCTTTCAAATGTTAAAAAGATACACTTTTAAAAAATTTGAAGAGCGTTCACTTTCACATTTGTAGTCCTGTCAAGTACCACTCATTAGTGGTCATACTAGTGCTGGTGTCCGCATCACCACACTAGAATGTACATTTATTTATTTCCATAATTTCTTTTTGTTTAACTTTTTCTGCTGTGCTGGCTGAAGGGCACAAGGACCTGAGAGTGGCATTCAAACAATTTGCATAGTATTATTTAAAATAATTTTGTTTGTGTTTACAAATATCATATTGGTTTTGAAGGGATATTTCTTAAAATATACATTTATTTATTTTCATATTTTATTTTTATGTAGCCATTTTCTACTATACTGACTGCCACAAGGGCCTGAGGGTGGCATGCAAAGTATTTAAAAATAAAGTAAAACATTCTTACCTAGCCTGCTTCTGCAAATAACGTTTTTGTTCTTTCTTAAATAAATGAAAGATTTTTAATGGATATTTCTTATATTATAAGCAATGCATATTAGACTCATTTCCTAACTTATTTTTATTTAGTGGTTTTCTTAAATACTGATAGACCCAAGGGCTTCAGAGAGCTATATGAACTATTTTAAATACAATATTTACTTAATTATTTTGCAAAATTGCCTTGCTAAAAAATCAAAGCTTTTGCTGACTTCCTAAAAATTAAATGTTTGTTTCAAACTGATATTTCTTATACATGTAGCTATTTAATATGTCATAATGATTACTGGGCAATCAACAATGAATAGCTGATGCAGAAAAGGAAATGGCCAGCTGTCATTTTTGGTAGGAACAAAATTACAAGTGTGTTTCTTTGTGGATGTGCAACCTGGCTTAGTACCCTGGCCCTCTTCAGAAGTCAGTCTTGCTTGGCAACACAGAAAATCTCTGAAATAATGTATGAGTTTTCTTTTATGAATGCCTAGAAGAACTGATTTTTCAGTCCATTTATCACAGAAATAGTGCGGAAAATTGCACCAAAAAAAGCCAATTTTTAAAAAATTTCTTCGTGGGGGGAGAACCCCCCCACACCCCCCTTATTGCCGTCGGGCTCGCTCGCTTCGCTCGCTCGCTCCCGTTCGTTGATGCCTACTTCATAGCCCCACCAGGTTCAAATTCCACCAGCCGCCACTGTTCTGTTCACTATCAGACACTCCGTGTCCCTGTCTCTTTAGTTTCCTGCTATATCCTTTTGCGGCGTTTTTCCCGTCTTTCTTTTCCTACTTCTTTCCCCTTTGTGTGTTTTCCCTCATTTGCGCGTGGTCTCTGTCTAATGAGGAAAATTAGGCTGAGTTTGATTATGGAGTCGAGATCTCCCTGCAGGTTGTGTGCTACTTCACTGCTCCACAGAGGGTGTACCTGGGGTCCCAGGAATGCCTTCCCAGAATTCACCTTCTGATGTCACACTGATTGCGTGCACTCTCCTGTGTGGTTCCATTCAAGAATCAGTGTGTCCCGCATCAGCATTAATAATAGGGCGCAGAGGCAAAGGTGTACCCCCATTTGACTAGGACCACACCCTCATACGGATGAGATCGTGAGTTTGTAAAATGTGCGCCTCTCTGCCGCAGGGGAGCTAACAGCTCCCTGAGCCCAAGATGCACTCTCATAATATGGCGATAGATTGTTTAATTGGCAATGAACCCGACTGCAGGGAGCCAGACAGCTATGTGCAGGTGTCATAGGCAGTCGCTTGGTATATCACACGAGCGGAATATCAGAAAATGTGGTGTACTTCGTCTTCTTATGAGTCGTAAAATGAATGCGTCAAAGAGAGTCACGTGTAGGCTTGCTGAATAGAATGGTTTTATATTAGTAGATAAGTGTTTGGGGCAGAGTTCTGTAAACATCCCCTGTCCCTTCAGTCACACATTTGGCAACCACTCACAGCTCGAGTTATTGTTTCAATAGCAACGGACCGTCAAGAGGCAGAGCTTGCTCTTATTGTGTTCTTATTTCAACTCAAGCGAGCAGAGCTCCGGCGTCTGCACACTCGGGGAAAGTCTGAGGGAGCGAGGAATGAATGCCTTTCACGTGATTAGCTGCTGCGGGCCGGTGGGTGGGTGTGTGCAACAGGAGGGAGCGGTAGGAGCGAGCCTGTCAGCCGGCCCGAGAGCTAATTAGCTCCGCGCACAACAAAGATAAGCGAGCGGGGAAGGGGACCCCTGGGGGCTCTTTAGATTCCGGGCGATGTCTGATTGGCAGATGTTAAAAGGGATTCCTTGGTAATCCGGAGCATCAATGAACTGCACAAATGCAGCCCAGAAGTGGAGGGACCCAGGCATGAGGACACTGCGCGGGTGCGCGCAGCAGCGAGATGGACCGGACGCTGGAGTCCCTGCAGCTGGTAGTGGCCCAGGTGCTGCCTCACAGAGACCCCGCCATGGTGTTCAGAGACTGTGAGTACAGAGGGGCGAGTACTGAGAGTGAATGAATGAATGAGCACGCGGATCGGTGGAATTCAGCGAGTTTGTTTAAGTATTCTGGGATGACCATCAGTAGCGCAGCTCCAAAATGAGCAGCGTGTTCTCGTTGTGAGGCTGTTCAGTGAGCTCTATTCCCTCATCCTAAAGCGCTACGGAACGACCGCACAAACTGTGGTAGGCGCTATACAAGTGCAAACAACACCGCATTGCGTTACTTTGTGTGTTGGTCTAGCGCTGCGGTACGCTCGATTGCGGCCATGAAAGAATAACTTTGCTGCAGGTTTCCCTTCCCTTGTGTGTTTGCTTTGCCTATCCAGTTACTTTTTTTGTGTTCCGGGAAATAACCATAAGTGTTAGCTCCATTTCATTTTATAGACTCAAATGTGGGGCGATTTCAAGTTTCAATATTTTCTACTCAATTACTTTTGAGAATAAACGTCCCTTGTTGTTCGCACCAAAACACGAAATCTGGCCGATCAAGATAGTGTTTTTTTTAACTTGGATTTCTGAAAATTAACTGTTTGAAGCTGTAGAACAACAGAGGCTAAAGAGGGTTTCTCATGAACTTTGCTAGTTCGTGGGTTTTTCCATCAATCCTCTGATTACTTTACAAATTGCCTTTTAGGATGTGAGGCTGAGTTATTCCGACGGCAGCCTGATACCCAGAGATAAAGCTGTGCAAGAAGCCGTTCCCACGCTGCGTAAACAAGCTGTCCGCGTGCATCCCCCGCAGTGCTGCTCTGTCCTCGGGCTCGGGGTGCCAGATTTTATTTCACCATACTTTGTGGAACTTGTCTGCGGACCAAGGCTTGCATCAGAGCGCGCGCAGCAAAGCTCGTCCGTCCTCTGCTGTTGGTGTGGAGTACTTTCAAACACGGCTTGGCGGGCTTTCCTCTGCCCTTTAATGCTAATGGCACCAGAACAGCATTTGAACCTGCAGCCCCCAGTACTTGATCGGCATACACTGTATTCAGTGTGCATGCAATATAAGCATCCTTACGCATTATGTACATGTGGCACCCCAGGCATTAGACCCCATCCTGTTCAGTGAGCTTAAGACGGCATGTGGCATTTGTGAGGTAGCCGTGCTGCCAAGTGGCCCCACATTACATATGATGCCTTCAGTCACCGGGACTTTTTTGTTGTTGCAAATAGTAATTTGCATGCTGGGCTTTTAATATCAGACATAACATGTTAAACAAGTATTGGTACATTCAATAGATATGTGCTTTGTTAGGCATTTTCTATTCTTTGTAGTATTACCTGCTGTGTGTTTGGTGCTGTGGGAGTGTGTGAGATGGTTATGATCAGGGCAACTGAAATTCTGCGGTTTTTGCGGCTGCCACATTGCCCATATAATTATGAATTCACTACATAATTCATTATCTGCTGTTTATTCTGCAGATTTTCATTACAAAAATAATTTTGATTCTAGTGCAAATGGATCAACAGTTACTAAAACGGTGCAAAAGGTTTCAGTGCAGTAGAAAGACTTTTGAAAATGTTGGGTGGTTGCTTATTGCTATATTTAGGTGTTTAACTGGTACCAATGGAGTGAGGCCTTTGCTCACAGTGTTAAACCTGTGTAAAATGGCAAAATAATAAAAGTAATACTATCACAAAATGTGCCACATAATACCACATCATTTGCCTCTTATTGCTGCATAATTTAGTAAACCATGCTGCACGTTTCTGGCCCCCTCCTGTATCATTCCAGTGTAAAGAGACCACCAGTCAGAGGAAAGGACTGTGCAGAAGGGAAGCCAAACAAATAATGTTGGTAGACCGCAATTGAGAGTGTTTAGAGTGTTTGAAAGGCAGGTGTAGTGTAGCTAACGCTCCAAGTAGTAGGGATTGGCGGTGCATGAAGTAAACCGAGACAGCTAGTGAGAGGGGAGGTCGGGCAGTGACACCCATTGACAGGGACTATGTTGGGGTGGAAGGGCAGGCAGAGGCAGAAGGGCAGGAAGAGACAGCCAGTGGCAGGGAGTTGGAGTGCAAGGGCAGAAAGAGTACGACAGGAGATCACCAGAAATCCGCATTAATGGATCATGGGAAGTTAAAGAACAGGTGGTACAGAAGGGCACGCAGATGCTGTCAAACACAGCCAGTGACAGACTGAGGAAGCAAGAGGAGACATCAGGAAACAGCAAGTATTGTATTGTAATTGCATTTATATAGCTCTTACAACCCCTGACGAGGGTTCAAAGCGCTTTTTCGGCGAGTAGCACGCTACTCCGGGACCCATAGAGGATTAGAGTTGAATTAGTATAGTGAAACATGCAAGTACATTTTAAGTGGTGGATAGGTTAGTCAGTTAATTGGATTTGGAATGATAGCAGAAGGATAGAGGAGGACAAAGGTTTGTATTTATGTAGCGCTTGTTGACGCACGCTATTCAGGAAGCCTACAAAGGATTAGTAGTGAATGAATATGGTGAAATATGAAGTAATTTCAGTAGTGGATATTAATCAGTTACTTGGAGTGAAAAGGTTAGTGGAGGGATAAATGGGGAAGAAAGATTTGCATTCATATAGCACTTGTTACCCCTGATGGTTGTTGAAGCGCTTTTCTGGTGATTAGCACGCCACTCCGGAACCCATAAAGGATTACTGTTGAAAATTAGTATAGTAAAAAAAATATGAAGTAATTTGAGTAGTGGATATGTTATTCAGTTATTTGGGTAGTATATTAGTATAGTTGAATATGGAATTTGAGAAGTGAGCATGTTAGTCTGTTAATTTCGATTGAAAAGGATAGTGGAGGGATAAAAGAATGTAGGATTATTATGATTTTTTTTTAGGTCTTAGCAGTAGGAGGAGGCTTTTGGGTGAGAAAAAGGAGTTTTGGAGGGGAGGACTCAGAGGGAAGAGTTTAGAGAGGTTTGTTTTAGGGGATCGGTATAGCAAAAGAGGTGTCAGATGATGCAAGGAGGGACAGAGTCTAGAAAGGGTTATTTTAGCAATCATAGTAGTGGTATGGGGTTTGGGGTAAATGAGAGAGTGGATGTAGAGGATATATTGATAGAAGTATAGGATGAGAGATAGGGTAGTGCATTGGAAGGAGTAGTAGAAGTAGTTTGAGATGAGTCAGAAGGTTGGGCTAGAAGATATATTGAGCGAACTATAGGCTGAGAAATAGGGTAGTGCATTGGAAATTCTAAATTAGAAGAAAGTGATAAATATATAGATCCATAATTACATTGAAAGTATGTAGATACATAAAGGAGGTAAGTTTATGTAGATTAAAGATATTGATAGAGGCACAGGATGAGAAATAGGGTACTGCATTGGATATGCTTTTTCAGGAGAAAAGTAACAGACACACAGATCCAAGTACATGGAAGGTACATAGATGCACAATGGAAGTATGTACATGTAGACCAAAGATGATTTTTATTTATTTATTTATTTTTTTCTCTCAACAAAATAATTATTTTACATGTTTCTACAAAGTAATACACAAAGATAGGTACATATCTATAGTGAAAAAATGCTTGTATACAGAGTGATATGCTGTAAATTTCTGTTTGCGTATGGTGCTTATGTGGGGAAGAGCCAAATCTGGGGTAGTTTTCTGAAGATAAGATGGTTGTCGGTGGACCTTATGTTGGGGGGTAAAAAGGTCCATAGTTTGGCTGTTTGAACAGAGAAGGATGTGCCACCCATGGTTTTTTTCTTGTATGGTGGGATTTTGAGGCGAGTTGCTCCTTTAGAGCGGAGGTTCCTTTGTTGAATGTGTTTGGTGATTTTATTCCTGATGTAAAGTGGTCCCATTCCATGTATTGCTTTGTGGGTGATACAAAGCAGCCTGAACATGGATCTTCTGGCAATGGTAACCAACGCACGGCTTTCAAGGCAGGGGAGATGTGGTCCCGCGGTTTGATATGCAAGAGTAGTCTGGCAGCCGAGTTCTGAATCCGTTGTAGTCTTGTCATGGTCGTTAAAGGTGATCCGTGGTAGAGGCTATTGGCGTAAGCGAGTTTGGACAGAACAAGGGAGATGGTAGCTTGGACCTTGTGTGGAAATCCCAAATGAGGGAAAATTAGTTGCAGCGTTTTTATAGTAGCAAAGCTTGATCTTGCTAGTTTATCCACTTGGGCATTCATCGACAGCTTGGAGTCCATGGTCATTCCGAGGTTTCTTACTTCCTTCGATATTTTAGGCAGTGATCCCAGTTCATCAGGCCATTCGGCAAGTGGGTTGCAATGTTTCCAATTGCCACACGTGAGTATTTCAGTTTTTGAAGCATTCATTTTGAGATGGCTCCAGGTCATCCACTGATCCTGCAGGGTAGCTATTGGAAAGAAGTGGGTTAGTAGTGAATGGCCTCGAGGTAGCAGGATGAGGAGAAAGAGAGAGAGCTAGTGACATGGACTGAGAGGGTCGGGATGGAGACATCACCGGATAAGATAGTCAGTGACAGCCTGGACCGATGGTGTCACTTGAAGTGCGCAGAAGGTTAATTTAAAACTTTACTAAGTCGAAAAACTTTTAAAAATGTTATCTTATAAACGAGAACTGTGGGAAAACTCATGCTGTGCCTCTACCATGTACACTCATACTAGGGACACCTCCCCTGTGTGTTGCACAAATAAAACATTGTTGCACCAGAAACAATGGGGAAGAAAAACACACACGTCCAAGAAATAAGCAGCATATGAGCTGCTTACACCAGAAGCAGACAGGATGCACATTAGTATGACAACTAAAATTTAGTACTTACCAGACGTTATTTCCTTCGAGACTTAAGCCCTAATTTATTTTTATTCTATACTCGCTAAACTTGGTTGTTTCCAATTCTCCGTTGGTGCTTCTGCGGTGGAAATCCCATTTTCCTGCCACCGTTGGTCTTGTTAACAGTAGGTAATGTTTTAATTCTGTAATGTGCTCACAGTTCCAAAAGTTTAGTAAATTAGAAAGGCAGGATTCTGTTGTCAGAGTTTAAAACGTGCAGATTTTTCGGCATTTATTTAATACAAAATAGCTTTACTTAATCACGATCACCATTTCTATTAGTAAAAGGCATACATTCTGCTTGGGGTGGAGCGGTAAGGACAGCTGTGCAGAGAAAAGATGGCATATCCTTTACACCAGCAGCGGTCTAAACTTTGATGGGTGGGGGGCGCCTGGCTGCCATTGACAGACAGGCACATGCTTCAGTGGTCACAAACCTAAGAGCCCATAGAAACCAGTCTGATATTCAAACTGGCCTGGCTCCCAGGTCCAAACACACGTCTGCCATTACCTGTTGTGTTGATTGTCGCACTGGGACCTGTCTAACCAATAACTGAGTAGGAAGCTTCTATGATACTGCTATTAGACTTCCTGCGGGAGGTTGCTTCGGCTACACTTCATTCCTACTGTCAGCTTATGTCCACACATAGTCATGGGCCCAGGCATCAGTGTGCATGCTCTGAAAGAGCAGCCATTCTTGAACTACACTTCGTGCAAGAGATGGGGCTGAAAGAGAACCACATGTTAGACTCTACTCACCCCTTAGTGCTCCATCCATTATCTCTGTGTGTTTGCTTTGTTCACCCTAACAACAGTTGTATACCCAGACGTGTGTCCCTTCTTAACTTTGCCACTGGATTCAAGCTAGCCTGGCTGATGAGCGGTGTCACCCTCATCAGCTAGGCTTGTTTCCAGTTCAGGGAAGGTTTGGCAGTTCGGGCTGGACTGTTCCCATGAGGCACAGGGTCAAGACTGATTTGCATATAGCTGATTCTGAACTGAGGTGGCAAAGTGAGCTAAAGCACGATGATGGATTAAACCCAGATCTGTGACTGAGGGTGAGTTTCTGAAAAGTTTCAGCGCTCCGTCCATCATCTCCTTTTGTTTGCTTTGTTCGCCCTAAGTTGCCAAGGTATGCCCAGACATGGGTCCCTTGCTCACTTTGCCACTGGGTTCAAGCTAGCCTGGCTGATGAGGACTGTTAGCCCACAACCAGTCCTAGGATGCTTGTTTCCGGTCCAGGGAAGACATGGCTTGGCAGTTCGGGCTGGACTGTTCCCATGAGGCACAGGGCCAAGATTGATTTGCATATAGTGGTGTCTCAACTGGAGTGGCAAAGTGAGCTAATGAATGATGATGGATTCAACCCAGATCTGTGACTTGGGGTGAGTTGTTCACGCTAAGTTGGCAGGGTATGCCCAGACGTGGGTGCCTTGCTCACTTTGCCACTGGATTCAATCTAGCCTAGCTGAGGAGGGGTGTTACCCTGAAATCGGTACCAGGACTTGTTTCCAAGTTCAGGGAAGACCTGGCTTGGCAATTCGGGCTGAACTGTTCCCATGAGGCACAGGGTCAAGACTGATTTGCAAGTTGCTGGGTCTGAACTAAGGTGGCGAAGAGAGCTAAAGAACCATGATGGATTCAACCCAGATCTGTGACTCGGGACGAGTGTCTGAAAAGTGTCAGTGCTCCATCCATCATCTCCAAGTGTTTCCTATGGGCCACCAGCATGCCACAGAATTGTGCCGGTGCAATTTATTATGAGTTTATATATCAAACGGGGCTACCAGGGACCACAATGCAAGATGACTTTGTAGGTGTTCTACTTTTGTCCTCCAGGATGGAATTGTTAATTGGATAAATCTGATGCAGGATGTTACCTGTGAGGGAAATCTCAATTGGTTGTTGTTAGATTTGGGGGTCTCTAGTTGGCACAGGTAGGTACTTGTGACAAGTAGGGACCCTCTCCTCTAGTCAGGACAAGGGGATCACACACCTAAAATAACCCCTGCTCACTCTCTAGGTTGCGTGGCGCGAGCAGTCAAGGCTTATTTCAGAGGCGATGTAAGTTAAGCAGTTGTGACCACATACAGTAACCCAGTGAAAACACTACAAATGGACACCACACAGGTTTTATATAAAAAATAAGTAGACTTTATATAGAGTTACCACAAGACCATAAATGACAAAAATATACACTATGATTACTTTAAGATGGTAGATTTAAGCTTAGTTCAGTTCAGTTCTTAGATGGGACACTCTGCATCAATGTACCTTAAGTTGCGTTGCGTTGCGACGACAAGCAATGTCTCAGCGATGGGAAATGCGGCAAAGTTCAGATACAAATAAATAAAGACGTGAAGATCTTCCAGATGCGGCACGCTTCGCGGGGTTGCGAGAAACTCTCGGTTCAATGGGTGGGCTGCAGCGGGACACCCTTACGATGCAACGGCAACAGCTCCAGCGGCGACGCTCTTCTCCACGATGCGTGAAGCTTCCGCTTGATGCAACAACTACAGCGGTGACATTAAAGATGCGACCTCAGCAGCTCCGATGGCGGCGCGCTTCTCGGGGATGCGAGGTGCTCTTGGTCGACGCGGTGCAATGCAACAGGTCCAGCAGCGACACCCTCCTTCTTCGGAGTTGCGACGGCAGGCACAGCGACGACGGCACGCTCCGACCTCGGTGCGAGATTCTTCTCCTGATGCGGTGCAGTGCAACAGCTCAAGCGGCGACACCCTCATTCTTCGGAGAGTTGCAACGGCAGCAGCGACGGCGACATGCTTCCTCTTCGTTGCGGCATGCTTCTCTCCGATGCGGTGCAGTGCAACAGTTTCAGCGGCGACATCCTCCTTTCTCCGGAGTTGCGACGGCAGGCACAGTGACTGTGACAGGCTTCTTCTAGTTGAGTCACGCTTCCAGCTCCTTGTGACATGCAGTTCCTCAGAAGGCCCAAAGCAGCAGCAGGCACTCTTAAGAGAACTCTAGGGAGCTAGAGGGTGAAGTCTGTTGTCCCCGAGACTTTAGCAGGAGGCAAGCTCTTTTCCAAGCCCTTGGAGATCCTTCACAAGTTGAAAGCAAAGTACTCAAAGTTCCTTTCTCCTTCCTTTGGCAGTAAGGCAACCACTGCAGGCCAAACCCCCAAGCAGCACTTCAGCTTGGGAATAGTATTTCCTCAGTTTCTTCAGGTTCCTCTCCTCAGTAAAGGTTTCTTCTTGAAGTCCAAAGGGATCTAATTTCATAGGATCAGGGTCCCCCATATTTATACTCAGAAATCCTTTGTTCTCTAAGGGGAGAGGGGCCTTTGCCCAGTCCAAACCAGTTCTGAAGCCCTCTGTTTACCAGAGTTCTCCTTTCCTTTCACAGTGCAGGGCATGCACATCAGACGCCCCACAGGAGGTGGAGCCAGCATTGTGGAAGGCAAGTACATTCCTGGAGCACTTTGTTTACCGGACTCCTTCTCTTCTTTCAGTGTGCAGGGCAGAGACATCAGCCGCTCCCCAGGGGGTGAAGCCAGCATTGTGGAAGGAAGGCACAGCCCTATTCAGAGTTCAGGTGCACTCGTCCCTCCCATCTAGATGCAGATCTCGCTATTCACCACTGGGTGACTCAGCCTGTCTCCTGGAATTCCCCAGCCCTGTCACTCACAAAACCAGACATAGGAATACACAAACTAGCAGAGGCAGGTTTGAATGGTTAGACAAGCAAATATTTGCCCAATGCAATTGGGGCTAAATGCCATTCTTCAGGGGATGTACAGCTGTAATATAGAGGAAACTTGGGTTCAATACAAGAAAGGCTGATCTTCCGTTGATCATGCGTTTGCAGAAAAAGGTGATCGGATGTAGAATGGTGCCTGTGAAACAAGTAACCGGGTGAAGAATGGTGAAAAAATTGTAAAAAATGTGGGAAAGTGTACAAACTTAGAATGGTAACAAAGCGTTTGGAAACAGGGCTGATGGTGTCGATGAACATGATTGCACGATTCTACGTAGGATCACCTTTTTCTGCAAACTCATGACCATTGTTACACCGGGAGTAAGGCGTTTGAAACACAACATATTTATCTCGCCTGCTGGGCCCCGTATGCATGAGTACCTTCCATCTTTTTCATCGCATCACCTTTTTAACTTGGGTTCAATACAAGAAAGGCTGATTAATCTAAGTTTCCTCTACATTACAGTTGTACATCCCCTGAAGAAGGGCATTTTGCCCGAAATGCATTGGGCAAATATGAATGTCTGTTTCTTGTGAAATCATTGTTATGAAGCAATAACGACTGCCATCAAGAAATAAAGAATGATCACATAGAAAAATGAACACCAAACAACTAATGAAAGTGGGAGCCCACATTCCTGGGTTCCAAGACCTGTCTTGTGTTGTGGCTACTCACCTAAATAATAAGTGGAGCCAAAAAAGAAAGAAAGCTTTCTTTCTAGAGTCCCCTCACTCACCGGAGTTTCCTCACGGTGACATGCTTCATCATTGGGGCCATCCCAGTTTTCTACGAAAAGGGGCGTGCTGCGACTTGCGAACTACGTAGGAGCACTTAGTTGTGAAGGACTATGTGTGGTGCAGAAGTGTGGTGTGGTGGGGTGGAGTGGGTGTAAGTGGTTTAAAAATACTGTGCTAGTGGGCCTCAATAATTTATTCTGCTCCTAGGTTGGTATATTAAAAGGGGGTTTACACTGTATTTCGACCTACTATGAAGGTAGGATCAGTGTATGGTCAACATGTTTCACGCTACCCCTGGCATTTCTTCAGGACCATACAGGGACCAGCCCTGTATTTACCACTCCTATCAACCCTAACTTAGGGATTGAGTTTAAATTAAAAATGATTTCACAATTTTTTACGCTGCTCAATATACAAACATGCGTGATTCAGAATACATATGTTTTTGCTTATTGACATATGTTTTTAATCATTGATGAACATTTACGGACCGCATGCGGTCCGACGGGGAAGCAGCTAGGTAATGCTACGCGGTGTTACCAATCAGGAACAATGTTTCCATAGAAGTGACACCGCCCCCCCCTCTGAGACAATGAAGTGCTATTAGGCACCCGTAAATGTTCATCAATGATTAAAAACATATGTCAGTAAGCAAAAACGTATGTATTCTGAACCACGCATGTTTGTATATTGAGCAGCGTAAAAAATTGTGAAATCATTTTTAATTTACACTCAATCCCTAAGTTAGGGTTGATAGGAGTGGTAAATACAGGGCTAGTCCCTGTATGGTCCTGAAGAAACGCCAGGGGTAGCGTGAAACATGTTGACCATACACTGATTCTACCTTCCTAGTAGGTCGGAATACAGTGTAAACTCCAATTTTAAATATACCAACCTAGGAGCAGAATAAATTATTGAGGCCCACTAGCACGGTATTTTTAAACCACTTACACCCACTCCACCCCACCACACTTCTGCACCACACATAGTCCTTAACAACTAAGTGCTCCTACGTAGTTCGCAAGTCACAGCACGCCCCTTTTCGTAGAGAACTGGGATGTCCCCAATGTTGAAGCATGTCACCGTGAGGAAACTCCGGTGAGTGAGGGGACTCTAGAAAGAAAGCTTTCTTTCTTTTTTGGCTCCACTTATTATTTTGGTGAGTAGCCACAACACAAGACAGGTCTTGGAACCCAGGAATGTGGGCTCCCGCTTTCATATGATGTCCTCGGAGGGCGACCTGCTCTTAAGTTCCTCCTTTTTTCCCCCTTGTTATACATACCAAACAACTAATTCATTAAAGTCGTTTGTGAAAAACTTACCAAGAGTGAAGAAAGGTTTTACTACACTTCTTCGAGTGCAAGTGAGAGACACCCCTCTTTTTCAGAGGTCAGCGCTTTCTTGAAATAAAAATAGTTTGCCACCACGTGAAAAAGTGAGTTTCAGCACACACGGTTAGGTGTGCTATGCAAGGAGTGTGATGACCGTACTTACGGGCTCACAGGAGGGTTACAATTTTGTATATTACTTAGTAATGCTCAAACGGATCCCTGAAGATGGGGGACTCCTGTAGTCACACATTCATCAAGGAGAACCTCCCTTGTGGAAACCTACTTCTGGCTTCATGTGATCCCGCCGGCCTTGCAGAATAACCTATGAGTGCGTCTAAGTTGTTATATTCATTAAAGTTTGGGGAAGAGGATGTACCCCTTTCCTTCCTTGATATCTCCTTTGTTTAAAGTGGATAGTGCAGTGCAGTCAGTCTCTGCATGTGCCCACCTTGATTCTGCAGTCTGGCCCCATTTGAAGGTATGGGTAGCCTCTTACAGATGGGTGGGCCTCCTGCCACCTTCTGTCTCCTGTGCTGTCCTTTGCAGGAGACTGCAAATGTAATTAAGAAATTGGATGTTTATGCATAGTATGTCCATGTGGCACTTGTTATGGTGTGCACATCCATAAACTTAGGCTGTGTGCCCCCTTTAATTCTACCGGCTTAGAGCTCATTGGCTTCTCTTGGCATCGAGATTTAAATGGAATAACCACGTGGTATCCTCACTTCATGTTTGCCCTTGCATTGCTGATTGTGTGTCTATTTTATTCCACCAGTGCAATGTCCTCTTCAGAGACTGGCTGCGAAGATATACGTAGGCTCTGTGTGTATCTTTAAATGTGTCAAAGCATCCTGCTGCTTTCAGTGATGCATAGTAGCAGGTATGGCACTGCAGGCTACCATGGGTAAGATCTGGAGCTCCAACCACAAGTCCTTGTTCACTGCCAACTTAGAAGGCCATTGTGGATGAATGAGCTTCTCTGTTCATCTACTCGATTGCGCATTGGGCCATCAAATGATGCCCAAAAAGCAGGTTTCATAAGAAATGAGGCAATAGATATTTTTGGATACCTGATGGAATCCTTTTTCAATGATGCTTTAAATACATATTTGATTGTTTTGAAGGATCATAAAACCATCCCCGGGGTTTTGTTGTGCAATCACAACAAAACTCTGCCCTTGAGATGCCCAAGCATGCCGTAGACTGCATAAATGTGATCCCCATTATTTACCCATGAACTGCGTGGCTTTGCAGATAAAAATGGTTTTGCATCGAATCTAGTTAGATGTTAATTTGGTTAAATAACTACCTCTCCCATTTACTAGTTATTAAAAGAAATCCATATTCCATTTCCTGGGTATTATCCAGTGTATTGGTATGCCTGCATATACCGCAGACAGGCTGTCCCCCTTTATAAGCGTGCACGCTGAAAGTTGTGCTGGCCTCTCTGAGATACTGAACACACACCACAAACTTTATCTGCCTTTGATTTCTTTGACCCCTGAAGAAGAGGTGCACATGAAAAGTTATACCCTTGAAAAGTAATGAAAGGCCTGCTTCATGTTCACCCAATAAAAAGCATCATCTGCAATGTATTTGCTGGCTTTTTCGTGTTCATTTGTGAGGTACGAATGATTCAGATGCTCTTAACGTCTGTGGCATGGTCTCCAGTAGGTATTTCGATTTATATTTAAGCGTGCACAACTTTCAGCGTGCACGCTTGAAAAGAAGTGGGCAAACTGTCTACTGCATTTGCAAACACACAGATACACTGAATAATCACCAGGAAGTACAACGTGTTTTCTTTAATAAATACTAGTGAGGGGGATAGTTATTACAACAAAAAAACCTTCTAACTAGATTCCATGCAGAACAATGTTCATCTGAAAAGCCTGGCAGGTCGTGAAAAAGTGTTAGGGATCTGTTTAAGATAAAACCAGAGCCATAAAACGCGGACCTGCTTTTAATTTGCTGAAGATGAAATGTTGAGCCTCTCACGGACCCCCAGACCCGCTGGGATGAATGTGTTATGTGCAAAGAGCTGTCAGCGCGGCCAGCACCTGGCAGCGTGCTTCTTTGCTCGCGTGGTGCGCACCTGTGGCATGTTAGCTTTCCTCTGTCCTTCGAGATGTGGTGGTTTTTACACTGTGGTCTGCCTGCCTTCCCACAGACCTGTGGTATTGGCTGCATGTTCTGTTGTTTCTCAATGTTGAGTTTTTCGATCATTTCAGCAAAGGGACACCATTTCTCTTTAAGAACACAAGTTCGACGGGTTATTTAGCATTGCTATGATGGTTAAGATTTATAGTTGGATGCAGAACCCTGCAGGAAGGCTTGTGACTGGATCTTCATGGAGGGCGCGCATGCATGCATCATCCAGCAATTAGAAGGTTACATTGGTAGTGAGTGAAGGAAAGACACAAAACCGTGAGTCTATTACTCCAGGTTAGAGATCCATTGTATCTGAAAATAGATTTAATTTTATTAACTAAGTTAAACACACTTAGGTATCAAAGTTTGGAACAACCTCTCTTAAAACATTACACAAGTGCGTTAGTCAATTAAAGAAGCATAAAGTCCATTGTTTCTAGAAATTAACATAATGCGCCAATACCTTGTATGCCCTCTGTTAATAACACCTGCAAATATTGAATTTGACTAAATTGGCGTAGTCCCGCAGAGCGGCATTCCTTTCACTTCCATACAGCCTGCTCCCTACCAATGATTGTATCATTTTGGCTACCACACAGAACAAACACATGGCCTTTATGTGAAGGTTTCAGCAAAGACCTTCTGTGAACCAGAAGAACTTGGAGCCCAATTTAGAGTTTGACGGACAGAGTACTCCAATGGGTTGGAGTACCCTGTTAGCCAAACCAATGGTTTGCCTGCTCTATTTACACTCTGGAATCCCTGATGGCTTTGCTGGTGGAAATCTTCCAGTGATGGCATGCAGGACTTGGCTCTATTGGTGTAAGGGCATCAGACTGCCCACTCTATTTAGCAGTGGCGTCTCCTTCTCTAAGGCGGAGGAGCGTTGCTCTCCTTCTTAGCAGCAATGAAAGAAAGGAAAAATACAATGATAATAGCTTGCTGTTGATTTTATTTGTTCCTGCTGTGGTGTGGCGGGTATGCTCTGCTCGCAAGGGAGTAATGTGGGCACACTGTAAGTGCACATGACGCTTTGGCCATCTGTTTCAGCCCGGCCAAAGCATCATGCGCACTTTAAATGTTCTTCACCTAGGCTGCATTACAGACTATGTGGAGAACATGCACAGGACAACATTCCCTGGCTGAGCGCCAAACCATAGGGCTCAGACCAACCACAAAGCTGCATTGCAACGTTGTGATTGGCTTAGGGGATCCTGAGTGTGCTTCCTAGTTCCCATTAATCCCAGAAGCCGAGGAGAGACGAGGTGGGAGAGACGTGGAGATAAGGGATTCTCGTTGTGCTTTCTTTTTTTTCTGTTCATTCTACATGCCGAGGAGAGACGACGTGAGAGACACAAGATGCTAAGGTAAATTGCATTTGTTTTGTTTTTTCCTTTTCTTACACCATCTTACTCCGCACCACCCCGCTACCCCTGATCCATGCCTGCTGCTACTGCTATTTAGAGCAGAAGGTCTGATGTATTCTGTTTCTTTTTCGTTCTCTTCATGACCACTAGGTTTTAACTTCTGGACCCGAGAGAAAAAAAAAGGACTCACACCCGCTTTGGGACTTTATTTATGTAAAACAAAAAAGTTTGCTGAGCAGCTGCTGGAAACATGGCAACTCCTCTGCAAACATTCATGATGTAGAGATCTCCATCAGGATGGTGTAGATCTGTACATATGGCATGCAGTATTCTGCAGGAACAGCGGAGATGACTACCTATTTTCACCTGAATCATGCTAGGCTTCCCAATAATCTGTATATCTGGCCATTACTCTTTTAGAACCAAATATAACATAAGAGGTGTATCACACATTCACCCCAGAAGATCTGGTGGTGCAACTCACAGATAGGGGAAATGTCTTATTAGCTAACTCAATGCTACTCATTTTATCATCCGTGGAAGGATGAAAGGCTAATTTTACCCTCGAGTGTTCTAACCTGTGATCAAGCGGACAAAAACAGATCCCTGTAGTGGATGCTTTAGTCCATTGAGCCACCAGACCGTTTCATCTCTCAGTTGTCAGTCCCTTATGGGCCATTGTTCATTGGTGTGCTAGTTTGTTTGAAAGCTAATATGTTATATATTTTTGATGACACCTGTTTTCTTTTGTCATCTACAAGAGTTTAATGTATTTTTCTTGCATTTGCTAAACTTACTTGCTACAGAACTGTGCACAGTAAATGCTAGTCTTACGCTGTGGACACATGGCTTTAAGAAACTCAGCAGGCCTTTATGCATTTTTGTCCTGCGCTGTAATTTGCCTTCAGTGGCTGGAGTCCACGTAAAGTGCTCCATGTTGGCAAAGCTTGGCTCTCATGGGGGTGGTTGGGGGTAATCCAATGTGAACTTGTAACATGGGTAACAATGACCATGGCACTATTGGAAATGGCCCTTTCTGCTGGGTCACCCTAAACGTTTTGCCTTCCTCCTCCCCTTTTTGCTGTATTTGTTTTTGTTTGCCTTAGGACTATGTGCACTTTATCACTGCTAACCAGTGCTAAAGGGTTTCTGCTCACTCCCCTAAACATGGTTTGATTGACCTATCCCCAATTGGCATATTTAAATTACCTATAGGTCCCTAGTAAAGTGCACTGCATGTGCACAGGACCTGTAAATGAAATGCTACTACTGGGCCTGCAGCACTGATTGTGCCACCCACCTAAGTAGCCAACTAAACATGTTTCAGGCCTGCTACTGCAGAGCCTGTGTATGCAGTTGACAGTCCCATTTCGACTTGGCATTTAAAACCCTTTGCCTAGCCTTAAACTCCCCTTCTATTCTATATAGTTCACCCATAAGGTAGACCTAGGCAGCCCAGAAGGCAGGGTGGTGTGTAATTATAAGATAGAACATTTACTTTTAAGTTTTACATGTCCTGGAAAATTCCTCCACAGGTTAACATTGAGGATTACTTATTACATCTAAATTATAATTCTCAATTGTAAGCAGGTAGATCTCAAGCAGGTAGATCTGTCATGTTTTGTACCTATGGAATTGTAATAATCATCTTTAAAGGTAAAGAAGAATTTATCGTTACAATTTTGAAAATGTCTCATTTAGAAAGTTTGCATTTTCCTGCTCCTAACCCTGGGTGACTGTCTCCAATACACGTCTGTGGAGAGGGTATCTGGGCTTTCTACATTTCCTCTATACAGCCACACACAGTGGCAGGCCCGCTACGTGGAGCTTCGCCAGCAGCAGAGTGCGTTAGATAAATGCAGTCACAGTGATTTTCAGTGCCAGGTGCTTGTCCGCACTGTGCAATCATAGCGAACGGCACCATGCACAATGCAAGAGGGTGCTGCTTCTTTTCTGCCGCTCAAGTAGATTTTTGCTTGAACAGCAGCTTTCTCAACGAGAACGGATGCTTTCTCAACGTGAGCGGTCGCCAACATACTCGACCACTTGCAATGAGAAATCTGACCACCTGCGTTGAGAAATCTTGCCTGGGAGGTGGATTTCCCTTGCTCGTGCTCGCCAACTTGACGTTGACTAACGTGAGTGAGGAAAAGAACTCCAGTCCGCAACACAAAACTGAGTTTTTCAGAACTCCGCGAACTCCGCGTCATACTGAGTATGGCAAACTCTGCAAACTCCGCAAGCGGAGCTGAGTTCACCGCCCAGACTTAAAAAGACTGCCTAACCCCCTGCAGTGAGTTGGGAGCCAGGGCAAGAAAGGAGGATCTCTGTGCACTTCAAAGCCCATCTTTGAATTTTCCTCCACTTCAAAGGGATCACTGGGTATAAGAACTGGACTTGTGATCCTACCACTTCAATACCTCCGGAGACTGCCACGAAGGAGGACTGCTGTGCTGCTGAAGGACTGCCACTCTACTGGACTGCTGCTCTGGAAGAACTGTTTTCTTGCTATGCTGACCTGCTGACCTGCTGCCCCGCTGGCCTGACTGAGAAGGACTGGACCTACGTCACTTAAATCCAGAGTGACTCCATGGACTTGCTGACTTGCCTCCTGATTGAACTCTCATGGACATAAAAGGCTTTCCACTCACTTGCTATAGCACTTGGACTCTGCTATCTGTGAGTCTGCCCTGCCAATGGACCCTCTGAAGTGGGTGTAAAGTGCTGCTCCAGTAGAATCTAGGCATTTCCGTTGATGCAAAGGATTCAGATGCATGCGGATGCGTCACTGTTACTAGGATCGACTCTGACACATCGATAACCAGTCTGCGCATCGACCCCATTCTCGGCCATTCATCGCCTTTTCACGTCTCAGAACCGACGCATTGCCAACCTTTGAGGACTGTTGTTGGCGCATCACCTCGCCTCCACCCAGCATCTCATTTTTTACAACGCAACAATGGTACTTTGTAGCGGGCATAGCTTGGTCCCTGCATTTGACCTGGGCTCCATTGCAGTCAACCTGAACTTTTAGATTTGACCCAGTCTAACGTGACCGGATAGCACCCGTTGATGCTTTATGCATTTGAACACAATATTTCAGTTTATTCTTTAAATTTTCATAACTCCAGTTTTACTTACTGGAGTTTTGTCGTTTTGGTCTTGTTTTGTTCATTAAATTAAACTCATTTTTCCTAACCAGGTGTGGTATCTTTTTGTGTTTTCACAGTTTGAAGTGTTGCACAAATACTTAGCAGTCAGCCTTAACTTAAGCAGAAGTGTGCAATGTGCCAAGCTGGCAGGGGGCAGCCCAGGTAGCTTGGCCCAAGCTTGTTACTTACCTTGACTAGTATTGTGGTTCTTACTTGGACAGGGTGCATACTTCTGCCAACCAGAAACCCAATTTCTAAAAGACACTCTCATTCCCGGCTATGGGATGACTTGCAGCATAATTGGAACCCAGGAGTACACCGCAAGAAGCAGGAAAGAGAAATGGATTTGCGCAGAGAAATGAAAAGGGAGCTTGCAAGAACCGGTGCACAGCATGTGCTGATTGGATGACAAAAAGGTATGCATTCTAAGACATGAGAAACACGTAAAAAAGAGAAGCGAGCCAGAAGCAGTTATTGGATAATGCACAAATGGAAAAAATGGTCACAGTATCAACATTTTGGGCTTTTTGTCCTGGAAAGAAAAAAAGTTTATGGCTTTTTAAATGACACAAGCACACAGTATTGACAAAGCCAACTAGTCTCACCTTGTCATGATGTAGGGATGTAGGTGTACACATGCATTTTCAGGACGCAAGCGCCATTTCCTTTTTTCTTTTGTTTAGCAATTCAAGATGGTGAACGTCACTTAGATCCATTAAAAAAAAAAAAGAAGACATTTAATTTGCACAAAATAACTTTTTGGATAGTGGAGTGGACCTGTAGGAAATGGCTACTTTCAGACCCTCTAAAAAAATGTACATAAAAAAAATGTAATAATTATCTGACTGCGAAGCATGTAGGATCAGCAGAGGAGCAGTTGGGGAGTATATGAAGCTACAGAGTAGTGGGTGGGGGAGAAGAATCAACATAGGGGTGCAGAAACGATGGAATGCTGTACAGCCCGGAAATAAAAGGCAGCTACCAAGCCCTCCTGAAAATAAAGTCACATAAAACATTTGTTTGAAGGTCTGGAAGAGATAGAGGATGAGTGAGTGGGGCAGATAGTTGAGGGGGGTAAGCAGTACATGAACTAGCAAGAAGACTCATGCATTCTCATTGAGTGCTTGGTGGAAAAATAAAAAAGTAGTTCCCCACATGTGAGCAGTGGAAGGATACAAGTCTGCCAATTAAAAGGATGGGAAAGGCATTGAATAAGAACCAAACAACGAGTTCTAATAAAGCCAACTAATGGTAAGCAATGGGTGGGCTCTAAGCCTACTGTAAGTTTTTGTTGTGGTCCACAAGAGATGTTTCACAATCAGAAAGTTACAAGCTGGCTGGTTAGTGAGATTTAAAAGGTGCTTTTTTACATATGTGAAAGCTGCATAAACATTATTCCCGCCCTCTGATATGAACTGGATGACATTAACCTTAGGGCCAGTCAGTTTACTTGTGATGTTACCAGTGATATAAATTATTTGTGCGGTCAAGAAAAGGTTGGATTTGAATCGTAAACATCACTGCCACTTGAACTTTTACGGTGATAAGCAATATTAGGGATTCTTGATAGCACAGTGCAGTGCAGCAATTTATATAGAACATTTGTATTGCAGCGAAATTATGCCAAACATCATCTGTTGTTCATAAACCAGTATTTAATTTTTGGAATCCACTGGTGACCGGATTACAGAAACTAGGATGTGAAAGGGAAAAGTGATTGAGACAGTACTAAATAGATAACTTTTATATATGTACAAATGCTTACTTTATTTTCCATTATTAAACCTATTTAAATAATAGAACAGCAAGTAATTTAGAACAAAATATATTGTTATTGCAATTCGACGTATAGTGAAAGTTTTTTTGCCTAGAATTCCACCGCCATCGTTTGACCCCAGAACGCTAAGTTCCAAAGTCAGTAACTTGGCCATTAGAGCACTTCATTACTTTTCATTTGTGCTTACACCTGTCCATCTTTGGTGAGACCGCCATTTATGTTTTTGTATCGGCTTTTTCTTTGTAATACTACACTTCACTACATACAGTGACTGATTGGGCAACCTACATATTAAAATGACATCTGCATTGTGCCATGGCAGCAAATTGGAGTTAGTGGTCAGCAGAGAGATAATTTAAAGACCTACTTTTGTTTGTCAAAAACTGTACATCAAGTATTCGAGTTACCCTGGCAGGTACCCTCAGACCGCCTCCCCGTGAGGAGTCTAGGTCCTCCTTGTCATTCATCATAGTGCCTGCCATCTTTTGCCAATCATGAAGATTCTCCACCAGCTCATCTTCTATCCTGACCTCTGACATACAGACTTCTCCCACTATCAGCCACTTTCTTGCATCCTCCTCCGCTTAGTAGATGTAGATGCACATGTGATGTGCTGTTCCAGTTTCTGAAAGTGCTATAGAAGTAGATGTCATTGTTGGTAGTAATGTGCAGAACAAATAAAAGCACACATTGGCCTGCCTCACTGCAATACCCATGGTCCTCCCCGTTCCATCAAATCAAGTGCTTTTGGAGTTGCAAGAAACTCATGCAAGGCAGCTCTAATAAACGTTATTTGGAGAGCTCAGATAAAGTGAGACAGACGGCATGTCAAAACGGAATCCAGGTAAGCTCGTAACCTGTTCTCTGGACACATAGGGGAGAAGGCTATCAGTAGCTCTTGTTGGGGAGCTGGAGCTCCTGACACTCATCACTGAATAAATATTCATCATCTGGCGATCATCTCACCTTCAGAGTATTGTGCCAAGCTCCATCAGCCTGCTCAAGAGAGTGAGGGACAAATGTCAAACACACGGGATTTGCAGAAGAGCTGCACTAAATGAGTGATATGGTAGACCTAATTCCAAATAACGACATTGTAGTCTTATTTGAAGTCCTATCTGCACCACGGGGCAAGATATCTACCAATGGCTTAAGGTAGTTTACTTCCATGTCATGGCTCTATTTGAAATGTTTTGTTTTCTTCTTTTTTTTGCTCAATTCCATGCTTCAGTGGGAACTTTTCCCAATTCTGTTGCACTTTCAGATCAATATATTTGAAGCATTGGCCTCCTGTAAGGCGAGGTCCTCTCCTGGAAACCACATTCCTTGTGATAACAACACTAGTCAGGTTTAGAAGTGAGCCATGTGTATGGTGAGCTTCAAAGTTTGCCTGCTGTTAGGGCGACTGTTGTCTTCCTTTAAGACTGTGATGTTAAGAATTCCGCATCCCATTCATCTGAAAGCTGTATCTCTATTCTACTTTGATAATGCTATTGGCGCCTGACATTTGTCCCACATTGTCAGGCAATCTCTACTGAGGAAGAGCTCCAGAACCTGAACATTTATGTCAATCTAATGCATATTTCCTTTGTTTCCCTTGTTTCCCTAGAGCTATGTTAGGGCTTAAGATGTCATAATTGACAGATGTTTTCCCGACGGCATCAAACATTGTTACCTTCTTCACTTCTCATTCCACGTCAACCCCTTCATCTTTCTTAAGTAGACTATTTGCATCGAGTCTACCGGAGCCAAGATCCCATCACTTGCACATGCCTGGCCTCAGCATTTCTGCAACCGCTGCACATGCTGTATGCCAAGAGTACACACTTGAAGGATCATCCACAAGCAATTTATTGTTTGTGTAACTACCTGTGAAATCTGCTCATTTGAAAGCTTGACTTGGCAATACTGGGCTCCTGGTTCCTCTTTCTAATTATGTTTAGAAAAATATCCCAATTATTGAGAATAGCAGAGATTTACGGTATTAAAGTAGGATAAAGATACATTTTATGATGACTCTAATACCACTAGTGATTTGATCTCTGTTAGTCTCACCACCCTGACGCTTTCTTTTTTTTTCTCCTTTGGCCAAGCCTCTACAGTGGTTGGCGGGATTCGTTGGAGGTGAGTCTAGACAAGGGTGGGAACCTATCCAGGGGAAGGGATTGTGTCAGTATATACATAGTGATGAGCTACATACATATTTGGTTTAACAGCTTGGTAATTGGGTTTCACTGATTCCCTAACAAGGAGGTCATTTTTGGTAGTGTGTCATTTTATCCTTTCGCCACAAAACAACACATCATAGCTGACCACATTAACCAGAGAGTCTGTCTGGACCATGAGCCTCATATCCGTACTCTAGGTAGGTTAACAATGTCAAACACATACAGTTTATAGGCCTCCAGACAGATGAATGGATGAAGCGCACACAGAGCTGGACAAATGGTGATCACGGGAAAGCCTAGAAATTCCCCAGAATTAATAATGCTGCAGAGAACACAGAAATATCCGTAAACAGGTTTCTCTATGCAGAGATGCAAGTCTACTAGCTGCCTTTGATGTTACTGCCCTGAGTACCATGTTTATCAAACTTCAGCGCAATCAATGATGCTTGCATTTGGTGGAAATTCCTGGAGCTGAAGCCAAATGGTGTGGGTGACAGCCTCAGCAGGTGAGAATAATATTTTTGTTTCTATGAATTTGAAGTTACACTACACCAAGAGTACATAAACTGTAAACTGTAAACTTCGTACTTGTATAGCGCACTTATACACTGAGGGCTCTAGGTGCTGTACGCATACCGCTGTGGAACCCTTCCTGGCTTTTCCGTGTGAATTGCCCACTCCTGGGCACCCCCAAGGTGAAGCGAGGCATCCCAGCGCTGTTGGGGCCGTTGTGGAGATTAAGCAAGCTATTGCCTAGAGTTTCAGAGTGGGACCCATGATTAAATTAGGCATCGAGGCGAGAATTATCAGGTCTGAGGAAATTGAGCCCAAGACCCACCAAGGCAGGAATTGAAACCTGGTCCAGGGCCAGACCTCTGCATCAGGGTCTGCCGCTCTAACCATTGAGCCACACTTCTCCATGAGACCATTGCCATGCAATTTCTGTCTCAGAACAAAAGAAGAGGCATTGAATCAAACTTTTAAAATCATTATTCTAATCCCCAAAAGTGTATCTGAGGGCTATCGCTCCCAGCGAGTATCCAGGTACGGCAAAGTTTAATTTACATACGAGCACCGGAGAACTTGCACCGCATAGAATTGTACAAACCCTAAACTGCTTCTAAACTCTATAATACTTGAATATGATAATCATAGTACTGCTTCTTGACGCTAAATTCCCCAAACTACATGTAAATTCTGGTGCCCCAATCGACAAGTAACCAAAACCTGGAAAGACAAAAGAAGCTTCTGTGCTTTGCCCATTAACTGGCCACCCAGGAATTACAGGCTTTCGCAAATCTCAAACTGTGCTCCACACACCATAGGTCGATGACAAACCTTGCAGACACAGCCTAGGCCGCACAAAATGCCTTGCACAGGTGTACATTCTTCACTTTGTTGCTATGCATATGTTAGTGTGAATGTTCACATTTGTGGTGACAAAACGGAATACTGTACATAAGTTGAACCTGATGAAGCAAATAATGTAGAGGTATGCAAAGGGCGAACCTCAACTTCTATCGACTTACCTCACTGCTGGCGCTTGGATATGGCTATGGATGCAGCTTTGTCCTAGTACAAACCTCAACATTGCGACCTCTGTGTACAGATACTTCAAAAACAATTATTTTTTTCATCTGGAAGTAGGATATTTCTTTATGGAGCAGATAACCGTTCTTGATCATGCTGCCTGGCTTTACAGGCTTTCCAGGGAACCTGGCTGTCCTTCTACGGCATTCCTAGTTTAATGCCTTCTGCAGCGCTCTCAATGATTAGCTTCAGCTGAGATTCTAAGTTAGAACATTTCAACCATTTTTACAATGGTTGGAACTTAATCACTTTTCCCAACATATCCCATGGCTGAAGTTAAGTATTAAATATTTAGCTTGTCTTTCCGTATGACTTTCATAAACTATTTGTGAATTGTGCCGTTCCTGAGAGGATACCACTCATAAATAGTCAATTTTGCACCATGACATACATGCCTATAGTGGCCCGAAGTAGCTCTGACTGAGTACGTGTAACAAAAGACTAGGTACATGGAACAAATGAAGATGCTTGACACACAAATCAATGTACTTGTCTAGTCAATTTAGTGAGACGGCATTATTCTAAGGCTTGCTGTATCGGCAGTGTGGTATACACGTTTTGATAAATTTTGAAGCCACATATTTTCCTTCAGAATGAGTGAGGTGTTCTTTCCATTGAGCTCCCCATTTCAGGGTTAGAGCTCGAATCCCATTGTTTTGCTAAGCTTAACTTCAAAGATATGCCTGCAAAATACAACATGTTTGCATGGACAACAGTTACCCTTCTTTCGCACAGAAAACCAAGTACTCATGAGGAAAGGCTACATATCCGAGGAGCCCTTTTTGGAGAAATAAATAAGAGCTAAGAGTGGCAAAAATGGAGGATACGTTAGAGGATTCTGATTCTCTTATGACGGAAGAAAATCGCAGGCAGTATTTGTGGGTAATTATTAAAATACATTTTACTATTTAGATGATGATCAATGGCGACCCCTAAAGAATTTACTGAAGAGCCAAATAGTTGAAAAGACCTTTGTATAAGAGAAGAGAGTCAGGGGAGGATAGAAGGTTGGAGCAGTGAGGAAAGAGGCTCAGACATTTCAGGAAAATGGCATGACATCCAGATTCAAAATTACAAATTTGTTACTGCACAAACTTCAAAACTTTGCAGTTTGGCCATCCTTCTCATCTCCTGCTTAATGCACCAACACAGTGGTGGGTGCAGTAGTGTGCAGTAGGCCCAACCTCGCAAGCACAACATTCACAGATGATCTATGAAAACAATTTACAATCCAAATGTTGGAAATGAGGATGCATAAAAAATGAGGATGGTTAACATTGACACTCTCACCCTGTAAGTGCTATTGCCGCCTTAAGTTATTTCTTTTAGTCAAAATTGTGCTATCTGCACTGAAAGAATATGTGATATCACTTCCGTTACAATGGTGCATTGGGCAAATTACGTCCATGAATCTGCCATATTCCTCTTTTCTCTGAAAAGTTCTCAGACTAAACGGCAACAACAGGTAGAAGGTTTGAGACTGGATATGGATGACCTGCCAGTAACACGTACGGAGAAATGGATGGCGAAGAAACCGAAAATAAACAATAAAAACATTTAAATGTACAGGAATTTATATAGCGCAAATCACCAAGCAGTTTCTAAGTGCTTGTTTAGGGAACCCGTCCTGGTATTCCCCTGTGAGATAACCCCGGCAGGGTATTCGCAAGGTGAAAGCCAGGCATCTCGTATTCCCCTGTGAGATAACCCCGGCAGGGTATTCGCAAGGTGAAAGCCAGGCATCCCGCCGCGAGGGGCCATGGGGAGGTTTATTGCCCAGTCGCAGAGTGTGAACCGAGTAGGCACCAGAGCGAGAATTGTAGAGTTCATGGACATTTTTAGGACTCAAGACCCCGCCGAGCTGGGAATTGAACCCTAGTCCCAGGCTGACCTCTGCTTCCAGGTCTGCCTCCTCTAACCAGTGAGCCACACTTCTTCACATACTTTTCCTTCTGTTTGAAACGCAGATTTGACTTGCTCTTGGTTGATTTTTTTACCACCCCCGCGTGGTCTTCGACTAATATGCACTGCAGTCCAGTTACTTCTGTTTAATTCACCATTTCCTTTTCTATTGAATAATTCATTTCCTGATCAGATCAGCTATTAAAACGACTATCACATTTTTGATTAAATCTCATTATATGGTTATTTTCTTATGCTTCTTAGAACACTCAATCTGTTGTTCTCTTCTATTACTAACACATTTTACGTATGAAGCATTGGTTCTGTGGCAGCCCCTGTGACATTTTCTAGCATTGTTTTATCATTTCTTTCAACAACTTTTTACAATATACCGAGGTGCTCTGAAACTAATTTCAGCAACTTGCCTGGCGAAGTTACAGCCTTTAATGGGACCCAGATGGTGGAGAGTGCACTTGTGATTTTTTTTTTTGTTAAAGTGATATGGGTTTCTTGATTACGTGCTATAGATTGATTTAAAGGGATGCCAGCCAACCATGGAAGTCTTTCATAGAGGAATGTTCTTTGTGCAACACATACATTGCTGAAGTTTTAATACCAAAGACTTCCTTTGTGGTAGTTTATTATCTTACCCTCTGCCTCCCCCTTCCCCTTACATGCGCCAGTTGTTTTGAGGGACTCAGAAGAGTGGACGGGTCTGGAGAGTAATGCCTTTTGAACATTTTTCTATTTAGGACCAACCCAAAATAATACACAATAATGTATTGATTTATTAAATTACTTTGACAACACCGTTTTAAAGTGCTGTATGGAATGTAAACGGTTCAATTTAGATAAAAAGAGACGGTGTACAAAGTGCAGTCGTGTATAATCATCTAAAACACAATTGGTTAATGTGAATAAACAATGTACGAATAGCGCAGAAAGCCAAAGATGTTTTATATTTATGGCATGTTTTAGCAGGTTTAGAAATTTTCTTTCATCTTTTAGTTGAAAAGAATAGTTTTCCATTACTCAATGGGCAGTATAACTTCATGGCAGCTACTTAGACATTGTGTAAGCAAGAATTAGCAATGCCAATAGTCTGGCCTAAAACTGAAAGTGTCTTTTGTGTCATAGATGGGAATAGGCACATCATACATGCACTTTGTCACTCATCTTTGAGCTCATGCATACATCCACTGACTGATTTGTGAATTCACCCTCTGACTCAACTGCAATAAAACACACACAAACACAACAACATATGCTAGCTAAATTAAAAGAATATGTGTAGAAAAAAATAAAACCTGTTGCTGTCTAAACAGCAAGTCCATATGCTTGCAATTACAAAACTTAACATCGCATCGGGTGCACATCTTGCAAAAGAATTGTAAATAACATATTTTTGTTGAAGCATGGCTGTCACATTTAGAACCAATGTGTTGGCCGTCATGGAATGGTAAAACAATGATATACCAAGGAAAACAGCATCGCTTAATGGTCTATTGGTTTAGAGGAAGCTACCATGTGGGATAGAGCACACTGCAGATGAAATGAGCAGCAAGCAAGCATCACCACATTAGCACTGCCTGGAGAGCTATAATACCCTCTTAAGGAACACGAAGATAACAAGAGGGGAAGCATGGACCTGAAAAGGGAAGCTTCAAAACTATAGAGGTCTGGCCACCCAGCCCTGACACTGACTCCGTTTCAGGTGGATGTACATATGATCAGAAAATGTCGTCATTCCCAGGGCAAGCGAGCCAATGACTGATGTGGACTGAACATTTAGCCCATGCAGTTCGTTCTCATGGATGGAAGCAGAGTGTTAATGACACTGGACAGACCAATGTCAGAACAGAGCTGACCCAAACGCCCTCTATGTATATATGTGTGAAAATAAATATCTATCTATTACCTACAGGCGGTCGCCAGTAGATAGTTATAGTTAGTTAGTTTCTATTCAAAAAGCGTTTTTTCTTTTCCCAATAACTTTGGCGCCTGTTGACGAATCTTTGCGAAATATTCAAAACTAGTGGGGCGCTCCGGTCCGCTCCTATCTTGAAAGTTTCGGGGTGATTTGGCTAGCGGGGGCCGAGAAAAAAGGAGTGTCCCAAAATGTGTTTTCTCCTTGTTAATTCCCATGGAAAACTTTTGACACGGATACAGCCCGAACTGCTGAACAGAATTACACCAAATTTTGCAAAAAGTTAGCCCTTGTTTCAGAAAGAACTCTTTTTGTTAAATGGTGTAAATCTGTTCAGTACTTCCTGAGAAATTCAAGAAAAAGAGGTGAAAAATGCATTTCCCATAGGAAACTTTAGACATGGCTACAACTGGAACTGCTGAACGGAATTACACCAAATTTGGCAGAAAGGTAGTGCTTGGTTCAGAAAGCACTCTTTTCCTTAAATGGTGTAAATCCGTTCAGTAGTTGCTAAGAAAATCAAAAAATAAAAGTTTCAATATAAAAAGGCACGTAGGATCTGCGCACCCTGCCGATCACGTGCTGCATTCTAATTGGCTGTCAACACTTCAAACCAGGAAGTGTTGGCAGCCATCTTGTGCCTCTGTAGAACCGAGGCACAAGAAACCAGGGTAACAAATGCGTAAAACAAGATAAAGGGGCAGGGTAGAAACACCCTGAACCCCTAGGCCTGCTTAGGGGATCCCACAAGGACCCCCAGGGCCAAAAAACGCATTTTTTTTTAATTGGCGAGATGCACGGAGGATCCATGGATCCGGCCACAAAAAAAAAAAGAAAAGCGCCCCCCACATGCCCCGGGGACCACCACCTCTCCGGGGTTCTAATTATTCAAATTTGGGGGTCTGTGACAGACCCCCAAGCCCCAGGGACCACCACCTCCCCGGGGCTTTGCCAATGGTGGGAGGGGTGGCTGCGCGGCCCCCCACCTGGAGCCAGTGATGGCCCTGGGGACCACCACCTCCCAGGGCCGGCTCCTACAGTGTCCCAGGGTGCCCACCCCCACTGGCGCCCGCAGCCTGAGTAGCTTCACGATTTGTGGAAGCTCAGTCCCTCGCTATGGCTGTTCGGTCAGGTGATGCTAATCACGTGACCGTGGAATCAATGTGGCTAGTGTGGCGGCCATCTTGGAGTGGGGTTTGGTTTTGTGCGTGAAGTGATAGGGACGGCGCTAGTGATGTGAATTAGTTATAGTGAATCCATTGTCGGTGTTTAAAGGATATCACATCACATGATGGTAAATGGTGATAATTAAAAAGTGCTACAATTGTGATAAACAATTTGACAGATTACATTTCCACAATTTATGCTCTATTATCCAGGAGGATTAGTGAAATTGTTGTCAGTAGCCATTTAAAATACTTGGTCAGAGTTTCAGTAGTGTTAGACAGATTTCTCTGAGTTGTTTGATCATTGTTCAGATTAGAGTAGATTAGTCCAGTCTTCGCTTTTGTTCAATCCAGTCCGAATAGTATTGAACTGGATTATGGACTTGAGTTCTTCTCTGTTCAGGAGTTGAGAAAGGTTTCCTCCTCTGTGTGGGAGCCTGATGACTTTAAGAATTGTCCATTTGATATCATCCGCTGTGTGGTTCATCTCAGCGAAGTGGTCCACCAAGGGCGCATTGGGCGTTTTACACCTGATTCTGCTGCGGTGCTGACAGATGCGAGTCTTTGCTTTCTGACTGGTTTGCCCTATGTACATTTTTTGGCATGGGCAAAAGATCGCGTAAATGACATTACATGTATTGCAATTTGTGAACGATTTCATTTCGAATGTAATGCCATTGTGACAGATATTGCGTGCCTCTATCGTGAAATCACAAACAATACTTTGTCCACATTTAACATGTCCTAGTAGTGGAGGAAGCCCCCAATTGGAGTCTAAGGTGGTTCAAGGGGTAGGGACTGGCAGAGATGCCCTGACAAGATGGTCTTTCAAGTTTTTATTTTTTCGAAATGCGAAAAGGGGTCTCTCTAGGTTAATGGGGCCTGCATTTATGGTGGGCCAATGTCTGAGGATTGATTTCCGAATCTTGTTGGAAACTGGGCAAAATGTGGTCACACAGGCTATTCTGTCTTTACTTTCTCGCATCTTGGGTGTTAAAAGGGCATCGCGTGGACAGTACCACGCCCTTTTGGATGCTGCTTTGACCAGTCTTCTCGGATAGCCACGTGATTTAAGTTTATTTGATAAAACATTGGCTTCTTTGAAGTAGTCAGACTTATTAGAGCAGTTATGCCTTATCCTGAGAAATTGGGAATAGGGTAAAGAATCTTTTAGTGCTCTTGGGTGGTTGCTACTGTAGCTCAACAGGGTATTCCGCTCTGTGGGCTTCCTATAGAGGCGTGTTAGTAGCTCACCATCGCAGTTGTAAATAGTTAAGTCAAGAAAAGCAATTTCAGATTTGTTATGGGCCAAAGTGAAGGTCAAATCTGCACAATTATTATTTAGCCAATGTAGAAACAGGTTCAAAGTGTCAATGTCGAGGTTCCAGATTAGAAAAATGTCATCAATATAACGACGCCACAGGGATATTCCTGTGAAAAATGGATTACTGTCTGTTAGGATGACGCCAGTTTCCAAAGCATCCATGAACAAAACTGCCAGGTTGGGAGCAAAAATTGCCCCCATGGATGTCCCCTTTATTTGTTGATAGAATGTGCCATCAAAAGTGAAAAAATTCCTGGATAAGCACAATTCAAGCAATTGGAGAATGAAAAAGGTCGGGACCCTGTGTGGACGAGGTCGTGTGTCCAGAATTCTCTGGATCACCAGTAGAGCCGCTGTTTGTGGGATGTTCGTGTAGAGCGACTCTACATCCATGGTGCACAAGGTGTTAATGGCAGGATCAAAGGGGTAGTGCTCTATAAGATTTATCATCCCCATGCTATCCCTCACATAGCAGGCTGTGGTAGGAACGAATTCTTTTATGAAAGAATCCACATAGGCACCAAGCGGTTCCAGGACAGACCCACAGGCTGAAACAATTGGCCTGCCTGGAGGTTTAGTGGCGTTTTTATGCACTTTGGATAAGGTGTATATCACCGGTAGGCGTGGGTTCTTTACATTTTAAAAACAATGTTCTTTTTTGCTCAAGAAACCTTCAGTCCGTGCGTGAGTTGTGAGTTCCAGGATAGTGGCTTGGATCTCTTTGGTTGGGTTCCCAGGTAAGCGCTGATAATGATCAGTGTTAGCTAGTTGGCGTAGTACTTCCATTCTGTAGGTTTCAATGTCCTGCAGTACTATTCCGCCACACTTGTCAGCACTTTTTATTATGAGGGAAGAATTGTCTTTCAGTGTGCTGATGGCATCTTTCTCTAGCCGTGAAATATTGTACGGAATATAGAGTTTTTTCTTTTCTAATTCCACCAGATCTTTTATAACAAGTTCTTCAAAGGTTATAATTTCTGATGGAACCATGTTGGCGGTAGGTGAAAAAGTGGATGGCGGACGGAAAGGGGTATTAGAACTTATGGAAGGGGATGGATGCAATTGAAAAAAGGCTTTAAGGCGAATCAATCTGAAGAATTTTAATAATTCTGCCTGTAACTCCATGAAGTTTGGACGGATCGTTGGAACGAATGAAAGTCCTTTTTTCAAGAGTTCAAGTTCGGGGCCCTGCAGTGTATGCTGAGAAAGATTGAAAATGGGGATCATCTCAGATGAGAGTTCAGTATTGGTGGAGTGTTCTACCATTGGTAGAAATTGTTGCGTGTCTTGCGTTCGCCAGGTGCATTGAACCATCGTTGTGGTTTCTTCACCCGACCGCGTTGTGGAGTGTTCGGCTGGCCCCTGGATAAAAAATTGGCCTGGGCTCCACCTCCACGTCTAGAGTTACTACCTCCCTCGCCTGGATCTGAGCTGTCAGAGGAGTCTCCTGAGGTGTCGGAGAAACCAACGAGGTTTTGTCTCTTATTGTATCTTCCCCAAGGTCTGGTATTGGGGTTGAAATGGGGTTTGTTGGTATAGAAGTCTTTCTGTATGTAAGGATAAGTGTTTTCAATACTGTAACTTTTTATGTCTTTTTTGACTTTATTGGATTTTTTGTTTTGTTCGATTCTGTGAAAATCTGCCACGTCTTTTCTACTTGATCAAGGAGTTTTTTGCATTCAGCACTGGGATCAGAGTCGTTAATTTGTTTGAGTACCTCTGCTATTTCTTTTTCTAAAGATTCTAATGTTTCAGAGGCTATATCAATGCCTAAAGCAAGCCAGTGCCTGGAGCATGTGGTCCCGATGTAGCTGAAATTGGAAGTGTATTTTGGGTTGTCCGTAAAAATGGAGGGCCGGCTCCTACAGTGTCCCAGGGTGCCCACCCCCGGGACACTGCTGTTTGCAATGAAAGTGTCTTTGCTTCATTGAAGCGAGAGCAGGGAAACCTGCTCTCACTTCAATGAAGCAAAGCTGAATTGCTTTTCCACACGGGGAGCTGCATGCACGGGGAGCTGCATGTAGAAAAGCAATGCCGGCTCCCACAGGACGCAGGGAGCCGATAGGGCCGTGGGGGCATTGAGGCTTACCCCACGGTCCCCAACAGAGAGGGCCAGCCCTGGGAGATGGGGGTCCCCGGGGCTAGAAGTGGCCCTGGAGGGGGACCACGCGGGGGATCACTATTCATGTACTCATGCAATGAATGATCAGGCACTAGCTCCTGCACTGCTACAGTGCTCCATGCACTACCCATCCAGACCTCTATCAACCTACATACTACTGATTCACTCCTCCAATTACCAGGTAGTACCCATGCAGTCCAGCAATCCCCCTGTCACTTCCCATGCAATCCTCCAATCGCCCCTTGCACACCATGTAGTTATCCAATCACTCCACCAATACTCAAGCACTTATAATTCACCATGCGCTCTCTTTGCAGTACTCTAATCATCCAGTCACTATGCATGTACTCATGGAAAGACCCAGGCACTAACTAATGCACCAGTACAATTCTCCATGCCCTACCCATGCAGACCTCTAACCACCTACACACTACTGATTCACTCTTCCAAGTACCCCGGTAGTACCCATGCAGTCAAGCCATCTCCCTGTCACTTCACATGCACTCCTCCAATTACCTAGGCAACACCATGTACTTATACAATCACTACGCCAATACCCAAGCACGTATACATTCACTATGCACTTTCCTTGGAGTACTCTAATCATCCAGTTACTACCCATGTAGTCATGCAATTACCCAGGCAGTAACACATGCAGTGCTATATAAAGGTGGGCGTTTTAGACGAAAAACAAGGGGGACCCACTGGGTGGCTATGGACCATGGGTATCAATTTTTTCAAACTACAAAGGTCCTAAGCTCAGAACAGTATACAAAATCAATTTAATATAGACCCAATCGGAAACTATATATTCTTTTCCTAAACCCAGCCGGGTAAGGAATTTATTTGTTGGATTTAACAGGTTTGTAAATTTCAAATACAGTTTCACAACAAAAATATTTCTGTGTGAAGTAAAGCACAAGCCTGTGTTGTACTGGAAGTTAGAGAAAAGAATGTAGAAGAAAGAAGGAGCAGTTTACTTCAGGCAAAGTTGGTGAGCAGAACTGGGTAATGTTGTGCATTAGAATTGACAGTAATACCCAGAGTAGTACATACATAAAAAATCACAAGTTACACTGTATGTCTACTAGGCAAAAAGTCGACGGCGTTTCGATCCCGTGCTCAGAATAAAAATGGGATCATCATCAGGACTTAGAGTTTATTTTGCCTGGTATTACAATTTAGTTTAGCCTGTAGGAAAAAACAGGGAAGAAGCAGAAAGAAAAAAAAAGATTTAAACACAATTCTGCGAAAGAAATGCTAGGTCAACTTTGTCACATATAATACTTACAGTTTTCGAAATCGCAGTGCAGTTGTGGTGCCAAAAAGGTGCTTATTTACATTCTTAAGCGGGTAGTGCCGTGAGCATTGCCGATGACAGTGTGGGTAATCCGGGACGGAGTGTGGGGTTCAAGGGAGGATGTTCTAAGGCTCGTGCTATTGTCGGAGCGATAGTGAAAAGCTGCCACCTCCGTGGAAGTGAGGAGGCAGAAGCCCGTGTACATATCGAGAAAAAAGTGAAAATTCGAGTTTCCTATTCACTGGGTACGCCGAGTTTTACCTAAAAGTCCTTTTTGAGATAAGCAGTCTAACAAGGCGCCGAGTATCCCTTAAAAGTGCCTAGGAAATAAAACGGACTGTGTGCAGGCTAGCAAGGCGTGGAGGGAGGTTGAGAGCGTACCCACTGATAGCGGGTTTTTCCGATTTGGCGTGCTTTCTTGGAACGGCGATATTGATGAGCCGGAGTGATCGCTTGATCCCCGAGTCACTCTGCAGGGGAGAGAAATGCCGTTAGTGAGGTTAGGGAGAGTGGTGGGCCCAAGTCCTTGGTAGGCAATAGCTTACCGAGTTTAGAGTCTAGGCAGGTCTCGGTTGGAAGTCCCGTCCTGTTGCTTTGCGTCTGCGATCGATAATTTAATTCGATCTGCTAAAAAGGTTGAGGAGACCAGATTGTGAGTCATGCTCCGATTAGGAGGGCATTCTCAATAGTAATTAAGCTAGGGGTTTTTGTCTTACCAGTTGTGGTGGAAGCTGTCCGTGTGGCGAACACACGACCTCGACCTGTGGCATGCGCATTTCTCATGAGAAATGCGCATGCGCGGGCGCCCGCGCATGCGCATTAGTATTCGAAATGGCGGTGCGAATCCAGGGACGGCGAGAGGGAGCCCCGGGGACGCGGCGGACAAGTTAAGTGTTTTTAAAAGCTTTCTATCCTTTTATTGAAGTAATTAGGGAGGGCGGGAGGGAGGCGGGCGGCGCGTAGTGGGGCTACGCGGAGTGCGCGGGTGGACGTAGTATTGTGCCCACTTCGCGTAGCTCCGCGTAGCCCCACTCCGCACACTACGCCCAGGGTTAGTGCTATAATTTCCTGTGCACTGCACATGCAGACCTTTTAATCAATCAATCTCTATACATATACTCATGCAATCACCAGATATTAGCATGCAGTTATTTCTCTTTTTTAACCAGATAAGGTAGTTCTGAAAAGTTTTTTTTTTTCTTTTTAAATTTTTTTTTAAACTATTTTGTAATATTTTTGTGGTGTTTTTAGAAAACTGAAAAAAGCAACAGGCTAAAGTCTTAACTTTTAGAATTATAAAGATATCCTAATAAAAAAATTAAAATTAGCAGCAACGATGCTTTGCTGCAGAACAAACAGCATCCACAGATTGTTCACCACAACATAATGACTTTGCATTTTATGCAGTGTTGTTGCAAGTTGGCAAACTCGGTGCAAACGTCTGGACCTCGAGACGAGGTGCTTGACGCTCCAGAAGTACTTAGACCAGCTCCCTGGTCACCTTGCTGCATGTTTTCTTGTTCATGTTGCAGCTGCTCTCATGAAAAATGTCTTGGATGAATTGTCTGCAGGTGCTTGTACATACTCAATGTCCCAAATGAGTGCTTTTTGTCACTTCCTCTTGACAAAATCTGAGACATAGAGTACAGCTCACCTTCCGAGCATTAACTTTGTTTTCGCCATCTGGGATGGTGAAAAACTTCCAGACAATGGATTTAGGTCTTTTCTTGGGAGGTGGTTCTTCGATGTCTTCATAATCAGATGGAAGTTGTGGATCCGGATTTGAAAAAGGCATTTCAATAGTTTTACAGTAAAAACACAAAAACAATATACAGAATAGCTGCAAAACCACAAGAGAGAATGACTAAAAGCGTTTTTTTCGAGTGTTAGTGGCGGAGCAAAACCTACCCATTGCCGTGAGGGGAACGGCTCAACAGCATTCCCTTGGGGCTGCTGTCATTTCGCCGTGAGGGGAATGGCTCGACGTGCCGCACCTGTACCATCGCTGCCGCAGGGACTCCAATTCTCAGGTGCCCTGGCGGTTGTGGCGCGCGAGTGACGCCAGTAAAGCGCCCGGAGGTGCGTTAAGAGAGAGGAGCGCCGAGCGCTCATTGGGAGCGTTTTTTCGAGTGTCAGTGGCGGAGCAAAACCTACCCGTTGCCGTGAGGGGAACTGCTCAACAGGATTCCCTTGGGGCTGCTATCATTTCGCCGTGAGGGGAATGGCTCGACGCGCCGCACCTGTACCATCGCCGCCGCAGGGACTCCAATTCTCTGGTGCCCCGGCGGTTGTGGCGCGCGAGTGACGCCTGCAGAGCGCCCGGAGGCGCGTTAAGAGAGAGGAACGCCTCTCGCCCCGCGAGTCACGCGCGGGAGCGCCCGGGCCCGTTTAAGCCTGTTCGAGACCAGAGAGGGCCGGGTCAGGCCATCCCCTTTTCATTTGCCGCGCGATCTACCCTTGTGAGTACTTTGCTAATTGTACATTATTGTAGTGTACTGGGAATTTTGCAATGCCGCCTAAGGAGGTGAAGGGGAGAACGGACACTGCCAATTTCACGGGAGCCATGGACCAGTTCATAACGAGGATGAACTGTGTTGTTGATGAGGGGATTACTATAATGGAGTGACGTGTCTCTCCGGAATCGGCTATTGCAAGGAGGTCTTCAATGGGACACATTGCGAATGCACAGACTCCTGTTAACCTAAATGCTAATAGTGGTTTAAGTGTTTCCCCAATTTTAGAACTCCCCACCCCACAGCTCCCCACTTGCGATTTGTCTCAGGCTTCAATTAGTAGCCAGTCCACGGCCTCAGAATCATTGTTGTTATCCCCCCAAAGGTTTCCTTCTGTGCCTAATATAGTTAAGGTGCACAATACTAGGCAACAGTGTGGGAGAGACCCAGGGGCAATCCCAAAAAATAAAAAAGGACTAGTAAATAACATTGGTGGGAGGAAAAGGAAAGCCCGAAAAGTCATGAAAGAAAATCCTGTCACCCTGGAGCAGCCTGCTCAAACCCTGCCCCCGGGCTCAGCTGATTCCTCACTGCTGTGTAGGGCGATCCAGGTAACAGGCGGTTTGCCCAGTCAAGGGGAACGGGAGGGGGTGCAGGAGGCTGAGTCAAATGCCATCTATGAGACTCTCAGGCTCCTTTATAGCTCTATTAGAGGATAGGCTGAGCAAGATCGAGGTCCATTTAAAAAGGATTGAGCGTGACATTAAGGGAATTTTAGAACCCACCATAAGGGATAATTCTTCTACAGTTACTAAATCATTAGTTAAAACCCACAGGGAAAAGGCTGTTGCTCCAGCTCCAGCCACCCATAAAGAAATAATAGTATCAAATACAGCCCATCTGGTTTCACCTGCACCTGCAGCTACACCCCCTATAAAGGACAAAGCACCTGCCAAAATAAATAGCTCATGTCGGCAAAAACATAATCCACCACAAGATATGCCAGGAGGGGAGGTCCCTACTACCCAATCTAATATAGGGAAAAAAACCTTAAACTTACCCCCGGAGGTTCACTTGTGGTTGTTTTAGCCGGGGTACCAAAGTTGGGCAAAGATGAGGTTGAAACCCCCACAGAACTTTGGAATAGGGTTGTACATTGGTTAAACACGAATAGACCCCTGCCCCCGCATCTTGTTGGTAAATTACTTATGATTCGGAGGGTTACATGGGTTGGTCATCTGGCAAAAAATATAAGGGGCGACTGTATTTTGATCAATTTTAACAACCCTAGAATTGTTGATTATATTTGTAACTGGAGATACCCTAGCACAGGAACGACTATTCACTCTCTCCCACTGACCTACTTTTATCCCCCAGGTTATTTTAACCCACAGTTAGATGGTTGGACATTGGTACAGCGGAGCGGGAGGGGACCACCTCAGGGGGGATGGCATATGCCCCCCTTCACATGGACACTTTCCTCAGTCACAACCACTTTGATTGTCTGGAGGCTGTTGATTGACTCTATGATGGAGTAAGAGAATTGAATAATCCGCCTTCCCCTACGGGTGGTTGCTCTCCCGACTCATTTACATTACGACAGTCCGTGGGGCATGAGTCCTCAAATTTAGCATTAGACATTCTGAGAAACTCTATTATTGTACCTAGCCAGGACTTAGGTGAAACCTCATGTGTCCCAATTTCCGATAAGGCTCATAGTAATAATCTCAAACTTGTTTCGTGGAATGTGGCACGTTTGCGAAACAAGCTTTCATTACCGGATTGGAATAATTTTATTGATGGGTATGACATATGTATGTTTCAGGAGACATGGAGCCTTGAACCTCTATATAAGCAGGGATTTTCTTGTTTTTACGTACCTGCTACTACGGTGGGGCGTGGTCGTCCCTCTGGCGGGCGTATGGTATGGATAAGGGTTGATTTTAATCTCAAGATTATTCACCACACTTGTTCATCTTTGGATATTATGAGACTTTCCATTGGGGGTATGAATGGTGTCCCCACTTGGGAACTCTTTAATGTATATGCTAGAGGTACCCAAGGGGGGGCTAAATCCACTACTATTGATACTTTAACTGATCTGCTTAAAATGTGTTCTCCTGACTCTGTAATTTTGGTTGCTCGGGACTTTAACTGCTCGTTTGAACCTTTGGCAGTAGATGACATTCTTGGAGTGCATGAAGACGATGCCCAATGGGGCGTTCCGCCCCTTTCTCTCTCGCCTGTGAGGAGATGGTCTTCAGTAGTTATTCAACTGAATGCTCTAATGATTGAAACAGGTCTAAGAGCTGTGAATGGTCGCACCAGCTCCGATGCTCAGGGGCAAATACATACAACAGAGTATCGTGTGAGAGTAGAATCGACTATATAATGGTAGACAGGAGAGCATGGAAGTCAGTGGTGGATATGGTCATTATACCATCAGTGGAGAGTGACCATAACCCCTTGTCCCTCACACTGGTGGATTTGTGGCAGAGAAGGGAACATACCCCATCAAATAGTGCGAGGCTAATAACCAAGCAAACTATACCATCTAATTGCAATAGATTCCTCAAGTGGCCTAAGTTTAGTATGGACGAAACCGGACTGAGTGCGCTGGATGGAATCCTTAGTGAGCAGTCCCTAAGGCTTTCTGCAGTATGTAATGGCGTGGCTGGGCCTGTAGAGGCAGAAGCCATTCACACTGCTACTATGGATCAGATTGGCAAACTGTTTATAGTTCCAGGGAAAAAGAGTTCCACAACTGTAAAACCGGTGCAGAAATGGTTTGATAGCAATTGTAGAATGATGAAAAATAACTTAATTCTTGCAATCAAATCATGTAATCCAGTAGCTGTTCGGCTGGCCAGACTGCATTATAGACAAGCTATACAACAGCTAAAAGGGAGTGGGAAGAATCCCATTGGGAAAGCCTTAGAGAAGCAAGTAAAACCAAGAATGGTGATCTATTTTGGGCCTTAGTCAGAAGATCGAATGGTTGTGATCCTGACCAAATCCCCAACCATATTACAGATAATGAATGGTTTGAGCACTTTAGTAAACTCTATGGTGGTAATGAACTGCCCGGAGCCCCAGGGCATTTGAGCGGTGCCCTGGATGTTGGATCTGGACAGGCTCCTCTCACTAGAGTTGATAAAAAAGAGGTCCTGGCTGCAATAGCTAAAATTGTACCTGCTAAAGCCCCAGGGCAGGACGGTGTACCTGGCGACCTTTTTAAAGCCAATCCTGACGGTTGGGCCATTTACTTTGCAATCCTGATGAATGCTTTGCTGGAAGGTTCACCTGTCCCAAACTCATGGAAGGCGGCAGAAGTGATCCCTATTTACAAGAAGGGCCCCAGGGAGGACCCTGACAACTATCGCCCAATTAGTCTTATAGATGTGGGGCAGAAATTGGTTGGCAGGGTACTCTTGGAGAGGATTCTTTCTTGGGCTGAGGATAATAACATCATCTCACCCTTTCAGGCAGGCTTCAGGGCTTGTACAGGCACAGTAGATCAAGCGTTTAGGCTGGTGCTCCTACACTGGAAGGTGGTTACCATTGGCAAAGGCGGTCTTTATTTGGTATTTATTGACTTGAAGACCGCCTTTGACCTGGTCCCCCGAGACCGCCTATGGCTGATCTTGGAGGAGATGGGGATTCCTTTACCAATTTTGAATCTCCTGGCACGCACGCATGATGCCTTCCCGGCGTTTGAAATTTCACCCGATGCGGTCACATGGAAGTCGAGTCTCATATTTTAGCAGGATGCGCCATAGCTTGGATGCAACATTCCCAGTATTCGAAATAGAACAATAATACCTCATGGACATAATTTTTACCTAAAAGAGCTGGGACCCAACTATTGGTGGTTTTTTATCAATAAATAGAAGGCCAAGGACTAATCTTACCTCAGGATTCTTAGATCATCCGATTTACTCCTGCAGCCACCTATACAGGGATCATCTTTAGATGTCATACTACCCTCAGGATATTTATAATTGGATTGCGTCACTAGATCGCCATCAATAGTGTCTACCCTCGCTCCTCTTTACCCCCTGGACATTTGGGTTTCTTTAACGGAAGTGGTCCTGAAGAAGGTGGCCCTGAGCCGCCGAAACGCGTCGACCAAGTGCGGGGTCTCCCATTGACTATGGAGACCTTCACTCTTGATTTTTCTTCCGTGTTTTAAATGTTGTGAGAATGTGTGTAGTTTGAGTGGTAATGTGGAGATTGTTATGAATGTGGTCGGTTGTTACCTTTTTTCTTTTTTCCAGGGGTCATTTCATATGTACTTGTCTTTAGTTATTTGATTTGTTATATATGTTTGACTGATTTGCATGCGTAGTTAGATTCTTGTGTTCTCTTCTTCAGTATTTATAAAAATTGTCTGTATAAAAATTATAAATTTAATTATGTCTGATGAATTTTCTGAAACAATGTTACTTGAAGTAAATTTGTGGAGCATATATTTATAAAAATGAAATAAATAATATATACCTTGTTGTAATATTGTAAGTTATGGTCTTGTTCTTGTCACCCACTTTGTAGCAACTGCATTTTTTCAATTATGTGGTAGTTAAGGGATAACTGTTCTTTCTTGTTAACGCATGCATGATGGTACCTATGCCCGTATTAGACGGGGATCACAAGAGCAAAAAACCGATAGAATCCCTGTGATTCGAAGGGTACGCCAGGGCTGCGTGCTAGCCCCAACACTTTTCACGTTATTTGTGAATGGTGCAGTCTCTTTTTTGCTAGAAATAAACGCTGATGCCCCGGTCCTGGCGGGTGATAAAGTCCCCGCTCTCCTCTTTGCGGACGATACGCTGTTCGTATCAAAAACTCCCGCAGATTGCAGAAGTTGCTGGACCGCTTTTGTCTGTTCTGTAAGCTTAGGGCTCTTGTCATAAATACCTCGAAAACTAAGCTCCTTTATCTTAATCCTAGTAAGTCATCCAGATACACCCTTTCCTTGGACGGGGTGTCACTGGAACGCGTAAATGAATTTGACTACTTGAGAATTAGAATTTCGGATAAATTAAAGTGGCAGCCTCACATTGACAAAATGGCATTAAACCATAAAAGGGTAGTTGGAGCTTTAGGGCGAGAACATCGTACATCCATCTCTAAGCCCATTGCTCCCACTTTGGATATTTACGCTGCAAAAGCTGTAGGTTGCGCCCTTTATGGCGCAGAGATGTGGGGCTTTGAATGTGTTGATGCCCTGGTCACTTCAGAGAATACGTTTTTTAGGGAGCTGGTATCGCTTTCAAGGGGTACTCCCATCGAACCACTATTGAGTGATCTGGGTCGCCGCTCTATCAAGGATCTAGCCAGGTTACGCCCTCTTTTATACTGGGCTCTGTTATGGCGGACACCGGAGCTCTCTAGGTATTTAGATGGTTTGAGAGAAGTTATGAATCTCTATGGTGCTCATAAAATTAGCTGGATTCGTAATATAAAGAAGTTCCGGCGCAATTCTGGCTTGCCAACTGACTGGGAGCCTGGGGTCTCTTTATCCAAGACTGAAACTAAGCGAGCCTACTGGACATGGGTTGATGATCAAGAACAAAGGGACCCAAACCAAGGTAGGCTGACTGAGGCATTTAGACAGCATAAATTAAAGCCTCGCTTGGAGTCCTACTTGGATTATATTACGAAACCAAGAGATAGATCCCTTTTCATCCAGTTCAGATTGGGAATACTCCCCCTCCGCGATTACACCTGCAAGTGGAAGCCCCCGTACCAAACCTCTTCTGACTGCCCAATCTGTGAAGGTGTCACTGAAAACATTCCTCATGTCTTCTTTGTATGCCCAGCCTACGCAAAACTCAGGCAGAAATGGCTCAAACCTGTGTGTCTGTTGCTTGGAACTAGGGACCACTCCTCTGCACCCAGAATACTCAAGGCTGACACTAGTACAACCTTAGTGTGTGGGGTGGCCAAATTTCTTAGTTGGGCCTGGCTGATTAGATTGAAGGCTATTAGATGATTTTAGTTTTAGCTGAATCTTTTTAAATATTCACAAAGCTGTTAAAGTTTAATATATTTTTTAAAATATTTATTGAAATATGAATGGTCTTTTATTATAAACTTTTTAAAAAAATGTAATGCTAATGAATTGTGTTTTTATATTTTTATGTGCTTTTATGATATTCTGTATATCGAAATAAAGCTTTGATGATGAATGACTAAAATGGGTGGGGTCCTTCAATTGTTACAGAGGGAAAACTTATGAACCAATAAAATGCATTATTTTACAGTTACATGGGAGTAGCACAAGTGGCGCGCAACTAGCGCACACACGACGCTACTTTGTGAAAATATATTCAACAATAATATGTTTATTACAAGTACAAATATATTATTTTTATAAATAGTTTAGATAATGTATTGCCCTCATATAAACATTAAAGTTATATATGTGTGTAGTTTTGAAACATTAAAAATATTTAAGGGAGGCGCACATCGGCACAACCTCATACGTACATGAAGTTACGCAGAGCCAGGCACTGCGCACTCCTCGGATACCAAACGCGCAACCGACACAACCCCATACGTATATAACGTTACACAGAACAAGGCACCGCACAGCAGTCGCCAACCAAATCTGCATTCTTCACGACTTTACCAATATGGCTCCTTGAATGCGCGCACCCACCGAGATAGGTAGGTATTATTAATATTTAAGAAAATAGAAGGCATTATATAGTTTTATTAACAAAAAATATATATTTTTACGATATTAAACTTACTGAATATCACCCAAAAAAATGAAAGATACTGAAAATACAATAGGTATAATGAACATTATAGTTAGAAGTTATCAATTAAAAAACCTTTGAAATTCAGTGAAAAAACCATAGGTTTCAGGGGCGTTATAGTTGGAAATTAGCATTTAAAAAAACCTTAGAAATACATTGAAAAAACCATAGGTTTCAGGGACGTTATAGTTAGTTGGACATTTCACTTGTACAAAACCAGAGAAATTCGGATGTTATAGTTAGTAGAGCTAACTATAACTCTCCCCCTGCAAAGCACTGCTGATGACATCACATATTACATCACTCATGACATGGTCAGTGACATCACTGGTGACATCTCAAATGACACTGATGACATAACTGAGGACATCATCCAGTGAATGTGTGTTTCTGAAAAGTTTAAATGTTATATATGCGAAGATGTATTCAAGAATGAGTGGGTGTATAAGTGTCTGGAAGGATGATTTAGTAGGTGCGCGACACACTGTATAAGTGAGTGATTAATCAGGTCTTATTGAATGCATGGATTACTGGCTAAACTGTGTGAATGTCTGTATCAGTCTGTCAGTTGGTGCATAAGCAGTAGCATGGGTTGGTGAGTAGCTACACAAGTGTCTATATGTCTATTGGCTGTCTGGGTATCTGTATGGGTGCCTGAGTGTCTGTGTGGGTGGGTGGGGAGTGTTTGACTCTGTGTATGGATGTTTGAGTAGATGATTCACTGGGTATATGGGTTCAACAGTGCAAATGTGAGGGGCTGTATAGGTTGGTGAGTGTGTGTTGGTGAGTAAATGGATGTCTCAGTGGTACATGTGTGAGTAACTACATATTATGTAAAAGGCAGTATATATGAGTGTTGGAGTATATAAAGGACTATATGTGAGAGTGACTGATTTTGAGTGTGGCTGTATAGATAGGTGTATGCTTGTGTTACTGATTGTATAAGAGAGTAAGTATGTTTTAGTATATGAATGAATAAATCAAGTGGTGTTTGTATAACTGTATATGTGAGTAAAATGGGAGTGTGATTGATTATTTGCATGAGTGACTCGGTGTGTGGGTAACTCTATGTGTGAGTTGTCAAGTCAAGTCAAGTCAAAGAATTTATATAGCGCTCTACATACCCAGAGGGTCTCAAGGCGCTTGAGGAGGGGAGGGGAATTACTTGTCAAATATCCACGTTTTAAGTTGCTTTCTGAATGCTAGGTGATTCTGGGTAAGGCGAAGGTGAGTGGGAAGGGAGTTCCAGGTTTTAGCTGCCAGGTAGGAGAAGGATCTACCTCCCATGGTGGTTTTGTTGATGCGAGGTACAGTGGCAAGGGCTTGGTTGGATGATCGTAGCTGGCGGGAGGGGGAGTAGAAGGACAGTCGTGTGTTGAGGTATTCTGGTCCGATTTCGTAGAGTGCTTTGTGTGCGTGGGTTAGTAGCCGGAAGGTGATCCTCTTATTGACGGGAAGCCAGTGGAGGTTTTTCAGGTGATCAGAGATATGTTCTTTACGCGGGATGTCTAATATGAGCCTGGCTGAGGCGTTTTGAATTCGTTGGAGTTTTTTTGGGAGTTTGGCGGTAGTACCGGCGTAGAGGGTGTTTCCGTAGTCCAGTCGGCTCGTGACCAGGGCGTGGGTGACCGTTTTCCTAGTTTCGGTGGGGATCCAACGAAATGTTTTTTTGAGCATGTGAAGAATGTTGAAGCAGGATGAAGAGACGGCGTTGACTTGTTTGTACATTGAAAGTGAGGAATCCAGGATGACGCCCAGGTTCCGTGCATGGTCTGTCGGGATGGGTGCTTTTCCAAGGGCTTCTGGCCACCAAGAATCGTCCCATGCGAAGGGGGAGGTACCTAAGATAAGGACTTCTGTTTTATCAGAGTTCAGTTTCAGACGGCTATGTTTCATCCATTCGGCAACTTCTTTCATTCCTTCGTGTAGGTTAGTTTTGGCGGTGCGAGGGTCATTGGTGAGTGATAGGATCAGTTGAGTGTCGTCCGCGTAGGAGATGATGTTGAGGTTGTGTTGGCGTGCGATGGTCGCGAGGGGGCTCATGTATACGTTGAAAAGGGTGGGGCTGAGTGAAGATCCTTGTGGAACGCCGCAGATGACTTCAGTGGCCTCTGACTTGAATGGTGGGAGGCGGACTCTCTGGGTTCTTCCGGTGAGGAACGAGGTGATCCATTCTAGTGCTTTTCCTTGGATTCCATTGTTTCTGAGGCGCTGTAGAAGGGTGTTATGGCAGACTGTGTCGAAGGCTGCGGAGAGGTTGAGGAGGATGAGGGCGACTGTGTCTCCATTGTCCAGTAGGGTTCGAATGTCGTCTGTTGCTGCGATGAGGGCGGTTTCAGTGCTGTGTTTGGCTCGGAAGCCGGACTGTGAGGAGTCGAGGGAGTTGTTGGCTTCAAGGAAGGCGGCGAGCTGGTTGTTGACAGCTTTCTCGATGACTTTGGCCGGGAATGGAAGGAGCGAGATGGGATGGTATTTTTTGAGTTCGGTGGGGTCCGCTGTGGGTTTTTTCAGAAGTGCGCTGAGTTCTGCGTGTTTCCAGCTTTCCGGGAAGGTGGCGGAGTTGAGGGAGCAGTTGATGACGTCTCTGAGGTGCGGTGCTATGATGGAGTCTGCTTTGTTGAAGATGTGGTGAGGGCATGGGTCAGTTGGGGATCCTGAGTGGATGGAGTTCATCAGGCGGATAGTGTCCTCAGTGGAGATTGGGTTCCAGTCATTAAGGATGTTCGAGGGTGGTGAAGGTCCAGCAGATGGTTGGGTGGGTTGGTCTCCGGGTTGGTTGTCGAAGCTGTTGTGGATGTCTGCGATTTTGTTGTGGAAGAATGAGGCTAGGGAGTCGCAGAGGGCTTGAGAGGTGGTGATGTCGTTGGAGTTGGCCGAGGGATTGGTGAATTCCTTGACGATGTTGAAAAGTTCCTTGCTGTTGTGGGCGTTGCTATCTAGTCGGTTCTTGAAGTCGGTTTTCTTGGCTTTTCGGATCAGTTGGTGGTGTGTGCGAGTGGCGTTTTTGAAGGCTTCCTTGGTGCTGGTGGTTGGGTCTTTTTTCCAGGCCTTCTCCAGGGAGCGGCAGAGTTTCTTGGATTTCTTAAGATCATCGTTGAACTAGGAAGCTTTCTTGCTGCCAAGTTTGATTTGTCGTTTTTTCAGTGGTGCTAGGATGTCGGCGCTGTTGGATAACCATAGGGTGAGGTTGGTGGCGGCTTGGTCGGGGTTTGAGGAGTGGGCTGGGGGGTATAGAAGAAGCGATGAGGAGATCTGGTCGATGGTGATTTTGTTCCAGTTTCTTTGCAGAGTTGGTTGGGGGTGGTTGTTGGGTTTGGGCTTGTTGTAGGTAAAGTGGACGTAGCTGTGGTCAGTCCAGAGGAGAGCCGTAGTGTGGCTGAAGGATACATGGTTGCTGGAAGTGAAGATAGGGTCGAGTGTGTGACCAGCGATGTGGGTGGGGGAAGTGACCAGTTGTTTAAGTCCGAGGTTGGCGAGGTTGTCCAAAAGGGTGGTGGAGTTATGGTCGTTGCTCTTTTCAAGGTGAAAATTGAGGTCTCCCAGAAGGATGTAATCTTTGGATGGGAGGGCGTGTGGAGTGATGAAATCCGTGATGTCCTCACTGAATTGTGCGCGGGGTCCTGGAGGTCTGTAAAGGAGGGTGCCTCTGAGTGTGGTTTTGGGGTCGGTGTGGATCTGGAAGTGAAGGTGTTCAGAGTTGGCGAGATTGACGTCAGAGCTGGTTGAGATGTGGATGGATTTCTTGTGGACGATAGCGATTCCTCCCCCTGTGTGGCCGGTACGGTCCTTGCGTATGATCTTATAGTCTTCTGGGATGGCAATAGTGATGTCTGGGGCGGAAGAGGCGTTCATCCATGTTTCTGTTAGGAAGGCGACGTCCGGAGATATGGTGTCTAGTAGATTCCAGAGGTCGATGGCGTGCCTGTGGACTGAGCAGGTGTTGAGCAGGATGCATTTTAGGTGGTTGGGGTTGGATATCTGTTGTGTGTTCGTAGATGAGGAGTTGTTCTTGGTGCCGTCGAACTTGCAGGAGTAGCAAGAGAAGGGTCCATGGGTGTGTCCAGGAGCGGCTCAGACGCAGTTGGGAGAGCGGCCGGGGTTAAGGGCTAGGAGGGTGGTGGCATTGTAGGTAATGCGGGAGGGCTGGGCAATGCGAGGGCCAGGGGGTATGGCGCTGGGCGCGGTCCAGGCGCGGACGGGCGTAGACGGGCTTACCTTTGGCGCACCTTCGGCGCGGATGGGGCGCGGTCGCTGCGCGTGGACGCTGCGCGCATGGGCTGCAGTCATATATGGATGGTGGGAAGGGGGAGGGGCGAGGGCGGCTCAGCTGGGAGGCGGGGCGGGCTCAGGTCAACGCACACGGAGCACAACAACAACAGGGACAAAATGGAGGAGGGGAGTAGAGCAAGGCGCCGAGGGATATCGCGCTATTAAGTCAATGTCAATACAGATATGGTGCAAGCAGGCGAGGTAAAAACAATTACTTTCCAGTTGAAAATACAGGCACAATCAATTACAATGCAGCGCAGTTCTACGATACCGAGTCTCGGTGGAGAGACAAGGGAGCGACCACTCAGGGCAGGAGTGAAGAGAGATCACAGCGTTTCTGGGACTGGGAGCGCTGTACCTAGTTAGTGGGAGGGCGGCTCAGCTGGGAGGCGGGGCGGGCTCAGGTCAACGCACACGGAGCACAACAACAACAGGGACAAAATGGAGGGGGGGAGTAGAGCAAGGCGCCGAGGGATATCGTGCTATTAATTCAATGTCAATACAGATATGGTGCAAGCAGGCGAGGTAAAAACAATTACTTTCCAGTTGAAAATACAGGCACAGTCAATTACAATGCAGCGCAGTTCTACGATACCGAGTCTCGGTGGAGAGACAAGGGAGCGACCACTCAGGGCAGGAGCGAAGAGAGATCACCAGATCAGTTGTGGTGTGTGAGTGTCTGTGTAGGTGTATGAGTACATATGATAGAGCTGTATTGATGAGTGACTGCATGTATGAGTAACTGTATGAGTGAGTGGACGTGTGTGTAGACCTAGGAATCAGTGAGTGGATATGTAGTAACTGGTATTGGTGTATCTATGGTTTCGAAAATGGCAGCTCAACTAACCATAATGGCAAAATTTCTCTGGTTTTGTACCAGTCAAATGTCCTACCTACTATAACATCCCTGAAACCTCTGGTTTTTCAGCAAATTTCGAAGGTTTTTTAAATGTTAATTTCTAATTATAACGTCCCTGGAACCTTCAGTGAATTTCAAAGGCTTTTTAAAAGCTAATTCCTAGCTAAAATGTCCCTGAAGCCTCTGATTTTTGTTCAGTGAATTTTAAAGGTTTTTTAAATGCTAATTTCTAGATATGCCTACATAGGTAACACCTGTGCAGAAAGATGAAGAAAGGCACCGAAAGAAGCAAGAGAAGTGCAGAAAGAACCAACAGAGGTGCAGAAAGAGGCCTACTTTGACTGTACCTTACAACAGACTCATACAAAGTAGCCTAATCACTAATTCTTCTCCCTAGATGTCTTAAACCTCACTTTTCTCTTGTAAGTTCATTATTAATCGACTGCTCAGAATGTTAGGCCTACCTACCAAATATAAAACAGCAATACTAAGCAGATCACTGTTGTAAGTCTGACCAAGTTTGTGAAGGTATGCATGTGTGTCTCTGCTTTTATGGAGTGACATGCTAAATAAAAATAAACATAGAAATACTTGAATAACTATGTTTCAAACAGCATACTCTGTAAATATTTGTACAAAAAGGTGTATGTATTTCTTTCTGCTCATAATACAGGGCACATGGGTATTCAATAGTATATCTGAGGGGCTCTATAACACCTATATACATAAAACATGCCTGCCTGTGCAACTGAATGACAGAGCAGAACTGAGAACACCTATAGAAGAAGCTACCTACTTTTTAAGCTACCATCTTCAGATGCATAACACATGTGAGAATACATATTCAAGTAGAAATATACCTCAGTCACAAGAGCACACAGACTTTTAAACTTGACAGCTTGCACGTCCCATTTGAGTACAGAAGGAGGCGAGAGAAGTACAGAAAGAAGCAAGAGATGTGCAGAAAGAAACAAAAGAAGTGCAGAAATAAGTAACAGAGGTGCAGCAAGAGCCAACAGGGGTGCAAAAAGAGGGAAGTGGGACGGAGAAAGAGGCAAGGGGCTGCAAAAAGAAGCAAGAGAGCTGCAGAAAGAAACAAACAAAGTGCAGAAAGATAGAACAGAAGTGCAGAAAGAAGGAAGATGGGTCCAGAAAGTGGTAAAAGGGTGCAGAAAGAACCAAGAGAGGTGCAGACAAAACAAAAGAAGTACAGATAGAGGGAAGAGGGGTGAAGAAAGAGGGAAGAGGGGTGAAGGAGGAGGGGTGCAGAAAGAGGGAAGAGGGGTAAAGAAAGAGAGAAGGGGGTGCAGAAAGAGGAAAGAGTGGTGCAAAAAGAGGCACAAGAGGTGCAGAAACAAGCAAGAGAGGTGCAGAAAGAGGGATGAGGGATGGAGAAAGAAGCAAGAGAAGTGCAGAAAGAAGCTACAGAGATGCCAAAAGGGGGAAAAGGGGTGAAGAAAGAAGCAAGAGATGTGCAGAAAGAAGTAAGAGATGTGCAGAAAGAAACACAAGTGGTGCAGAAAGAAGCAGCAGAGGTACAGGAAGAGGCGTGAGGGGTGCAGAAAGAGGCACATGGGGTATAGAAAGAGGCACAAGGGGTAGGGAAAGAGACATGAGGGGTGCAGAAAGAGGCATGAGGGGTGCAGAAAGAAGCAAGAAAGGTGCAGAAAGAAGCAAGAGAAGCTAATATAGATGCAACAGAGATGCAGAAAGGGGGAAGTAGGTTGGAGAAAGAGGGAATAGGGATACAGAAGGAAGTAAGAGTTGCAAAAAAACCTAAAAGAAGTAAGTAAGTAAAGTCTTATAAAGCCCATGAATGCCGAGGCGTCTTGGCGCTGGGAGGGCAAGAAAGGTACAGAAAGTCAGGAAGGCCTTGGTTATTATTTGCGAGGGAAGAGACAGGTTTTAATGTGTCTCCTGAAATGAGATCTAGAGAGTTGCCTGATGTTTAATGGAAGTTCATACCAGAGCTTTGATGCCAGAAAAGAGAGGCATCTGCCTCCCCACCTGGTTCTTCTGGCTCTGGGCACCGAGAGCAGAGCTTTATTAGCCGATCTTAACATCCGGGAACAGCATGCCATTGGAAAAATGTGTGAAAGTCTTTGGCTGCTCCTCCAAGCATGGCTTTATGTACAAGACAAAAAGCTTTGAACTAAATTCACTGATCAACTGGTACCCAATGTGAGTTTCTGATGACATCTGAGATGTGACTGTATTTAGGAATATTGATAAGGGTGTGTGCTGCAATATTCTGCAAGGATTGGAGTTTGGACAATTGATGTTTATTTACACCCAGGTACAGAGTGTTACAGTAGTCCAAATGGGAAAGAATGAGGGCTGCCACCACAGTTTTACTCTACTCCATGGGTAAGAAGGGCAGGATTTTTCGGAGTATTTTTAGGAAGAGGTAGCAGACAGAGGTCAGTTGGTTTATTTGTCTTGAGAAGTTAAGTAGGGCATCACACTGGATTCCTAGGTTCCTGACTTTGGTGGCTGGAACCGGGCATGCATCTGCCTCTGCGGAGAACCATGACTGGGTCCAGATTGGAAATCCATTACCAAGTTCCATGACCCCTGTCTTATTAGCATTTTGTTTTAGGTAGTTTTTATGCATTCAGGTCATGATATGGCCAAGACAGCTATGGTATCTGTCTGCAATTGGATCTGTTTTTGATGAGTTAGATATGATGATTTGAGTATCATCTACATATGATACAAGTGAAAAGTCATGGTCCCTGATCAGTTTGGTTAGAGGGGAGACATAGATGTTAAACAACGTTGGGTAGAGTGCCGACCCCATGATACACCACCTGGCAGGTAAAAGTTGCCAGATTTCAGATTGTCTCAACAAACACTTTGGTCTCTGTCAGAGACGAAAGAGGTGAGAAGGGCAATGGCGGTGTCTCCAATTCCTACTGCCTTTAGCCGTGATTGAGAACATTATAGTTAACTGTGTCAAACACGGCTGATAGGTCCAGTAGGATCAGAATAGCCCTCCCACCCCCATCGATCTGGCAACGTATTTCTTCAGTTGCCATAATAAGTGCAGATTCTATGGAATGGCCTGACCGGAAACCATGTTGCGTTTGATCTAAGAATGTTTTGTTTTCTAAGTATTTCATGAGCTCTGAATTAACAGCTTTTTCCAGAACCTTAGCTGTAAGGGCAGACATGAAATCGGGTCATAGTGGTCACCTCGAGAGGATCCAAAGAAGGTTTCTATGGGATAGGCCTTACACATGCCTTCTTCCAGGAGTTCGGTAAAACTCCAGTGCCAATGGCAGTGTTCAGAAGAGGGGTAAGCAATGTACTGGCTGTACTTGAGACCCCATGGATAATATTTGGTGGGCAAGGGTCCGTGGGGGAGCCCAATTTACTTGAAGTTAGAAGGTTGTTTACCATGTTAGTGGTCGGGGGAAAAAACTACTCAGGATACATGATGCAGAGGATACCTTCACCTCGGGCGGCGCCTGCAGGGAGGAGGGCCCTATATTCAGGCTCTCTAATTCTTGGTATATTGTTTGGATCTTCAACTGAAAGAACATAGCTATTTTGTCGCAAGGCCCTTGATCCTGAGCAAAAGTGAACCCCTGTTTGAGTTTGAATAGTGCATTAACCGCCTTGAAGAGTTCTCTAGTAGAATTTTTAGTCCCCTCAATTTTACTGGTATAGAAGTTTTTTTTGGCCCTCATAATAGCTATTTTGTAGCACATGAGTGCTAGATGATAGCTCTTTTTGGCTGGTGAATTGTAGTCCACCCTCTATATTCGTTCGAGGCATCTGCAAGTTGCAGCAAGGATTTTCAACTTTAGGTTGTACCATGGGGCAGACCTAATCCAATTGTCATAGCTATCGGCTGCAGAGTTCGGGTCTGCCCCTAGGGTCGGCATGCTGTTATCTAACAGGATTGCTAGCTCGTCGGCTCTTCAGTTGCTTCAGGTCCATGTTTTGGCCGGCGGTAGTGGGGGTAAGGGCAAATGGTTGTTGTGCCCAACCGGTAGGTTAAAAAAAAAATAGCCATATGATCAGTCCAGGTAAGTGGCAGGATCATATCAATACTGATCAACGGGTTATTGGTAAAGATCCCCTCCGGGGTATGTGGAGCCTTGCGGGTAGGTTTTAAGACTATCTGAATAAGACCAAAGGCTTCAAAGGTGTCTATCAGCACCGAGGTACAAGCATCATCACCCCATTCTGAGTGGAAGTTAAAACACCCTAATATGGTAAACATGGGGGAGTCAAGACATGATTCCATTAGGGATTGAAGAGCTTGGGAGAAAGGTCCAGCTTCTCAATAAATCAGCAGCCCAGGAAAGGTAAGTGTGTTCCTGATTTTGATGTTAAACGTCATTGCTTCTGCTCCTGTCAATGATACAGGATCAAAAGCCGTTTTGAACTCGGACCTATATATGATAGCAATCCCACACCCCATTTGGCCTATTCTGGGCCGGCTTACAAGCGAGTAGCCAGTTGGAAGTGTAGCTACCCAGTCAGGTTCTGAAGAGTTGGTGGCCCATGTTTCAGTAGGAAACATTCCATCAGGACTGGTGGTTTGGAGTAAGCATGCTAGTTCATATCTGTGTTTCATTGCAGACCTGGCGTTTAGCAAGATGGCGCTGAGTACCAAATACTTGGCTGTGAGGTATGAGAAACCACTGGGGAGGGTGGGAACGGAGGTGTGCTTGCAGAAGTTGAGTTCTTAACTCTACTGGCTAAGTTAGTTAGCAAACCCCTGATTTCAGGGGAGTCAGGGGCCGATGGGGTAGTTGGGAGGCTGCTGTTCAGGAGTGAAAACTTGCAGTGGGGGCACAATTTGGCATTATTGTTCTCCTCATTTAGTCGGATTTGAACATTACCACATCTATTGTGGTTTAAAGCCAGGAGCAGTTCCCTGTTGTAGGTTATGTTAGGAAATCGGGCAGGGGTCCTGGTGCATTCCAGGCACAGACAGGCTTGTCTTTGGTGTGCCGGTCAGCATTCCCTCTTTATCCTTCTAAAAAGCTCCAACCACGAGATCGTTAACCTGAGAGGAGGCGGGCCCACTCTTACATATGCGCACCGCGGTCAGGAATAGGGCTGAGCAACTCCCATCCGGACGTGAAACCGCAGCAAAAGTACAAATGTAAACAGCTATGTGCAGGTGCAAACAGCGATAAAAAATGAGGCTTAACAAATTCAGTTTTCAAGTTAGGGAGATTTAAAATTGGTAAAAAGCTTTGGGCCCGATGTAGGTAAATCAGAAATACCGATTTCTTAATAGCAAATTTTACTGATTCGCTATTAAGAAATCGGGATTTCCTATGTAGGTAAAGATTCGGTAAAAAATTCGGAATCCTTGATATTCCTTATTACCGAATCGGTAATTGAGATTCGGTAATAAGGAATACCTACCCATTCATTTCTATGGGCTTGGAGGCCCATAGGAATGAATGTGAAGACATTCAGTATTAGCGATTCGGTATTCCCTCTTTATCCCTACAAAAAACTCCAACCACTAGAACGCTGACCTGAGAGGAGGTGGGCTCGCTCTTACATACGGGCACCATGGTCAGCAATAGGGCTGAGCAACTCTTACCCAGGCGCGAAACAGCAGCGAAAGTGCAAATGCAAACAGCTATGTGCAGGTAAAACAGCGATAAAGAAGGATTAAAGGTGCAGAAAGAGGCAAGAGGGGAGCAGACAGAGGAAAAAGGGATGTAGAAAGGGGCACAGGGGTTGCAGAAAGAAGCAACAGAGGTGCAGAAAGGTGGATGAGAGGTGGGGAAAGAGGCTAGACAAGTGCAGAAAGAAGCAACAGAGATGCAAAAACGTGGAACAGGGGTAGAGAAAGTGGCAGAGGGGTGCAGAAAGAAGCAAGAGTGGGGCACAAATCAACAAAAGAAGAGCAGAAAGAAGGAACAGAGGTGCAGGAAGAGGTGAGAGGGGGGCAGAAAGATGCGAGAGGGGTGCAGAAATAGGGAAGAGAGGTGCAGAAAGAAGCAAGAGAGGTGCAGAAAGAAGCAAGAGAGGTGCAGAAAGAAGCAAGAGTGGTGCAGAAAAAAACAATGGAGGTGCAGAAAGAGGCAAGAGGGGTGAAACATAGAGAAAAAAGGGCTGCAGAAAGGCACGGGGAGCTGAAATAAATAAGAGATGTGCAGCAATAAACAAAAGAAGTGCAGAAAGAAGAAACAAAGGTGTAGAAAGAGGGAAGAGGGGTAGAGAGAGTCACAGGGTGCAGTAAGAGGAAAGAGTGCTGCAGAAAGATACAAAAGAAGTACAGAAAGAGGGAAGAGGGGTGCAGAAAGAGGCATTAGGGGTGCAGAAAGAAGCAAGAGGTGCAGAAAGATACAAAAGAAGTGCAGAAAGAAGCAATAGAGGTGCAGAAATAGGCAAGAGGGATGCAGAAAGAAGCACAGGGGTGCAAACAGAGGCATGAGGGGTACAGAAAGAAGCAAGAGCGGTGAAGAAAGAAGCAAGAGAAGTGCATAAAGAATCAACAGAGATGTAAAAAGGGGAAGTGGGGTAGAGAAATAGGCAAGAGGGATACAGAAAGAAACAAGAGCGGTACAGGAAGAAACAAAAGACATGCAAAAAGAAGGAAGAGAGGTGCAGAAAGAAGCAAGAGGGGTGCAGGAAGAGGGGTGTGAAAGAGGCAAGAGGAGTGCAGAGAAAAGCAACAGAGGTGAAGAAAGAGGGAAAAGGGGTGGTGGAAAAAGCAAAAGAGTTGCAGAAAGAAGCAAAAGACGTGCAGAAAGAAAAAACAGAGGTGCAGAAAGAGGCAAGAGAGGTGCAAAAAGAAGAAAGGGGGTGTAGAAAGAGGTTTGTGGGGTACAGAAAGAAGAAAGAGGGATGCAGGAAGAAGCAAAAGAGTTGCAAAAAGAAACAAAAGAAGTACAGAAAGATGAAAGAGAGGTGCAGAAAGAGGCAAGAGGGGTGAAAAATGAAGAAAGGAGGTGTAGAAAGAGGTATGTGGGGTGCAGAAAGAAGCAAGAGATATGCAGAAAGAAACAGAAGAAGTACAGAAAAAAGAACAGAGGTGCAGAAAGTGGCAACAGGGGTGCAGAAAGAGGGTGGATGGGTGGAGAAAGAGGCAAGGGGTACAGAAAGAAGCAGGAGAGCTGCAGAAAGAGGCAAAATAAGTGCATAAAAAAAGATACGGATAGAAGCAACCCAAATACAGAAAGAGGCAAGGAGCAAGAGTGACTTGCACATCCTTAGTACCTGTTTTACACCCACATTTAGCAATAAGTAATAGGTGACCATTCTAGGTTTGCAAAGCACCTTCCACAATGCTGTAACACTTGTTGCTGCATTTTTAATAATGTTTGAGACGTTTGAGCTAGAAACAAGGCTTTTTTTGTTCAAATCTGCAGATTAGGGTGCAGATGATGAATTATGTGGCTAATACGGAAAATTTATAATTATACGAAAGTCGTGCAGCCAAACAGTTGCATAATTTCAGTGGCCCTGCTCATACCTCTGACTAGGTCCAGAAGTGCTCCTCAGTCATCCCTTCTTTTCGTTCATAGTTTAGCTTCTATAGACCCAAGAAAGACTAAACCCGAGGTTACCACTCCACAACACCGACTACCATACCACGTAATTACTCTCCATAACACATAATCCCACTCTACATAATTCCTATACACTAGATACTACATACTTTCTATCCACATAATTTCACTGAACAACATACCACATAATTCCACAACACACAATGTTCATCCACTCCACTCCAAAAACATTAGTAAAAAACATTTACATGTACTTTGCCAATAGCTCCAACTCTTGCAAATGCGAGACCTACTACATTACAAATGCTTCTTTAACTGGTAGTCACGTTTGCAGAGTAGTGGAGAAAGAGGGCTGGACCTCCAACTAGCATCAGGAATTCCACTGGGTTGGACTTACAGGAGGTACCTGCAGGGCTTCTTGGCCCCCAAAATCCCTCAGGAGTAAAGTGAACTACATCCCCCAACCAGTACTGTGCCAATAGGTGTGTTTGCGGAGTGGTGGAAAAGGGGAAGCATGACCTCTGTAGAACTCTTAGCAATCCAACTGTGTGAGACTTAGTGGAGGTAACAGGAGGGGTAGTTGGTCCCCAGGGACAATCTTGGGGGCCAACTACCCCTCCTATTACCGCCAGTAAGTCCCCCACAGCAGCATTGCTAAGTTCTCATAGCAGGTCACACCCCCTTTCCCGACCACTCTGCAAGCATGCTCCCTGGCGTGCTCTTGGATAGGGATTAAAGTCCACTTCACTGCTGGGGTTACTTAGGGGCCAAGTAGCCTACCTGATACCTCCAGTATGCCCCAGAGAGTGGGGCTGCTGACAGGTGGAAACGTCCACAGCTCCTTTGCCCACCAGTCTGCAAACGTGCGTACTTCTTTGCCCCTAAGGACCCTTAAGATTTGAGTGGTGCAGGGAGGGGGTGGGGCATCTAGCAAGATGCTGACTTCTCTTTTATTTAGTTTTTTAGAACGGGCTGTGTGGTCCCCTTCTCTTCGTAATTTTTGGGCCCTGGGGGCCCCATCCCCTGGGCCTGAGCCTTTTTTTCCAATAAAAAAACATGAAAGGTGCCACATGGCCCCCCTCCCAAGAACAATTTAGGCCCCGGGGACCCCATCCCATGGGACATGGCCTCGTTTTTTAATTTAAAAAAAAGTATTTATACGGGAGGATTCCCTGTGCCACTTTTGGCCCTGGGGACCCCATTTCCCGGGGCCTGGCCAGCCTTGATTTTTTAAAATATTTTGGAGGGGGGGGGGACTGTGTGGCCTCCCTCCTGAGGCCAATTATGGCCCGAGGACCCTATCCCCCGGGACCTGGCCTCATGTTGGGGGCCACAGGGGTAGCCCTAATGCCTCTGCGGTCCCAGCTGGCTCCCTGCCTCCTGCGGGAGCCGGCATTTCTTTTGGAAAAGAGAAGCTGCTAACATGCAGTTCACCATGTCCAAAAGCAATCTGCCTTGCTTTGTGTAAGCAAGAGCAGGTTTCCTGCTCTCGCTTCCATGAAGCAAAGCAGTTTTTGCAATGACAGGCCGGGAGCCATGCTCCCGTCCTGTCATTGCAGACTGCAATGATAGGCACCCCCGGGACATTGACGAACCCGGCCCTGTGGGGACTGGTCCGTCAGAATGTCAGAAGGCGCCTACTTTATCACGGTGCGCCTAGTTTGAGCTATTTAGCTTTACCAGCCCTGGATTTGCCACACGATCCCCCGCCCTTGAGCTTATAAACTCACCCCTTCCTTAGGCCCACACATGATTGCATTAGCATTCCTTAATTTTTAGCGCCATAGCCATTCGTGGATCCCAATAACAGTAATGCACTCCTTTCTTTAATGTGCTCCTTCACACTGAATCCCTCTTTCAGGAAGTCCCCGGCACTAAGTGCATACCTGCTTAGGGATTTTCACATTACTCAATATGGTGCCCACACATGTGTAGTAAGCCCATAGAGAGCGCTCTAGCTGTTTCGCCGATGGGCGTACCCACACGCCGAGGCTCTCGTTATTTATTTCCCGGCACCGACACAACCGCCAGCAGCGGGGACCACGGGAGACCGAAGTAGGTTGTAGTGGGACATTCATTTTGACAAAGTAAGATGTCACGGCCTATGAGCACGCTATGCTCAGCGCATTCACTTATCTTTATCGCAGATATGCTCAGACATGTATACGACTTTCGTATACAGTTGCGCTACTTGCCTTGATGTTTCTCTTCGCTTTTGCCGATTCTTCCTTTGTCACAGAGTGTGACTACAGACAATTCCCCTCCCGGGCCCTGAAATGCTGCCAAACACTTTATCCAGTGTAATTATGTTCTCCTTTTAAAACCGCACGTTTTAAACCACACTTTTTTCAAACTTGCGCGTTCTCTTACAATCAGCAGCACGTTGCAATCATTGCCGGTCATTTGTGCCACAGGCAACCCACCGGCCACCTTCTATGAAGCCTACCAACTATACCGTGGATATACTCTGCAACCAGGGGCCATCGCAGGACGACGATTGCCCCACATGATGACATCCTTAGCATGCTGCATGTTTGCCACAGTTCTCGCTATCGATAGCATCACGTCATTGCTGAGTAGCATGCTATTTTGTCACATGGTATAGCCGATTTACCTGCCACATGCTACTATAATTTATTAATACTTCTTCCACCAGGCTACCAGACTATAAGGACTCACCACTGTGCCCACTATGGAGACGTAGACAGGCGCATGATCACGCATAAGATTGCATTTTATGTTGCTTCTTTATTCTTTTATGTGTTTTATCTAGCCTCTTCTCTTACAGATTTCAACCAGTCAGGTCGTAAGTAGCAACTCTTCTCACTTTTTCCAACAGCCCTTAGCACGTGAGTTGAGATTTTTAATTGTCACATGGCCATATTTTGCCACTCACTCTCCTTTTTTTCACATGGTCCTGATGAAAGCCCCCTCTTTTATCCTTTGGGGGCTGAAACATGTAAAACTTCCAAAGACAACTACGAGTCAAAACCACTCCATTAGCTGTGGTCTTGGATTTTAACATATCCTGGACCGCCACAAATAAACACAGTTAGCAAGGATTCCCAGAGATATTTTTAACCTGCACATCTCACATCACACAAACACACCACACCAGCTCCTCTGTAATCCGGCGTCGTATCACAACTGGGTGGCATTCGGCCACCCGGTTGGGACACCAATGATGAAGCATGACACCAACCAGGTTGGTGTGCGAGGGGTCTTTTAACAAAACCTAATGGTTCTGTGGCACTGTTTACTACCACAGTCAGTCCAAAACCTTTTCCTCTTCTAGTGGATACGTCCACATTGTTTGTAAATTGAATTTGGGGATAGGGACATCCCTTTACCTTTCCTCGCTCTCCCCCCATCTTTATTTGATACAGAAGGAATTTATTGACATTTTCTCACTGTTGGAGATCTATTAGAGGGGCTGAACCTGACGGTGTGTGACAAAAAAGATGAGGATAGAAGGGAAAGGAGAAGGGAGCGGAAAGAAAGGAATTTTGATAACTGGCTAGACACATTTAGAATAATGGCCTACATAATTGTTGAGAAGTACCGACGCTGTGCGGCCGTTCTATGGCTATATGGGGCCAACATCCATGGGGCAGAGAGGCAATTCCCTGGTATTGTGTGGTTAGGATATGACAAATGTTTTAGATTAAAGATGCAGACACACCTAAAAATAGAGTGGAATGACGAAGATGTGTTCGGTTTCATACACAAAATGATTGTAGCAAAAGAGGTTAAAACACGGGCAGGAAAAAGTGAACAGGCCTTTCGGGGTTCTTTTTACAAAGGGAAGGGCAAGTCATTTCATGGGCCCAAAACATTTAATACATGGAAACCCCCACTCCCCAGCGGGCCGGCTGCCATCTGCTGGAAATATGATTTCAACTAATGCACCTGGGAAGCCTCGTGCAAATTCCAGCACATATGCTCCGCATGTGGTGGAGGACATCTGGCAGCAGGTTGCATACGCAAGAAAGAACATAGGAGGGACAAATAAGAGAAGAAAAGAAAACAGTAATTCAGTCATAAAAAGAGAGGGGGACAAAAGGGAGTACACAACTATTGGCTAGCCAAGTCCCCCATCAACACACAGCAACTCTGTCGTCTAGCCAACAAATACAACAACAATACCGATGTCGCCATGCTCTTGCAAGGTTTTGAGGAAGGTTTTGTTATCGCATTAGAGGGTCCACTCCCAATGGGCGGCGCAAAAATCTTAAAATAAGCACTACAACACCATGAGGTGGTTCGCAAAAAGCTAGAAAAAGAGAAATCCCCGAGTAGGAGAGAGGGCTCCCTGCCTCTTCAGAAAACTAAGGGATTTGTAATCTCTCCCCTGGGAGTAGTTCCCAAGAAGGAACCAGTTGAGTTCAGAATAATTCACCACCCCTCCTTACCTGAGGGGACGTCGATGAATGACTTGATCAGCGCCGAAGAATGCTCCGTTGGTTACGCTACAGTCAACAAAGCCATTGACTTAGTAAGGTCCTTAGGCCAAGAAGCCTCATGGCAAAAGCAGACATTGAGTCCCTTCCGCCTTCCTCCCGGTTCAACCCTCAAGTTTCCAGCTCTTGGGTTTCCAGTGGGAAGGGGCTCTGTACAAAGCAATGCCCATCGGGTGTGATGTATCCTGCGTATACTTTGAAAAATGTAGCACCTTTCTGGAATGAGCCCTGCATGACAGGCATCCTGTGGGGGTCAAGCAACATTACCTAGATGACTTTCTGTTCACAGGCCCCGCAAGGTCAACAGAGTGTGGTAGCACACTTAGGCATTCCAAGTGTTAGCTGGGTAGCTGAGGATACCGGTGGCAGCAGAGAAGACAGTAGGCCCGCTACAAAAATCACATTTCTGGGAATAGAGTTAAACTTTGTCGCAGGAGCATCCAGATTTCCAGAGGATAAAGAGGAATTTCAGTGAAGAGATAGGGTGCTCTGCGGCCATGACAAGCCAACTCTCTGCAATCGACAGCGGTTGATTGGCAAACTCAATTTCGCTGCCTGGGTCATTCCCGCGGGCGGCGTTTTTGCCAGGCGCCTCATTCGGCTAACAGCAGAACTCATTCACAAGCATCACCACGTCATCCTGGGGGAAGGGGTAAGCGAGTCCTGATCTGGAGAGAAGGCTGGGTGACAGCCAAGCAGACAGCCCTGTTTACTGATGCAGTGGGTAAACCAGGTTTCGGGGCAATCCTGGGCGACATATGGTGCACAGGCTAATGGTGAACAGTTGGTACAAAAAGGGCATCACCAGCAACATTACATTTCTTCTGCTCTTCCCCATTGTAGTGGCCCTAAGAGTCTGGAGGCAGGAACTGAGAAACATGAAGCTGACGCTATGGTCAGACAACAAAGGGATGGTACAGGCAATCAACAGAGGCTCAGCTGGTGCCCAGATACGCTTAGACTAATGTGTCAGTTAGTTAAATAGCAGTTGGAGGGAACTTAGATTTGAAGGCACGTCATGTATAAGGGGTGGAGAACACGGTGGCGGATGCCCTTTCTCGAGCACAGATGAGCAGATTCAGGGAATTGTCTGCAGGAGCAGAGCAGGACATTATGCCCTTTCCAGAACAGTTATGGGGCCTGGCAGGAAAGACTTGTTGGTGATAGTGAACCAATCCCTTGCTCCGGAAGCAGCCAGGTGCTACAGAAAATACGAAGGGACAGTGATGCAAATAGGAGGAATCCAGACACTGGGTAATATGGACGAAACAAGGAGGGCAGTCGAGTGGTTCATCCAGTGGGCATTCACCAGCAAAAGGTCTAGACCATGGGGACAGGCCCACCTGTCCGCCGTTGCGCACTTCACAAAAATGTGCTCTGGCAAGGACCCCACAGCCTCTCACTACATCAAAGCAGTGATGAGAGGGTGGAAACAGGCAGAGGGTGTAAGGGTAGACAGCATAAACTTCACGAGATTGGGCCAGCTCATAGACACCTTTTGAGCTAAACCTTTTCAAGGCGGCCTTCCCAACCGCGTTCTTAGGGGCATTTTGCCTCAGCGAGCTAGTAGCACCCAGGAGTGCCCAGGAGGTCTGGGCCAGCTGGGTGGTGCTTGCAGGCAGCCAATGTCAAACTCGGCTTAGCGGAGGTGGAGCTGCTCCTGAGGTAGTTAAAAAACAAATCAGGTCGGCAAGGGGGAGGAGGTGCAGTTGAAGTGCATCAAGGACCACAGATAATGTGCAGTCTGCTGCCTCCTAACTTACATGGCTGTGTGACCAGTAGGGGAGGGTTCACCTTTTAAACATGAATATTGGAATCACCTAAGCAAGTTTCAGTTCCCAGCAGGGCCTCCCACAGCAGCTTTTGGCTCCCACTCATTTAGGATTGGCGCAGCACACCACGGGATGACCGAGGCAGGGATGCAAGCAGTAGGCAGATGGCGGTCCGTGCATACAGGACCTACGTGAGTGACATTTGTGACCATTGCTTCAGCAGGAGGGCAACTTGTTAGTATCCAGGATGCAGTCTTGGTGGCAGCGGCGGACAGGAAGATCAGTCAACACTTGCATCTGATGGCTGGGGCATCTGGGGATGAGATGGAATTAGCTGCCCTAAGGGATCTACAGGTAGACAAAGCATGGCACCTGGACATCTTGATAAACCACCTCGGGGGTAACGACCAATCCCAAAGGGAGAGGAAGGCACTCCTCAAGGCCATCCAGATGGACCTAAGAGAGGCAGCGTGGTTCTTTGGTAGTACGTCCATCATTTGGTCGGAGCTGTTCAGTAGAATGGTGTGGCAGGTAGCTGAATCACACAAGGCAGTTGAAAACATGAGTAGAAAGTTGAACATTGCAGTTAACAAGTTCTGCAAAACCAACGACTTGGAAAGCATCAGGCACGGCCTCGTCCACTCAGCTGCCCAGAGCTATATGGGCGGGATGGGGTTCACCTATCAGAAGAGGGGATGCATGTGTTCTGGGATAACCTGTGGGGAATAATGCCTCTGGCAGGCTGCAAGTAAAAAAATAATATTAATAAGAGGAGGACGCGAGGGGAGCCGCAGGAAGATGTTAAACTCCCTGGCGGCGTGGCAGAGAAATAAGGATACAATGGTTGGTTATGGAGACACACCGACAGGGCAGTGTGTAAGAGTAGGGCCAATCACTTCGGGATGCCTCACGGCAGGGTGAGTTAGCCTAACAAAATGGGACAAGCAAACAGACGGCACTCACAGCCCAGATCCTGCCGGATGGCAGAGCACAAATGAGACTAACAAGGTAGCGCGTCGCAGCCTAACTCCGGGGAGAAGCTACCCCCCCACATGCAAAGTGCATGGAAACCAACCGAAAAATTGTATGACCCAGAAGTGACAAGAAAAGAGATAAACCTGCAAAAGAACTGGCCAATGAACTGTCGGTGTGATTTACGAATTTGTGATGTACAAACAATTTACGGCAAACAATGTGTATGACAAGCAAAGTATATAATTCATGATAGCCAAAGTTTGACAGTTCACAAAGGATGATTTATGACTATGGATCATACAGTTATTACCAAAGTTTATGCAAGTATTCATAATAAAGCTGCAGCCAACCATGAACACTATAACCACAAAACATGTTGGCTGTTTATCCTAAGGAATGCAGGGATAGGAGAGCGCATGTATACTGGAGTGGGCACAGTGCATGGGGTTATGTGTCTTTCTCAATTCTTTCTTTGGCCTGCAGATGCCACCTTATAACACTAACCAACAAGGTTGCTCGAGATAGCGGATAGGTTGCCTTGGAGAATGTTGTAAGCGACTTTCCTTTGGTAAACCCTTCTAAAAATGGAGAAAGAAATAAGGGGCAAAGGATGTTGCAAGTGGAATAGTTTGGCTTTGCCAATGGTTGAGCTGGTAGTGTAACGCTTCAGGATTGGAGTATAGGTTCTGCTTTAAACCAGTCATAAACAAGCTGAAATCCAGTCTTCAGTTAAATCTTTCGAGTGCACTGCCCGAATTGGATTCGCTAATCTTTTATCCCCTTACAACGTCTGTGTGTCAATGCTGTGTAGTGTCCTAATGGATGTGTAAAATATGACTATGGAAAGAGATATTCTGACTACCTTAACAAATGTGAAACTGTTACATAGGGAATCCTTTTTATTCTTCTTGTGGGACGCAGAAAGTGCGGGAATGAATCAAAACTCAACCAAAATCAAGTTAAATTTACATTGTGAAAAAGAGAAAAATTATAGTTTTGTTTATCTCCTGTTTGTTTTCTATCCACTTCTCCATGTGCGTAGCTGGCAAGTGGTCCATGTCCTATACCATGCCCTCAATTGTTGCCGATTAGTCGCAGAACTTTGCCTTCTGCAACTTTTACTTATGATTTTACCATTAGCATAGGCGTAGATTGAAGCGTGCCATATGCTGCTAAGCAGGGATCTAACACTGGCTGAAGATTTCACCTGACATAGGGTCTCTTTCAAGTGTGCATGCATGTGAGATGAGTGTATGTGTGCCACTGTGGTATTTCTCTTCATGTGTGCTGTGAGAAGTTGACCTGGCATATGATGGCATTGACCCAGTCCAGAATACCCTTATTGATGGTAGGTTTAAAGTCAACCTTTTTAAAAAGCTATCCTAGTGGTAACTGTGGAGAGCAGCCTTCAGGTTAAGACTTAGAGGTGAATTAAGCTAGTTGTTTTACCAATTATAATCTCTTGAATGATAAAATGAAAGCACACCACACAAGGTAAATATCAAATATATATGTTTTTATTCTAAACACAACCCCTCTGGACTCTTTATGAGGTCAGAGGTAAAAGTACGATCCAAGGAACTTAATTAGCATATGATAAGTTGTTTGGCCGCCATATTGGGTTGGGCTTTGAGGGGTGAGCATTCCTAGGCGCCATCTTAGGTGAGGGGCCAGCGGCTTGCCCTCACAGGACTCTCGCGCTCGCAGGAAGAGCCTATTTAAGCAGGTACTTCCCACCAGACCGGTAGATTGACTTACTGGCTACGCGCTGCGTGACGCGCTACTGTTTTCTTGCTCTGGCATTAATTTTAACTTTTTAAAAAGCACTTACTTGCATTTGGCAACATCGCGCTGCGCGTGCTTTGGCTGCAGGCGCGCTAGCTTTGCCGCATCATTTGGGGAACATAGGTAGATCTTACCTGCACTGTAATCGGCTTGCACCCGCACTTTGCAGGACAGTGGGACATCGGGGGGCCCAGTTGAAATCGTTTCGTGCCGCCGTTGTTTGGCCGCCATATTGGGTTGGGCTTTGAGGGGGTGAGCATTCCTAGGCGCCATCTTAGGTGAGGGGCCAGCGGCTTGCCCTCACAGGACTCTCGCGTTCTTCGGTATTTAAGATGGACACTGATCAAGCGTGCAGCGTTGGCGCGCAGCGGGCGCGTTGTAGGCGCACCGGAGGTGCGCCAGTGGTAAGCCCGTTTGCGCCCGTACGCGCACATGTTGCGCCGGACGCCGGGAACTTCTACCTATCCTCGTACTGTCTATTCCAGTTTAGAACTTAGGCAGCTCAGGTTGACCCAGCAGGGTACGCCCGCCCACAGGCCGGAGTTGCTTGCTTGTGGTCTTTTGAACGTGAGGTCCCTATGCAAGCATCACACTGAGATAGTTTTTCTCATTGAATCGCTTGACCTGGATGTGCTCTTCATTACGGAGACTTGGACGAGGGCAGACAGCAATGTGGAATTAGGACTGGCTTGTCCAGTAGGCTACAAAATCAGGCACACTCCCCGCCTGGAGAACAGAGGTGGAGGTATAGGTTTTATCTTTAGAGAAACAATATCCCTTACCCAGTTAAAGGTCAAAGAGGTGCAGGGCTTTGAATTGATGGGTTTTTCCTTTACTGGACAGAAAGGGGTATTGCAGTCTGGGGTGCTATGTTATAGACCCACGGGCAAGACAGTATCTACTCTGCCTGATTTCATCGACCTCATCTATGACCTCTCCAATTCCCACTCTAGGTTACTCATCCTGGGTGATTTTAATTTGTGGCCGAATGGTCCTGCACACTCTGCTTTTAATGATCTATGCCAGGCGTGCAGCAATATTCAGCTGCAACAGCTGGTACTCTCCACTACTCATCTGAAGGGCCATATTCTGGACTTGGTCTTCGCGGACAGCAGGCAGGTGTCGGTGAAAGGCATTTCCCCTCAATGTTGGACGGACCATGCTTTGGTCTCCTTTTCCCTTCATCTTGTGGCCGACTCCTTAGATGCTGCACGGTCGAAATCCTTTAAGGTGGGCAGGCCTTGGTCTAGGCTCCTAAAGGCCTCGGCTCTGCCCAGCCTACTCCCTGGTGAATACGTGTTGGGGGATAATGCGGAAGAAAGCTATAACATTCTATGTCAGCAAATCTCGAACTCCTTGGATCGGGTGGTCCCTCTCCGTAGGTCAAGGGACAGACAGATAAAGGCTAAGCCTTGGTACTCCAGTGATCTTCGGCAGTCGAAACTGCGGTGTAAACGGGCTGAAAGGGCTTGGAGGAAGCATTATTTACATCCGGACAAGACCATCTTTAAGCTCACTTTAATGGAATATAAAGCACAGATTAAATGTGCGAAAGCTATCTATTTTGAAGAGACTTTGAATAAAGCACCTAACAAGTCACAGGCTTTGTTTAGGATTGTTAGTGATCTCTCCCAGCCTACCTGTGCCTCGAATAACATCTTGGCTTCTCAGGCTTTATGCAACTCTTTGGCAGGCGCATTTGAAGCTAAGATAGGTACCATACTGAGCGGTCTTACTCCGTCTGACTCCCAGTCTCTGCCACCCTGGGTTTTTCCATCTACCCTGGCCGACCCAGAAGATCTGCTGATCCAGCCTCGGCTGAGCCATTTCTCTGTCCCGAATTTGGAGGATTTTTGCAGACTAGCACGGTCGGTGTCCTCGGGTTCCCCGATGGACCCGCTTCCTCATACATTTTGAAAGCTCTTTCAAAAGGAACTTTTTTTACCCACTATATTCCATCTGTCTCCAGTCCTTTGAATCTGCTTTGGTTCCGGACTGTTGGAAAACAGCAGTGGTGTCCCCCCTTCTGAAGAAGCCTACCCTTGACCCCACCTGCCCGGAGAATTATAGGCCCATTTCATTGCTCCCTTTTCCAGTTAAAATCATGGAGAAGGTGGCTACCCAGTCTCTGTCCAGATACCTGGAAGATAACAACTGTCTGGATGTGGCCCAGTTTGGGTTCCGCCCGGCGCATGGGACGGAGTCGGCTCTGGTGGTCGTGCTGGACAAACTTCGTTCGCGAGTCGACACTGGGCGAGCAGCCTTTCTGGTGCTGCTCAACATGTCAGCCGCATTCGACACGGTCAGCCATCCGATTCTTATCAGGAGACTGGAGGAGGCTGGAGTAACAGGGCTAGCTCGAGACTGGTCAGTCTCGTATCTCTGTAATAGACAGCAAGTGGTGGCCCTGCCGCCCTATAGATCAGGTGTGCGGATGGTTGGGCAGGGGGTGCCCCAGGGCTCAGCCATTAGCCCCATACTGTTTAACCTGTACCTTCGCCCTTTAATTCAACTTATCAGTACCTTTGGTATCTCGGTATTCAATTATGCCAACGATACCCAACTGATATTTTCGTTGGAAGGTGGAGAGGCTGTTTCCCTAGAGACCTTCCATCGCTGTATGTCAGCTACAGCAGACTGGTTGTGCTCCAACTCGCTCCAGTTTAATAGATCGAAAACGGAGGTATTGTATTGCTCCACTGATCGTGTTCCACGTTCTCTACCTGAGGAATTCTGGCCTTCTTGCTTTTCGGGATCAGTGACAGCCGCAGACTTCGTGCGCAACTTGGGAGTTATGTTTGGTCCCAACCTTCAACTGGATGGTTTTGCCAACAAGACCATTTCTACTTGCAGGGTATTGCTCCGCATGCTACGCGAAGTCCTTCCTATGCTCCCAGCCCCGGCTCGATCTGAAGCTGTGCGGGGGATTATACTGAGCAGGTTGGACTATTGCAACGCATTGCTTCTGGGTGCACCTAAGAACTTGGTTGGCAAACTCCAACGGATACAAAACATGGCAGCCAAGTTGGCCTTGTCTCGTCCGCGCATCGCCTCATCCACCGCAGCGTTGCGTGATCTCCACTGGTTACCCGTCCAGCAGCGGATTCTCTTTAAGGCCTCGTGTTTGGTCTTTAAGGCCCTGCACGGACAGGGTCCTGTTTTGTTGCAGAATCTTTTTTCCTGGTACACTGCTTCACGAACTTTGCGCTCTTCCTCTGCCTGCCTGGTTACGGTTCCCAGGTTTCAGAGGTCTAGAATGGGCGGCCGATTTTTCAGCTTTGCTGCCGCCAGCCTTTGGAATTCTCTTCCTCTCCAATTGAGGAGCCAAAGTGAATTCCTTCTTTTCAAGAGAAATTTAAAAACGTATCTCTTTCCTAGAGTAGCGTGATCCCTGTGACTGTGTGCTAGTTTGTCTTTCAAAGCGCCAGGATACCCTTTGGGTGGCAGTGTTTTGGCTATATAAGACTGGAATACAATACATACAATACAATAAGTTGCACAGTATACGTTATGCCCTAGGGGCCTCACAAACCATATACTAAAATAGTGGTATAAGAACCACGTGAGGGTTAGAAAGCAGGCCTAGGGCCTGTAGAACCGCTGGGGCTACCAGGAGCCACCCAAGGTAGGGACACAGGAGGCCCACGGGGGATGCGTGCAGTGTCTAAACACAGCCGCTGATCATCATTGACTTTCTATGGAGAAGGAACAAGTTACAATTTTAAAGATTAAGGGCACTTGGAGGTGAACTATGATGGAACCCTTTTAGACTAGGGCACTTCGAGAGTCAAGACCCACGGGAGCACCGGAGTACTCGTGTTACCTCACCCAGGGAAGCCGGGTGCATAGGTGTCTTTTGGTGTCGGGTTTCATCGTCGTTTCCTATGGAGAGCTGCAAAGAAATGCTGCAGGCGACCAGAGGAAAAGTGTCCGGGTGGATCCAAGAGTGGATTGGAGCTGTGAAGACCCTGAAAGCAGAGGAGTCTGAGTCACTAGCCAGTGACCAGGATGGCGAGGAGAAGATGCCAACCAATGTCGGGTTTTTCAGGTGAAAGAGGTAAAGCTTGACTCTTCAGCCGCGAGGACCAGGAGGCGTCGACGACAACCAGGAGCTGGATTCGAGCTGTCCCACAAAGGATGTTGAGTGCTTCAGCATCAGAATCCAGATTGGACCCACCAAGCCTTGTAACAGCAACCCATGCAAGATCTTGAGATTGGCTTCGGTTCAGACAAGCAAGGTCTGGGGGACTCCTCCTTTGGAGGGGAGTCAGAGCACGTCTGAAGCAACCAGGAACTCTAAAGAAATCAAGGATTGGCCTTTGTGGGGTCTCACTAGCCAACGGACTAAGAACCACAAAGGGGCCTCGAGCTGTGTTGAAGAAAGTGAACTCACAGATCACTTGTGGAGTGCTGGCCTTTATACTTCGGTGCAAAAGGTGCTCGGGTAGGGGCATCAAATACCCCAATGCACAACTTCGGGAGCACATCGGGAAGTAGGTGCAGATGCAAAAATGCAGGATGTCCAGGAGTTCCAGTCCCACGTCTCTCGTGTCGGCTATGGGTCTCAGCTTTGCTTGGAGCTCGGGTCAGCTTCAGAGATGTCTGGAAGTCCATGTCTTGTGTAGCAGATTCTTTGGCATCCGGCGGGAGCCTCGAAAATGCAGACTGGCAAAGATGCTTTTGTTGCCTGTTTGAACAGGGTGGTCCCTCCTTGACCACAAGGGAGATTTCTTCCATCTTCCAGTTAATATGGAATGTCGAATGTTCCAAGATATATGTTGCAGAGTTTTGTCCTGGTTAATCTAAAGTCCTAGGGACTAGGATCCTATTCTTATAGCAAGTTTAGGGGTTGGGCTAACTCTAAGGTCCCTCCAATGGGTGGACCTGGGGAGGGGGTGGTTACTCCACTTCCCCTTTGTCCAGTTTCGCACTAGAGCTGGGGCTGAGTGCCCCAGCTCCCGGTTTGAACTGGGAAATGCATGGAGCACCTTGTGTGCCCCAGGCAGTGTCTGAAAAGTATTCACTGATGCAACCCACCCTGCCCCAATACACTAAAGCCTGTCTGACAGGAAACCTATTGTCCAGGTCTCTCTGCCAGAGTTTCATCCAGCAGCAGGAGGGCAGACTTGTGTCTGTAGCAGCAGCATCCATTTTGTGATGCTGGGGCTCTGTTTAACTTTAACCAGGTGTACCAGTATGTCCATGTCTTCTCCCTTTAGACGGGTGGAATGCTACCCCCAGTATTCCAAAGTGTTTGACACCTTACACAACATGTTTTGATAAAGCCAAACCAAAGTTAGCATTAACTGCGAGATTTATAATGCACTTAAGGGTATATGGTATGGCTATATCATAGAACAGCTATAAGGAGATGGTTCCGAAAGCTGCAGAGGGGCTCAGCTCATGCTAGGGCACCCTCTCACACAAAACCAAGCACTCTGCCTTCAAGATTGCCAAGGCCTGCCATAGGAGTGACTTATAAGTTACTATGTGTCTATATATAAGGGTAGATATAGGTATACTATATCTAAGTAAGGGGTGCTTACACCACCTTACCCAGGCTGCAAGTGCAGACCTGTGGTGTCAGTTTGGAAGGCTAACCAGGGGTGGCACAATACATGCTTCTGCCCCTGGTAGGCTTCTGGGGTCCCTATGCCCTGGGTACCTAAGGTACTATGTACAGGGGCTCAGAAGGGTGACCCGGTAACCAATCTGGTATGTACCTAAAGTACATGGTATCAATTTAGAGAGAAACAGCTAGGCTGTGCGCCTCATTAGCAGGACCACAGCCATACTAAAGTCGAAAAACCAGTGAAACACAGTAAAAAGTGGGGGTACCCATAGGAAGCAGACCCTACTCTCCTACATGTGCCTGTACAGAACAGCCCATTTTAAGTACGGTAATTATCTACACATACCTGCCCGCAGCTCAAAATAAACAATGAAGTGCATTAGAAAGAAAGATTGAATATCCTTCTTTGTCACGCAATGTCTATTCAGTCTCATTATTTTTAGGTCTTGTCTACTGATTGCTTTTAGCTGTCTGTAGTGGAAAAACCTCCAGTGGACCAAACCAAAAACATACAGTGGTCTTGGAGCCAGCTCATTGTTTACCATTGATGGGATCCATTGACTACTACTTCTTATTAAATAGCTCTACTTCCTCTCCTTGTGTTTGTCCCTCTATTGGAGTATGACATTTTTGTAATCATTTTCATTGGATGACTTGTACCCTTACACTGTTCACTTTCAGGGAGCTACTTTTTTTCCATTCTGCACTCCATGAGAATCTCTTGTTTGTTCCTCCCTGCCTCAAATAATCCCCTGTGTGATCTGTGTGACTTGCTCCTCCCCAACCCCAGTTACTTAGTTGCCTCCTCCACTTGTTCTTGCCCTCATGTCCTGCTTCTCACTCCCCACATGCTCAATGTATCTTCTCCTACCTCATCCACTGCTCCCCCACCCCTGACTTTTTAGATTGATTTATTCCTTCCTCAGCCTCAAGCTAGTCTGTTTTCACATGCCTACTCCCAGTTACCTAGCCTCACTTGGTCCTCCATTGCTGTCTCACCCCTTGCAGTCCTTCAGATAATTTTTTACCCCCTGTTTTTGGGAGTGTCTGGAAGCTGCCATTTGCTCCCGGGCCACTCCGTTAGGAAAATATAAACAAAAAAAACCCTGCCCTCCTAGAACGGTAAATTAAAAGTTAATATGGAGCCTATTTAATTGTGTAGGCATTCGAATGCATGGTGATGCATGCATCTGTATCGTTACACATGCTTATTCATATGAGCAGATGCAGAATGACGTGTGCCCGCGCATAAGCATGTTAATATCAACACATTTTTTTGTTGTTGATGAAAAGCATTTTTTTGCCGATGCTGCGCAGCAAAAGCATTTTCAAAACTAATAGGTGAAAAAGGTGAGACATTGGCTTTTCCAATGCTTGATTTTCATTAAATTCTGGTGCTTGTTAACCTACTGGCTTTGCTAATGCTTGTTTTCCTTTGCATGCTTGTACATGTAGTCTTCATTTTATATAGCACCAGACTGAAAAGAAAAAAATACCCTTTGACCTTGTCAATGCTTTTTCTATTGTGCGAACCTGCTTGGAATTAATTTTCAAATATACATAATAATGAATAAATATTGACTCTCATTGACCTGTGCATTTGATGCATTATTTCTTTATTAGCCTATAAGCATGGGCAGAAAAATAGTTTATTACAGTTATCCATGAAAGCCTCAGTTAGGTTCAGGGCCGGACAGGGAACAGCAACCATCCCTGGCAGCTTGCTCCACGACCAGCCCTGGGAGCGGGGTTGGGGGAATGGATGCTAGCAAAAGCACTGCTCTCGCTTTTCTTTCAGGGGCAGATATTGCAGAATTGCTGCAAAACCGGCCCCCATAAGAAAAGCAGCCTCCGCGGGCACAAACCCGGCCCCCACCCCTCCGGCCCACCGGGGAACTGTCCGGTGCCCGTTACGGCCAGTCCGGCTGTGGTTAGGGTTACCATGTCATTTATCAAATTATTTTATTCATACTCACTGGCTGCAAGGGTTGGCGAGGCAGCCCATCTCTTTATGCAGGTGTGCAGCTTTTGCCATGACCTTCGCTACTGTGCTCTGTTTATACTTTGCACTTGTCTGCCGGTCCATAGGCTCACCCGAGGGAACTGGCTTTCTCCAGGGAGGGAAAATACTAAGAGTCCTTCCTCCTCCATCTAAGGATCTGTGATTTCAAACCAGACACATACTCTGTATTCTGGTTACTACAGGAAAGAATGAAAGCAGAGATGCAAAGTGGACTAGGCTGTGAAAGGACATAGGAACCGTGCCACTAAGTGACATAAGTGACATGGACGACTTGGCAACCTTGGAGGGCCTGAACAAGGGAGAATGTAACTGAGGTGTATACCTCTCATGTACCTAAACACTACACACACACACCTTATGCTCTGGGGGCGGAGGGGGTGGGGGCTGCAGGGGCCCAGCAAAACAGACTGCCAGAATATCCTTCCGGTCTCACAGATATTAGAGGGTCATGCCTCCTGTAGCTGGCCTATCCTGAGATTGTATGTTAAAGACTCAAACCACAGTTGTAGTCATAGCCATGCAGTATACCTATCTCGAAGGCTTGTACTTTAGGATTGAGGGAAAGATCCTCAAATGTTTTTTCAAGTTATTTTATTTCAGGTATTACATTGGGAATATCTGAGGGGGGACCACTGGGGCATTGCAAAATGTGAGAAGCGCTTATGACATCAAAATTGGATGCGAAAATCTGCTGGGTCCGAGTTCTTTATCTAAGCTACAACATGCACTTTTTAGTATGTTTTGATTTACTAATTACCATAACAACAATTCTCCTTTAACCATAATTACTGCACATCTGGCTCAGTCGACTTTGAGGGGCTGATTGACAAAGAATTGCTAAAAACTTGAAATCTACACAATGTAGGTATCTCCGTGTGGCATACATTTCTAAATTCACAAAAAAAACTATGAAAAGAAATGTATGCAAATCATATTAACATGTGCGCTCAGATTACCCCAAACTTACTCCTGAAGACTGTCTGCAGCCATAAGTAATAGTAAAATATACATATTCCATGAAATTATGTTAAAATAGTGACAGCTGGTGTCCTGCCATATCCATAGAATGTCTGACCTTGGTCCAAGGTCCTTCCAATGAAAGTCCAGCCCAAAGGACACCATCTTTTTGTGAGTGTGCACCCACCCCAGGGCTGCCATTTTGAAATGTCCACATTCCTTCCCAAACCTACCTTGTTTGGATTTTCCTTTTGCTTTCCCCACCACAAAAGCATCGTCATTCTGTTGTGAAACTGACAATTGTCCTGTACACCTCATGGCAGACCCAACAGTTCAGGATGCAGAAGAGAAACTACTTTCCTAATTTCATAGAGCTGCAACCTATGGTCCCTGGCCCATCCATTGGTGTTCGGTGACACCCTATCTATTGAATTCACACCACTTCTGTTGATAGGTGTGCGTTCTATCAATAACAGTAAAATGGCACTGGTCAAGGTATTAGTACAGCAACATTTTAAGTATAGCATCCGTCCTAGGAGGGGCCAGCCCCAAGTTATTCAAAGTCTAATTGTTCCCCTAAAATATGCAAGCACCTTCCTCTTCAAGTACTACAACAGCTGTCCATTGGATATATAAAGCCATTCCTCCATTAAGTGTGCAGCAGTCCTTCTAAGAAGTGTTAAAACACGCATTACAAGTGGAACTGAAGAGCAGTTACTACATTTCTATAACAAAATCACTTTGTTCTTGAAGCAGCATAATTGATCACTCGTACCCACCAGCTGTGAGAGAACATTAGGTCGCCAAGTGTGTTTATTTGCATTTGAAAGCAGTGTTGAAACATTGCCTATAATCGTGTTCCGCCCCAAACAGGACTCGACCACCCCCACAATGTCCCCCTTCCTCGTATGTAGGTCGTCCAGCTGGCCAAACGATTATTTCTCCCCTTCACTCCACAAGGACGGGTTCCTTGCGTGAGCTTAGGTGAGAGCCAGCGCTTGGGTAAACCGAAGGGGCTCTGGCACTGAATCTCAGTGGTGGCGGCTGATGATCTTTGAAAGTGGTGGGCATGACAGCTGCCGCGAAGTTCAACATGTGGTCAAGGGCTGGTCGTTAAGGTGTGGCCCCCAAATAAACTTCTAATAAATGGGGTGAAATGCAGCATTGTAGACACATTTCACCCAATTTCTGCTCAAAATTACAGGCACTAAAAGGGCATTGGTAAATATTCTATTATTTTCATAGCGTGACAACTGTGTCTGGTGCTCCCCAGAAGCATTGCAGGAATGCCTGCCCTAAGAAAAAAGCGGTTAAAAAAAAAGAATATTTGAGCACAATTTTTCCTGAAACGATTTTAAAAAGTCGTAAATGAAACTGGTTGTCCGATAAATATAATACGAGGTGGCTTTTTATGTACATATCATCTGTTTACTATACTACTTTACATTCCTATGATCCTTCGACCAATCCTTTTCATTTTACGCAGCTGTTACAACTGAGAATTTCCTTGAAAAGAGCAGAGTGGAAAAATAAAAATATTTCCCACATCATACATTCTCTGGCAGTACACAACACAGAGCAAGACCAATTTTACAAGCTCATACATCAGTGCTCAGACAGGGGTTCTGAAAACCACTTAACTATCTGCTTTAGATACATATTTGGAAAGTCAATAATTTATGTCCCCACGTATCAGCTTGTCAGTATATGAAAATAAACACATTTTTCTATCAAATACACGCTTTTCATCTTGCAACAAGAAAGTTAATACCCATAAACAAAAGCTTATTATTTACATAAAATATCCTGAAATGCTGCCTTTTGATTTTTATTAAGTATCTGTCAGTGCCCAAACATCATTTTATCGTTTTCTTCAAGTCATCATATGTGTCACTGCCACATATGGATATAGCAAGAATGACCACTATTATGATGGGCCCAGCAATTTCAACCATCAGCATGCACTGGCCAGTGTGGTCCACATTGTACAAGAGATTGCCCCAACATGCCAGGAATTGGCACCTAAGTGTCATGGATGGCTACTGATGCTTAAAATTCCCACAAATATGCCGGGGTTTTACAGAGACTGCACATGGTCACCATGCTGCCACGGATGCCCCCAAAATGATTCAAGACCAAATATGTTAGTGCAAGGAGCCAGACAGCACACTCGCTGACTCGTACATATATAATCACGCACACACCTCTAAGTTGGTAGACATGCACACGCACTTTCTATCTGAAGTCGTCACATACACACACGTTCTCCCCTGCACACAGAATTTGAGAAGTTCTTCCATTTTCCTGCTGCCTGCAGGAATCCTTCTTCGGCTCCTTCTTAGGTACTGATGCTCCGTGGAGCGTCTGGGCAGACAATTCTCTCTTGGTCATATTCTCTGCATTTGCAAAGCCTGGAACCTCACATACATTGTTTTATTTTATTAAACAATAACAATAAACATATTCTTTCATTGATTCACATTCAGTGGCACTGATGGCTAAGATGTATGAAACAACACTGGGACCCTTCTGGCCTTCTCTACCTCGCTAAACCTGCCTCAGTCGTGACTTAAACATTTGGATGTGGTTGCAAACCAGGATTGATTGAGCTAATAAACCATTTTCAGCATATCGTGCGGCCCTGATGAATCTGCCAAAATTGCTATGGCAGTGAAACATGTCGGCAATAGGTAATGCTGTGCATGAATAGCTACCAGCCTTTTTATTTTAACAGCACACACCCATTTCTCTACGAATAAAGTTATTAAAGAAAAGTGTCTGCTGTTTTTTATGCACTTTTTTGTCACTAGCAGATTTTCTCTGCTTCCACTATTCTATGCACTTTTTGGTTTGTTGCTTTGGACACGCTTTTCCTTTTTTCTTTGTGAACCGGATGACAACCGATGATGAGACAGGGGCCCTGTCTGGAGATTTCATACCAGTTACCCCGTTGGTGGTGTTTCCGTGAGGTGTCATTCGGTTCTTTCACATTTTTTCTATGTAGAACTTGGTCTAACATTGATGTTGTGGACATCAGGTACTGACTAAAGGTGTCAGACATTTTTCTGGTGTGTTCTGTGTAACTGCCAAAGAGGTGCTGGCCAATTGGTTTTTATTCCAATTTTAAGGAATTTAGGACGGAGTGCAGTGAAACGTCCCCTTACCAGAATGAAAGCATACAGGGGAGGATAACAGTTATAGTACCTTTAGACTGTTCTGTTATATAAGTAACTGACACAACTAACGTCCTCTGGACAGGGTTTTTGTTGATGACTAATTTTTTAGTAGAGGACGACCCGGTCCATATTTTCCCTCTTAGCTCCTATTTGTGCTAGACCAGACAATCTGGGCCAGGGCAGGGAGGTAGGAAATTTCAGACACCTCTGACGTTGAAAACCTCCGGAATATTCTCCTACTGCATAGTGGGTATAAGTATTGAACCTTCAGACCCAACTCTTTAGATATTTTTCTGGGACCCTGCAAAAAGGACTGCCCTGCTGTCCAAAACTGCTTTGCAGACCAAGGACTGCTTTCTTTCTGCCCAAGACCTGCATTGCTGCGCGAGGACTCTGCTACTGAACTGCTGACTCCTGCCTGTGCTTCCCAGGTCTCCCAGAAGAATCTCCAAGGGCCGATAGGCTGACCTTCTGTTCTGAAGCCACTGGGATCACAGAGGCGTCACAACATGATGCATCTCCTCAGAAGGTCATTGGAACCGCCACTGTGGGATGCATCCCCGTTGCAGAGGTCTTGCATCACAGCCACTGCTCATCTGAAAGGCTGATGTATATAGCATCCCCATTGCCAACCTTGACCCTTCGGGACAACGGTTGCATGATTCATCCTCGTTGCAGAGCCCTGCATCCCAGTAGCTGTTTATCGGAACCGTTGCTGCGTGAGGACTTTGCATCACAATCTCATTCGGTTGGAACAGCCACTGCGTTACACATCCCTGATGCAAGGCATCACATCGGAATCAACACACCCCTGTTGCAGGACTACATCACTGCTGCATCTCTTCGGACCTGCCACTATGCGACAGATCCTCGGTGAAGGACTTTGCACTCCGCAACCAGGATTTAAGGAACTCTTGTTCAATGGCCCTACCTGGGTCCCTGTAGGTGGCCCAGGCTCCATTGCAGTCTTGTGACCTTGTCCCGGTTAGGCGTGACCAGATAACTACAGTATGCTTTGTGCTTCTGGATACTATTTTTACTTAAATCTTTAAATATCTCTAGTTTTACTGATTGGATTTCTGTTGTTTTGGCCTCAAATAACGTATTACATTTCAATATTTGTTTCTAAATTGGTGTAGAATTTTTCTTGTGTTCTGTTTTCACTTTATTACTATTTAAAGTGCTGCATAAATACTTTACACATTCCCTCCAAATTAAGCCTGAGTGCTTTTGTGCCAAGGATTAAGCACAGGTTAATTTGAGGTTCTCTTGTGTTTCACCCTGACAAAAACTTGTGGTTACTGCTTGAGTAGGGTTTCTCCCCCCTCAACCATTAACCCAATTTCCATCCCCTCAACAAGAAAATTATCAAAATAATGTGTCACACAATGACTGTGTTTAGCTCCCACAAACACCCATTGCAAAAAGTTACAGACTATCTCGACAGCTCTAACGACTAGGCACATTTCTTGTCCTCAAAAATACCACCTCTGAAATGTAAACCCAGTAGTAAAAAATCACAGGGCTGCTCTTGAAGTATCCTTAAAGTCAACTTTGTTACACTTGGCCAACTCTGCCCTAGACCCAGACTTCCTTAATAGCTTGATGACATCCGTAAATATGGTATGGTCTATAGAAGCCTCCTGGCATGAAAGTTGCATCAATGGTCTTCTTCTTGTGCTTTAGCACTACCTAAGCCCTGTCCCTAACAAGACTGATCGATTTGTCCTCAGATCCCGGTAGACCACATCACATATAAAAAAAAGTCATTGGAGACCACAGAATACCTTATCTCCCAGGGCAACCATTATCACTCTGTACATTATTTTATTTTTTTAAACACTGTACTTTCAATTGTTTCTTTGTAAGTTTATTTTTAATACTACTTATATTTGTATAGTTTGCCTAAACCTCATGCTTAACATTGTAATTAGAAATACAGAAGCTTTTCTATTAACAATGATGTTGGACACAACTTGACTTAAGAAAAAAAAATGAAAACGAAACAGACTTCACACATTTCCATAAGTACTCATTCGCCTTGGATATAAAAAAAAAGACTTAAAATGAGCCCCGGGGTCTCACTAGATGTAGCACTAGCCAGAGATCTTTGTTTAGAGCCAAGGATGCACCCCTTTACACCCTGCTGCAACTTCTCCAACCATAAATAGCTCAGTCTGACACAGCCTCCTGTGGAGCTACCGCCGGAATAATGAAGCAATCTATCTAGTGTAAAGGCCTAAACATCGGACTATATTCGATTAGATGACAACCCAATTTTCATATGGGATCCAAAACTCATTCCTTTTGCTTTCCGATGCCCTTTCTAACCAGATTGTGTATTTTACAGAGATCATCCAATCTATTTTAGTCGTGGTGGATTTTATCCAATTCTTACATATCTGTCTATGAGCAAGCAATATCAAATAGAAAATCAGCTTTCTTGTGTTGATTGACAGAGATTCATAATATTCCGGGATGACAAAAAGAACAAGAGTTTTGATTACCTGGAGCGTTTCACAGAGTATCACTGACACAGAATTACTCACGTCTAGCCAGAGCCCTTGAATCTTAGGACACTCCTGGCCACATTTTGGACATCTCGGCATGGGGCAGTTTGGATAGTCTAAGCGGAATCCAAGTAACCCTGTGAAGACAGAAAAATTTGCAGCATGCACGAGGAGTATAGAATAGTGCAAGATAATTGCCATATATCTTCCAGCTGCATCCCTGGCAAGCTCTTCCCCCACAGTTGAAGTTGAAGTTAAAAGACTTATAAAGCGCTCGGTCACCGTGCGGTTTCATGGCGCTGGGGACGTGGACCCAGGAAAAAAAGGAGGAGGACAGCTAGGGAGAGAAAGCTTGAGAAAATAGGAAAGTCTTTAAGGATTTGCGGAAGTCAAGATAGATAGAGGAGGCCCTGATGGACAGGGGAAGAGAATTCCAGAAGAGCAGAGCCAAGATTGAAAAGTTCAGGCCACCAGATCTCTTTTTTTTTTAAGCGAGGGACACAGAGCAGAGACTGAGTGGACGAGCGCAGCTCTCGGTTGGGAATGTAGGCCTTGATTTGAGAATTAATGAAGGCAGGGGCGGTGCCAGCTAGGGCCTGAAAGGTCATGCAACCCATCTTGAAGAGAGCGCGTTGTCGGATGGGAAGCCAGTGTAGAGTTTTTAGAAGGGGAGTGACATGGCAAGATTTGGGAAGTTTATAGAGTAATCGGACTGCGTGGTTTTGGATAAGCTGCAAGCGATGGAGGTCATAGGCTGGGATGCAAGAGTGAAGAACGTTGCCATAGTCAAGTCGGGACATGACCCTGGCCAACAGGATAAGCTTGAGGGCTGAGAAAGAAAAGAAACAGGAAATTTTACGGATAGTGCGAAGGGTTAGGAAGCAAGAAGAGACCACAGTGCTGACTTGAGAATGCAGAGTAAGGATACTGTTGAGTTTGATTCCTAGTGTTTTGACAGAGGAAGACGGTGAGGGGGGGGGGGTACCAAGAGTTGAGGGCCAAAACAAAGGTGACCAGGGGCTGGAGCTGCCACCTGTAAGTACCAGCTCGGTCTTATCGGGGTTTAACTTAAGGTGATTGCAGTCCATCCAGTCCCTGATAAAAATGATAACCGTCTGGAAGTTGTGAATAGAGTCCGAGGAATAAGAGAGCTTAAAGATCAGTTGGAGGTCATCGGCATAATTAAATACAGTGACCTCCATTTTCTGTAAGGCGAAAATGAGAGGAAAGATGTAAAGATTGAAGAGGAGGGGGGAAAGGGAGGAGCCTTGAGGCACCCTGCAGCTGACATCCCGCAGGGGTGCGGAGAAACCCTCCAGCTGAACGGCCTGGGTGCGGTTCTGCAAAAAGGAAGTAAGCCAGGCCAGAGCCAGTCCCCCAATGCCGGCTCTCCCGACGCGGTCGAGAAGGATGGAATGGTCAACAGTTCCGTTGTTAAACCAAAGTGTCCATCGGATAGGTCCACCAGAAGCCAGTACCAGTTCACCACTTCCTTTTTTTTAAATAACGCTGCTGATCATCTGGGACTCAAGCTCGTTTAAAGAACCCCTTTCTGTCCCAATACAAAGACCCAAGCTTTTAATTTGGAGATATTTAAATCTTGACAGCCTGTTGGTGATCTCCTGCCCCAGATCCCAAGGGCTCAGGCTTCCATTATCTATCAGTTCGCCCCAGGTTAATATCCCTGCTTCCCGTAGTGGAAGGGGCATGCTGTCCTTAGACCTTTCAGGAGACCAATGGGAATCACAGATCGGTGCCAGTCCACTGTAAAAGCTGAGTTTTAATTATTTCCTAATGTTATGCAATTTGGCAGCAAAGCACCGCAGTCTTGAGACATACTATTTTAAAGAATCCGGGGTCTCCAAATTTATGTATGAAGCCTAGTTCATCCCCTTTCGCATCAAATTGCATTGCCCTCTGATGCAAAAGGGGGCGAACTAGGCTTCATTGTCCGTTATTCAGTGAGGTAATTTAATTATAGCAATTGTTTATAAAAATGTTCTTCTAGATTATTGTTAATATAAACAGAGCATTCGCAAAAGGTAACCTTAACTTCGAAATTTTTTTGAGGACCTTCTTTTTACCTAATCAATGCTGTGAAAGTTAATGGGAACTACCCTACCCAATTTTCAGTAGTTCCTGTTTGGCTTACTGCAAACAGACCCAAAAGGCAATGTGTTCTGGCATTTTCAAGATGGCAAAATACTTCATCCACATTAAACTTGGGTTCTGAGGGTTGAGGGTGTTTAGGGGAGTGCACTTTAATAATCACTATTGTTCTCCCTAAAATCCACTTAGAAGCATACACTGTACCCATATTACACCCAAAGCCAGAAGTCTGGAAAGACAAAAGCACAGTTCTTCAGAAACCAGAGAATGCATAAGAATTGCCCTAGCATTTACCTTTCTTTCTCTTTCAAGTGCTCCAAAGTGTTACATTTAGTATAAAATACCTGTCGGGGGAGTGGCCTGGCACAGGAAGATGGCGCATGCACTCTAGGCAAGCTCACGGTGGCCCGTCCATGATCCATATGTAATCCTGCTGCCATGGCCTAGGTGCAGGGACCGAGAGCAGCTCATGGCGGTGGATGCTTCGAAGAGGACTGGAGATCATGTGGATTTGGAAGCCTGGTCTGTGCGTCGCAGCCTTGCCTCGCATTCTAGCGTCTGTGGTCGGCCCACGTTGGTGTTGGAGGGAGGGGCGGCCCTGTGCGGCTTGCGAAGCTTCCAGGGCCCCCGAGAAGTGTGAGTGCAGAGGCCGGAGGTGAGGAGTATCACTTGCAGGACCTGTAGTGCGGGTTGGGTGAGCCCATGCGGGTGCGTGAGTTGGCACAGGCTGCGAACGCGGTGATTGTGCCGGGAATCGGGCTCTTGCCCGGTTCAGAATCACCCCGGTCGCGGGAGCCCCCTGATGCGGTGTGTACTACAGGTGTGGGGCCCCTTCCTCTTTCGGTGTCTTGTGACTGCCTGGGAGAGGTGGCTTGCTTTGCCCTCTTGTGGACTGTGAGTGCTCTGTGGCGGGGCGCCACTGCTACCCCTCCCCCCTGAGGAGTGTCTTGGAGCTTGGGGGCGATCTCTGCCGGCGATGTCCGGGGCCTTAGCTGTTGACCCTCTCCCTGCTACATCTTGCCATTGCCTGGCTTGCCGCGCCGGTTGAGGCAGCTGCAGATACTGGCAGGCCCCTGCTCTTGTGCCCCGTTCTTCCCTTTTTTTCCCTCTGCGACATTGGCTCTTAGCAGCATGTTGGACTGGATAGACTCCTAGGCACTGTGCTCCGTTAAGGTGTGCAGTGCCACAGTTCATCCCTGGTTGTGGAGGCGGCCAGTCCAGGTCCTGGTTTGTTTGTGGCTGGGGTGGTCTAGGCCTGGAGTGTTTGCAGGGTGTGGCTCTTGTTGCTTCCATATGATCTCTGGGCTCTGGGGGGGCCTCTCTTGGCCTCCTGCCTGCACGACTCCCACAACTTCTCCATAGTCCAGTGGTGGGTCCCTATTGTGGTACCAAGGGTTCTTTTTTGGTGGCATAGTGTTTGAATATGTCAACAATGTTCAAAGACAAGCCTGCGACAACAACCACCAAACAGTGCACTATTGACCAGTATACCAGTGCCAGATCTGAGAGTGCCGATCGAGCGGAGTCCCTACTGCAGTGTCCTGACAATGCTCTGCTACTCACGACCATAACTCAATCAAGAGATGCACTGGAGGCAAAGATAGGGGCAGTAGGCTCTGGTGTTACATTGCTGTGTCAGGACCTGGGGAAGACGGTGAATTGCATAACTGAGGTAGAAACCAGGGTATCTGATGTCTGACTCAGTGGCGGCCCTGCAGGATAAGATCACTACTTTAGCAACAACAACCAGGGAACTGGTGATATGCGTTGAGGTGGTGATGGGCTTCGCTGGACGGAACAACCTGGGATTTGTGGGCTTCCCGGAGGGCTATGAAGGAACCTCCATGGAAACATTTCTGACACAGTGGATTAGATCGGTGGTCCTAGCAGAGAGCCTTTTGTTTTGCTTTGTGGCTGCTAGTAAAGAAGCCCCTGTCTGGAGCCTGGTCCAGACCTATTATTGTGAAATGTCTTAATTATCTGGACAGGGATGCTATACTCTGATACGCTTGGAGCCAAGATGAAATCATGTACACTTCGGTTCCTATCATGATCTTTCCAGACTATACCAAAATGGTCCATCAACAACGTCAATCCTTCCTAGCAGCAAAACAAAAACTACAGAACCTCAAAATCCAATATATGCTACTATATCCCGCCCATTTGTGAGTGGTCTACAACTCCTGTTCATTGTTCTTTGACACTCGGGAAGCAGCATGCCAATGGATGGACTGATTTGTTGTGATTAAGTCTCATACTCCTCCAAGAATAGACTCTGATTCATTACAAAGCGACTGGCGCAAACGGTCCAAGAAGTCCACATCCAAACGCCGTAATAGATCACGCTCCACCTGGAGTTCAAGTACTGAAGATGAGCACTGAACATTGATATGTGCTCCTATCTGCATAAAGATGTGTCACGTGTGATTGTTACTGCATACTTTCCATGTACTATTGCTAACTTGATATTTGCAGATTTGGGCACTGTAGGAATTGCATTCTGTTTTCTTTCCTATAACGAGCTAATGTGCATTTTGCCCTTTGCGCTTTTGCTACCTACTGCTGGGGTATTCTACATGTGCCATAGGCATTGGAATTATGGGAACCAAATTATGACTGCCACTCTAGAGAATGATAGTTGAGGTAGATTGAGCACTTGTGTATCTTTCCAGTAATCCGGTTTATTTTGCAAAAATCAGATCAGCGTGCCACGCTTTTTGTATGCCTGCCTAGCATGTATAGAATGAGTAAGGTGTGGCCAAGTTCCTAGGGCCTCAAACTAAGGAACAAGGGAACCATACTCACAATGTAGCCTGGGTAATTAAGTATTATATAGAAAACAATGGCTCCTGTGGGGAAGATACTTAATAATAGAATGGAGAAGAAGGGAGAATTTGCATGTATAAACAGGGATTAGGTGAGATGTCAAATAGGAAAACAAGCCAGAAACACTGTTTGCGTTTTTCAATAACTGTATTTAAATATGAATGTACAGTGAAAGCAATTATCACACAAGATATCAAAGACTATTTACAGTTGTGTAATGTGTCCCAAGTGAAGTTATGAACCAAAAACATAGAAATAGCATTTGTGAAGCACTATGTGAAAGGTTTCAAATAAAACGTTTTTGTATCCAAAAAGCGCCCACTCTCATTATTCACAATACATAACATCTATATAGTTATAGAATGCCAGTTTTAGTAGTTCGCTTTTCTTAATTGTCAATGGCGTTTCGACCCTAATACGGATGTAGGGTCTTTTCAGGACCTACAATGTTGGGGACATCTGATTTGCGAATTGCTAGAGCGTTAATGCTGTGTGTGAAGAACCGTGTACAGGTGAATTAAAATTTGTACTCACTAGGAAACCCGGCAGGGTTCCCTATGGAGCTTGTGAGTTTCAGCAATTCTGGGAAGCTCAATGGCTGTCCTTTATGTTGCAGTGCTGGGATTCCTTGTTGTAGTCAGCGCAGGCGATTGATTCGCATTTGTCGCTGGCTGTGCAGACTTTCTTTTTAAATTGCTTAGAAGCGCCAGCTACCGAACCGCTCCATCGGTCCTTGCAGGTTCAATGACCATTCCTTGACTACAACAAGGAATGCCAGCACTGCAACATAAAGGACAGCCATTGAGCTTCCCAGAATTGCTGAAACTCACAAGCTCCATAGGGAACCCGGACGGGTTTCCTAGTGAGGAAAAATTTTAATTCACCTGTACACTGTTCTTCACACACAGCACTAACATTCTAGCAATTCGCAAATCAGATGTCTCCAACATTGTAGGTCCTGAAGAGACCCTACATCTGGATTAGGGTTGCAACCGCCGTCGACAATTAAGAAAAGCGAACTACTGAAACTGGCATTCTACAACTATATAGATGTTATGCATTGTGAAAAATGAGAGTGGTCGCTTTTTGGATACAAAAAAGTTTTATTTTAAACCTTTCACATAGTGCTTCACAAATGCTATTTCTATGTTTTTGGTTAATAACTTCACTTGGGACACATTACACAACTGTAAATAGTCTTTGATATCTCGGGTGATAAGTGCTTTCACTGTATATTCATATTTAAATACAGTTATTGAAAAACGCGAAGAGTGTTTCTGGCCTGTTTTCCAATTTGACATCTCACCTAATTCCTGTTTATACATGCAAATTCTTGCTTCTTCTCCATTCTATTATTAAGCAAGTTCCTAAGGCAACTTGGACTATGGCGTGCACAGCTATAAGAGATTTACATCATTTGTGCCAAGTTGATCCTACTCCATAGTACCTAGGGGATAGGGGGTAAAAGATATAAAAGTAATTTACTATTACTTGACTTAACCCTGGCAAAGAGAGACATTGCAAAGCAGTGGAAAGATGTAACGCAACTCACAGTGGATAGTTGGAAGAAAGAGATGGATCATTGTATGGGGATGGAAATCCAAGTATATCGGGCACAGGGGTACCCACATAAACACACTAAGATTTGGCAATGATGGGCTGACTATAGGGGTCGGTTCTGGCTTCGGTCCCCACTGTGGACTTCCTCCTTGATGTAGAAATACAATATAATGTTAGACCTTGAGGCACTCTGGCGCTCTGTCATGGTTATTATACATAATGTTGTAATGATTGGCATATGGGTCATGGGTGGGGTGACTGGATTGATTGATGATTTCCATCATCATCACTTTATTTCGATCACAAAGGATCACGAAGGTACACAGCACATAAATCATACAAAACAGAGTCAAAGTCATAAAATGTAGATAAAATCGACTCTATAAAAGTTGATATAAAACCACATAGATTAAGAAAAGTTTACATCATAAGTGCTTTTCCTGCGCTTAATCCAAGATAGATGTCAGTTTCTGGATTGATGCTTTCTATAGCTATATCACTGAGTATGGACAATGGGCTCTGCTGCCTTATGTGTATCAGTGGGCCATGTTGGCCTGAATATTTCGACTGAAAACCCAATAAAATTTGTTGTGAAAAAAAAATAAGTGTCAGATAGGATTTAAAACTGTGATGTCAAACGAATGCCCACAACTCCCACCTTGGATATTCTATTGTGTTTAGAGAAGTCATCTCTTGCCATTTCCATCAGCCAATTTTGTGCTTTTACGAGGAATCTAGCTGGGAGTTGCTAGAGAATTAATGCAAATTAGCCATCCAGAACTTCAGGCAGAGAAAAGGTAAATTTGCAAAAGTCAGTATTCCTTAATATCTATTAAATCCCCAATTCAATGGAGAAGTCTGGTTTTTAATAACTATTAAAAAAAGTTCTTACTAGTCTCATTCCTGAGGTACAGTATTAGTATTTTAATTTGTACTCTGATTTTCTACAAAGTACAGTGAGGCCTGCCACAGTGAAAATAGTTTTTAGGGCCGTGTAAATGTAGGCACATGGTAATATTTTTATATTTTTTTACCTGCACCACTTTTAAATACCATCCGTTCCGCCATGTGGGCTACATGGCCTACATAAGTAAGACTTAATAATATTTAAAAGGGACGTCTTTGCCATTCAAATTTATTTTTTCTCAAGTTACACTACCACTGTAGTGGATGGCACAATAGTTGCTGTAAGCAACCAGTGGCATCTAACTTCCAGACTTTCAGTGCAATTTCTACATCATAAACTACAGACTTGCATGCAAGTTAAATGTGCCAATTTGGAAGAAGCTGATTTAACCATGTTTAAAGGGGAGGATAGGCACTTCACTCTTGGTTAACAGGGGTAAGATACACAGAGTTCTAAAGCCACTGATCCAGCATTTTCTGGGTCCACTTTTTTACCATTGGTCCTCTGATGGATCTTTGCATCTATCTATTTGGTGATGAGAGTTAGCATTAACAGTCAATCAGATTTCACTTAACAGTGCAACCATTTGGCAACACAATGAGGACCAGGAATCAGTAGTCAAGAACAATAGGTTTATCACAAATTAATAATCCAATTCAAATAAACTAATCTCAGTACCATGCTATAAAGATATAGAATGATGACAGGGATCCCCAGATGCCTAAAGAAATGAAAGAGAATTAGTATGAAACAGATAAGCAGTTCTGTGATGGCTATACAGAACAGCAACATCAAAATATGATGGTCACAGAATAATTTAGGGTTCTCTTTCCTATACATTAGTAATCTAGATTGTCATAGTCCGGAGGATGGTTTGGGGAATAATGGTGATTCTAAAAATCGAGGGGACTCCATAAAAGAAGTCCGGTCCAGACAAAAGAAATCAAAGAGAAAATGCTCGCATCTCAGTCCCTCGTTAAAGAGTCTTCTATGGGTCAAGAATATATGTCAGTCAGCCTAAGCCACACTTAAGCAAAAATCTGAAAAAGCATTAGTGCATAAAACCTCTCAAAGTCTGTCAAGCTATCAATGTCTTAAGGAAGGAGGGAATCAAGAAAAGTTCTCTGCAGGAATCTGCAAAGTCTCAGTGAGAAATCAGGAAATCAGGAAAACATGTGTGAGAGAGTCTGCGCAGAGCCAAAAAATGGTCTGGTCTGCATCAGGAAAGAGATCTAAGCAGCAGTCCAATGGGAAATGTATGTTATAACGTGTAAAGTCCTTTGGGTGACACCACCTCGATCATAGCTTTAGAAGTCCATTGAAATCCACTAATCATCACGTTGCAGACGGCGACAACTCCAGGTTATCCCACACTGGAAATAGGAACGACTTCTTTGCCTCAAACACACGTAGGTTGCAACTTCTGGACAATAGTTAATTCAATTAGAGCTCTGTCTCTCTGTGTACCTTTCATCAAGGTCCTTTTCTTAGGTCCTGTTCTTCCATATCACTAGTACAGTAATGCATCTATTCTCAACTAACCATGCATGTGAATACCTGCAAGAAATATCGAGTTAGCAGAAAAATTAAATACGCTTTATGCAGCATGGTGAAATACAGGCCTACTCACGTTAATTTTAGCATGAACGTCAATGCTGCACATTTAATATGCATTTGCACATTTAAACACAATCTCTATGGTTAATACATTTTCTACTAAATGAAGATGATTCTTTATTAATCACTCTAAATTAAAACAAAACATTTGTTAGTTCTTAGATCCTACAGGGAAGGCACTCTGATAAATGTCATGTAAATGGTGGGCAATCTTTGCGCTGCACCATTACCAAAAACGACAGGGAAAAATCTGGGGTGACATGCAGAAAAAGGTGGGTTTCCTATGAGCAGTAAATTAGGAAAGTGTCTGCTCATGTTCTGCATTTAAATTCAGTATTGGTCAAGCCGCATGTGCTGCTTCACCATCTCTCAATGATAAGTTTACAGTACAGTGCAAAACAGTACATTTAATTCAATTTCAAAAGTGCTTTATTCGAGTGTTTACTCATAAAAGCAGACAAACAAACACATAATAAAATACAATTAAATTACAAAGTCAGACATGACTTTAAGCACAATACACGTTAAAAAAGGAGTTTAAAATAACATTTCATCCAGTTGTTTACCAACAAGGTACAAAGTTCATATAATACAAGTTATATTTAAAAGCAATCCTATTTCATAGTTAAAAATTGATATAAAATATTTTCGTCAGATAGACACCTGGCATGGGAACAGAGAATAGATAAACTAGCAGTCTCTGATCAGCTAGGCAGAGAGTAGTCACCCTGCTAGCAATCTCTGCCTAGTTACCCACGCCCACCCGAAGTACTTAGCGGTCGCTATAATAATCCAATTTAAGGAGGTAGTTTTAACAATGCGTAGAGCTACCATGCTGCTTTTAGACCCAAATTTCTACACATGGGAGCCAACCAAACATGTCTAGGGACAGAATATACATGACAGACAAACAAGAAGTGACCCAGCGTCTCTTTACCTTCCCCACAAACTGGGCAAGTAGCTGGACATCCATCTCTCCATTTAGATGTTAAATTACCAAGAGGTAGAGAGCCAGCCCTCATTTGGAAAAACAGTTTCCTGTCCATGGGTTTGGTTATAATATCCCAGTAGATTTCAAACATTGGAAACAGTTTAGCTTCAAGGAAGGCAGTTGTCATAGACCAATTGTTATTGTTAAGGAGACTCTTATTTTCAACCTGCTCCCAATAAAGGTTTTTTATAAACAACTTGGATGGGAAGGATGATCCGGTTGGATCAGACCACAATTCACTTAACCCTAGTTCACTTAATGCTGTTCTTAGTGATCTAAACCATTTAATTTTATGAAATCGATCTGCTTTGATCACATCAGCAAATCCTTCTGCATATTGTGACAACTCAGGGGTGGTCCAGATTCTACGCCAATATAATATCGGTCGAAGTTTACACATAGCCGAGATTTCCTTCCTGCCAAGGTCATATCTGAGTGGCAGGAGGGGGCTGCTCTGTGGGGTGCGAGTTAGTTTTCGGAGGAAGCTATTCTCTGACCTCTGTAGCTCCTGGAGGTTTTCTTGCCCCCACAGCTCTGCCCCATACAGTGCAGACCCTATTGCCTTAGCCTCATATATGATTAATGGTGGTTTGATTGGTTTAGTTAAGGATTTCATGTGCTCCTTAATGATGGTACCAGCCAGTTGTTTGTGTCTTAATACTGCCAGATTTAGGTGGTGGTTCCATCTGTTATCATTTGAGATTTGTATCCTCAGATAAGTAAATGAATTCACCACTTCAAGGCAGCGCCCACTCATGGATATTTTAGATTTGAAGTTCCTACAAGGATTAAAAACCATGAGTTTTGTTTTAGCTGCATTTACCTCCAAGCCATGATCGCTACAAAATTTGTCAAAAATTACCAATGCCTTTTGCAGACCGCTAGGGGATTTTGATAAAATTAAGGTGTCGTCTGCGAACATTAAAATAGGAACTTTTGCACCTTGCAAGTGAGGGAGCATCTACGGGCTCGTTTTGCATACGGGGAACAATTCCGTTTATAAAAAGAGTAAACAATGTCGGTGCCATTGAACAACCCTGTCGGACCCCACGCTCGACAGGGAAGTCAATAGTATTGTTACCGTAACCACCCCATTGGATCTTAGCGTAAGTGCCCTCATGGAGTCTCATGATCAAGGTTAAAATAGTCATCGGGACCCCCAGAGCTGCCAACACCTCCCACAATTTTGCCCTCGGCACCAAGTCGAATGCAGCCCGTAGGTCAACAAAAGCTGCGTAGAGACTGCATCCGCCCAGGACCACAGTCCTCCATTGTATCAGTTGGAAGCGGAAGACCTGGTCCACAGTGCTAGTTGCTCTGCGGAACCCAGCCTGAAAGGGAGATAGGACGTTCTGCTCCTCAGCCCAATCAAGCAGATTATTAATAATTACACGTCCTACCACTTTTTGGACCGTGTCTATTAGGCTGATTGGGCGGTAATTACAGGGTTGAGCACGATCCCCCTTTTTATATACTGGGATAATGACAGCACCCCGCCAGGAAACCGGGATTTCAGCGCCCCTGGCTATATGGTTTAGTAAAAGGCAGATGTACTTGCTCCACCTGTCGGTGTCGTCTAAAAAGACATCCGCCGGAACACCGTCATTACCCGGGGCACGGCCCCTGTGCACAGATTTCAGGGCAATCAGGACCTCGCTTATCATAAAGATATCTTCATCTGCGAACAGATATATTAGGCTAGAGTTGCTAACGGGCTGATCTCTGGAAGAGTACTGCTCGCTGAAGAATTTCACCCAAGCATCATGAGGGACATTATTGTTGGGAGGCTCTGGAGATCTATCATGGCCCCATTTGACAATATGCCAAAATTGTCTAGAGTTTTTACTTTCACTAGCACATCTCAGTTTCTGCCAGTGGTCTTCATCCCAGTCTCTTTTTGCCCTGGCAATGCAGTTTTTGTAGTGCTTCCTGGCAGACCGAATCTCACTCAAATTATTGCTTTTAATTGCAGCTCCTAATTTAAATCTTGCTGCCCTGCAATCTTGATTGTACCACTTTGCTGATTTAAATGGACGAGCCCTATTATTTCGTGCGGGTTTTAAGAAGAAGTTTTTGACTTCATTAAAGAGAGTCGTATGAACTATGTTAATATCTTCATGTCCTTGTATATTTGCAAAAATGTTTTCCAGTGCCAAAATGGCCTTGTCTGCCGCTGCTCCTATCTTTTCCAGGGCCTGCTGGTCAGTCTTAACACCAGACCATCTTAACCTACGCATGTTATTGGATGGCGTGATCGTAGGTGGCACAAGTAGGTCACAAGGGTTTGGAGTAATTACGTTAGGTGTCCACCAATTATGTGAAACACATAACGGGTCGTGGTCGCTTTCTATCCTGGCTGTAACTACCATGTCACTGAGAGATGACCATATCGATATACTACAGATGACGTAGTCAATGCGACTTTTACTTCGCCCGTTATTAAACGTCATGGCGGGAACACGGTCTGATTGGGTTCGGCCGTTCAGGGCTCGTAGCCCATGCTCCAAGCACATAGCGTTTAGACCTAGAATGTCAGCCGTCCACCGAGTTATCGGGGGGGACTCTAATGTGGGAATGTCCCAAAGCTTATCTTCCTCCGATCCCAGAGGAGAATCACCAGTGATGAGAGGTTCGAATGTCCGATTCAAATCACCTGCAATTAGAATGTTTTTTCCTGCAGATTGGGTCTCAAGCAGTGTAAAAAGGCACATAAGAACCTCGGATCTACCTTTGCTGCCACCTCTGGCATAGATATTATAAATATCTATAGAGATGGGTAAATCACTGGTCAATCTGATAAGCTGGATATCTTTTTGGTCAAGTTCCACACATTTTACAGCAATTTTTAAAGACTGCCTAACCCATATGGTAAGGCCCCCCATCGGCCGCCCTTTAGGTCCCTTAGTAGCAGGAACATGAACATTTACATACCCCAATGCAAAAGTAGCCTCACACGCCCAAGTCTCTTGGAAGATACAGAGGTCATACTTGTTAATAAATTCAAACCAATCAGCGCTGTCCATTTTGGAAGATATTCCAGCCACATTCCATGACAAAAGATTCCCTGAAATAGGTGTCTTAAGGGTACCGGGGTTTGTAATAACCTTGTTTGACATCCTACCCCCAGTAACCTGGTTTGTAGTTGTAACGATAGATAGCCCAGGTAAATCATCAGTCAAAAGCCCCAGGGGGCTAGTTGTTATTAAATTACAGGCTAAATCAGGTGTACATTTAATACATGTCTCGTTGTTTATTGCATTTTGCAATATTTTGAACATTCTCTCTAAAACTGATTGTAGGGACAAAAACAACTTTCTGTTCGAGGCATATGGGCTGCAGATGGTACATTATGAATAGATCGCCATCTGGTGTTGGGCTCGGATGATTGCACTTTGTTTTTCTCTTGGAGAGTTTTTTGTATCTTGGTGACTCCTCCCTTGGTTGGTAGTGCGCATGGGCATCGGCTCCATCCTTAGATTGTTTTTTTCCGCCATCGGGTTCGGATGAGGATCGAGACGCTCCAGATCAACTTCAGGGAAAAGTGATTTATCGGCGCGTATTCCCTTTCCAATTCGACGGTATTGTTATCGAACGCGTTTCATTTCCATCCCGACGCGTTGCGAATTCAAAATCGAAGAAAAAACTTTGATCTACGTCAACAGGAGGCCTTTCTCGACGCAGTCAAGCCCGGAGTCCATGGAAAGGACTCCATTCAAAAAATGTCCAACGTGTGGTGCTAAGTTCCCACACAAGGACCTACACGAGGTGTGCAACCTCTGTCTATCGCCTGAACACGAATCCAGGGACTGCGAAGCCTGCGCAGCATTCTCCTCCAAGCTAACGATTAGAAATCGTCGAGCTCGAAGACACGATGTTTCCAGAATGCAGTCGGAGGCGATCCCAGAGCTGTTCGGAGACGAGCAGATTGAGGAAGAAGAGGATCAGTCGGGGTCGGAAGGGGACCAGTCGGATGTTGAAGAACTCGACGTGCAACAAACCGTGAGTGACGACGTCCCCTTACCGAAAAACCGACCCCGTGCGGTAACGACCCCGCCTTCGAGCCCGGTCAAACCGCAGAAAAAAGTTTCCGACGCCCCGCCCTCGGGCCCGGCAACGAAACCGAAACTGAAACCGAAACACTCGGCCTCCCACCATGTCGGATCCGAGAAAAGGTCAACATCGACTTCGACACCGAAGCTCCATACAAGGGAAAGCTCGGTATCGAAACATTCCATGTCGAAACAGAAACATGATTCGTCGTCCAAGACTCACTCGATACCCAGAAAGTCGGAATCGAGTTGACACTCGGTGCCGAAAACACCGAACACTGACGATCGAAAACATAAGCACCTTTCGGAACCAGGGCCTTCGGTACCGATTCAGGAGCAACAGACAGATCCCAAACAAAAGATTTTGTTTATCGATCCGCAAACTGGCAAAGTAGTGACGAAGAAGAGAAAGAATGAACAGACAGAAGATAAATCTCTTCCTTCAAAAAAGAGAACACTGGGGACAAATACAACTCCTCCTGCTTCTCCTAGACCTAAAGTCACACCCTCTTCTCCTATTCCTCACACTATGCCAAATATTCCTACACCTTCCACACCAAGACCATCTACACCTCAGTCTGATGTAGACAGTGATCCAGGGGAGGGAGAACCTCAAGGGGATGATGAAACCATCCCAGATGAGGATGACCCATGGGAAAATTATGACGTAGGGTCAGATGAGGACAACGACCCAGAGTTATATCCCTCAAAGCCTTCACCACCTGATGATAACACTGGGTTTGTACAGCTCATTAATAGGGCAGCAAAATATCATAAAGTAGATATACATACAGAACCTCAAATAGAGGATTTCCTGTTAGAGACGCTACCTAATGCACAAAGAACATCAGGTACTCTTCCTATGTTGAAGGGTCTTCTCAGTCACACAGAAGAAATATTCAAAGACCCAGTGAGGGCTAGGGTGTTAAACCCAAGAATTGATAAAAAATATAAGGCGGCTCCAAAGGATCCAAAGGATCCAATATTTATCAAAGGGCATGTACCTCTGGACTCGCTTGTAGTCTCAAACGCTCGTAAAAGAGCAAACTCATTATCTACAGGAGAGGCTCCTCCTCCTGATAAAGAGTCAAAATTAATAGATGCATCAGGCAAGAGAGTAGCATCACAAGCGGCAAATAGCTGGCGTATAGCCAATACACAGGCACTACTTGCACGTTATGACAGGGCACATTATGATGAATTAGAAAAACTCATCACACATCTCCCCAAAGAACATCAGAAAAAGGCAGATCAGTTAATACAGGAAGGTAAAATAATAACTAATACTTCCATTAAGTGTGCCCTAGACGCAGCAGACACTGCAGCAAGATCCATCAACACCAGTGTCATGTTAAGGAGACATGCATGGCTTAGAATCTCAGGATTCAAACAGGAAGTACAAACGTCCTTACTGAACCAACCATTTGATCAAAAGACACTTTTTGGTTCAAGCACAGATGAGACCTTAGAAAAAATGAAAAAAGATACAGAAACGGCGAAGTCAATGGGAGCATTGCAACAGCCAACACAAAGAGGTTCCTTTCGTAGATCCACCTATAGAGGGGGCTCAAAAAATACAGGAACAAATCAGCAATCCACCTCTTTCACACCTACATCACCCAATTCAAGAGGAAATTACAGGGGTAACAACAACAAAGGTAGAGGCCGCGGAAATAATAACAACCGCAACGCCTCAACCCCAAAACAGTGACTTCATAGAACTCCCCCCAGACCACATAACACCGGTCGGGGGACGTCTATCACAGTTCCTACCTGTCTGGGAAAACATCACATCAGACAAGTGGGTGAGACAGATTATCCAACATGGTTATTGCCTAGAACTCACAGCTACCCCACCAAACATCCCCCCCAAACAGCGTCCAATGAGTCAAGATCATCTGACATTGTTAAAAGAAGAAGTAATAGCACTTCTACAAAAGCATGCAATAGAGAAGGTCCCAAAAAATCAACAAGGGACAGGAGTATACTCTCTATACTTCCTAATTCCCAAAAAAGACGGGTCCCTAAGACCAATATTGGACCTCAGACCTCTCAATGCTTACATAAATTCGGAGCATTTCCACATGGTCACGCTCCAACAGGTACTCCCTTTACTGAAGAAAGGGGACTTTCTTTCTACACTGGATCTAAAAGACGCTTACTTTCATATCCCAATTCACAAAGCCCACAGAAAATACCTAATGTTTGTAGTAGAAGGACAACACTATCAGTTCAAAGTCCTTCCGTTCGGTGTCACAACAGCACCGAGAGTTTTCACAAAATGCCTAGCTGTGGTGGCAGCACACCTAAGAAGACAACAAATACATGTCTTCCCATACTTGGACGATTGGCTAATAAAGGCCAAGTCACAAGAAGAATGTCTTCACAACACACAGAAGACAATTCAATTGCTGCACCACCTAGGGTTTACGGTGAACTACAAAAAGTCACACCTGCAACCAAACCAGATTCAGCAATACCTGGGGGCTACGATAGACACAGAAAAGGCAATAGCATACCCCAACCCAATCAGGATACAGACAATGGTCGGGTTAATACAAAGATTTCAACCACAACACTCACTACCAGCACAAGTGTTTATGCAACTGTTAGGCATGATGTCCTCCTGCATACTGCTAATACCACATGCCAGGCTACAAATGCGTCCACTACAGGAGTGTCTAGCGACACAGTGGAATCAGGCTCAAGGTCAGATTACAGATCTGGTGTTGGTAAACGACCGGACGTATAGCTCTCTGAAGTGGTGGAACACAGAAAACATTTCCAAGGGACGGTCGTTCCTAGAGCCAATTCCACAAGTGATAATAACAGCGGACGCATCGCTCTCCGGATGGGGAGCGCATATGGACAAATACACAGTGCAGGGGAAGTGGAGTGTGCAGCAAAAGAAACTGCACATCAACTACCTGGAACTATTAGCAGTATTTCTAGCACTAAAGGCTTTCCAAATGCAAATAACAAGCAAGGCAGTCCTGATCAGAACAGACAACATGACTGCAATGTATTATATTCAAAAACAGGGGGGGGACACACTCTCTCCAACTATCCAAACTAGCACAGGACATTTGGAGATGGGCCATTCCTCAAAAGATCTATCTGTTAGCAGAACACCTACCAGGAGTTCAAAATCGGATAGCAGACATCCTAAGCAGACAGTCAGAACAAGTACACGAATGGGAGCTGCACGACCAAATACTGCAGTCATTCTTCCAGAGATGGGGGCAACCAGAGATAGATCTGTTTGCCAATCATCAGAACGCAAAATGCAAAAACTTCGCATCCAGGTACCCACACCAACGGTCCCAGGGCAATGCACTATGGATAAATTGGTCCAACAAATTTGCTTACGCGTTCCCTCCCCTCCCACTAATTCCGTTACTGGTTCGGAAACTGCAGCAACACTCAATGACAATGATACTAGTGGCACCCACGTGGGCAAGACAGCCGTGGTTCACCACGCTACTACAACTCTCACAAGTGCCACATCAAAAACTAAGATTATTACCCATGCATCTTACACAGAACCATGGAGAAATAATGCACCCAGATCCCAGCGATCTGGCTCCTGAGGTCATAGAGTTTGGATATTTAGATTTACTACCAGAATGTATGGAAATCATTAAACAAGCAAGACGTCCTACCACCAGAGCATGCTATGCAGCAAAATGGAAAAGGTTTGCTATACACTGTAACAGTAAGCACATCAACCCTCTGGACGCATCCACTAAACAAATCATTTGCTATTTACTACACTTGCAGCAATGTAACTTAGCATATACCTCTATCAGAGTTCATCTCGCAGCCATAGCGGCGTACCTACAAAACAGGCAACATCTTTCCCTGTTTAAAGTACCAGCAATTAAAGCTTTCATGGAGGGACTCAAAAGAGTCATTCCACCAAGACGACCACCTTCCCCAGTCTGGAATCTCAACATAGTACTTACCAGACTAATGGGCCCACCCTTTGAACCTATGCATAGGTGTGAAATACAATTCCTCACATGGAAGGTGGCCTTCCTCATAGCTATCACGTCACTTAGAAGAGTAAGTGAGTTGCAGGCTTTTACGATTCAAGAACCATTCATGCAGTTACACCAAAATAAAGTGGTTCTTAGAACAAACCCAAAATTCTTACCAAAGGTAATTTCGGCATTCCACATCAATCAATCAGTGGAATTACCGGTTTTCTTTCCAAAACCACAAACAGTAGCAGAAAGAGCCCTACATACGTTGGATGTTAGAAGGGCAATATTGTACTATATAGAAAGAACACAAACTTCCAGAAAGACAAAACAGCTATTTGTTGCGTTTTCTCCTACACATAAAGGCAATCCCATCTCTAAAGCGGGCATTGCCAGATGGATTGTAAAATGCATTCAAATATGCTACTTAAAAGCAAAGAGAACATTAACTGTTCCTCCTAGAGCTCACTCTACACGTAAACTAGGAGCATCTATGGCATTTTTGGGAAACATTCCACTAGATGACATATGCAAAGCAGCTACCTGGGTTACACCGCACACCTTCACAAAACACTATTGTGTAGATGTGCACACAACACAACAAGCTAGAGTGGGACAAGCAGTATTAAAAACTTTATTTCAGACAGTTGCAACAGACACGGGCAACCACCGCTAGGGAGAGAACTGCTGTATAGTCTATTCATAATGTACCATCTGCAGCCCATATGCCTCGAACGGAATATGCTACTTACCAGTATGCATCTGTTCTTGGCATAGAGGGCTGCAGAGTGGTACATGCCCTCCCAGCCTCCCCGGAAACCTGTGTCTGTTCCAACATTATCTTATTTAGATACACTTACATGGGCATTCTTATCTGTATTCTATCATACTACTCCATCTAACCCTACTATGGCAAAACAATCTAAGGATGGAGCCGATGCCAATGCGCACTACCAACCAAGGGAGGAGTCACCAAGATACAAAAGACTCTCCAAGAGAAAAACAAAGTGCAATCATCCGAGCCCAACACCAGATGGCGATCTATTCATAATGTACCACTCTGCAGCCCTCTATGCCAAGAACAGATGCATACTGGTAAGTAGCATATTCCTTTCTTGGAGACATTTTTGGTTAATTTGTTAAGTGAATCAAACGCTTGCAGCTAAGAAATGTTGTTAAACTTAGGGAGGACAATTCAGACTTCCACCCTTCTGAGGTTTGTGAATTAAGTCCTTTTTAAATGGGTAGTAGTTATAATGTGCTGTTTATAGAGCTTAGAAGCAACACAAATCCAGTATGAAGCACTACAAGAACATATATTTGCATAATTTTTTTCCTTTTTTTTCTTCAACTGTCTTTGCCTGTGGTTGTTACAGTTTCAGTTTAAAATTGTAGTTTTAACCTCCCCATGATTGCATACTTTATCACCTGTTTTGTGTTTAAACTTGTGATTCTTCCTTGCCTGTGACTGTCTCCATTTAACCTGTGGAATTGTGGGATTTGCAGTCCTAACTCTGTAGATTTTTTCCCTCTCATTCCCCGTAACTATCAGTTTTTCCCTCTGTTTTTCCCCCTTGCTCTGTGCTAAGACCTGTATTTTAAGCAGTCCACCCCCAGCTCCCATTTTATGTTAGCAAGTGAGTGAAACCAGCCCCCCCCCCCGCAACAGGGATATATCTACATCAGAGAGAGAACAGAGGGTGCTCTGAGACAGCAGTAATCTACTGTTTAAGCTGTGTTTAATAGGGACTGTGCACTACGTTTTTTGGCCAGGAGAGGGAATAAAGTTTTATACAAACCATATTGTTAGAGGACAAGTTTGTTAGGCCCTTACCTGCAGAAGTCCAAAGTGTGGATTGAGCCTGTCTGTCTCCTATAATATTTCGTAATAGAGGAGCAGCTCCCCAGCCTCACCCCCAGGCCAGCAAACGTAGGCCTACTGATTGGCTCTTCAGCTCCCAGGCAACCCTGAGCCCTCCTCTCACATCTGCACAGGCCCCTTAAGGCCTTGCTGGGTGCACCTCAAAACATTCCCCCGAAATGTTGGTGAATTGCAGTCTACCTGTGCCCCAGATTGCAGTGAAGCAGCAGAGTCCAGGAAGTGGTAGGGTGGCAGACTAGGGCTGTCTCTTTCCTAACAATTTAAAAAATGATTGTCCCTACCTGTAATTGCATCATTTGTTTAAATAAAATATTTATGTATTTATTTATTTATTTATTCTTTAACTGTCTTTGCCTGTGATTGTTACAGTTTAAAATTGTAGTTTAACCTGCCCGTGATTGCATACTTTATCACCTGTTTTGTGTTTAAACTTGTGGTTCTTCCTTGCCTGTGACTCTCCATTTAACCTGTTGAATTGTGGGATTTGCAGTCCTAAATCTGTAGTTTTTTCCTTCTCATTCCCCGTAACTTTCAGTTGTTCCCTCTATTTTTCTCCCTTGCTCTGTGCTAAGACCTGTATGTTAAGCAGTCCACCCTCAGCTCCCATTTTGTGTTAGCAAGTGAGTGAAACCAGCCCCCCTTGCTACCCTAGCAACAGGGATATTTCTACATCAGAGAGCGGGGAATGCTTCTTTGAGCCGGTTCAAGACTGGTTGGGACTAGGGCCAGAAATGCTGCCCATTTTCCCCTTCAGTAATACCTGGCCCACACCATCCACAAACAGAGCATCACACTCACCATACCAAATGTACACCACACACTTACTACAAACCAACACTATGCACAAATCCATATCTTAGCACCCACTACAAAATCACACAAACCACACCTATACACCCTTCTATCGCAGCTACCACACATTTCCGCCATCACCTACAAACAATACACAACCCTATCCTATACCACAAACCAATCCACTCATCACTAACACAACCCCATTCCACACCATAATTAACTACATTCCATCCAGACACACACTCCCTGCTCTAATTACTCCTAACAGACCACTTTTTATCACTAACAAACATATAATCAGCCATCCATCATTTGTCCAACCAACACCCTCCTCTACCTTCTACTATAATAACACAAATGCACAGCACATACACTGCACAGCACCATACCTTTTAAATCTTGCAACAAACCAGTCTCAGACAAACACTCTTACCTCTACTTCATTCCCTCCTACCCAAAACATACACTCTACTCATAAACACATCACCACCCCCTCTACCAAACAACCTTCTCTCACAAACAATACTATACAAACAAATCCATTGTTTGAAAATAATACACCAGCACCTCTTTTGACTACTCCTCAAAACCAAAACACATCACACACACCAACACAACAAGATCTTCCAAGCGCAACACCTCATAATATTTACCATCACAAAATACAAACATACACCCACGGTTCAAACCACACAAAGGAACAAACACCAATGGCAAGCTTTATCTCTTCCACCACATCTAACACGGATACAGCAACACAGCAACTCTCTTCCAAACGCCTCTCATCCATTGGGCAATTTAGAACCTTACTACAAGACCCACATGCTGCACCACCACCCCTGACTCATACACCTGCCGCCCTAAAAACACACAAACAATATAAGCGGTGTGCCACACCTCACAACTTCACTTCCCCATGTCTACTGCACAATAAAGTTACACCACGAAAACAACACAGCACACCAACTTACTCTCAAACACCGTCTCCACCACCTACACATACAGACCCATCAAAATGCTTTCTTAGCATGCTGGATGAGGAACATGATAGAGAACAGCTACACAATTGCTATCCTAACACAGCTAATACAGAACTAAAACACACCTGCTACAAACCCACACAATACAAATCACTCTTCTACAAAACAAAGTCTCACTATCACCAAAGCCCATTCTCTAAACTGTCTACTAATAAATGCTCGATCTCTCTTTAAAAACAAACATCACATCTACGACCTTCCCACCAATGCAAAACCAGACATACTATTCATAACTAAATCATGGTTGGGAGATGATATGGCTCCAGTCCTGCATGAAGCTGTTCCTCTAGGCTATCAAACGATCACCCAAAATTGTATAGGCAAAAAAGAAGGTGGTCGAACTCTTGTGTTCAGGCAAACATTACATATCACTAAAGTTGGCCACATCACCATAAAGGATTGTGAGGCTCTGCTCACCAGATGCAATCCTACACTGTCTTCCTCCTGTAACCTCCTACACCTTTACAGACCTCCACCTAGCAAGGCGACATTCCCAGACGCACTTGTAGACACAGTTACAAACCTGATAACAATACACTCCAACCTATGCATTCTGGGTGACCTCAACGTTTGGTTTGACAAACCCAATATGACCCATCCAAAAATGATAATCACTGGCCTAGACGCACTAAACCTGCATCAGTTTGTCCACAAACCCACATACATCGGTGGACATATCCTAGATGTCATTTTTACTAATCCCGAACTAGTTACCTTTCAAACTATTACTCCAGTCACATGGTCAGACCACCACTTACTTGCTATTCAACATAAAACAACACTAAGCAACTCCTCTAAGACTACCTTACATCCATCCACCTATCGACCGTGGAACAAACTCAATTTGGAGCACTTAGAAACACAACTAACATCCAGTACAAATCTGAAAAACAATAAATTCTGTTAAAAACTATATGAGGGGCTACAGGAAGCTTTTGACATCCTGATACCAACCAAAACCACACAACAGAACAAAAGGAACAAAAGAAAAAAAGTGCCTTGGAGAAACATAGAGATAAAAGACATGAAAAAATAAATTAGAAAGCTGCAACGTTCCTGGCTCAAAACAAACGCCGAACAAGACAAACTTTACCTACAGAAAATGTACAGATTTTACAAGTCAGCTATCAAAAAAGCTAAGAAAAGGTACTATTCTGATAGAATTCAAAATACTAAATGTGAAAATAAAGAATTCTATAAAATACTCAATGAATTTTGTAAACCAAATTGCCTAGAAGGAACTCTTCCTGTTACTCAAGATTCCATAGACAAACTGGCAAATCATTACACTGATAAACCAGACACGTTAGACTACTACTTAAAACAGAGACAAAGCACCAGCACTAACCCTTTGACAAAACAACAATCCAAGAATACTCTAACCCAGCCTCTCCGTTCCTTCCAACATATCTCACACGATGAACTTATGGACCTGGTCAAAGCAAGCAGGCATGCTGGCAGCCCTTCTGACCTGTGTCCATCACAAACTTTCAAGATAACTCTTCTAACAACCTCTGCTGCCACTCCAGTAAGAAGAATCATCAATGATTCCTCAACTACCGGAATATTTCCAGAAGAAATCAAAAAGTCATACATACCCCCTTTACTGAAGAAACCAAACTTGGACCCACTGAACCTTGACAATTACAGACCCATTACAAATGGAGCTTTCCAGGGCACACTGATAGAAAGAGCAGTGTTCGCCCAGATGTCCCAATTCATTGAAGAGAATGACATACTTTCAGACTTCCAAAAAGGTTTCCGTCCGGGAAGAGGCACAGAATCTGCCTTCCTTGCAGTCTGGGATGACCTGATGAACACAGTAGACCACAATGGGGTTGCTGCGCTTCTCCTCTTGGACCTCTTGGCTGCCTTTGACATGGTTGACCATGACACTCTGAAACAAAGACTCTATGAAGCCGGCATAGAGGAGACTGCTCTAGACTGGATTGCGTCCTACCTTTGAAGCAGAACTAATGTCATCCATACCCCACCTTCCTCATCCAAACTATACTCCACAAAAGCAGGGGTCCCTCAAGGCTCTATCATCTTGCCCATGCTTTTCAACATCTACATAAAGTCATTACCGGTATTGATCAATCAATTTCACCTCACTTCCTATAACTATGCAGATGACACACAAATACTCCTACAACTAGAATGACCCAAAGACATTGGAAACTCCCCAATTTTCAGTTGTCTCAGAGCTGTGGATCAGTGGATTACTTGGAGCCACCTCAAATTGAATACTTTCAAAATGGAACTACTCACATGTGGCGATTGGAAACATTATGACCCGCTTGCCGCCTGGCCTGATGAACTGAGATCACCACCTAAAGTATTGAAGGAAGTAAGAAACCTCGGAATGACCCTGGACTCTGAGCTATCGATGACTGCCCAAGTGGACAAATTAGCAACATCAAGCATGGTCACTATAGAAACGCTACAATGAGTTTTCCCTCATTCGGGATTTCCACACAAAGTCCAAGCTACCATCTCCCTTGTTCTGTCCAAACTCGATTACGCCAATTGCCTCTACCACGGATCACCTTTAACGACCATGAAAAGACTACAACGGTTTCAGAGCTCGGCTGCAAGACTACTCTGGCATATCAAACCGTGAGACCACATCTCACCTGCCTTGAAAGCCCTGCATTGGTTACCGGTTGCCAGAAGATCCACGTTCAAGCTGCTTTGTATCACCCACAAAGCAATACATGGAATAGGACCGCTCTTCATCAGGAATAAAATCACCAAACACATTCACCAAAGGAACCTCGACTCTAAAATGGCACCTCCCCTCAAAATCCCAAGATACAAGAATAAAAACATGGGTGGCACATCCTTCTCTGTTCCAGCAGCCAAACTATCGAACTCTTTACACCCAACATAAGATCCACAGACAGCCACCTTATCTTCAGAAAACGACTCCAGTATTGGCTCTTACCCAAATAAGCACTATATGTAAACAGAAATTTATAGGATATCCCTCTGTATATAATCATGTATTTTTACTATAGATATGTACCTATTTTTGTGTATTGCTTTGCATAAACATGTAGAATAATTATGTTAAAAAAAAATTCAAGTACAATAACACTTGAAAACCGGAGTTTATCAGGGGCATCTTTGGTCTACATGTACTTCTTCCATTGTGCATCTATGTATCTTCCATGTACTTGGATCTGTGTGTTTGTTACTTTCCTCCTGAAAAGCATATCCAATGCTCTACCCTATTTCTCATCCTGTACCTCTATCAATATCTTTAATCTACATATACCTACCCCCTTTTGCATCTATACACTTTCAATGTACTTATGGATCTATATATTTATCAATTTTTTCTAGTTCAACATATCCAATGCACTACCCTATTTCTCACCCTATACTTCTCTCAATATATCTTCTAACCCAACTTTCTGACTCATCTCAAACTTCTTTCTACTACTCTTTCCACTGCATTACCCTATTTCTCACCTTCTACATCTAACAATATATCCTCTACACCCATTCTCTCATTTATCCCAAACCCCATACCACTTATATGAACCCCAAAATAACCCTTCTAGACTCCCCCTTCCTTGCATCATCTAACACCTCTTTTACTATATCAATCCCCAAAACAAACTTTTCTAAACTCTTCTCTTTGACGTTTCCCCTCCACAACCCCCTTTTACTCATCCAAAAGCCTCATCCTACTGCTATGAAGTCCAAAAAAACAAAAAATCCTTTACTCTCCTATCCTTCCACTGTCCTTTTCAATCAAAACTAGCAGCCCGCCCCAGCGTTGCCTGGGGTAGAAGGGGTCTGGGGGCTGCATTTCAGGTTTGCGTGCTCTCCCGCCCAGACCCCCGCCCACCATGACATTGTCTGTGTCCCGGACAATGTTGTGGCGGGCGGGGGCCGGGGCGGGAGAGCACGCAAACCTGAAATGCAGGCTTCCCCTACCCCCGCCTGTCATGACATTCCCCAGCAGCCCGTGCCCCGCCCGCCCGCCCCAACCCTGGCTGCCCCGGATTCTTACCTTGCCTCTGCTGCTCACACCGCCGGTCCATATTTCTCCGCTCTGCCACTCACCACCTGTCCGCCGCCGCTCCTCCCCGCGCCATATCCACCTCTCCACTCCGCCGCTGGCCTCACTTCACCGCTCCTCCCTTGCACGCCATGTCCGCCGCTCCTGGGACGCTGCTCCTCCCCTGCTCCTGACGTGACAACGCACAGTCGCGGCCGGCGCTACTTTGGGGGAACTACTTTTTGTAAAAATTTAACTTTTTATATAACGTTTATTTTTAAATTTTTTAAAGCCTATGACCATCTACACACCCTGCCGATTTCAACGGTGTATCGGGTGTGTACATTGGCACTGTGGTTCCCGAGTTTACCTTGCCTAAAAGTGCAAGTTCTCTCTTTATAATAGTAGTATAGATAGCAGACTAACATGTGAACTTCTCAAATTTCATATTCCACTATACTAATTCACCACTAATCCTTTATGGGTCCCAGAGTAGCGTGCTACTTACCAAAAAAAGTGCTTCAACACCTCATCGGAGGTAAGCAAGCATTATATATATGCAAACCATTTTCCCTCTTCTATCCCTCTGCTACCTTTCTCTATCCAACTGAATAATACATCCACCACTCAAACTACTTTCATATTTCACTATACTAATTTTCAACACTAATCCTTTATGGGTTTCGGAGTAGTATGCTACTCGCCAGAAAAGTGCTTCAACACCCCTTCAGGGGTAACAAGCGCTATATGAATGCAAACCTTTCTCCCTCCGCTACCCTTCTCACTTCAAATAATTTCCACTACTCAAATTACTTTCATATGTCACCATACTAATTCACCACTAATCCTTTATCCGTCCAGGAGTAGCGTGCTACTCGCCGAAAAAGCACTTAGACGCCTCTTCAGGGGTAGTAAGCACTATATAAATGCAATTACAACACAATACATTATTTTATTAGACCTTTTGTTTGTGCCTGCGTGACAGGTAAATCTCCAACACATTTTCAGCATGCACCCTGAGTCAAAGCTACAAGTCTGCAATGCAATAATAATAATAATAATAATAATAATAATAATAATAATAATAATAATAATACGGACGCTCACGGGCAGCCATGTGCTCTAGAAATCTGAAAACATAAACATGACACACGTACTAGTGCTTTCCAGCCATTACTTGAAACTCTGACACAGAATTGGCGCTGCTTGTAGGACAGTATAAATATCTGGATATGTCGCTCGTATATGTATGTGTTTCTCACGGCCTAGCAGACCACTTCTGGCTCGAGGGACAGACTTTAAGGACTCTCTTCACCACAGGAGGAGTTATGTTCACTGTGGTTTTCCGCAGATCCGCGGTGAACCACCGAAGGAACTCTTAAGTGGTTGCACATGTTTGCAGTGTTTAGTACAGAGTTGGCATCTACGGAAGGCTGCCCTCCAATCATGGCCTGCCATCATGGCAGCAGCGTCCCTCCGCCTAAAATCTGGAATTTAAAAACATTCGATTCCTCAAAACTTCAATTCATTCAATAGCAAAATAAAATAACTTTACGTTGTTGCATGAAAATAACACCTATTCCTGCAAGTAAAAAAACGCGAGTTTTCACAATCTTTGTGCCAGAGGTACAGAATGAATGAAACTTTTTAATAAGCACTTTGTAGAGCGCGACTGATGGTTCCTGACAAAGGAGTGAGGCCTTGCCGCAGCCTGATTAGCGCTTAAATTCTGCATGAGACAAAGTGAGATCTGTTTCTGTCAGGTGTGCTTTGTACCGTTCTGGCACTTTCCTGGGATTCTGCGGCGCTGTTCTTTCAAACGTCATCATTAGGAAGTTCCAAAGACATGAATGACAAAGGAAGCTCCAAACTAGAGAATGGCGCTCATTAGGGGGCCAAGCATTGAAGGCGCTCTATGGTAGGGACACGACCTCTCCAGTGAAAATGTCCAGGATGATGAACATAATGGAGAAAGATTCAATGCATAGCGCCTGTACCAGGAAGCACGTGATGGACGGTGGAATGGGGCGGGGGTGGGGCAGGTAAATAAAAAAAAAACAGTATCCACCCCCTGCTGAATCCGAAACAAGGCTTGATTCTGAAGCTGTCATCGAAAACATTCCATCTACGCATTCTTCTCTTTAATTTAGGAATGACATCTGGACATGCCGTCATGGCGGGCACACAACTCTTTAACCTGTAAGGCTGGAGCGCCCCCAGCACGTTATTGTGACTCACATCTGTTGAATGCATTTTCAATGTTTTGCTGAGTTAAACTTTCTGTGTGTAGAAAAGTGAGTGGTGCAATTCCACAATATTTCACTGTATTTTTAAAAAGCAAGGTTTATGCAAATGAGTTATTATTTACAGCGAGAGTGGGACAATCCTGAGCAACGTATTTCTAAACATCAAGGGAAACATGCATCGTTAACATTTTGCAAGTAGCACACTCACTCACCATGTGCTGCCCAGGGATCAGTAAACACACGGTCAGCTGTTGAACTCTGAAAGTAGAGGGACATAAATCCCTTCCCTAAACTGTATCAAATGAGCAAAGCAAACATGACCAATTTACGCTGGAGTAACTGGAGGAGAGAAGGATGTCGTATCCCCGTCCATGTGACCATTTTAGAAAACCATGCCCACGTCGTCGAATTTGCACACCATTTCCACATAAACTGGCTAAAATCCAATAGAATGGAAAGGGTGATAATAAAGTACATCATACTTCCATGGTGTGCCTGCATGGAATTACTCTACTAAGGAGCCTGGGGGGTTCACATTCTTTGAAAGAAATTGAGGAAAAATTTACTTTTCAGCACAACTTTCTTAAAAATTGGCTACATAGTTCTCACGTTTATAGGCAGCTAAACTAGATATTGGTTAAGGCGGTATGTTTAAGAGCAAAGCATCTACCATGTTGGAAGACTGAAGAAATAATACTGTTTGCTGCACACATTCCAAGATGGCCACTTATGTCTGAACATGCAGGTTGACACTTGGGTGGCCATCTTCGAATAGTTTTGAATAAGAAAAATCATTCAAATATGAGTATATGCTTGAGGAGGCACAGGTAGATATCTTAAATTGTGACTTGTTATGAAATATACCAATTTGTTTTCCAAGATAACAGTTCGGTAATATGCATGCAGGCTGATACATGGATGTCCATACTGGAATGATTTTTGTTGAAGCATAACAAAAAGATTCAAAGCTTTCCACTTTTGCAATACGCTCAAATGTGTAAACATGGATGTTCATCTTGCAATGGTGTTTGACATTCCTTGTTAATAAGAAAGAATGTCAAATCCCTTTTCGCTCAGGTGGACGTTATTAGTAGTGCCTGCATGGGAGATGGCGCAATACAAGCGACAGCGAGGGCCCAGCTAAAATGTTTAGGGAGCTGCTGGGCCCTAATAAAAGTATTATTTTTATATATATATATATATATATATATATATATATATATATATATATATATATATATATATATATATATATAACCTACTGGCGGTCGCCAGTAGGTATATATAGTTAGGATTTTTCTCTATGGGTTTTTTGAAAATTCTATGTCTAATAACTTTGGCGTTTGTGGACGGAATCGGCTGAAATTTTCAGGAAAATGGAACATTTTGTTTCTGAGCAGCCCCATACAATTTGGGGGGGTTTCATCAAGGGGGGCCGAGAAAAAAGGGGGGTCCCAAAACACGTTTTTCCCATGTTAATTTCCATAGGGCGGTTGGCCTCACTTTTAGCTCGAACGGCTGAATGGATTTGCACGAAACTTGGCAAAATTGTAGGGACTGTTAGCCCGATGTGCCTTTGCTAGGTCTCAATATATTTGCTCCAGTGGATTTTGAGTAATTTAGGATCAAAAAAAGATATATATCTGGGCGGAGCCTAACCACACATCTGATCTGATTGGCTGTCAGCACTTCATCCAAGAAGTGTTGGCAGCCATCTTGGGACCAATATACATCATAGCACCTCATTAAAAAGCATTGTAGTTAATAGAGGGTTTTAGGACTTTAGTTACATTATAAATCATTTGTTGATGGTACCATACTCGTTTTAGGAATTGTGGTGGGTTCTAAGGTGATTTTTCCATGTGAAAAAACCTTCTGCTGTGATATCATGAATATTGTTTGAAAGAAAACTAATATCTCATGATTTTCCCACAGTGGTTTGGAAGGGGATCTATAAGCTAAACTGAAAGCATATTTTCTGTAAATTCACATTATCTTTCTCAGTCATGTGAAAATGAAGTCTGACATTCTCAGTAAAACATGTACATCCAACAAGGACAGAGACTGTCAGTTGATTCCTTTGTGTTCTACTGCAGCCTCCTAGAGTGTTCTAAAGAACAACTAGAGCGCTAACAGTCCTACTTATTACAAAGGTATGGCACACCTGAAGCCATCTTGATTGGAATAAAGTGGTAACTCTTAAAACATTTAATTTAAAAAGAAACAACATGAGGGGGTATATTTTGCCATAGAAAGTATGATTAGTGCTGCAGAATGAAAAATTAGGGCACATTTTGAGTGACTTCTCAAATCCTTTTCTATTTCATTAAAACATTCTGACATGCAGTCTCCCAAAATGGCCACCAGAGACAAAAGAGCCCAAATGTAGCCCAAATATCACCCAGATGTAGCCCAAGTATAGCCCAATGACAGAATGTCCCAGAGTGTTCTAAAGAACAACTAGAGCGCTAACAGTCCTACTTATTACAAAGGTATGGCACACCTGAAGCCATCTTGATTGGAATAAAGTGGTAACTCTTAAAACATTTAATTTAAAAAGGAACAAAATGAGGGGGTATAATTTGCCATATGAATTATGATTAGTGCTGCAGAATGAAAAATTAGGGCACATTTTGAGTGACTTCTCAAATCCTTTTCTATTTCATTAAAACATTCTGACATGCAGTCTCCCAAAATGGCCACCAGAGACAAAAGAGCCCAAATGTAGCCCAAATATCACCCAGATGTAGCCCAAGTATAGCCCAATGACAGAATGTCCCAGAGTGTTCTAAAGAACAACTAGAGCGCTAACAGTCCTACTTATTACAAAGGTATAGCACACCTGCAGCCATCGTGATGGGAATAAAGTGGTAACTCTTAAAACATTTAATTTAAAAAGGAACAAAATGAGGGGGTATATTATGCAATTGAAGGTATTATTAGTGCTGCAGAAAGAAAAATTAGGGCACATTTTGAGTGACTTTTCAAATCCTCTTCTATTTCATTAAACATTTCTGACATGCAGTCTTCCAAAATGGCCACCAGAGACAAAAGAGCCCAAATGTAGCCCAAATATCACCCAGATGTAGCCCAAGTATAGCCCAATGACAGAATGTCCCAGAGTGTTCTAAAGAACAACTAGAGCGCTAACAGTCCTACTTATTACAAAGGTATGGCACACCTGAAGCCATCTTGATTGGAATAAAGTGGTAACTCTTAAAACATTTAATTTAAAAAGGAACAAAATGAGGGGGTATATTTTGCCATATGAATTATGATTAGTGCTGCAGAAAGAAAAATTAGGGCACATTTTGAGTGACTTCTCAAACCCTCTTCAATTTCATTAAAAAAATTCTGACATGCAGACTGAAACATGCACTTTGAATACCAGCAGCAGACGTCCCTGGTGAGCAGTAGCTTTACTACAGTGATCTAATGTGCAACTAGAGTGCTAACATTCAGAATTTATGGCAAATGTGTGACACATCTGAATGCCTTCTTGATGGAACCAAAGTAAACAAGAATTGAAAATGCAATAGATCTCGCCCTCGTTTAAGTTAAAGCCATTCTGTTTGTAATGAGGTGACTTTTTAGCTTTGCTTTTATTAGTGTTTTTTCAACTTTCATGTAAATAACACGCATCTGTATGCATATAAGTATATGTATGCATGCATTTATGTTTGTATTTATATAGATATACAGATGATATATGTTTATATATGTATGTATATATATATATTCACTGAAAAAACCATAGGTTATAGACCATATATAGTTAGGAATTAGCATTTACAAAACCTTGAAAATTCACTGAAAAAACCATAGGTTATAGACCATATATAGTTAGGAATTAGCATTTACAAAACCATATTTTACTCACACAAAACCATTGAAATTTCATATATAGTTAGTTGCCCTAACTATATATCGCGCACCCGCAATCCACTGCTGATGATGTCACATATTACATCATTCATGACATGGTCAGTGACATCACTGATGACATCACTGATGACATCTCAAATGACATCACTGATGACATCACTGATGACATCATCCAGTGACTGTATGTTGCAGTAAAGTAAAAATATGTCTTACATATTGAAGAATGAGTGGATGTTTAAGTGTCTGGATGAAGGATTTAGTAGGTGCATAACTGACTGTATGAGAGAGTGATTAAATGTGTGTCACTGAGTGCATGTCAAGTCAAGTCAAGTCAAATAATTTACATAGCGCACTACATACCCAGAGGGTCTCAAGGCGCTTAGGGAGGGGAGGAGGATTACTTGTCAAATATCCATATTTTAAGTTGCTTTCTGAATGCTAGGTGGTTCTGGGTAAGGCGAAGGTAAGTGGGGAGTGAGTTCCATGTTTTAGCTGCCAGGTATGAGAAGGATCTGCCTCCCATGGTGGACTTGTTGATGCGAGGTACAGTGGCGAGGGCTTGGCTGGAAGAACGTAGTTGGCGGGAGGGGGTGTAGAAGGACAGTCGTGAGTTGAGGCATTCTGGTCCGATGTCGTAGAGTGATTTGTGTGCGTGGGTTAGCAGTCGGAAAGTGATCCTCTTATTGACGGGAAGCCAGTGGAGGTCTTTCAGGTGACCAGAGATGTGTTCGTTACGCGGGATGTCTAATATGATCCTGGCTGAGGCGTTTTGGATCCGTTGGAGTTTCTTCTGGAGTTTAGCGGTAGTACCTGCGTAGAGGGTGTTTCCGTAGTCCAGTCGGCTCGTGACCAGAGCATGGGTGACAGTTTTTCTGGTTTCGGTGGGGATCCAGCGAAATGTTTTTTTGAGCATGCGAAGAATGTTGAAGCAGGATGAGGATACGGCGCTGACTTGTCTGTTCATTGAAAGTGAAGAATCCAGGATAATGCCTAGGTTCCGTGCGTGGTCTGTCGGGATGGGTGCTTTTCCAAGGGCTTCCGGCCACCAAGAGTCGTCCCATGCAGAGGGGGATGTACCTAAGATGAGGACTTCTGTTTTATCTGAGTTCAGTTTCAGACGGCTTTGTTTCATCCATTCGGCAACTTCTTTCATTCCTTCGTGTAGGTTAGTTTTGGCGGTGCTGGGGTCATTGGTTAGAGAAAGGATCAGTTGAGTGTCATCCGCGTAGGAGATGATGTTGAGATTGTGTTGGCGAGCGATGGCCGCGAGGGGGCTCATGTATACGTTGAAGAGGGTGGGACTGAGTGAGGATCCTTGTGGTACGCCACAGATGACTTCAGTGGCCTCGGACTTGAATGGTGGAAGGCGGACTCTCTGGGTTCTTCCGGTGAGGAACGAGGTGATCCATTCAAGTGCTTTTCCTTGTATTCCGATGTTTCTGAGGCGTTGTAAAAGGGTGCTGTGGCAGACTGTGTCGAAGGCTGCAGAGAGGTCGAGGAGGATGAGGGCGACTGTGTCTCCATTATCCAGTAGAGTTCGAATGTCGTCTGTTGCTGCGATGAGGGCGGTCTCAGTGCTGTGTTTTGCTCGGAAGCCAGATTGTGAGGAGTCGAGGGATTTGTTGGCTTCGAGGAAAGCGGCGAGCTGGTTGTTGACAGCTTTCTCGATGACTTTGGCCGGGAAAGGAAGGAGCGATATGGGGCGGTAATTTTTGAGTTCGGTGGGGTCTGCTGTGGGTTTTTTCAGAAGGGCGGTGAGTTCAGCGTGTTTCCAGCTTTCCGGGAAGGTGGCGGAGTTGAAGGAGCAGTTGATGACGTCTCGGAGGTGCGGTGCTATGACGGAGTCTGCTTTGTTGAAGATGTGGTGAGGACATGGGTCTGTGGGGGATCCTGAGTGGATGGAGTTCATCAGGCGGATGGTGTCCTCAGTGGAGATTGGGTTCCAGTCGTAAAGGGTGTTCAAGGGGGGAGAATGTTCAGCAAATGGTTGGGTGGGTTGGTCTCCGGGTTGGTTGTCGAAGCTGTTGTGGATGTCTGCAATTTTGTTGTGGAAGAATAAAGCCAGGGAGTCGCAGAGGGCTTGAGAGGGGGTGATGTCGTTGGAGTTGGCCGAGGGGTTGGTGAATTCCTTGACGATGTTGAAAAGTTCCTTGCTGTTGTGGGCGTTGGTGTCTAATCGATCCTTGAATGCTGTTTTCTTGGCCTTTCGGATTAGTTGGTGGTGTGTGCGGGTGGCGTTTTTGAAGGCGTCCTTGGTGCTAGTGGTTGGGTCTTTTTTCCAGGCCTTTTCAAGGGAGCGGCAGAGTTTCTTGGACTTCTTAAGATCATCGTTGAACCATGAGGCCTTCTTGCTGCCAGGTTTGCTTTGACGTTTTTTCAGTGGTGCTAGGATGTCGGCGGTGTTGGATAACCATAGGGTGAAGTTGGCGGCGGCTTGGTCTGGGTTAGAAGAGTGGGTTGGGGTGTTTAGAAGGAGTGATGAGGAGATCTGGTCGATGGTGATTTTGTTCCAGTTTCTTTGCAGAGTAGGTTGGAGGTGGTTGGTGGGTTTCGGCTTGTTGTAGGTGAAGTGAACGCAGCTGTGGTCAGTCCAGAGGAGATCCGTAGTGTGGCTGAAGGAGACATGATTGCTGGAGGTGAAGATGGGGTCGAGTGTGTGACCTGCATGGTAGTGACTAAACTGTCTTATTTTGTGCATCATTATATCTGTTGTTCTGTATACTGCTGCATGTGTTGATCAGTAGCTATATGAGTAACTATATTGGTTATTGATTGTTTGTCCAAGTATTTGTATGGGAGACTGAGTATGTGTGTGAGTTGATGGAAGGTGTATGACTCTGTGCATAGATGTGTGAGCAGTTGATTCACTATATGTATGGGTTCAAAAGTGCATGTGGAAACAGCTGCATGGGCAGTTGACTGTGTGCATGAGTGTATTGCTGAGTGAATGGATATCTCATTGCTACATGTCAAAGTAAGTACATATGTAAAACACAGTACATGTGAGAGTAGACATATATAAATAACTGTGTAGAAGAGCCAGTGAATATGTGAGTGGCTGCATGGATCATTGAAAACTTGTATCAGTGATTGTATAAGAGAGTAAAAATATGTTAGAATATGTTTGAATTAGTAAGGTGTGTATAACTGTATAGTTGAGGAAATGGAGGTGTGATTGATTCTTTGCATGACTGAGTAGGTGCATGAGTAACTCCATGGATGAGTGACAATCTGTGAGTGTCTGTTTACACTGAGTGTATCTAAGGTTATATTAGAGTCTGAAGAGGTTCATCGTATTATCACATGAATGATGTCATCAGTGATGTCATCAGTGATGTCATTTGAGATGTCATCAGTGATGTCACTGACCATGTCATGAATGATGTAATATGTGACATCATCAGCAGTGGATTGCGGGTGCGCGATATATAGTTAGGGCAACTAACTATATATGAAATTTCAATGGTTTTGTGTGAGTAAAATATGGTTTTGTAAATGCTAATTCCTAACTATATATGGTCTATAACCTATGGTTTGTTCAGTGAATATATATATATATATATATATGTATATATATATATATATATATATATATATATATATATATATATATATATATATATATTTTTTTTTTTTTTTTGTTTGTTTTTAAAAGCTTGCTGTTGCATTACTCTTGGCACTAAAGGGCAGTATTTTTTGCGGATGTGCACAAACACATAAAAAGAACAAGGACAACACTGTATGCCCACGAGAACCAGGGTAATTATAATGTAATCCACCAGTAGTCCTGTTGAACTCATTTATGTTAAACTTCGATCTTATTTTTAAACAAGGATGGGTAGAGTCATTTCTGTTGGTCAGAAAAAAAGTACAGGACATTTGCCTATTTGAATAGAAGTACTTTTTTTTATCTAGGAACAATGTACAGCTTCATAGATTTAAAAAATATCTTACAAAGATTTATTAGTGCAGACGATGCAGTGCTCAAAGTGTGAACAAAAACATACAACAAAATGCATAACAAGTAACTGAATAATCCCTGGGTTGCTCCTGATTTTGAGAAACAGAAAACTGTTGCAACCCTGTCTATGTATATCTAGTATCTAATAGTGTATGCTAAGAAGCTAAATGGAAGTAATGTTGACATGTTGACCCTGGAGTCATTTATCAGATGGGTTATCTCAAAGAACTATAACTTGTACCCTAAAGTAACTGTAACTCACGCCCTCCCCATCATCTGCTTGCACCCTCATATTACATAACTCCTGACATGTTCAGTGACTGCATTGATGACATCCCTAATGATATCTGGAATTACATCATTGATAACAACACAGTGCATGGCGAAGGCGCAAGGTATATTTACTTTAGGGCATGTGGTATAGTTACATGAGAGCTATAACTGTTAAATTTCAGTGGTTTTGTTAGTTTAAGACATGTTTTAACTGACATTTTCAACTAACTATAACCGTCATTTCATATGTTTTTTTCAACCAATTTTTAAGGTTTTTATAATGTAAAGTAAGATATTATCACAATTTCTAACTATATTGTCACTTTGCCATTTGGTTTTTCAGTAAATTTGTAGTCTATTTTTTTTTTAAATACCCAACCCCCGCTTTTTTGATTTTGATGCACCATGGATCCTCCACAATTCTCTTGGGGGCTCACTGGGACCCGTGGTGGATCCTTAACATAAAGTAAGATGTCCTTTGCCGTGCTTGAGCAGGCCCTGCGCCTATCACCCATGGTTGCCTAACCCTCTGCCGCGCATGGCCTTCAGCCATGCGCGGCGCAAGTTTGGGTGTATGGCCTGGCTTGCCATCAGGCCATATGCCCAACCCAGTCATAGGTGCCCAAGACCCATTTAAAAAAAATTTTGTTGAACCATGGATCCGTAGATCCACCACATTTCTTTAGAGGCCTGCATTGGGGCTCACAGTGGCTTCTTGGATCCATTGAGCTCCCTAAAAACACTGTTTTAACATTTGGCCTGGGGAGACAACTCCGCATGCCTAGGAGTGTCAGAGTATCCCCAAGCTGCCCCCTTATATCTCATTTAAATTCATTTTTGTAGTACTCAGTGAATGAGTCCAAGGGGCTGTAGATGGTGGCAGCAGCTTTTACTCCATGTTGTGATTGCCTGGCGGCAGCCAGACAATCAACACCCGTGCATGAGCTCGCAGGCCCACCTTGGTGTATCTGGGGTGAAACCGTGGTGTGAAATATACATAAACTTTGAGCCTTAATTCTCAAAAACTACTGAATGGCAAAAAGCATGCTTTGACATATCTTTCAGCTAGATTTGGTTTAATTCTGTTCAGCCATTTTTGTGGTATTGCTATGCAATTTCCCCATGAAGAATTGCATGGGAAAATGTATTTTGAGTCCCCTGCCTTTTTCTCAGCACCCTCTTGAAAGATCACCCAGAAACCTTCCAGGAGGAAGCTGATGTGAAGGATTTTTTTATGGAACGTTTCGAGAAGATTCGTCATATGGGGACAAAGTTATTAGCAACCCACAAAAATCAATTTCCTAGTGCCACTGGATAATACATCCTGAAAAAACAAAGGTTAAAGTGTTGTTATAGCTAAGTGAAAATGTAATTTCAAACTTAAGCTAAAAAAAACATTGAAATTCACATGTTGGCTTCAGTTGGAATATGGCCTCCCTGTGTTCATACAATGGCCCGTTGCCCAATTTCAGCACTGCCATAGGGGTCGCCTGTGCACAAAGACGGAGATTCTCCGCTCCCTTTTATAACAGTATCTTGAGACTTGGGAGTTCTGAAAACCAGGCTGTCTAAGGCCGTTCAACAAAGTGCCTGCTTGTTGTGGTGGCTCGCTGCGGTGGGACTCGGTCCACCAGCATTTTGTGCGGCGCAGGCGGTGTGGACAGCCCTCCCGCTGCTGTAAAGGTGCCTCTGCTGTCCTGCAGCGGGGTTCTGCAAACCGGGCTGTCCAAGGCTCTTTAACAAACTTACCTTCTCCTTGTGGTGTCTGGATGTGGTGATACTCAGTCTCCCAGCATTCTGTGCGGCACGGGAGGCGGGGACAGCCCTCCAGCTGCCATAAAGGCACATCTTTTGTCCCGCAGTGCGGGACGCACGTGGGCTAAGCCAGGGCCAAGAGAGACCCGCCTGCACCTATCAGAGCCAAGAAGAGGACATGCTGGGCCACCCCCTTGGTCCTCGTGACTTGTCTATTTTATCTGAAGGAGGCTTACCAACTCTACGAACTAAGAGGCCTCTCATTGGATAGAATGCTACAGCGTGCTATGACAGCAATTAGCAATGAGATTAATCATATGGTGAGAAGGCTGCCCCTTACTGCTGCTGTGGTTGGCATCCCTAAAAGTTCTACGATTTCACTCTGCTCCATAGTTTCCTTACCGTTTATTCAAGAGCCATTATCTTTGGACACAGTGGCACAAGGACCAAGCGCTACATCGAAGCCTCTGAGAGAAAGTTATAACGATTGCAGGCAGGCTAAGCAACCGAAGCGGATATCTAAATCTAAGACCAATGGAAAAGTTACTTAAAGTTCCCTAACTTTAAGGTACCCTGATGTTGCATCAGTCTCAAAAGAGGATGCCCCTCCACTGCTACTCCCGGAACATGCCGGGGAAAAGGAAGGACTGAACATGAAGGGTAACTGATTGTGGAAGGGGAGGTCTTGGCTAAAATTACAGGACAGTAACAAGGGAACCCTTCTCAGGCGGAACCAGGGTAATAAACCTATTATCAAAAGACAGAGGCTCCTGTGGACACTTAATGAAGTAATCTCAATGTATATGAGCACAATGGCAATATATTGGGTTATAGTGATATTGGAGAGAGAAGGAAGCAAATACACCTCTGATTTGTTTTTGAATCAAATTTTTTTATATAATCCTTGAAATGAAATAGTGTTACAAAGTAATACATTTGAACATATAGTTCTGAGTGAAAGGTGTCCCAGTGAAAAACGGAACCTAGAAAATTAGTGATATATGTATGAAATATATACAAGGTTTAAATGCTTCACATAAACGACCATTTACATATAAATGTACAGTATACAGCGCTAGATACAGTGATCAGTGCTGGTGAACAATGGTTAGTTTATGCAACTTGACGGCGTTTCAACCCTGTGTGCAGTGTAGGGTCACTTCAGGACCTATGATCGTAGGGACACCTGAAGGGTAATGGACCGGCTCGTGTGGAGGTTGTGGCACCGTGCAAAGGATAAGAAAAGGATACTCACATGGGTACCAGCTGGAAGCCCAAGTATGAGGTGGAAGGTGAGCAGGCCATTACGTGAATGCGCACAATGTAAGGACCCACGTGTGTGGAAGATGGCACAATCAATGTGCTGATTAATGCACAGGGGTGGTGAGTTTTATAGAAAAGCAGTGTATTTCTTTCTGTTGGTTTCCTATGGAGGGACGCATAAAGTGCCCCATTCTTGTGTTGTATACTGAGGTCCAGGAAGGCTATATTGGACTTATCAATGGTGGAAGTGAAAGTGAAACATACTTTGTACAAATGCACTTGCACTTTAATTTGCTGGAATTTGCACCCAACTCATAAAGGCACTAGCCAGAATAATATGTTTTTGCCAAACCGTTATTATTGTTAAGCATTTGCACTTTAAATTTCTGACAAGCGGTAGAGGGTAAGATGGCGGCAGCGTAAATGTGCGGGTGTCACTCCCTGGTCTCGCTCGGCAACTTTGCAGTGTCTATGAGGGAGTAAGACGGAAGCATGGAGGGGTGATCTTCGGCAAATCTGCTACAGATCTGAGGCTCCACTGTATCCTATGGTACTCGACTGGGAAGAACGCAACCTCCGGCTGAGGTGTGCGCGGCTGATTTGCACAGAACTCCGCTCTCGCACTCACCTGAGAGTGCTGCGGGCGTGGCTAGACCAGAAGCCGACTCGAGAGCTGGAGTCCGGCTCCAAGAGCAAGAAGGAAACTGGCAGCAGGAAGAAGCTGGGGAATGATAGCGGGACCGGCCGGGAGACACTAACTACGGTCGGAGACGTCAGCAGCTGCTCTCGTGATATGCCGCCTCGCAGGAACGGAACAACGCCAGGGACAGGTACAGCGGCAAAATCCTCCGGGGCTAAACAGAAGGTCTCGGAGACGCTGGCTGAAAAAAAGTGCGGGCAATGGCGGAGAAAGAGGCAAAGCTCGAGAAAGCTGCGCTGGTGAGTGCTAAAAAGACAGTGGCAATGAAAGGGAAAACTGTGGAGAAAGGGCAATCGGTAGGAATGGCTCATGCTGAGACCGGGGCCAGAAAGGAAGGGGGGCCCGCTGGTCCTAAAATACCCATTCAGCCTACGGTACTTACCGTCCCGGGGATGTTTTCCGGGAAAACCTCGTCCAACAAAATTACTGGCAGGTCTTCTCCTGGCAATAACGCAGGCCAAGATGTAGAGTTCGAAGGGCTTGGCAAAAATTTACAGACTAACAACTCTCTGGAGTGTGGTCAGACTGCAGATATTGCCTCTGATGGAACCCTTATGCAACAAACCCTGGAGGGGGGGCGCTCAGATACAGAGATAGATGTGGATAGCGTGCAGGAAAAGCATGATGAGGATAGTTTTTTTCACCAGTGGAAGGGACGGATGAAACAACTGATTCTGAGCAAACAGAAGGCTCCTCTAGCGAAGGCAGTCCCCCTAATACCGCAGATACGCTAAAAAGAGCACCCAGGCTACAAAGGAGGTCTTTACAGCTGGGCCAAACTCGCCGGAAGAGTGAGTCTGACACTAGTAATACCCTCCAGTGGGACTATTCTGGGGTCACCACAGGTTCTCAGAGGCAAGAATTAGGGAACACACTGGTGGATACAGAGAATACAACACCCCCTTCTAACTCTTTGATATATGCTATGCTGAAGTCTATACAGAGCGAAGCCCGGCAAGAGCATAAAAGAGCGCAGCTAGCAACGAAAAAAATACAAGGGGCTATTCGTAAAAACACTAAAGCTTGTGCAGAAGTTATTGCTAGGACTGCCGCATTAGAGAAACGAATTGTTGAGGTTGAAGCAAGGCTGGAGACGGTTGACACGAAAATGTCCTCTAATGATGAAAGATACTCGGACATTATGTGGAAACTTGAGGAGTCCGAAAACAGGCTTCGAAGGAACAACTTACGCCTTTTGGGTATCGAAGAAAAAGCGGAGGGCGAGGATATTAGAGGCTTTGTTTTGAAACTATTTAAAGCTGTATTTCCAGAACTGGCCCAGTGGTCTTGGGAGTCAGACATTCAAAGAGTTCATCGTTTCCCAATGATGCTTAGAAGACAGGGTGGGGGGAGCAAAAACCTAGGGCCATTTTGATTTTTTTGGCAATTTTTTGTTAAGACAAGCGATTTTTGAGAAAGCACGACCAGATGCCAGAAGGACTGCGGAGGGCCACACTTTTTTTGTAAGACCAGATATTTGCCACACCACTGTGGAGAGGAGATGGCGGTTGCGACAACTGATTGCCCCATTTAAAAAAAAGAGGTGTGAGGTTTTTTTGATGAACCCGGCCAGGCTGAAGGTGATACATCCAGGAAAAGTAAGGGTCTTCACATCGGAAATTGAAGCTGAGAGCTACTTAAAAGAATTGCAAGACTGACAAGAGATATTGGCTTGGCCGGTGATTTAGCTGTATGGTTATAAGAGTGTTGTTGCTTTTCCTTGTTCCTTCTTCCTTTTGTGACCCCCCGAGGATTTGTAAGGAAAAAAAAATGTTTATTTTGGGGATATTGGGATACGGTGATTCTGCTGTTCAAGCTGTTTATAATCTGGATGGTATGAACTGAGAGGGCAGCCTCTTTTTGCTTTTTCTACTCCCTCTCCTATGGTTTAAGGATTGTCGGCCCTTGGGAGATCAGGGGGTGATCAGGCTGCCCCTTGCACGTGGGAGCCATCGCAAGGGTCCGTGGACCTTTTTTACCTGATTGTCGGGATGGGAGGGTGGGTGGGTGGGTGGGGGTGGTCGGTTCATCATGGGGAGGGGGAGGGGGGCGGTTTCGAAATTGTTATAGGATGCAGAGTTGTGTTTTGTAAAAAGCATTTTTTTTTTGGAATGGGTGCTATTGATTTGGTTGGCAAGCGTATTTATCAGGGATGGCTAATGTCAGGATCGCTTCAATAAATATTTGTGGGCTCAATGACCCCTGTAAGCGGCGCCAGTTTAGAGAAGATATCCGCTATCTAAACCCCGATATAATCTGTCTCCAAGAGACACATATTGAAAGCTCCCGTCACAAGTGTCTGGAGTTTGAGGGTTTCCAACTGGTTGCATGGACCAGATTAGAAGCAAAAACCAAAGGAGTGGCAGTTTTGGCCCGTTGGGGACTGATAAATGTCACTCGCTCACTGGTGGACTCATATGGTCGCTGGGTTATAGTTCAAGGCAACATTCAGAGTAGGCATTTTACACTCTGCTCTGTTTATGGACCAATATTAGATGATCCAGAACTGTATAATGGGCTTAGGGTAGAACTTGTAGGATGGCCCGCCCCGATTATACTGTGTGGGGATTTCAATATTAATATAGGAAGTGAACATCTGAGATATCCATACAAGGAATATCAGGGTCGGAAACCCAAAGTATATAAGTCTTTAATGCAAATGTTAGAATTACATGGTCTGATCGACACCTGGGCTTATTTTAGAAGTAGCTATCCCGGATATACTTTTTTTTCTGCGCCTCACAAAACTCATTCTCGATTAGATTATTTTTTTATTTCTTCAAGTTTAATACAAGGATCTAGCATAGTTAAATACCCGAGGGTGATTTCGGACCACAATCCACTGGTACTTGAGGTTCAAATTCACCAGAGGGTTAAGAAACCTAATATCTGGACTTTTAATAGAGGTTTGTTGTACGATAGGGGCTACATTCATTGTATGACAAGATGGATTATGCAGTTTATTACGGAGAACACAGGGAGTACTAATATACAGAATATCTGGGATACATTGAAGGCGGGAATAAGGGGTGAGACTACACGGTATGGATGGGAGAGTCAGAGAAGAGAGAAAATAAAATTGCAGGAACTTTACGAGAAGCTTGAAGAGGCCGAGTTAACCCTAGTAAAAACGTTAGCGGATGGAGGCATGGGGATGTGGCCCAAACACAAATCACTATTGTTAAAGCAGCTATAACAGAAATATCTCAGAGGAAAGCGGCAGCTAAGTTTGTGGCGTGGCAATCCAAGGTATATGAAAACAACGAGAGAGCGGGACAACTGTTAGCAGTTAGAACAAAAGAGAGAGAAGCAGCGTCTCGTATTAAAGAAATTCTGGACCCCGATGTGGGGTTAGTTTCAGATGTAGAGGCTATTGCTGTAGCTTTACAGAAGTTTTATCAAAAATTATATAAGGAAGATATTACTGACAATGGGGGTCTGCTAAAAGAGATACAAAAATATCTTGATGATAAAGAGGTGGTGGGGTTAACGCAGGATGAAGTAGCAATGTTGGAGGCTGAACTCTGTATAGAAGAACTAGGGACGGTTGTTGATGCTGGATTCAAGCAGAAACGGGGATTGAGGCTACTAGGGCCGCACCGATTGCCAAGATCCTATTGTTTATGTAGTGTGGGTGCAAGTGGTCTGGGATACAGTCCCCTAGATCCCAAAAACATAAAACAAAAACAAAAAACTATTTGTTTTATACATCAAATTCCACAAGTTGACCCTGCACACCAAAACCAATTATTGAACACAATATTTGTGCTTAGTCTCCATTTGTTCATAAGAGAAAAGATATTCAAATGTTCTCCCAAGAAAGTTCCAAGTCAATTTTCTTCTTTATTCTTTCCTTTTTATTCAAAATTTGTAGATAAAAACAATAGCCAACGCGTTTCGTCCGAAACCGGACTTCTTCAGGGCTTGACTCAAATATATCTCGTAAGAATGCAGTCGTCTGGTCGTCTGGTGTGTGGTGACACCAGACGACCAGACGACCGCATTCTTACGAGACGCCGATACCAGATATATGGCATACACTTCATTCTTCTTTTTCTGATTGGAAATAACGAACTGAGGGTATATCTTGAACGCATAATCCGCCACTACCACACTTGAAAACTTTATTGAATATACAACTCTCAAGACGGACGGAAAGCTGTGTATAAAGATATATTTGAGTCAAGCCCTGAAGAAGTCTGGTAATATTGTGTTCATTAATTGGTTTTGGTGTGCAGGGTCAACTTGTGGATATAAATAGCGATATAAAAATATATTCTAAAATCTTTGCTAATCGGCTTGCTAGAGTAATTAAAAAACTAGTTACCCCTCAACAACATGGTTTTGTGCCAGGTAGAGAAACCATTGCACATATCCGCCGCACGATAACGCTCTTTGACTATACTAAGGTGACAGGAGACCCTATGGCTTTGATTCTGCTGAATGCGGAGAAAGCCTTTGATAGGGTCTCCTGGCCTTTTTTATGGGCTGCTCTGCAGCATTATGGTATAGGAGAGAAGTTTATTGGTGCTTTAAAGAGTATGTATGCACAACCTATAGCTGAGGTTTCAATCATGGGGATTCAATCGGGGATAATCAACATAAGTCGAGGAACTAGGCAGGGGTGCCCCTGTTCTCCCTTTTTATTTTCGATATATATCGATCCTTTAATTAGGAAAATTGTAAATGAAGCATCCATCCGACCAGTACACGCTAAAGGAGGCGATACAAAAATCCTTGGGATGCTGATGACCTCGCCATTTTAACAGACTCTCCATTGTCAGCTTTTCAAGGAATTCAAATGCTAACTTCTCAATTTGGGGCTATTTCTGGGTACCACTTAAACAAGGCAAAGACACAAATTATCTGTAATGAAAACATTGATTGGATAGACCCCCACATTGTAGGACAAGCTAAATATCTGGGGATAGAGATAGGTGCAAATCCTGATGAGTTAGTCGAATTAAATTTAGGTCCTTTAATTCGGAGATTAGACATAGAGGCGCGACAAATTAATTCCTTACATCTGACCCTAATGGGCAGATGCAACGTAATTAAAATGATCTTCCTACCTAAGATTTTGTATTGTCTAAGAGCTATCCCACTACCAATTGGCAAACGACCAAGACGGGCTTTGAAATATGTGACTCTCCCTAGAGACAGAGGGGGTTGGGCGGTACCAAATCTACAGGTTTACTATTTTGCTATTACACTAAGACGTATTACTGATTTACTGGATATGGAGATGCCAGATTGTGATGATATTTCGATCTATCATCTAATTTTAGGATCTACTGCACAGGGACTTTTGTTTAGACAAATTGATTACTCATATTTTAAGCGGATGAGGTTCAAGGTACTTTTGGGTGCATATAAAGTATGGGTGTCAGTCCGGAAAATGTTTGATATTGGTAGATTACATATATATTCTTCATTTGCAGATAATTTGCTATTTGCAGATATTTTTCGGGATGCTTTTTTCAGGGTCTGGCTCTCTCAGGGGGTTAGGAGGATTGGGGACATAGCTTCTATATCAGGACTGATGAGTTTCGAAGAAATTAAAACAAAACATGGATTATGTAATAGACAATTTTTTAAGTTTCTACAGATTAGGAACTTTTTTAGTAGAAAGACAACATGCTGGGCTCCTAATACTGTAATTGAAGCTTTAAAAGGGGGTCAAACATCTTTATCCCCGATTTATAAAATGTTGATTGCCAGGAAGTCTGATGATTTAAATAAGCATTTTGTACACTGGAATTCTGGGGTTCAAATGTAAATGTAAATGTTTTTGAGCTTGTAAAGCGCACTGCTACCCGTAGGTTTCCTGGCGCTGTATAACGCTGGGGAACCCGTCCTGGCTTTTCCTGTGAGATGGTCCCTGCTGGGCACCCCCAAGGTGAAGCCAGGCATCCCCAGCGTTGATGGGGCCATTTGTGGAGTTTAAGCAAGCTATTGCCCAGAGTTGCTGAGTGGGACCCATGGTTAAAGTGGCACCGAGGCGAGATTTATCAAGCCCGCTGACATTGGCCCAACACCCTGCCGCGTCGGGAATTGAACCCTGGTCCCGGGCCAACCTCTGCTTCTGGGTCCGCCGCCTCTAACCAGTGAGCCACACTGAGCAGGGGGCTTGTGACGATGCACTTTTTTTTTTTGTCGATCTGTTTTTTTTTCTGCCAATCTGCAAGTACAATGTTTTAAAACCTGGTATAACCTGTATATTACCCCTGCCAGAATATTTAAATGGGGTGGTACTGCGGGGATAAACTGCCCACGATGCGGGGAACTAGCGGCAGATAGTGTGCATATGCTTGCGTCCTGCCCTGAACTTGCTCCTCTAGTACAAAAAGTGAAGCAGTATTTGGGTCAAATGTTTGGCTTCGACGTGGTTTTGACACCTCAGGCTATTATGCTTGGGATTATCGAGCAAAATATGTCTGAACCCGAACGTAAGTTGATTTTTATTGCAATTACTGTTTTTAGACTCTGTTTAACTACTGTCTGGCTTGACCCTATTCCCCCAAATGTGCATGTCTGGCTGAGTAAATTTATTAATACGTGCAACTGGGAAATTTCTGTATTTAAAAGAAGAGGAGCTAGAGCCCGGAGAGATGGGGAGCGGATGTGGGAACCTTTATCCACATGGCTTGAATACAGATAATATTGATTTCTTTGGTTGGCTTTTTCATCTCTTTGTCTCCATTTATGTATGCATATGTATTGGGGCTGCATTGCTTTCTTATCCCTGTATCCTTTGTATCAAATGCCCAGTCAATTTTTTGTTTGGCTCTTTTCTCTCCTCCGACGAACCGACTGGGGTGGGGGGTGGCTGGGGGGAGTATAATTTGAAAAACTGAAATGTGACATGTGGGAACAATTTGTATTGAAATTGAGCTGTTTTGTTTCTATGGTAATACATGTCTTATTTCCGAATAAAAAATTAAAATAAAAAAAATACATTTCTGACAAGCATTAATTGAGATTGAATTTTGGTATATTTTATATGAAATATAGTGTTTAAAATTGCGAGGAATAAATATTCCCGCTATATAATTGCACTTTATATTTTTATGAAATCACCCTCAAATTAAACTTGTTGCTATGTCTTTCAAATAATGAAACCTTTTAATAACATAGTTCCATAATTGGGATGGATAGTGAGGAGAGACATGCCCACTTTAAAGAAATTGTCCCGGTGTGAAAAAGAATGTAAATGTGGGTAAAATAACATGTTGAAATATGGCTGCCATCATGACCGAAGGCTTAGACCTTTTTTTACAGCATGTTGTGTCCCTTTTTAATGTCACTTACTGTGTATTTTAACGTGAAAAATGGTGCTTTAAAACATCGTGAACAAGGCAGCAGGAGTCTGCTGAAACGCGTAGATGTTGTAATCTCGTCGTGAATAAAGCCCGAGTGTTTCTGTAAAATCTACCTGGAGTGCCGGATGGTTATTTCTTCACATTGTGGATAATCGTATATGCTATATATATATATATATATATATATATATATATATATTCACTGAAAAAAACCATAGGTTATAGACCATATATAGTTAGGAATTCGCATTTACAAAACCTTATTTTACTCACACAAAACCATTGAAATTCCATATATAGTTAGTTGCACTAACTATATATCGCGCACCCGCAATCCACTGCTGATGATGTCACATATTACATCATTCATGACATGGTCAGTGACATCACTGATGACATCACTGATGACATCTCAAATGACATCACTGATGACATCACTGATGACAACATCCAGTGACTGTATGTTTCTGTAAAGTTAAAATATGTCTTACATATTGAAGAATGAGTGGATGTATAAGTGTCTGGATGAAGGATTTAGTAGGTGCATGACTGACTGTATGAGTGAGTGATTAAATGTGTCTCACTGAGTGCATGGGTTAGTGACTAAACTGTCTTAATTTGTGCATCATTATGTCTGTTGTTCTGTAAACTGTTGCATGTGTTGATAAGTAGCTATATGAGTAACTATATGGGTTATTGATTGGTTGCCCAAGTATTTGTATGGGAGACTGAGTGTGTGTGTGGGTGGCTGGGAGGTGTATGACTCTGTGCATAGATGTGTGAGCAGTTGATTCACTAGATGTATGGTTTCAAAAGTGCATGTGGAAACAGCTGTATGGGCGGTTGACTGTGTGCATGAGTGTATTGGTGAGTGAATGGATATCTCAGTGCTACATGTCAAAGTAAGTACATATGTAAAACACAGTACATGTGAGAGTTGACATATATAAATAACTGTGCATAAGAGCCAGTGAATGTGTGAGTGGCTGTATGGATCATTGTGAACTTGTATCAGGGATTGTATAAGAGAGTAAATATGTGTTAGTATATGTTTGAATAAGTAAAGTTTGTATAACTGTATAGTTGAGGAAATGGAGGTGTGATTGATTCTTTGCATGACTGACTAGGTGTGTGAGTAACTCCATGGATGAGTGACAGTCTGTGAGTGTCTGTTTACACTGATTGTATCTAAGGTTATATTAGAGTCTGAAGAGGTTCATCGTATTATCACATGAATGATATCATCAGGGATGTGATCAGTAATGTCAAATGAGATGTCATCAGTGATGTCATCAGTGATGTCATTTGAGATGTCATCAGTGATGTCATTTGAGATGTCATCAGTGATGTCATCAGTGATGTCACTGACCATGTCATGAATGATGTAATATGTGACATCATCAGCAGTGGTTTGCGGGTGCGCGATATATAGTTAGTGCAACTAACTATATATGGAATTTCAATGGTTTTGTGTGAGTAAAATAAGGTTTTGTAAATGCGAATTCCTAACTATATATGGTCTATAACCTATGGTTTTTTCAGTGAATTTTCAAGGTTTTGTAAATGCTAATTCCTAACTATATATGGTCTATAGCCTATGGTTTTTTCAGTGAATATATATATATATACATACATATATAAACATATATCATCTGTATATCTATATAAATACAAACATAAATGCATGCATACATATACTTATATGCATACAGATGCATGTTATTTACATGAAAGTTGAAAAAAACACTAATAAAAGCAAAGCTAAAAAGCCACCTCATTACAAACGGAATGGCTTTAACTTAAACGAGGGCTATTGCATTTTCAATGCTTGTTTACTTTGGTTCCATCAAGAAGGCATTCAGATGTGTCACACATTTGCCATAAATTCTGAATGTTAGCACTCTAGTTGCACATTAGATCACTGTAGTAAAGCTACTGCTCACCAGGGACGTCTGCTGCTGGAATTCAAAGTGCATGTTTCAGTCTGCATGTCAGAATTTTTTTAATGAAATAGAAGAGGATTTGAGAAGTCACTCAAAATGATCCCTAATTTTTCTTTCTGAAGCACTAATCATACTTTCTATGGCAAAATTAACCCCCTCATGTTGTTCCTTTTTAAATTGAGTGTTTTCAGACTTACCACTTCATTCCAATCAAGATGGCTTCAGGTGTGCCATACCTTTGTAATAAGTAGGACTGTTAGCGCTCTAGTTGTTCTTTAGAACACTCTGGGACATTCTGTCATTGGGCTATACTTGGGCTACATCTGGGTGATATTTGGGCTACATTTGGGCTCTTTTGTCTCTGGTGGCCATTTTGGGAGACTGCATGTCAGAATTTTTTAATGAAATAGAAGAGGATTTGAGAAGTCACTCAAAATGTGCCCTAATTTTTCATTCTGCAGCACTAATCATACTTTCTATGGCAAAATATACCCCCTCATGTTGTTTCTTTTTAAATTAAATGTTTTAAGAGTTACCACTTTATTCCAATCAAGATGGCTTCAGGTGTGCCATACCTTTGTAATAAGTAGGACTGTTAGCGCTCTAGTTGTTCTTTAGAACACTCTGGGACATTCTGTCATTGGGCTATACTTGGGCTACATCTGGGTGATATTTGGGCTACATTTGGGCTCTTTTGTCTCTGGTGGCCATCTTGGGAGACTGCATGTCAGAATGTTTTAATGAAATAGAAAAGGATTTGAGAAGTCACTCAAAATGTGCCCTAATTTTTCATTCTGCAGCACTAATCATACTTTCTATGGCAAAATATACCCCCTCATGTTGTTTCTTTTTAAATTAAATGTTTTAAGAGTTACCACTTTATTCCAATCAAGATGGCTTCAGGTGTGCCATACCTTTGTAATAAGTAGGACTGTTAGCGCTCTAGTTGTTCTTTAGAACACTCTAGGAGGCTGCAGTAGAACACAAAGGAATCAACTGACAGTCTCTGTCCTTGTTAGATGTACATGTTTTACTGAGAATGTCAGACTTCATTTTCACATGACTGAGAAAGATAATGTGAATTTACAGAAAATATGCTTTCAGTTTAGCTTATAGATCACCTTCCAAACCACTGTGGGAAAATCATGAGATATTAGTTTTCTTTCAAACAATATTCATGATATCACAGCAGAAGGTTTTTTCACATGGTAAAATCACCTTAGAACCCACCACAATTCCTAAAACGAGTATGGTACCATCAACAAATGATTTATAATGTAACTGAAGTCCTAAAACCCTCTATTAACTACAATGCTTTTTAATGAGGTGCTATCATGTATATTGGTCCCAAGATGGCTGCCAACACTTCTTGGATGAAGTGCTGACAGCCAATCAGATCAGATGTGTGGTTAGCTCCGCCCAGATATATATCTTTTTTTGAACCTAAATTACTCAAAATCCACTGGAGCACATATATTGAGACCAAGCAAAGGCACATCGGGCTAACAGTCCCTACAATTTTGCCAAGTTTCGTGCAAATCCATTCAGCCGTTCGAGCTAAAAGTGAGGCCAACCGCCCTATGGAAATTAACATGGGAAAAACGCGTTTTGGGACCCCCCTTTTTTCTCGGCCCCCCCTTGATGAAACCCCCCCAAATTGTCAGGGGCTGCTCAGAAACAAAATGTTACATTTTCCTGAAAATTTCCGCCAATTTCGTCCACAAACGCCAAAGTTATTAGACATAGAATTTTCAAAAATCACATAGAGAAAAAATCCTAACTATATATACCTACTGGCGACCGCCAGTAGGTAATATGTGTGTGTGTATGTATATATTATGTATGTATATATATATTATGTATGAATGTTACCAAACAGATCCAGTGCCTCTCTCCCGCACCGGAATGATGACACAGCAGTCTCCAACGATATAGTTAGAATTGTTATTCTTATTTGCTTTGAACCATGACGAGTTTCAGCAGAATACCCTGCCTTGATCACATAAGGAGTTTATTTTTCAAAACGCTTTTAAAGTAAAACCTTGCCACATCACATGACCGTATTGACATAGACAAAATATTCCGTTGGTTTTCAGAATTAACAACACTCACAAAGGTATATTTAAGTTTAATTTAAATTACATAAACAGTGCTTTCAATTTTTTTCTCTTTTCATAATTATATCATTTTTTTGTGTGCTTTTTGATTTACTATTTTTAGATTTTCTCTCGAATGTGTATTTTTTCTTTTCCTTTCTCTTTTTCTAAATAAAACATTATTATACCACTCTCTGACTGAGCGCGTGAGAGTCTTTCGTTCAATTCAATTCAGTGCAATATGGCGGGTAGTTCAAAACTGTTTGGTCTTTGTAATGTAATGTTATCCTGATGGTGTGTATCTGGATTTTCGGTTTAATAATATATTGTTATTTAGCATCTCAATACAGTGATGAAAACGCCTATTAAAACAGAAGTGCGCGCATGATGCACACCATATTATTTGGTAGCATTTCTGAATGATTTAAGTGTGTAAGTGCTTTCCTATAGATGTTTATTTTGAGCAATGTAGCAGCAGAGTTCAATGTGCAAAGTTGCATATTTGTAGCTGGAGCAGATACATTTATAGCAGCATACTTTTGTGCAAATTTCGCAATAACAGGTAGGTCTCCTGTAGCATCTTAGTATCTACTTATGGCTAGTAGAATATGTTTTGTATCTGTCAGTGTTATCCTGCAGATATGCAATTTAGGTGATGGGACAGCTTGTATGCGTGTTCAAATTTGCAATAGGTGGTAGCCGGTGCAAATGCTTTCCTATAAATGTGCAAACAATGCAATAGTAGCCCCTATCGGTAGTGCAAAAATACAATAGCAGCTGAGATATCCAACATAACTCAAAACGTTCTAAAAAAAATCATGTATATATACGATACACAATATAATACAGGCCTATACCCGAATGCATAGTTAGAAATACAGTACACAAATGTGTGCAAATTTTGACAATAGTGGCTCCTAATGCCGCCGTAAGGCCAATGCTTAAAACCACAGATATATATATAATTATATAAATACACGTTAACTTCCAATAAAAAGGCAAGTGATTAAAACATTGTAAAAACGGCTTCTATTTAAAAAACAGTCATGATTTGATAGGTTTAAAATCTAAATCCCCCTCGGAACAAATTTATTTAATTAATGGTGCCAGTAAAAGTCTAAATACAGAACTCTAAAATCTTTTCCTAAACACCAAAATAAATATCTTGAATGCATCCCTTCAAATGACATCCTCCTTACAGTGTTGAATTTCACTCAAAGTCTATTCTTATCACTCTTCTATCCTCCATACCTTATCCTAAATGTATAGGTAAATCTTCAACTGAATTTAAGCCTTTGGGGGCCTTAGAATCAAACATTAAAATGTACCTAGATTCTAGTTGTCTTAATTTGCTTTCTCGATTTCCCCCTCTCCTTCGTTTGGGAACTGAATCAATTATAAAATAAGTTAGTTCCTCACTCTTTCCACCATGTATTTCGTTTATGTGGCGAGCAACCAGATATGCTTGATCTTTCTTATTTATTGCTCTAAGATGCTGGAGGATCCTAACGTGGGCCACATGTATAGTGCTACTAATGTATCGGAGTGGACATGTACACTGCAGCACATATACAACATGGTCACTTCTGCAGTTTAAGAACTGTGGAATCCTCCACTGTTTGTGCATGAAAGGCAAACGTACGTCCTTAGTGTTTACACCATGTTTGCATGCCTTGCACTTTAGACATTTCGTGAAACCTGTATTGTCTGAGAGCCAGTTTTTTGCTTCAATTATCTCAGGGCTACTCTTGACCAAATCTTCTCTTGTTGATTTAGCGCTCCTGAAAGATATCAACGGCTTTCTAGAGACTATGTCCCCAATTGTAGGATCCCCTTTGGCCAGTTGCCAATGCCTATTCATGCAGTCTCTCACACTAGCATGATAGGCATTGTACCCGGTAATCACCCTTACATCTTCTGCTGTTTTTTTCTTCTCTTTTTTTGCTACTCCCTAGATGTCATTTCTAGATAATTTGCCAACCTTTTTTACAACTTGATCAAAACTGATTGACTGTATCCCCTTTCACAGAATCTATCCGTTAGGTTTCTCTTTGCTACTTGTAGAGAGCCTTTCTCACTGCAGTTTCTTTTCATTAGCAATTGTTTGGCATAGGGGATGCTGTATTTCAATCTTTGTGGATGGAAGCTATTGCAATGTAAAATGGAATTCCCAGCTGTGGGCTTCCTCAAGGTACGTTTATGTATTCTACCATTGTTGATAAAAACCTCCAAATCAAGAAAATGTACATTTGATTCACTGATGGAGCTCGTGAACTTAAGGTTAAGAATATTGACATTTATAGATTCAAGGAAGAGGGAGGCACTCTCTGTCGATCCATTCCAGATAATAAAAAGATAATCTATGAACCTGACCCAGACTTTTACATTCTCTTCCCATTCCTTTGCAAACTGTACTTTCAGCACCTGCTCCTATACATTTCATTTTAGTTTCCTTTTCAGTTTCACTGGGGATCTTGGTATTGAATTGAATCCCAGTGTTATTGGATGGATTCGAGTATCACATCAGTTTTTTTTTGTTTGGCTTTTGATTTAATTTTTTCTGGGTTATTCATTTCGTTTTTTTGCTTTTGCCTTTTTAGGCTTAACTTCTCAGTTCTCCTATGCAGAATGTTAATGCTCTGCCATTTCTTTTTGTCTTCTCTTGGAGAACTAGTGCATCACTGGTCTAGATGGAAAAAGGTGTTCAACCCTTATGTCAGAGTATAAAACACTTCATTAAGTGCGGAGCATAAATCCTCAATTGTTATGCACTCTTTACGTCCTAAAGGTTTGTAGGTACTTGAGGATTTACCAGATCTTTCTTATGAATATGCCTCAGGGTTAAATTAAGATGAAATACGCATAACGAAATTAGATGTTCAATAGATTCATATGATAGGTACTGTATTGGAGTGGTACCGTTAGGGAACATAATGCAGAGATCTGATGAGTCTGTTACGGAGTACATAACTTCTTTACGAAAGTTAGCTTCAACATATAAATTTGATTCTTCATGTAACAAATATCTGCGTGATCAATTCATTTTGGGGTGTGTGATTGGGAAAGCTAGAAAGTCGCTGGCAAAAATATAATCCCTTGCTAAAAGTAGTTATAACCATTGTTAAAACCTTTGAACATTCCATGGCATGTTGATACTATCAAAAAAGGAAATGTTCTGCATGAAAGGGGTGATTATGACAGAAGTAGGATTGGGGAAAATGAAAACATTTAAGAGAAAAATGTAAAGAGTCTACAAAATCACAACCTAAATGTTTTTGCTGTAATAATACTTTTCATTTAGCAAATTACAACGATTGCCCAGGTTCGAAATCTATATGCAAGTTATATGGAAGAAACAGTCACATTTATAAATCATTGTAGATCGGTGAGTGACAAAGGGAGAATTAGAGAGGTAGATGGTTTCTTGGAGAAAGATTGTAATGAAAATATTTTGCAAGTAATAGCAAATGATGATTGTGATCCTTTTTGAAGAAGTGCACATTGAAGGTGCTCCTGTCAAAATGCTATTTGACTCGGGGGCCAAAGTTATGTTGGTACCCAAGATCTTTGATGACTCAATTGAAAGGGAAAGTTAAGTATTTAAAACCTGATATAAGAGCAAAGGGCTATGGGGGTGAGCATATCAAGTTGTTGGGTTACTTCACTGGTACCAAAGAATTTGTTGGCAGAATAGCCACTTGGGAAAATGTTTGTCTTGATGATAGGAGATTCTCTTATTAGTTGGTTCAACCAGAGGGATCTGAGGGTTTATCTTGATCCTAATGAATCTCCTTCTGTCAGATTAAAGGAACTTGTGAATATGGTCCAGGATTCCTCTATTAATGCTTGTTATGTAAATTATGTTCCTATTGTGTTTACGAAGGAGTTAATATGTTTAAAGAATTATCTCCATTTTATTAAGATTAGGCCTGGCTCAGTAGCTAAAGTAAGTAAAGTCAGGGATGTACCATTAAAAGTAAAAGATGACAAGGCACGCAAGTTAGAAAAACTAGAGACATAGCATAATTGAGGCAGTCGAAGGGTCTGAATGGTTGTCACCTGTAGTACTTTCACAAAAGTCAAATGGTGAAGTGGGACTATGTGCTGATCTAAGGGAACTGAACGACTGTGTGATTGTGGATCACTATCCTTTACCAAACATAGCTGAGATGCTGAGCACATTGGGTAACATAAAATAATTCTCATCTCTTGAGTTAGAGTCCACTTACCATTAGAATAAATTGCATCCCTTGTCTCCTGAATTAACATCTTTTATTACTCAAGTGTATCAGAATGCCCTTTGGCTTGGTTTTTGCTTAGTCAATTTTCCAGAGAGCAATGAAAAAGGTACTTACAGTTATTCCTGGAGTTAAAAATATCAGTACGATATATTGGTGTTTGAAAGTAGTTCAAGTGAGCATGATTAGCATTTGCAAGAAGTTCTTGAATTTATGTGGGACATGGGAATGCCCCGTAATCCAGTACTTCTGGAGTAAGGCTATTGAGGTAATGAAGGAAGTTACAGGGCTAGAAATCCAACTGGGCATTATAGAGAACAAGAAATGGCCCAAATAACCCAGGTGGCGGGGTGGCGAAACAGAACATGGCCAGACTATGGGGGCACCTCGATCCCCAACGGTAAAAGAGTGGAAGGACGATTTAGACTGGTGTCAGTACGCAGAATGAAAAACATACCGGGTCCAGGGCAGCCCCCGCAAATACAAAAATATCTGGGGGCCATGGATGAAGTACAGGGGGTCAGCTGAGGTGGGGTGAACAGGGAGGGGAGAGTGAACTTAATCTAGCGGAGAGGGGATCCTTCACTTTCCCCTAGAGGATAGACTTTTTGCGAAACTAGGGGGAGGGAGGAGTGGCAGGTAATCGCTGATGCTTGGCACCCTGTGTGTGGCCAGTACTGTATAGATACAATGCTGTTAATGATTTGCTGATGACAAACAACTACCTAATAAACAGATTTATTAAAAAAAAAGAATTTACGTGCGACGGTGTACATGAAAAGAAGTATGAGCTTTTGAATTCTGTTTTGAAGAATGCTCCTTGTTTAAGCTGTATTGAGCCTGGTCATGAAAGTATTTTGATGACAGACACCAGTTCAAAGGGCCTGGGAACTGTTCTGATGCAAGTGATTGAAGTCAAAGAGAAGACCATTTTATTCATTTCTAGAAGTCTGAATGGTGCAGGGATGAATTGTTCAGTTATTAAGAAGGAAAAAATTGGTGGTTAATTGGGCATTACGGGAATTTAAGGACATTTTTCTGGGGTATTATTTTTTAAATTAAAACTGACCACAAACCCTTAAGGGAAATTTTTATGAGCAAAGGAATTCGGTTTGAAGTAGGATCTGCAAGGGGGTCGTAGCATTGGAAGAATTTGAATTTAATCTGACTTATGTTCCTGGTGCGAAAAATGCTCTGAATTATTATTTATCCAGATTATGTATTCAGAGTGTTTCATATGATGTTGAGGATATTATTTTGATGGTAAATTTCATGGTGAGGAATTAGAAGTGTTATTCGAGTGGTGCTATACTTTCGAATAAGTGGTTAAGATAAATAAAGGATGATCAAACGTTACAAAGTGTTATACCACAATGTGAATCTGGGCAATGGAATGTGGAAAAGATTTGGAAGGAGTTTGCAATGCGAAGGAGGAACATTCTGTAAGAGGTAAACTTCTGTTAAGGGGAAGTAGATTAATGCCATGTATGGGTTTGAGAGATCGCAATATTTCCTTGGCACATGAAAGCCATTTAGGGATTTAAAAATGAAGGTAAGTATTTGTGCTGACTACTGGTGGCCAGGAATGTATATAATGGTGGAAAGGAAGGTCAGAGATTGTATTGAATGTTTGAGCATGAACAGAATATTGAAATCTGGGACCCAACCCATGTATGTTCGTGAATTACCATCTGGTCCTTGGGAGGAAATAGCTTTAGACATAATTGGCCCTATTCGCATTCTGGTGTGGATCATAACATTTTGAGTTGGATGGACATGTTCTTCAGGTGGCCAGACATATTGATTGTTAATTTTATCAAAGGTGTATGGTGGTTAATTTTCTTGATGAAATATTTGATTGCGAAGGCTATCTTTGATTGCAAAGGCTATTTTTGTTAAGACAATGGAGTTCAACTTCCTCAAGAGAGATGGAAAATTTCTTGAAGAATAAAGGAATAGTACACAAGAAGTCAGCTTTTTATCATTCAGAAACTAATAGCATGTTGACTGACTCAGTACGGTGTTGAAAGAGGCCATAAAGCAGGCCAGAGCACATGGCAAATCCTGAATGGAGGAAGTGAAATACAAAGTCCGAGTGTATAGGTTGACCCCTCATTCCACAGCTGATGTGATTCCCTTTGAATTATGTTGGGGGCAGGACGCCAAATTGCTTGTGTCCCAGTTGGATGAATGAAAGGAGAGGATGTGGAGTTGATCGCATGTCAAGGGAAAATGAGTGGATGGAGGGCAAAGAAAGGAAAATTACACAGACAAAGGAGGAGTTTGACAATTTCTAGAATCTCAAGGTGACTAAAGTACGGGTTGGGGATTGAGTGAAAATCAAACGTCCCGGTGTATGTACCGATGTTTTTAAAATTCATTAGACCAATAAAGATCACAAAACTGTTCAAGAATTCTGCAAAGACCAATGACCACCAGATTTGGAATTTAGGGAGAGTGGTCAAATGTAGTTTTGGTAGCTCTGGCCTCACTGGAATCAAACTTGAAGATGTATCCTTACATTCTGAAGAAGGACCGATAAATCTCAAGTATTTGGGCAACAGAGCTGAAGGAGCTAGGACCGAGATGAGGAGAAGCTCTCGGAAGAGTGTAAAACCTACTTTCTTGAGAGATTGTTATGTAGCTTACTTTGTGTCTCTAATCTGGTGGAGGTACTTTATTTGTTTGATTGAGCTTGCATCTTAACATACCTGTTGTATATGGGATTATTATGTATGTGTATTTTTTCCCTCTGTGCTGTTCTTTCTCATGTTTGTTTATATGGGTGTAGGGTATGTGGTATTTCAAGCTGACTTTGCATGTAGGAATTCTGTGTACTGGGTGTTTTGAGAATGTTTGGGTTTGACAGTGGGGAAGTTGAAGAAAAGTGCGAAGGACAGCTGACTATGGTTGTCATCAGGATCTTAAACATATCTTTTTGAAGAAGCCTTCTTTGGATTACCTGTGTTGTACTTTCTTACAATAGAATTTAGGGTACTTTGTTCAGTGGGCCTAACTGGGTACGTGTAGCTGTCCCATGCTCTATTGCGTTTGGCCTGAACTTGCGATGTTGTCCTGTCCAGTGCAACCATAAGCCACAGTTGGTGCTTTGTGCTTATAGGTGCTATTTTTACTAAAATCTTTAAAATTACATATCTCCAGTTCCACTAATTGGATTTTTGTCCTTTTAGTCTTGTTTTATTCATTAAAGAAAGTTTACTTTACACATTGCCTCTAAATTAAGCCTGACTGCTCTGTGACAAGCTACCAGAAGGTTGAGCACAGGACCATTTTGGGTAAGGATTGTGGTTGCTGCTTCCCCAGGGCTCATACCTCAGCCAACCAGCAAGCCAGTTTGTTACGAGCAACTTCCGTGTTTATTGATTTAAAATGAACTACCTGAGCCAGCATGTCCTTTTCTTTTAGATAGGTCACCAATAAACATTCATCTTTAGACAAAAAAATATATGTATGTATTTTTGTGTGTGGTGCACCAAGCATGCAGTTGGCCAATATAATCTATAATCTTTGGAAATAAAAAACCAAAGCTTGCCTCAAGTAGCAATTTTCCTTCTTTGTATTTCTAAATGCAGAATAATCACTCTTCCAAATACACGTCGGAAGAAAGTTTACGAGAATGACGCGGATGGATTTACAATATGGGAGGAGTGAACTAAAAACAGCAAAGCATGCATAAATTGTAGCATTTTTCGGGAAACATTCAGATAACGATGTTGATTTTCAGTCTCTTGTTTGAAGGAAGTAGGCGAGCTTTCTAGGAGCAGTTACTTACTGGTGAATACTTAGTTTTGGTACTTGCACCATCCATTTGAAACTGGATCTCGATGCTGCCATTGCCCTTCATAATTCGTTGGCGGTGTCTTGGTTTTGCCAGTGGTTGTGCATTATTGCGTTATTCTGTATAGTCTCTCTCTTCCGTGGTTAAATGTGCTGTTGTAATACAAACATTGAATGCCTTTTGGAGAGTTGTGCAGGATGATGCTGCCAATTAAAGAGAGAAACAGCGAGTGAACTCTTTTTTAAGTACACCAGTTACATTGTACCGTCTTCAGTTGGAACTTCCCACCTCTCTCTATCGTCTCACACTTTCCTTATTGCTGTCAGTGTTTGTTTAGCCTCTGAACCCAATTCTGAAAGTATGACTTACACTAGGCTTACTCGTGAATGGCGAGTATGAAGTGTCACCCACTCTTGAAAGAAGCTTTGTGTCTCGAACCCAATGTCACATGCTATGTCTGGGCTTTGTTTCTGTTTTCACTGTACAGAGAGGTTGGACTCGACCCAATCGCTAGTAGGGGTCCGGTTCAAAAAATATACACTCTAGCTTCACGCTTCTGTTTGATTGGAGGATTACTTTTATCTGGAATCAACAAAGGACTCCAGGAGTACTCATGAGAAGCTGTATCACTGGGAGCAGTAACAATCACAGTTATCTCATTGTACTCTGTAGTACCGGGACCATATTCCAATAAGGGCCCACTGTCCTTGTGTGCACTAGGTGTGCATTTAAGTAGGTGCACCAAGCTCTAACAGGGTCGGTGCGTCTGATTACTGATAATGCACTGATGTTACAGATAATGCCCCCCACGGCCAGCCGTGACCTGGGGCTGCCCTGGGGCAGCACATAAGTGAAAGACTGACTGGCTGATTTAGGCAGCCAGTCAGTCTTTCACCATAAGGCGGCAACCGGCCTGCACTTAAAGGGCAACAGAGCTTCCCCTGCAGGTAAGTCCAGAGAGCGACTGCACCCATGTGTAGGATGATGATAGGGGGGTCCAGAGGTGCTTGCTCCCTTAATGGCTCCACTGGCTGTGCACTGTGGTAAATGCTTCTATGTATTTTCCCTCTCTACCACTTTATGAGAATGTCCTGTGACATCATGGAATGTTAGTGTGCCTCTCTGTGTAAAGATTGTGAGTTGGTCATCTGAGGCTGAGGAGCTGGTAGCTCTCTCCTGGTGGGGTTTCTCCCTACAACTTACTATCCTGTAACCTGCCACCTAACTACCTGTCAATAAAGAGGGATCTTCCACTACACCTGGACTACGCATCCTTGTTTGTGTACCACAGTTTGGCGACGTTTTGGATTAATCTACGCTGCAAGGAAGGAAGATTCAAGCTCAACATTAAAGGAAACCAAGAAGGACTGTTCTATATTTAAGTAAGTTATCTCATGGAATCAGAGTAACGCCCAGCTAACCCCACCAGTGTCCTTTTCAATTTGGACAGCCTTCACCCTGGGCGTCTGTGTTGTGAGAGCCCTAACTGCCATCTCTCTGTCATCTGGAGTCTGACTGTTTCCAGCTACAAGAGACACTGTCTCAGCGGGCCTGATCACCCTGTTGTGCCTTCCTGTCTTCTTGCGTCCAATGACAGTTCACTATTATTACAGCCACTGTGTTTATTCTGTGTTTTCACACAGTGTGGGCATTTTTCTTGAGCACTTTTTCTGTTTGCTCTTATGGAGGTGCCCTGGCTCTGGCAGTACGCTCTCAGGCACAGCAACTTTCGTCTGTGAGGTTACGTTTTCTTTCCCTATTTTGGCCTTCAACATGTTGCCTTGGTTCAGTGACAGTTTAACTGTCAACCTAACGTCTGCAAGTTCTGAGGCTGATGTTGTTTTCTCTCTTGGGATTGTGCTCAACATCGATGGGGAATTAAGGATACTTTCAGTTGGTGAGATTAAACCTTTGTTTTCTACGTGACTGTGCCCAAGATTTGAGTTCTTTAGCTCATTTTCTGCGTGACTGTGCCCAAGATTTGAGTACTATGACTTGCCTGCTTCTTTTTCATTGATGTGTGGACACGTTGCAGACCCTGCTCTGAAATTCACTCGAGTGCTGTTTCTTCTGTACCTGCTGGTTTGACAGTTGCTGAGCGTCTCATTGTTTCACAGCGGCATTGGTTCTCGCCAGGCGTCCTTCCCAACTGCATTTCTGTCCCCTGTTGGTCCGTTCATTCCGCTTTCCGCTGCACCTCTGATGACGTAGTGGTATGCATGGCGATGTTGGTGGATGATAGTGACGACGTTCATGGATCAGCGTTCTTTACGCAAGCTCCTCATTCTTCCCGACGTTTCTCCGTCTGCTCACGTCACGAGGAAGCCATTTTAGTTACACCAGCCTCCAGGAAACTGTCCACGCTGATCGGTTTCCACAGCAACGGACTCCGACAATCACGAAGCGTCTACGCAAGGATTTTGACTGTTTTGGTATCATCTCTGCTAGCAGTTCCTGCGCACTTAGTTTGCCTCAGTCGCACACACGCTGTTTGGGTGTCTCTCTTCAGATTTGAAGGTACTTTTCCCTGCGCATCAGCGCATTTGTGCATTGACTACAGGTCTCGAGTTTTCCTTTGTTTTCTTAAGTGGAGGATCCTGCGATTTTCTTTTTAAGTCTTGCCTGCATGTCACCCTACTTAGTTTCCTGCTGTGAAGTCTTTCTTAAGGACTTTTGGACAATCCTGGCCATGAAGACCTCGGGTGAGAAATCGCTCACCGGAGCTAAAAACTCATTTGCCTATGTTTTACCTTATTTGTATTTTGGTGTATGTTGAAGCTTGATGTGTGTGTTGGGCGTAATGGGTTGTTTCATTTACTTTTGGGGGTTGTACTATGTCATTGTGGTGAACTTTTTAGCATCTCTGTTCATGTTGTGGGTGGGTGTATGTTTTGAGCTGTACGTTTCCTAAGGCAACATCTTAACCCTACAGTGCCTTATTTTGAGACTAGGGTGATGTTGTACCTTATGGTGTACCCTGTATGTGCTTATAGGGGATGTTTTGGTTTTGGTCTCACAGGGTGTGTATCCTGTGTTTCACCCTGCTTGTGCAGCTAGGGTGTTTGTGTTTAATTTATACTCCATCCATCTACTTAGGGTTAGTAGTTTTGGTGTACCCTTACTTAGGGGAAGTTGTGGGGTTGTGGTGCCAGTCAGTGCCTACTTGTGGTTTTCTAGGGTCTTGTCGTTACTCTTTGGAGAAGTCATTTTTTTTTTAACGTGGTGTACCCTTTTATTAGGGGAGGTTGTCTGCATCTAGATATTTTTCTCCAAAGTTTCAAAGATTAGTTTTCTTTGTGTACCCTTTTTATGGGGAAAGTGGTGTGCGTTGTCAGCGCCGCCATTTAGTGATGTTATCTTGAACAATTTCTACATTGGTCAATGGTGTACCCTTTTGTTTGGGGAGGAGTTGCATCACTCTATGTGGGTTGTCGGGGTGCGTTGTCAGCGCTACCTCTTGGTGTAGTTGTGCCACCTTTGCGTGGTTACTGTCTACTTTGTTCCAGGGGTCTTTGGTTCCTCTGGTGTACCCTTTCCTGGGGAGTTGTTTTGTTTCTCGGTTTTAAGGTTGCCTTTCTATGTGTACCCTTTTTGGGGAGGTTTTTAGTGCACGTCATGCACTAGTTTCTTTTGCAAGGCATTCCTTTTTCTGTAGGTTCCTATTTTCATCTTATTGTGCTTATTTCCATCTGCACTGATTTTGTGATTATGTTGTTACACCCTGCTTGATTTGCCAGGATCGCTACCTTGTTTTATTAAGGAGGGTGGATGGGCATGTTATATAATTTGCATTTAGTTTATCTGTGCATCTTATGTTTATCTTTCTACATGCCTCTTTTTATTGTCCTTTGTTTCTGCTTTCTTGCTTGAGTTTCCTGCTTTTCAATATGTCCCTTTGATTAGCTTTTGGTGTCTACAGTCTCCTCTGAATCCTTCTGCTCCGTCTTAACTTCTTTCTTGCTGTTGTTTGTTAACGGAAGAGGATGTGTGGTAAATGCTTCTATGTATTTTCCCTCTCTACCACTTTATGAGAATGTCCTGTGACATCATGGAATGTTAGTGTGCCTCTCTGTGTAAAGATTGTGAGTTGGTCATCTGAGGCTGAGGAGCTGGTAGCTCTCTCCTGGTGGGGTTTCTCCCTACAACTTACTATCCTGTAACCTGCCACCTAACTACCTGTCAATAAAGAGGGATCTTCCACTACACCTGGACTACGCATCCTTGTTTGTGTACCACATGCACCACCGTTTTGTGGCACATTTAGTGCAACTCTTGATGGCTTCTTTACCTCTGTGCCTGGGTCCATAATACAGTGAAGGCGCAGCAGTAATGTGTTTTATTCCTTTATATAGTGCAGATGCTCTCCATATGAGAGTAGTGGCTGCACAAGCATCTATGGCCCCTTCTGTAAAACAGTGCTGTGGGGGTTCAGAAGACTGGTTCATATCCCTATTGTGCCTCTAGGGCACTGTCTGTAATGTGGCCCCTACAATAATCTCCCGAATTACTTTTGTGCTTGACCGAACACAACAGTGAACAAGGTCAGATTGGGGCACAAAATAGACTCGGGCACCAAAATAAAAGTGTCCCCATAGTAAAATAGATGGCTATAAAAGTATTTATTTATAAGTTTTTATACAGCGCATACTTTATACGAAGGTGTCAGACAGTCGAGGTCAGCATTGCTCGCAGGTAGGGGGGGGGGTCACGGGCGCGATGGGTCACCAGTGGGGGGGATTTGTGGGGGTGTCGCAGGCGGGATGATGGGGGTCACGGGTAAATAATAATTACATTTAACTTACCTTCCTTTCCGCCGGGTCACGTGTCTTCTTGGCTTCTGCTCCTACTATCCTGCCTCCAACCGGAACAGGAAGCAGGCAGCCAAGCTCCCTCCAGACCCTCCCCATAGCCAATCACAATGCTGCAAGCAGTGTTGTGATTGGTCGGGAAAACACCCAGCCAGGGACTAATGGGGTGGTCATGTTCTCCATCTAGGCTACTATGCAGCCTGCATGGAGAAAGGGCAGAGTGCACATGACTGGTTTGGGCGGCCCGAGAGGGCCGACTAAACCAGCCATGCGCACTCAGGAGTGTGCAAACCACTCTTCCCTGCCCTGCTCAAAGAGCAGAGCAGCCCGCCCACCTGCAACGCACAAAGGAAACATAAAATGGTAATAATGTTTAGTTATTACCATTTTATGTTTTGGCTTTCTCGCACTGCAAGAAAGCAGTGAGGCGACGCTCCTCTGCCCTAGTGGAGGAGCCACCCCTGGTCTCAGAGCATTTTACAATAGAACCAGTTACAGTACATAAGGACTTCAGAATACATGAATTACACAAAAGATACAAACTCTAAACTCAAAAAGAATGGTAGTAAGTACATATGTCTTCTACTGATACTTGTGGTTAGAGTTACATATATGCAAGTTGCAAATTCACTCAAGATTACATATCAAGAAAAGTTGAAGTGATTAGGGTTGGACAAATATAGATTACATATTTACAAAATATGATCTTCTTGCCATCGCTGGTGTTCTTGTGGTGCTCACTCAGCCAGGCCTTTCGGGTGCTTTTGCACTCACGGGTGTTGTTCTTGGGCCTGGAGGGATCCCCGAGCTGGTGCTGGCCGTAGGGGAAGAAGGCCGGGTGGTGGTGGTGGAGCCCGTGGATGTTCCTTAGCTTTTGCGGGGTGCCAACTATGGCAATGGTGGTAGCTCAGTGCTGTAGGACATGAAGGCACCATAGCTAGTGTAGGGGATTTTGTAAATGGAGTAAAGGTAGTCATTAGTTCGGTGCTGTGGGCGAGAGACTGGAGTAGTGAGAGACGGCCAGTCTGCGGTGTGCCACTTGAGGGCGTTGATGCAGAGAGACTTGGGCAGCGCGAACAAGCGGGGCTTCAGGCGATAGTATCAGAGGAAGGAGAGACAGCCCTGATTTACTAGCCCGACCATAGATGAGCCACAGGGTCTCCATGGGCACACTGTTGGCTCCTTCAGTCGAGATGCGTCAACCTCCAAGATGGAGGAGGGCAGTATCGGTCCCACATCTTGATCCTCCACCTCTCCTGATTTTCCACTTACTTGCCACCTTGCTGATCTGGGTGCTCTAAATGGGGTCAGATGTCCTCCATGTGTGTTGTCCTGGTTGCTTCAACGCTTCTGGGACCTTGAGAATGGTTTATAGTGCCCGGGTCAGCTCAGCGCCCCTGGAGGCTGGTAGCTGAGGAGTGCAGGGGTGGGAACGTCATGGTCGCCTCATTCACTTTATCACCCACTCTGGCAAGTCTCGGGCAGGGGAGAGCACCTGGGGAAACACCTGGGGAGCATCAAGGATTCAGACTCAGGTTGCCAGCACTCCTTGAGCGAAAAGGATGCAACAGGACACAAAAGTGGCCCAGGTTTACAAACTGTGGCAGTTATACACTTGTAAAGAAACTCAGTATAAGCATTTTGCAAGGTATACGGAAGATACTGTATGTATATGAGCTTGCTGCAGGCAATGTTTGTTTTAATGTCAGGGAAGTCAACTGTGAACCCTGCCCGGCAGACCATAAAACCGGTCCCGCACAACCAAAAAAACTAGCCCACGCACAGACCTGTCAGATCAGCCCTTCGGGCACTGCCTGATTTTCCTGTAGGCCAATCTATAAGTAAGTTCTTGATGCAGTGTGAATGCTCTTGCTACCATTTTTCACCTTTTTTCTCATATGGAGACGCCTTCTCCAACACCATCTTGAATATTTAGGAGCGTTCGCTTTAGATAAACTGATTTTCATTTACTCTTGACAGGGTACATTTTCCAAATGTTTTCAGGGTGTGAAATGGCAAACAAACGTGATCACACACATTTACTTCCAGGACCATACTGCAGTAAAGCAATGTGTAAATAAACCGTTTAATATGTGCAATTTAAAGTTTCTCTGATAGAAAAAGTGAATTTACACACCTGAATAAAGCTGTGTGAACAAATGACTGTGAATCACGGCCCTGCTATTGCCAATTTTGCATCCTGGCATTTGCTTAGATGGTCACCCACTAATATGAAATCATATTAGTTTTAAGGAATCTTTATAGCTGCTTGTATCAGGTGGAAAATCCTCTTTCCCTTTCCCCATTGAAACTCTGCACCCCCTCGACAACAAGATTCCAGCAGCCTTTTGATCCTGCTGGGAATGAGATTTTAATACCTTTTTTTGATCAATTTGATAACTTATCTCATTCGTCAATTTTGGATCGGTTGTTTTCTGTCATTGAGTAAAAGACAAACCCTGCATAGGTTAGATAAACCCCATAAACTGACGCAACTCTGAAGAACCACTTACAACTGATAAGGGTTAAAAGATTTAATATAAAATTAAGAAAAGTTGCATATACAATCCTCTCAGGATAAGGTTCATCAAATATACAGGAACTAGAAGGAACATATATTCCCTAAAGAATCTCAGTCTATAAACGAATACAATTAAAGTCAGCTCGAGAATCAACAAATTAAAAGCATAGATATGATGTGGTTCCGTTGCGTCATCTAAAGAAAGAGAAAAATAATCGAGTTAATCTGTCCCTACTCTATACTAAGTGACATCCCTACTTCGCAAGTTCCTAACCTAAAAAAGGTGTCAGCAGTTTGACTTCCAAAGAAGTTCAAACTCTCTTAACCTCTAAAGGTAATTTCTATCGAGAAGCAGTACCCTCTCTGCCTACCCATCCGCTCTCTAAGGGTCCTCGGCCTACTGCTCTCTTGCGCTCTGATCTCTCTCTCTCTCTGACTTCTCAAGACATCTGCTCAAGTCATCTGCGCTCTGATCTTCTGTTCTGCGCTCTGAGCTCTTCGCTATCTTCTCGCTGATCTTCTCTCCGGGGTGCTGTCCCTAAAATACACAATCACAGTATGGGTGGAACGCCCCTTCGACGCCCACCACGTACTTTCCCCATGATCTCATTCTTTGCTCTTTCCATGGCTTCATCTCTTCGCGTCGTCCGTTAAGTTGACCCTTCTCCTTAGACGCCATCTTCGTCTTCTTGCTGGTGACTTCATTCGACATTACATTTGACACTTTCGGAGCAAAGTCTATCACCTCAACAGACCTTTAGTTCTTTACGGCTATATTTGTAACCTTAGTTGGTCCTGTGAATGGTCATTTCAAAACAAAACTCAAATTCCAAGCGTCTCTTATCACGTTTAGGCCATAAACTTCGTCCGGCATTGTCACCTTAAATCTAACAAGAACTAGACTCCTTGGCTCGCACGTTCACATCAAAGCTATTCACGACTCCTGTGAGCCCACTAAATTACATACAGCGGACTACACTCCTGCGAACCCTTGGTCAGCTAGGTTAAAATCACACATGACCTAAACCCTTCTAACATTCCTACAAGAAGCTTTCTACACAGTATAACCTTTAACACACATTTATATATAATCGCATTTAGTAAATCGTTTGCTTAAGTGAATACATTTTACACCGAATATAAATTACATAGGATACAGATTACATAGAATATAAATTACATAGAATATAACTTTATATTCTCATTCGTTACATCGTTATGTATGTTCTCTGCACATCTCTCCATGTTACATTTCTCGCCGTTTCTCCATTTAAAGTTACACACGTACATGAATTCTACTTTGCACGTTCTTCAGTTCGTAAGCATTTCTACACATTTCTACATTAGCCCACTACGTATACGGGCCTTCTGAATCTAATGCATGTTCAAGAGTAAATACAGTTACATTTCCTATATTACCTTGATTACATCGGTTGATTATATGATATAGGTGTTAACTTCACGTTACAGTATACATTTCATTCCTACGTTATACGATATGCTTGTAACTATGGCTCGGATATATGTTTTATTCAAATTGTGCTCTCTCAGTTCCCCCCTTTGATGACTTCTGGGAGTCATCACTAAATGCAATTTGAATAGCACCCTTACACAGAACTAGTTACAATATTTCCTCTTTTTATCGTTTCGAGAGCTCTTAAACTCTTGTACTGTTGATCTTGTAAAGCAGCTAATCTCCTTTCTTGCTCTCTCATGGATCTTTGTAACCGGTTCGACCTATACCATTTATACAATTTCACAAACCCTAATAATGTGATTATGCAAATCAATGCTATCAATACAGGTTTTAATATATACCACACAATACTTTTGCCAAGGTTGGCAAACCAACTTCCAACCTTTCCTACTCCATGACCTACTTTTTCCCAAACATTTGTTTTTGATAAATCTTCGATTTCTTTATGTATCTGTGTAATGTTCTGTATGACTTTCTCAAGTGGTTTTGAATTGTCTGGAATGTAAGTACAACATTCTTGGACCTTCAAAGCCTTGCAAACTCCGCCCTCTTTCGCTAGCAGTACATCTAAAGCAAGTCGGTTCTGAAGAACCATTGCCCTAATCGACTGCATCTCTCCTTCTACTAACATTAATGACCTTGCAGTACTTGCAGATAATCTATCTACAACTGTAGCTAGTCTCCTGATCTTAACATCGTTAAGTATCAAACCTAACATAGGAAACATCGCTCCAAATATGTCTCCAACTACTTCTGCATCTCCTACTTCCCTTTTCTCTTTCTTCGAAGCCTTTCCTTCTATGATCGCTAAATCCTTTGCATGATATATTTTGGGGAAGACAATTGCCAAGTAACACGAACCATACCAATTGTCAGGCAGTTTTACATAGGCATTTCTTCCACATACAAAATATACATTTGGAATCGCTTGCATCCCTTTCATAAAATCTTTCGTGTAGTACTCTAACCTAAAAGCATGTTCGCAATTTACTTCACCTACAAATACACTTTCATAATACGTCTTGCCTCGAGTTAAACATAACTTTCCCTTCTGCGTTCTATCCAAAGCTATTGGACCATTGCTGCCTTTCTTCTTGTGCGCTTTTTCCTCTTCGGTCCAATCTGTTTTCCACTGTCCTGACATTTTTAGAATCTTCTGCCTTCTGTATCGGTCATCTACTTGTCCTATGAACTTTTTCTCTACCTCTGACACTTTGCAAGTCAGATTATTTCTGCGTGCGTATGATGTATCTAATGTATCCCAAGGAAGAAAGAATTTAGCTAGTCTATCCTCTTTTTTATAATAGTCCCACTTATTCATTTGTTTATAATTCGGAACTTCAGGCATTACCGAATCATAATTTGAAAAGTAGTACTCAAACCCTTCTCTACCATAAAATATACTAAGCAGTAAACTACATGTTATCCCATAAGTCAGTGGGAGATGATGATATTGGATGCCTTCGTCTACGGAAGCCGGCAATTGCATACAAACGTAGCATTCTTTGGCCTCCATGGCATCGATATACTCGTATAATAACTTGGCATATGCATTTGACCTAAAATTTCCCTGTGACTCGTCTATGTGTAACCTACATGCTTCATTTGCCAGTAACGCCTTTTCACGGATGACATTGCTCTCCTCCTCCTTCCCAACAAGAGCAGGTTTCAAAGTCGTTACAGGCTTGACATCTTCTGTTTCTTTATCACTTTCATGTCCTACTGTGTATGATATGGTCACTACTGTAATAATGAGAAAAATTACTACTGCTATTAATGTACCTATTATGCATTTGGCTTTTCGGTTTGGGTTGCCGTTCTCCATGTTATCAAAACAGCGTAACTCCTTCTGTTGCGAGGAAAGTTTCTCTTTTCAAGTCTTTGGTTTGTTTTATTTGCTTTCTCAGTCCGTAAAGTGCTCTTTATCAACAAAAGTCTCTTTTCACAACAATGTCTTTTTCTCTTTAGCAACAGACAACCCTAACCCTTCTCCGTCCTCTAAATGTAATCCCTAAATTTATTCTTCTTTCCACTCGGCTCTAGGTTATCTTCTTCTTTATAGCTTATATACAAAAGTCTTTATGCATCAACAATTATTCTCGTACCTGCAGCTTTAACAACAAGTTCCAATAGTTCAAAACGAACAACTTTTTCTTCTTCTTCTGGAATTTGATGACCAAAAGTCGGAAACTGTAATCGATTTAGCACTAGATCTTTGATCCGACTTAGGTATGGGGGTATGGGAAGTGTGAAAGTCAGTAACCCCTCAGTCTCGAGTCCAGGCGTCAACATCCATATCTCCACTGCCACAAATGGATCGAGATCGATTACCTTCACTTCTTTCACTCTCCCAGATTTCTGTCCCCAAGACATCTGCTAGATAAGTCCACTCTGGGGTGGCGTACCTTCTGCAGGGCACACGTACCCTTCTTGATCTTCTCGGACTCTCAGAGCCTGAATCTGTAGTTTCTTCTTCTTGATCCGACTCTTCAGAGATCGGGACAAGGGTTCTTTCTTGATCTGCTTTTAAGCTTGGCCTTCTTCTTCTCTCCGGCCAACTAGCTTCGTCACTCCTTGTCCTCCTGCTCCTTGTTCTTGGACTCGTCTCTTGATCGCTCACAGCTTGTTTGTTATCTGATTCGAACTCCCAGGTACTCTCTTCTTCTGAGACGACTTCGGTCCCACTGGTGTCCTGACCATCGTCGGCCTGCTCCGACACCGGCTCAGCTTCTTCGATCACCTCTTCAGCTTGGCTTTCCCCCTCTGTGGCTTCTCCGCTTTCCGCTGGATTCTCATCCGAGAGAGGAGCTGTTTCTTCCAGAGGTGTTGGCACTCTTCGGGTGTGTGAGGCGTGTATCCAGTTGGGCAAACCTCCACACTTTACTGCAGTGTTCGTAACTAGTATGACTTGAAACGGTCCTCGCCAGCGCACGTCTAGACAGTTCTTCCTAACGTGCTTCTTCACCAGGACCCAGTCCCCTGGACACAAGTCATGGCACAAGTCTTGTGCTGATGGAACCTCTGCAGCCTGGACCTGGAGGGACACAGAATTAATGGCATCAGATAGTCCCTTGCAGTAGTCCAAGATCAAATCGTCTGTGATGTTCACTAGCGCTGTAGTCGGAACCGATGGCAATCTCATAGCTCTTCCCATTAGCACCTCGTGTGGAGACAGACCTGTTTTCCTATCTGGTGTGCTACGTATGCTCATAAGAACCAATGGAAGTGCATCAGGCCAATTCAGGGATGTCGATGAACAAACTTTGGCAAGTCTGGACTTGATTGTACTGTTGATTTGTTCTACAATCCCTGAAGCTTCTGGTTGATAACTGCAATGGAGCTTCTGGTCAATACTCAAAGCTGAACATAGCATCTTCACTATTTCGCTATTGAAATGAGTTCCTCTGTCCGATTCCAAAGAGGATGGCACCCCAAACCTCGGTATCAACTCCCTAAGCAACAATTTTGCTACTGTAAGTGTATCGCACCTACGTGCCGGGTAGGCTTCGACCCATCTAGAAAATATACAGACAATCACTAAAACGTATCTGAGTCTATTGCATTTAGGCATTTCGATAAAGTCAAGCTGCATCCTATTGAAAGGCCCCCCAGACCTCCCAATGTGACTCAATGTGACTGGTGTTCTCTTTCCTACGTTTAGCTGCTGACAGATCGCACATCGCTGACATACTGCTTCTGCCGCTACTCTAAACTTCGGGTTAAACCACGTTTGTCTGAATACTCTCACCATAGCATCTCTACCTATGTGTGCTGATCCATGCAATTTCCTTGCCATTGGACTAACAAGTTCATTTGGTAAAACTGCTCTCCCATCTGCAGAGATCCAAAAATTCATTTCACTTTTTGTACATCCAGCTGTCTCCCAACCCTTTTTCTCATCATCTGGTGCATTTTCCTGAACACACTTTAACTCATCCCATGTATCTACAGTATCTAACAACATTGTCAATTCAGTTCTTTCCTGTATTTCCCCTACTTCTACATTGGTGTGAGAATAACCTTGTTCTGCGCAGTAACGCGCTACCTCGTCAGCATAACGGTTGCCTTGCGACACAAAGTCTACGTTCTTCGTGTGCGCGGCACATTTGATAACTGCTATGGCTGACGGACCTTGCAATGCCTCTAACAATAATCTCACGAATTCTCCATTCCTAATTGGAGAACCCGAGGAGGTCATGTAACCTCTTTGAGACCATAACTGCCCATAGTCGTGAACTACCCCGAAACCATACTGGCTATCGGTGTATATGGTGACTCGAATTTTGTTACCTGCTAAGCAGGCACGGGTCAAAGCAATAATTTCAGCTACCTGAGCGGAATGTACTCCTTCCAGGCAGGCGGCTTCCACAACTCTGGTAATAGTGCAAACTGCATATGCTGCTCTCAGCTGACCAATATCGTCTCTTACACATGAACCATCAACGAAGAATATTTCATCGGGGTCAGTCAATGGCTCATCTACGATATCTGGTCTCGGTATGGTGCATAGTTCAGTCACATCTAGGCAGTCATGATCTGTACAAATTTCATCATCAATCTCATTTGGAAGTGGCATCAAAGTTGCAGGATTCAAGACGGAGCATCTTCTTAGGGTCACATTCTCGGCAGCCAGTATGACTTGCTCGTAGCGTGTGAGCCTGCTATTCGTCAGATGCTGAGTCTTAGTCCTGGTCATTAACAATTCTACAGAATGCGGTACGTACACCACTAACTGATGTCCCATTACCACACTTTCACAACGTTCAATGCTGACACCCGTTGCAGCTACGGATTTGAGACATCCGGGCAACGCTGCGGCTACTGGATCTAATGTAGCCGAAAAATACGCCACTGGCCTACGCGCATCTCAATGTAACTGGGCCAAAACTGCTAAAGCGCATCCCTCTCTTTCGCAGCAGTAAAGCAAGAATGGTTTTGTGTAATCAGGCATTCCTAAAGCCGGGGCACGACATAAGTCCTCCCTCAGCTGCAAAAACGCCATCAAACAATCTTTGTCCCATGGTACCGGATCACTTACTCCTTTGTGCGTCAGTTGTAGTAACGGTTTTGCCTTCAGTGAGAAGTTGGCTATCCACTGCCGACAATAACCGACCATGCCTAGAAACATCCTGACTTCTCTTTGTGTTGTAGGCGCGTTCATTTTCATGATCGCCTCTATTATATCTGGAGACACCTTCCGCTTTCCCTTTTCAATCCTGTGGCCCAAGTATTGCACTTCGGTCAGACAATACTGCAATTTACTTGGAGACACCTTGTGTCCGTTCTCGGCCAAGTGATTTAGTAAGGTAATGGTGTCTACTCTGCAAGCTTCCTCAGTTTCTGACGCAACTAGGAGGTCGTCTATGTACTGGACTAGAACCGAGTTCTTGGGCAGTACTAGACTTTCAAGATTCTTCTTCAGTAGCTGGTTAAAAATCGATGGGCTTTCTGTATACCCCTGAGGGATACGACACCATGTTAAAACGCGATCTTCCAGCTTAAAAGCGAAAAGATACTGGCTCTCTTCATCCAAAGGAATCGAAAAGAAAGCCTGGCACAAATCTACCACGGTGAACCATTCAGCTTGGAACGGTATCTGAAATAATATCACTGATGGATTCGGTACCACTGGACAACATGAGACAACAATATTATTAATCTTTCGAAGATCCTGCACTATTCTGTATTTTCCACTAGGCTTCTGTAAACCCATAATCGGGGAGTTACATGGACTTCCCACAATCTCCTTCAGTATTCCCTGTTTAATCATGGACTCAATCACAGGCTTTATTCCTGCAATCGTCTCCGGTGTCAACTTATACTGTGGTATTCTCGGATACTCGGCGTTGGGCCTTACCATAATCTTTACTGGTTCTACCCCTTTGATCAATCCTATTTCTTCTCCAGTAAAATCCCACACTTCAGCTGACACTTTCTCCCTCAAGTCCTGTGGAAGCTCCTCCACTGTCAAGGTAGGATATAGTTCCACGCATTCCTGCGAGTTTACAACTTTAAAATCGGCATCCTCATCGTTGGTCTGCACTTCTACTCCTTCAGGTGTGCAATGTATTGTGCAATTCAATTTACACAACAGATCTCTTCCTAACAGACACACAGGGCTAGAATCACAGATTACAAACTGATGTTCATCACTGTAATTCCCTATCTTCACTGATACTGGTTCTGTTAGAGGATTCGTCATTCTCCTGTTTGCGACTCCTACCACCTGAATCGTCTCTCCCGACATTGGCAAACCTGGGACTACCGCTGATCTCAGAGTGGATCGAGTTGCCCCCGTATCTACCAAAAAGGTCGTAGGACATCCAGCCACCTCAGCCTCTACGTATGGTCCTCTCTGGTCTACCTCCAGGGCTGCTCCTAGAGTACAGTCTTCTTCCCTATTCACTCGTTGCCCTGTAAGAGGATCAACGTAGTAGCATTCTTCTCCTCCTACGAACAATGGCATTTGTCTATAGGTTTTTCCTTCATTTGTAATGCGAGGCGGTTGAGGGAACGGGGCTCGAGGAGTCTGATTCCCCCCTTTGATAAACTTTCCCTTCGGGACTGCTGTTCCCCTTACCATACTGGGTTGAGCCTCATCCTCCTCCTGTTCTAATTCCCCCGTCTCGACATTATAGGGACACTCGCGTCTCCAATGTCCCACCTCGTTACACTGATGGCACCTCGTTGTCTTTTTCAGTGTCGCGATATCTATTCTCGGTCTCGGTCTTTCTTCCTCATCTCTGTTTTGATTATTCTGTTTCTTTACTGGGGTTCCTGTTCCCTGTTGCCGCTGTCCACCCTTTCCAGCTGATTGCATCTGCACCAACATCAGCTTTTCTTTAAGTTTCTTTGCTTTTGAGTCTATTTCGTCGCTACAGTACCTCGCATACCTCAGAATCTCATCTAACGGTTTGTTCTGCCAACAAATCAAATGCTGTTGAATCATTAGGCTTATGTCTGGCCTTAATCCTAGAACGAACTTCGACACAAACTGTCCTATGTCTTTAGGATCCATGACATCCAACCCGCTATACTGTTTGAATGCTTTCAGCAATCTCTCGTAGAATTCGTGAACTGTCTCTTTAGGTTCCTGAGTTGTTCGATCTATCTTAACCCAGTCTATGTCTTGCACCGGTACTTTCTCTTTTAACCATGCAATTACTCTTTCGTACTTTTCCATGACTCTCTCTGATGGGCCGTTTGTCTGGGCATCTCTCGGAGGCTCACAAGTGGGCCATTCGATACTAAGTTTGCATGCCGTCCACAAATCTCCGGGTACTACGATATCGAACAGAGTGTTCAAATCGATCCACAGCACCTTAGAGATCTTCACGAACCTCTCTACCTGCTTGTACCACTCTACGGGGTTCTCTCTTAACTTGGGGAAAGAATTAGTGAATACCGCTAAATCCCCCCTACTCCAGGGCACATGAACGTAGTTTCCGTTCGCGATTTCTCGCAAAGGGAAAGCTTCCATTCGCATTAGGTCTCCATCCTGGGACTTCACAAGTGCACTCCTTCTGACAGATCCCCTCTTGGACCATTTTTCCTCCCATCTATCCAGATCTCTCCATATCCTGATACACATGATCAGTTCCCTTATGTCTACTCTTAGCCCAATCGTTCTACGCTCATCTAGATCTCGATCTGTGCAATTCAGCCTATGGTTGGCCTGTAAGGCTTTAGTTCGTGACATGTCTATCATATACTTGTCTGCCAATTCAGATAATTTTTCATGAGCTGCCCTTGCTTTCCGAGTAACATCCTTAGATAAAAACAGTATTTCATCTGGTTCGTACAGCTCTAACCTTTCTATTGCCACTGTGCCATCAATTATCTCATCCAAGTCTGATTTTAAACTCATTACATCAATCCGTCTTGCTTTTATTTCAGCTCTCAGTACGTCAGTCCTAGGTTGTTCTCTTACATCCCTCTCACCTCCACTATGCGCCCTACGCCTAAGCACAGGTGAGTTATGAGGAGTTTTTCTTCCATCTCTTTGTTCCCACCTCTCTAGATCCCAAGCCTTTCCATCTTCCCTTGGGGTGTGGTGGAACATTGCTCCATTCCCCATCACTACATTCCGTCTTTTCGGCTCGGTTTCTTCCGATACGATATAGGATCCTCCGTGCTGTTCTAAACCACTATAACTCGCTTGCTGTCTGGTGTCGCTCAACAACCGATAAGATCCTTCATGGCCCTCCATGCTCCCGCGATCTCGTTCGTGATCACCGGATGCATGGCGAGAAGTTTCGCGACTTCCTATATTCTCATGACTTCGTTCGTGTTCATCGGATGCATGGCGAGACCCTTCGCGGCTCTCCATGTTTCCGTGATTTCGTTTGTGATCACCGGAGGCATGTCGAGACGTTTCACGACTCTCCATGTTCCCGTGATTCCAATGTCGCGCATTTTCATCTGGGGCATGGCGAGTGCATCTGAAACTATTTCTGTACTCCTGCGTCCTTCGTTCTCCCTCACTAAAGGTGACGCGAGGCACCTCCCCACACCCTGTACTTCTGTCGTTGCACATTTGCATATTGCCGCTGGTAATATGGCAAGTATCTCCTCTACTTCCTTGACTCCCTCTCTCCCACTCTGGGCTGCTTTCGCCAGCTCCACAATGAGAGAGAATCCTGTTATCCTGATCACTCCATTCTGCTCCTGTTTCTAATTTCTTATTCTCAGTTTCTTTGGCAATATCCCATTCTCTCAAATATTCCCTTAATTCCTTATAGGATTTCGGTTTCGGTCCCCTTAAATCCATCTGTCCTCTTTGGCCCCCCTGTTCTACCCAGGGACCCGTTGCAGAATCTAGTGGGGTACTCCGACTCATTGGTCCTGACAACTGCCTTTGGGAATTGATCGTATTATTCCTTCCCCCTGTCTCTGCCCTTTCTCTGTCCCATCGTGCCTGTTCCTCCTGCTGGACCCCTTCTGGGTTGTAGATTGACACTATAGGCCCTATGGTAACAGGTACTTGTAGAGCATCTGGCATTTGATACGATCTTGCATACTGCGTTTCTGGCACCTTCTGGACCACGAATCTTCCTACTACTCTCTGTTCGGAACTAGATTGAGGTACCTCCTCACCCTTCTTGGCATCCCGCTCTGTTACTGGAAGCGATTTATATTCCCCCCATCTAGCTCCGTCCCCTTGTTGCAGTACAGGACTTTCAGCTTCTCCGCTGTACGGAGGTGGTCTATCTGTTAATAGTCTCTCTATTAGATCCTCATCTGGCTCGCTATCCTCATCTTCTTCAAGAGGTTTCTTTTCTCCCGTAGCTTCTAACATTGTGAACAGTTTGTCTGCTTCTATCCTTTGCACCCTCCACTTTTTGGCTTCATCGTCCCATTTAGCATCCTGCACCGCTTTTACCGATCGCCTTACTCTTTCCTGGCGTCTCTTTAAGCTCTTTTCGTGTGCTGCTCTAAACCATGCACTAAGGGCTTCGAACTGTGTTGGCCTCGGTAGAGGTCTTGTTGCAAGCATTACCGCTTTCAGTTGGTTCAATACTTCTAGCTTAAACGTCCCGTATCTCGGAAACGTCAGTTCCTTATTCCCTTCTGTTAGCTTATTCCACTCAGAGATCCATAGTATTGAGTGTAAGCCTACATTTACTGCCATATGATAAGCTGGTGTGCCTTCTGGTGGAGCTTCTTCCCGGCATACAAGTTTCCTCTATCTCTCTTAAAGATCGCCCTTAAACGTCTAAAACACCTCATTTTCGATAATCTACAATTTTCTCTTATTTTCTTCCTTATTTACGTCCCGATGACAACCAACCAATCCCTACGCGACTCTCGCTAATCGGCCTATCCCAGCGCGACTCTGACCGACCAATCTCAGCGCGGCTCTACGCTGACGTCACTCGTTCTGTCTGCAGCAGTTCCCCTCCGTTCTCAACTCGTCTCACGATCTTGCATGCGTTTTCATTCATACGCTGAAAAATGACTACTTCCGTCCAAGCGATCACTTTTCTCTGACTGTACGGCCACAGTCTAACTGTAATTGTCACCTCAACTGACGAAACGTCTGTCCTCTCTGACGGTCAGACGCTTGCCTCTACTGATAGGTTACTTACACACAGTAAACGTACGACCAGCGTCCGTTACTCATACACTCACTCTTACGCTCCCCCTATCATCGGTCTGTCGGGCGATCAATGGTACCTCATGACCCCCTTTCAATGGTAGACAAATTACTCTGGGTGTTCGATACACCCGAACCACTTAAGCTCTCTTTGAACTTAAGATTTTATCCGGTTGCGCGCGCTCACAACCTTCCCTCAATCACACTACAGGCATTCAACTCCGCTTGACATTACAACACAAGTACAACATAAAATACCGCAATCTTACAACGCATGACCCTTATACTCACTCTCGACCGACTCTGCTGCTTTTCTCTCGACGCACCGTCAGCACCTTCTTCGGCAGGGATTCTTCTTCTGGTCGTCGATGACTAGGGACCTTGGGGTAATCTAGACCTGACCTAGGTTGTCTTCCTCAAGAAGAAAACCATCTTTCTCTGCTACCAACTGCTGGGAATGAGATTTTAATACTTTTTTTGATCAATTTGATAACTTATCTCATTCGTCAATTTTGGATCGGTTGTTTTCTGTCATTGAGTAAAAGACAAACCCCGCATAGGTTAGATAAACCCCATAAACTGACGCAACTCTGAAGAACCACTTACAACTGATAAGGGTTAAAAGATTTAATATAAAATTAAGAAAAGTTGCATATACAATCCTCTCAGGATAAGGTTCATCAAATATACAGGAACTAGAAGGAACATATATTCCCTAAAGAATCTCAGTCTATAAACGAATACAATTAAAGTCAGCTCGAGAATCAACAAATTAAAAGCATAGATATGATGTGGTTCCGTTGCGTCATTTAAAGAAAGAGAAAAATAATCGAGTTAATCTGTCCCTACTCTATACTAAGTGACATCCCTACTTCGCAAGTTCCTAACCTAAAAAAGGTGTCAGCAGTTTGACTTCCAAAGAAGTTCAAACTCTCTTAACCTCTAAAGGTAATTTCTATCGAGAAGCAGTACCCTCTCTGCCTACCCATCCGCTCTCTAAGGGTCCTCGGCCTACTGCTCTCTTGCGCTCTGATCTCTCTCTCTCTCTGACTTCTCAAGACATCTGCTCAAGTCATCTGCGCTCTGATCTTCTGTTCTGCGCTCTGAGCTCTTCGCTATCTTCTCGCTGATCTTCTCTCCGGGGTGCTGTCCCTAAAATACACAATCACAGTATGGGTGGAACGCCCCTTCGACGCCCACCACGTACTTTCCCCATGATCTCATTCTTTGCTCTTTCCATGGCTTCATCTCTTCGCGTCGTCCGTTAAGTTGACCCTTCTCCTTAGACGCCATCTTCGTCTTCTTGCTGGTGACTTCATTCGACATTACATTTGACACTTTCGGAGCAAAGTCTATCACCTCAACAGACCTTTAGTTCTTTACGGCTATATTTGTAACCTTAGTTGGTCCTGTGAATGGTCATTTCAAAACAAAACTCAAATTCCAAGCGTCTCTTATCACGTTTAGGCCATAAACTTCGTCCGGCATTGTCACCTTAAATCTAACAAGAACTAGACTCCTTGGCTCGCACGTTCACATCAAAGCTATTCACGACTCCTGTGAGCCCACTAAATTACATACAGCGGACTACACTCCTGCGAACCCTTGGTCAGCTAGGTTAAAATCACACATGACCTAAACCCTTCTAACATTCCTACAAGAAGCTTTCTACACAGTATAACCTTTAACACACATTTATATATAATCGCATTTAGTAAATCGTTTGCTTAAGTGAATACATTTTACACCGAATATAAATTACATAGGATACAGATTACATAGAATATAAATTACATAGAATATAACTTTATATTCTCATTCGTTACATCGTTATGTATGTTCTCTGCACATCTCTCCATGTTACATTTCTCGCCGTTTCTCCATTTAAAGTTACACACGTACATGAATTCTACTTTGCACGTTCTTCAGTTCGTAAGCATTTCTACACATTTCTACATTAGCCCACTACGTATACGGGCCTTCTGAATCTAATGCATGTTCAAGAGTAAATACAGTTACATTTCCTATATTACCTTGATTACATCGGTTGATTATATGATATAGGTGTTAACTTCACGTTACAGTATACATTTCATTCCTACGTTATACGATATGCTTGTAACTATGGCTCGGATATATGTTTTATTCAAATTGCGCTCTCTCAATCCCATAAAAGAAATGATCAAGGCGTGTTCTCAAATGAACTGCTGCTAACAGAAACACAAATGCAGAGCTATGGAAAGATGGGGGGCTTCACATGGGCACGCAGATTCACTACAAAAGCAGCGTTATGTCAGTGGTAACATTGGCTATTATGAGTAACCATATAGCTGGGCGAGTCACAGTTTGATGACACCCTTTCTTTACAATTAGTGCAGCCATCAAATTTAATTTGAGTACAAATATTTCCAATGACTGGATATTAAGATCATATCATCCTTCATAATACCTTCTTCCACCACTGGGATCTATAATACTAACGTTTTCATATTTCGCATACCTGTGCCAGCGTTTCACTCTTGTGATTTCACTCTAAATTCAAAAAATGAAAAATGTATACCTCTTCTAAACAAGATGCACGTCCTGACACCTTTTTAATACACACATGTTCCTGTTACAGATTGATTAGTAGTCACTGATGCATTGCTTAGGTGCTTGAAAGGGTATTTCTTTGCCAAATTCTCATCACATCAAAAGGCTAGTGATTTACTGATGGCTCCCACCCACAGTACACGCAAAAAATAACCATGCTACTTTGTAAGAAATGAGTTACTTGACGAGCTAGATAAAACTTGGCATTCTCACTGGTTCCAAATGACTATGAAATGCTTCTCAAACCTATGGTTTTAGTCCTATGCATAGAAGAAATGGCACTAGCCTTGTTCATATCCGTCCTTTACAATTAAAATCAGTAGACCAGACAAGCTTACATCTTCCTTCTTAGTTTACTTGATTAATAGTGATGTCCCACAAGACTAAACCCTTTCTGAAAACCTTTTCAACGTGCACATATTCCCACTTGCTTACCTTGTAGCTGCTCAAAAAACAGTCACCAGTTGTATACTTATGATATAAAATCTTCCTCAAGATAGTTGCGGACTCTGGAGATAGATATCAAGAACCCCTTATGAGTCCAATTGGAAAACTGATTCTTATTCCCCCAGCGTTAAAGTCCCAAAGGTTTACTCTCAGAGGAGATGAGTCCGTTCTTCTGGATCCACAGAGGCCTGCAAAGTACCTTGAGCCCACTTCCATGTCCAGGTTTCAGGGCATCACCCTTCATCAGCCAGGCTATCTTGAATCTAGTGGTGTAGTGAGCACTGGACTCACGTCTGGACATACCCTTCCCTCTTAGGGTGACATATGCAAAAGAAACAATTGATGACCGGAATGCTGGACAATGCAAACATTCACCCCCAGTCACAAGGATCTAGGTTAATCCATCATTCTTTTGCTAAGCACACCACCCCAGTTTGGACCTAGCCATATGCAAATCAGTCTTGTCCCTGTTCTTTATGGGAACAGTCCAGCCCGAACTGCCAAGCCAGGTCCTCCATTTTGTCAACAGACTAGACATATGTTTACTATTTGTAGTTGTACAGCTCTCTTGTCAAGGACAAACAATGGCTCAATTTAAACCAAGTACTGCATCATATTATTAACAGTCTAAACATATGATTACTATTTGTAGTTGTACGGCTCTCTTGTCATATCTATATCTTCAATGCCATCTACATTTTAAACAGATTATCCAAATAATTACTGCAGTTATATATATTTTTTCACCAACTAAATTAGGACCACAGATCTAATGCCTATAATTTTTCTTATGCTACCACTAACGGATTAGACCTCATATTCAATGCATTGTACATTATATTGTCCAGTCCTTAATATTATAGAGTCTGATTGGGGAATGGACTATTTTTATATGGAAACAGAATCTATCCACAAATGCTCATATTATGTGTCTCTTTCTTACCATATTTATTTAGTGAAGAGTTAGAAGATCTAGAAAGACCAACATGACAGGACATTTTTGTCTCAGGTTGCCCTCAATGTGGGTACTCGTATCTTTAGGACATTTTATATTAACATCATCTTATGAGTCTTTCCCACTCCTCTTTATTGTTTAGGCCCTGATAGTAGGTCTTAAACTTGGACATAAAGAACTGTTCTATTTGTTTTCTTTTTTTATCGATATAACCCCCTCGTGCTGACACTTTCGCTCCAGCATAGCTGGTCTCTACGTGAACCATCTTGAGACTAATAGGATCTTGCACCCCGACAATCCATTCTTTCACAACATAAAATCTTGTAAACATTATATTGAGGAAGTTTTGGTAATATGGGAAGGGGACATTCCTTCTACTGAAGCCTTCATGGTCTGGCTCAACCAACAAAATGCCTTCCTCAAATTCACAAACACAACTTCACGAGACAACTTGGTCTTCCTGGATCTCAATATATATCCGGATAGTGGCACCTTGAAGACCATGACACATTTCAAGGAAACAGCAAAGAACTGTTTACTATTGTACAACAGTTTTCACGCCCTCCACCTACGGGACATTCTCCCTTACGGGCAATATCTTAATCTCCGGAGGAACTGCACAGAGTTAAGGGATTTCAAAATAAAAGCCTCTGATTTGAAAGCCAAACTAGAGAAACACAACTATCCACCAGTGATCATTAACAAAGCTATGAAAAGGGCACGGAACAATAACAGGGATGCATTACTGGAAGACAGAGTACCTAGGGAACAAGAGGAGAGACCAATATGTGTCACCACATTTAACACCCACTCAAACCAGGTATCTAATATCATTAACAAACACTGGAGAATTATCAACTGCGGTAGCCTCAATCTCCCAAAACCTATGTTTGCACACAAAAGGGGAAGAAATCTGAAGGACATGCTTGTCCACACAAGACCACATACAGGACAACCCATGACCATTGAGAATCCACTGCTCCCCCCAGTGCAGGGGCATCACCCATGCGGTAATTGCAGTACATGCCACCTCATGAAGAAAAGTAGACACATAAGATTCAGGAATGGCACCGAGTGGGAACATAGGAGATTCACCAATTGCAATAGTAGAAACCTGTGCTTACATGATCATGTGCTCATGCGGCTTGGAGTATATTGGTATGACAATGAGACCAGTCAAGATCTGCATTGGGGAACACAAGAGCAATGTTCGCTGCAAGAAGAGCACAACTAGGATGGCAACGCACTACCTAACCACCAAACACACTGTGGAGGATTTACTATGGACCGTCATGGAACAACTAAATGGCGAAAATGTCCTCTTGGAGAAAGAACAGTGATGGTTATTCCGATTGGGTACCCATATAGTGTGTCTGAATGATGACATCCCCTAGGGCCAATTCACCTGAGACCCTTGGAGTTCAGTTCAATTGGACCCTGTTAGAAGGGACCTCTCTTGAGTTAAGTTACATTTAAAACTGACCACTCTATGCCATCTTGAACATACAGAAGCAATGGCCCCACATGCTGTGGGGACGCCTGAAGAGCTGACATTGCTTCTAGACCAGTAGTGTCATTAACCACATGAGCTATACACTAATTAACCTTCCTCTACCATTATGATGCCGTACCCAGTAATAATCCATAATAAATACCCTGCTGTGTATCTTAACATCACATACGCTGGGTAGTGGGTCTATACCTCTCCTATGATGGGTGCTACCATTAATCCTGAGCCCTTCTATTGTGTTGTACAGGATTTCCTAACACAGGTTCAACCGGGGCTGATATACATTGCGGAGAGACAGCACTAATTTTTATGGGGCCACCGAGGCGTCACCATCGGTTTCACACGCAAGGTGAGCAGTCTAGTCGACGGACGTAATACTTCACGTATTACGTGGCCATCGTTGCACAAGAGCGTTTCCATATTGTAACACGCTTTCAACTGACTAAATCCCAGTATCCTGCCTTACTGGAAGATAGCGGCACATTTACAGGATCCCCCTCTATGGCGAGTTCACTATTGGTCGAAGCTAATACGAACTACTTCCGGGGCACAATGGGCACCTCTTGGAAAAACAATGTAGCTGAGTCCACCCGCTAAGAAGTTTAGCCGTCTAGCCTCAAGGATCACAGTTACCTTTCCCTGAGATGTCACGTGACTGGAAGCTGTTCGGGCGAACTACGTCCAGGGCGCATTGAGTAGTTCAGTACTGATTCGATAGGAAACCTTTTTGGCGGCAATTCGGCCAATTAAGAACACTACTTAAAGACTCCACCCAGTGATCTCAGTGTTCGACGAGCCCCTGGGAGGTGATATCTGGGCGAGGCAGTGTCCTTGGTGTAGTAAGTACGGCATAGCCGAGTAACACGGGAGGATGTGGCAGACATAAATATCCTTTTGGCTTACATGCCTTCCCTAATACAACCCTGTTTTCCATCCACAGAGTGTGACTATAGGCACCATTCTCACCCGTTCTAAGGCTCATAGGGCATTGTCTCCTTTGTGAACAAGTATGTACAAATGTTTCTTTCTCTAGGCACAACTAACGGTCTATGACTAAGAGTGATTCTTCTAGCGGTTAAAGGCCATCCTATGTATTCACTAATTTACAACTGCTGGCTCATATAGAGTGTGTGTTTTATGTTCAGTGTTTGTGTGTCTTGTATTGTCATTTTTACTTGCAGGACACCGCACCAGTGTTTGCTACACAGTTAAGCCTAAGGAGAATATTTATCACTCTACATCACCTTGTTTACAGGTCACCAATAAGAACGCTGGATGCAGTATATATCTTGCATTTCTAATGCTGTGTTTCTTTTTAAGATAACTAAGTAGAATACCTAGTGGATACTGTATCTTGTGCGTGACAAATTGGCATGCTTATCACGTAGTAGCACTACTTGTGCATATATCACTTTAAACATTTGTTTACTTTGGACTATTCTTTTGACATTTGCTTTATATTATAGTGAGTATAGAAGGGATCTTGCTTGGTCCTAAAGAAGAAGCCTGAGCTATTCGAAACATGTTGACATACACCGGAGGGATTGCCCATTAAAACAATACACCTCACACCCACCATTTTAACAGTACCAGCTCCGAGGAAAATTAAAGTTTTTCAGTCCAGAAGAGCCAGGTGCTTTTTAAAATTCACTAATTCACTCACTCACTTTCCTACATAACACATAGTGTCCTGAAAACCAGTGCGCCCACGTAGTCGTAGGTAGTAGCAAGCCCCGTCCTGCAGTGAGGCGGGAAGACCCATATGATGAAGCATGATACAAAGGGCCCTTTTGGTGTGTGAGGGGTATTTAAACAAACACTGTGTGCTTCCACCACTGTAGGAAACACACGAAACCTGTGAGTACATAATTCTGAATCTATTGAAGGGTGGATCTTTGTGTTACTAAAAACGTTTCAAGAGGAGGGCGTATCCACCTCCAGTGCTCTTTTTTGGACACTACCTCTTCACTTTCCATTTTGATTTTGTGGACTCTAGGGAAATGGCTCCAACCTCGGCCCTACTCACTGAGTCAGAACTCCACAATCCTCTCGCACTACATGCTGAGCAAACAGAGGTTCCTGTAGGAAAGGAGAAGTGGACAGAGAACAGTTTGCTCGGGAGAGAAGGTTTTGAAGACGGTAAGGTTGTTGAGACTCCTGAGACTTGGAGGTATTCAGGCTCTCACCTAAACACTACGCATAAATCATATTCGATCCATGACCTCTAGCCAATAGGTAAAACATTGTTTACCTGGAGTGATTTCTTCTCTCTCTACAGCTATCTGCCCTCTAGCTTTAGTTTCTTGATTTTAGTCTGTCATAACATAAAAGGGAGGATGTAATATTTGTCAGCATATCAAAAAAAAACTCCGCAGCAAACCCCTTGTTTAGTTACATTACAATCCCCACTAACCTTAAGGAAGCAAAAGTAATGAAGGATATGTTTCACTTTCTTTCACAATAATAGCTATTCCAAAATGATGAATTCACCCAGATATACCTGACAGGGTGTTCATGCACATCTGTCCTCCAAAAGAAGCAATTGGGTACAATCTAAGGCTCCTTAAATGATGTTGCCTTTACCACAACAGTATCTCAGTTGCTGCGTAGCCCTCCATGTACTGTGTAATGGTACAAGTGAGTTCTGAAATTGTAGATCTGAAAGTCCAGCATGAATCCGTCGTAAATGAGTCTCCAGATCGAATTCCTAGTCTGGTAACTGCAGCATTTGCTTGCCTTTTGTGCTGCACACTGGCTTCATGATGTCTTATACAACATTTAGACGATCCATTGTTATCCAGACCAAATCCAGTCAGATGAAAGATATTCTGAGACTTACATGCACATGAAGCTGGATGGGGAAGATAGCGAGCTCTGTTCTGCACTTCTTTGCCTGCTTCTAACACACAGAAGGATGGCCCTAAAACTGAAGAAATGTCACGAGGTAAACCAATTGGAGCCGGCTGGTGATCCTGACAGTATGTAGCCTTCATTACTGCCTACTTTAAATGTTTTAAGACGTTGTCTTGGACTTTTTCAGACTTCTCAAGAGAGAGGATTTTGTTTTGGGGAGGTCACATTTAAAGCTTAAGCAAACCTTTGGCAACAATATTCAAATATAAATAAAATCTTAGACCATGGGGGTACAGATTTAATTTCAACAATGGAGACGGTAGATACATTTGCAAAAACAATGCCAGCAAGCATTACCGCAAACAAATGTTTAACATCTTTAGAGGTTTTTATCACCCAAATGCTCCTATTTCCAGTGAAAGCTAAGAGGTGAACGCCATATTTATTTCCAATAATAGTACAACTGCTTCAAAGCATAGGAAAGAGGTCAGCTTTGAGTATGAAATTAGTATCATAATTGTGAATACTAGTGGTTAACATTGAGTTGTGCATTTACATCCATCCCCACGGTGTGCTAAAATGTTTCAGAGGGATGGTGGTGTAGTAGCTTGGATTGGACTCTCTCTTTTGGAGCAGGGCCAAGACTGAATTGCAAATTATTGGTCTCTTGCTGTAATTAGACTCACTGCCCCCTAAAATGATATAATAACTGGATACCAATTCAGTATTTGGACGGGGAGTGTTTTAGGGATCCCTTCCAAATACTAAATTAGTACCAGGTGTATCAATGGTTTGCAAATGGAAGTGGTCCAAAGGGGATCCTTGCCTGCTGCGAATAAGTTACCATCCCAACTTGGGAGTTACTAACTTTTCAAAGGTGTGCAATCTGAATTCCATCTTGTAAATTGGGGTACAACCCTCAGGGGGAGTAGGTAGTCGTTGAGGGGATCACTGCAAACTGTCGCTGAAACTTTACAGCCCTGTTCTCTTTAAGTAATCACAGGACTAAAGGTCCACTGACACTTGCAGACCTCCATATCTGGGAGTGTGATCAATCTATTGAATTACAATTTGTGACTAACCTAATTAATATCAATTAAGATGGTCGGACTGCGACCCACTCAGATTCTTTATTTTACAAACTGGTCTCTTAGTGCATCAGTCTGTTAACAAAATAAGATTCTGGAAGCAAAAACTACTGGTTGCCAAATGTGACTACTTTTTGTGACCAGAATAATAGCACATATGGCCTCTACAATGTTAACCAGAATAATTTTCATAGACCATCTTATGGAAAATAAAATGTGGGATTAGTTTACAAACCTTTTGTAGTTTTATGCTATTAGTAGAATACACCTTTAGATTTAGGGTCGAGATTCCCAAATTCTAATTCAAAGTAGAACACTTGATGAATTTTCTCTGCCTAAATTTCATCTTAGGTTCGCAAAAAAGTGATGGATCGATTCATTGAATCAATATCGGGCACTGGTAATTACTCTGGCTGCATCCCAAACCATTGTTATTCTGCACACCATGCCGCCTTTTTAGGACCAGAAATATTTAAATCAGCCTTGACCCCACTCCAATAGGAACAGTTCATCCCGATCTGCCAGGCCAGGTCCTCCCTGAACTTGAATACAAGCAACCCAAGACCCTTTCCACCCTGATTGGGGATCGTCAGTCAAGTGCAGATTGGCTCTAGTGGCACAGTGAGCATGGGCCACACCTCTGGGCATACCTGTTTCACTGAAGTATACCAAAAAGTCATGGATGCAATTCTTGAATTAATCTCAGCCACTATTAATTTCTGTGGACTGCCTCCCAATCCACTGCTACTATGCTCAGCATACCACCTCAGTATGGACCCATCCATATGCATATTTGTCTTGTCCCTGCTCCAACAGGAACAGTCAAGCCTAAACTGCCAGGCCAGGTTATCCCTGAGCTGAAACAAAAGCAACCCAAGTCCGGTTTCAGCATGATGGCTTGTCAGCCGGGTGCAGCTGGATCTTTGGTTGCTTGTGTTATGTTTCAGGGAGAACCTCACCTGGAATTTCGGGCTAGCCTGTCCCTATTGGAGCAGATTCAATGCTTTCCAAACTGAAAACATAGGCATCCTTTTTTCTGTCACTTAAAGGCATCAGAAAAACCCTGTCCTTTCTCCCTCAGAATAAGTAGGTCCGGGTCACAAGCTCAAATATCATGTCTCCACACGACTACAGCAATTACCTCTTTCTCAGTCTTCCCGAAATTCAAATTGCTAAGTAGCAGAGGATCTAAAATATGGCTATATACCTCATGGCTGGCCTACAGAAATTATGTCACGTACGTGAGACCCACCGTATGTGACATTGGCTTCCAGTCAAACACCACAGTTTAATGCTGTCTGCCGCATTCATCTGCCACATTATCTCCAGAGTCCGAAATATACTGATCTTCCCTATTTCCCCTTATATCCCTGGGATACCCCTCAGATTAGGATCCCTTTCAATGTTCTCTCTTCTTTGCTTCCGTAAGGCTTGATCCAGGGGACAGACCTTGGGAATCTGTGGGCCTATACTATGGAACTCTGGGACATTCATCCCCTCATCCTTAGCCTGACCACTTCTCACCAGGTTTTTCATATACAGCTTAAAACCGTCCGATTCCATTAAAGCGCAGCACTCCTTTTCACCATCTCCTATTGTAGTGAGGTTGTTTTGTAATCTCTCCAAAGAATGCTCCAACTGTTGGTCGGACGAAAGCCTTGTATACCACACTACACAGAGCCAATCCTTGTTCATGATGGGAAGGCTTTCTTGTCAGTCTCTGTTGCCTTGCTCCTACTTTTTTGCTTTCATCCCCTTCTGTGTGTGACCTACCTAGAGGGACTTTTTGGTTTCGCCATCAATAGATTGGTCATTCTTGTGGCTCCAATGCAGCTTTTGCAAACAGGGGCATGTTTAAACACTGGTCTGAAGGTGAAGAGTTGTCACTAGAAAAACTGCAACAGAAATGTGGAAGATACAACATTGATTTTGACATACCACTATCAACAAATCTTTCAATACCAATCAGTCTTGCTTCTAGGTAAAGGTAAACAAAGCCGAATGGCATTGTAAATTCTTTTTTTGTTAGTTTTTTCAGATCTGTATCAGTTTTCCTCGCTGCCGCTGAGTTATCCTTTCTCTCCTCCTTATGCGCCTTTCTGCAGTGCTAGCAACAGAATGCCTAAGGGTGACAGTTGATGCTCTACAAATAAATAATGATAAATAATAAAAAAAATAATTAAGTGAATATCAAAACGTATCACTTCTGCAAATAAATAAGAAAATAGTGTGGAGTACAACTAGACGGTAACAACAATCAGTACGTTTAGAGAGTTGTAGAGATGGACCATGACTTATTCAAGGCATTAATGGTTGATGAAAATACAAGTTGGACTTTAATGGGCTGTTGTCTTAAGAATTGCTACGTGTGTGTAGGAAGGTACATCCTGACTATGGTTGCCCCCAACTTTTTGCCCTGTGTTTTAGCTGGTTTTGGACATAGTCGACCTGGGACCCTGCCAATCAGGACCCCAGGCCTACTGCTCTCTCTTTAAAATGGATTCCATGTACCCTAGGTACATTTCCAATTGGTACTGGGCCACCTTACCAGACCCTGTAACCCAGGGCATAGGTGTACCCAGTGTCGCCAGGGGCTGCAGCATGTATTATGCCACCCCTGGCTGGCCTCCTAAATTTGACACAACTGGCTGCATGACAGCTGGGGCGAAGTCGTGTAATCACCCTTTGCTTTAGATATAGTAGCTCTATATCTAACCATACAATGGACACCCGAGTTCCTATCAGTCACTCCTATGGCAGGCCTTAACGATCCTGAAGGCAGAGTGCGTGGGCTCGTGTGAGCTAGGTTCAGGCCCGAGCCGAGCCCGGTTGCAGCTTGCGGAATCAAGACCCAATAGCTGTTCCATGATAACGCGTACCATATCGGTAACTCCGGTGTCGCGTTATCCAGGCATGTCGAGTAAGGTGTCATACGAATCGGGGTGCTGCCCTCTCACCAATGCTGGCGACGAGGTTAGCATTCCACCCTTCTAGAGGGACACGACATGTACGTAACTGTGAACCCCGGTTAAAGTTAACTGAAGCCTCAGCTCCACAAAATGGATACTGCCACCACAGACACAAGTCTGACCTCCTGCTGCTGGGAGTCCTTCCAACGAGGAGCGCTGGACAAAGGGTTTCCTGTCGAGGGCGGTGTTCGCACCGTCCCAGACAGGGTTTGTGTATTCTGGGTAGGTAGGGCTTTTGCGAGAAGGTGACTGCGGAGTGGCACCCCGGTGCTCACTACGCATCTGCCGGTTAGAACCAGTTCCAGGGGCGACAGCCCTGGCCTGGGGAAAGTCCGGCAGGGGAGAGGGGTGTAACTACCCCCCTTCCTGGTCCCACCCTTAGGGCAGGACCTAGTCATGTACCCGCCCCTTTCTTTAGGATAAAGGCCGGAGCGGGGACCCTTCCAAATTAGATCATCTTTGAATCAAGAATACTTTCTACGAAAGGACTTCAAGACTCTTCTCAAGATTTCTCCCTTGTGGCTAAGGAGTAGTCACCCTGCATCAGCGGGCACCATCTAAGAACTCTGCGGTTTGCTGCAAGTCCTTCCTCAAGGAATCCGACGGCCCAGCTCGACGAGAACCGGCTTCCCTGGCACCTCTGACCTCTACCCACGTCATCAGCTCAGCTGTGATCTGTGGGTGCGACGAGACCTCGAGGGACCGGCCATCATCAGAACCTGCACGCTCTTAAAAACCAGCACGACCATCGAGGTAACTCTCTGGTGAGTGCTCTGGGGTCCGAGAAGCCCCGACCCTGAGCCGCTCCAGCGCCGAAGTGCAGTCTCCCAGCATCTCCACGATCTGCGTGGGGCCCTTCTGCTCGCTGCTCATCACGTTGTCTGGTCACTAGCCGCTGGCTTGTGCCCTTCTGTGACGACATCCGAAAATCAACACTGCCGATCTGGTTGCTCCAGACTGGCCCTTGCTTCCATCTTGTCGAGAAGCACCCCGGACCCTCCTGGTCCACTCAAGACGCCGACAGCGACATCCGTCGTGGGACAGCTCGCACCTCCACCGTGGTCGCCGACAACGCCTCCTGGTCCGTGAGACTGCAGAGCCTAGCGTCGCCCACTCACCTGGTCGAGGTGACGGCCAACCGGTGCCTTCCTGGTACCCTCTGACTACTGGCTAGTAGTACGAACTTGGTCCCCTCTGCTTTCAGGTTTCATCAATCTCCGATCCAGGCTTGGATCTCTACGAACTATTCATCACTGGTCGCCGGCCAGCAACTCCTTTTCTTCCGGCTCCTGGCTCGTCAGCGAAGACCCCGATGCCTGTAAGACTTGCAGCCGCAGCCCTCGTGGCTAGGTAACTCGGCATTTCGGTGCCTGCATAGCCTCCTTACTCTAGGGTCCCGAGTCCCTCGCTTCCGACTTGCCTTAATCTTTCCGTGTCTCCGGACACTTGTTTTAAACTGTGCACTTGAAGTATTTGCTAAAGAGATTTGGTGTGTGCTTAGTACCCTGTCCTCATAAAGAGTACAGGGCTGTTGTGATTCTTAATAAATATACTGTTTATTTTCATAACACTTGTGTGGTGTCCTTTCACTGGGTGTTCAAGGGGTACATGTGTGGTAAACAGCTGGCTTAACGCGCCCTCTCGAGTCTTTAGCCTTAGACTGCTCGTATCCACGCTACTAGGATAGCTGGTCTATAGGTTGACTTACAACCAAACACCATAAGGGTCGTTGGAACGATACATAGCGGTCGCTAGAATAGCGAACGTTGCATATCGGGCCAACTTCTCACATTGGTGAGCAGCGGGTGGGATTTGAGCTTGCTGTTGGTTTACCACACGTATCCTAAGAATATCTTGTTGAAAGATCACACAAGTACTGTTAGTACATATAACTAAAGCTTAGAATACTCTGAGTTCTACTGAACCAGCTGTTGTAGCTCCTCAAGGCTTAGCACACCTTGGCTACAGCTCTTAGCAAGGGAACAGTAGGTAAACACATAGTGTAGGTAGGTGCATCACTTACACCACACTAGAAGCAGTATGTCGGACAAAGGAGGAAACTCTGAGTCTCCCCTTGTGTCAGTTGACCCTCCACAGGTCATCCCGTCAAGATATACTGCGCTTAACTTCCATGAGTTACGACAAGTATGTACCTCTAGGAAGATTAAGCAAGGGGCTAACCCCACCACCTCCTTTCTGATTGGTCTCCTAGAGACTTATGATGCCAGAAAGGCTGAGAAGCTTCTTAGCCCTTCTAATCCAGAAGGAGGCATGCCTCCCCTCGAGGGAACCCGGGGCGATCCTGACCTCATTCACCTCGCAACTGAGAACGAAGATGGCGAGGAGGATGAGGATGAGGATCTCTCTGGGGACGAGGCAGATAAGGGACAGGTAGAAGTCGTCAGACTGACACGGTCCAACTTAAGCAGACATGATAGTGGTACTGGGGGACCCCCGGCGCTACTGTCAGGTGCGCTTAACATTGGGAATGGACGAGTTAGGTCTCTATCAAGAGGCTCTAACAGATCCGTTCGAACCAATGGCTCTCGCAACTCTTCTCAAAGAGGGATGACGTCCCCTCAGAGGAGAGTGTACGAAGCTAAGGAAAGGGCAGCTAATCTGAGGATCGAAAGGGAAGAACTTGCCCTGGCCAAAGAAAAGCTTGCTTTTGCTAGAGAGCAACAGTTAAGTGGGGCAGTCCCCACTGGTGGCAGCAATGTACCTAGTAATAGGGAAAAGAGTTTCGATACGAAACACCTTGGGAAGATAGTGCCCCCCTTTAAACAAGGGGACGACATCCACAAATGGATTACTGCTTTGGAGAGGGCCTGCACTGTGCAAGGCGTTCCCCAGAGTCAGTGGGCAGCTATCTTGTGGCTCTCCTTTGAAGGAAAAGGAAGAGACAAGCTCCTCACCACAAGGGTAGAGGACGCTAATAATTACCACGTCTTGAAGAATACACTCGTTGAAGGGTTCGGCCTAACCACTGAGCAGTACAGGGTGCTGTTCAGGGATACCCAGAAAACGCAGGCTCAAGACTGGTCTGATTTTGTCGATTGTGCCACTAAGGCTTTTGAAGGCTGGTTACTGGGTAGTAAGGTTACTGATTTTAAAGGATTGTATAATCTAATTATGAGGGAGCAAATCTTAAATAATTGTCAGAACCAGTTATTACATCAGCACCTGGTAGACTCTGATCTGACCTCTCCACAGGAATTGGGTAAGAGGGCAGACAAATGGGTCAGAACCAGGGTTAGGCCTAAAAACCAAGGTGGTGACCAGAAAAAGGAATCAACCAAGCCTCAAGAGAAGGGTGGGGATAAATCCACAGAGAAGACTTCCCAAGGGCCCCAAAACTCCAACAAGGGTGGTGGGTCCCAGAACACTCCTTCAGAACAGAAGAAACCTTATTGCCATACCTGTAAACAGGTGGGCCATTACAAAAGTGATGCCAAATGCCCTAAAAATAGCAATAAGGAAAACATACCCCCAAGTAATACTCCTAAACCTCCTGTTACCACTAGTGGTAATCCCCCAGGTGGTGGGAGTGCCCCCAAGAATGTGGTGGGCATTACGTTGGGCAATCAGGAGGACTATGGCTTAGCCAGGTTCCCTGACCACACTCTTGTCTGTGAGACTGGCATGGGGTTTGCCAACTTCACTACTGGACCCCACATTTTGGGAAAGTATAGACAAGAAGTTTTAGTGAATGGTCAGAAAGTTGAGGCATTCAGAGACACAGGGGCCAGCCTCACCATGGTGAGTGACCATCTGGTCCCCTCTGCTCAACTGACCCCTGGTTTTACTTATCAGGTGACGGACATTCATGGAATGAAGAGAAGGCATCCCATGGCAGTAGTCAAGCTCAGCTGGGGTAATGTCACAGGGCCCATGAGAGTGGCAGTGACAGATAACCTACCCGTAGATTGCTTACTGGGGAATGACCTGGAACTCTCAGCATGGGCTGAGGTGGAGCAAGAAACTCATTCCAGAATGATAGGCCTATCCAGACAGGTTAGTGGGGCAGTAATAGCTACAGCCCCAGTCCAAGCACCATTCCTCCCTGAAAAGGTTGGAAGGGCAGTGGTAGCCACTGCCCAGGCTCAGACAGACTTTCCAGGACAGGATAGGAGGGCTGTGACAGTCACAGCCCAAACACAGACTGAGTGCCCTCCTGAAAAGGTTGGCAAGGTTGAAATGGTCTCAGCCTCTACTCAAACAGATAGTGAGGTTGTGAAGCCTGAAACAATGGATCACTCCACTCAAACAGAGAGCATTGAGGAGGAAGAAGAGTCTTCCCCCTCCCAGACACTAGGTGAGAGCCAGCCTCCTCAGGGAACTGACTCTACCCCTGTTGAAGGAACTGCCCCAGAGGTAGTCAGGCCTAGCCTGGCAGAGCCCCTGATGGCAGTGGACCCTTCCCAGGTGGGACCCAGTCTGGAGCAGGTAGCCTGCACCTCTCTACCCTGCCTCAGTCAGCCCAGGGCTGAAGAGGACAGGGAGGCCAGTGGTGGCCCCAAAAGGGCCCCCTGTCCAAAAGAACCCCTTAATCAGCAGATTAGGATCACGGAAGCTGGTAAACCTAGCCAAGTGAAAATAAAACAGACTCCTGAGGGATCCCCCTTAAAAGTAGTTAGGGAACTCCCACAGCTGGACACTGTTGGGCACAGCCAAACATGGGGCCTAAAAACCCCAGACCTGACCTGTCCCTCCAGTAAGCCAAACAGAGGGACTCAGCCTCCAGCTTTAGGTAGCCAGAGGCTGACCCTGAGAGCTCAGTGCATCTCAGCTAAAGAGAGAAAGGCACGCATGATGAATGGTGATTGGAGGAAGATGAGCCCAAAGGTAGAGGAGCCTCACTTCAGTACTCCATCCCAGCATCAGCCTTCTTCTTTCCCAAGACACACCAGAGACAGAGATTCCCTATGGTGGAGACCCTCAGATACCCTTAGGGTGAGGGGTTGCCTAGTGGACCATGACACAGGGGGAAACCAAGCCAGAGCTGGTCCTTCCTTATATGGCCACTTAGGTAATAGAGGCTTACCTGGACAAGGATAGCCTTATCTCCTTTCGTTTGGGGGGGGGTTGTGTAGGAAGGTACATCCTGACTATGGTTGCCCCCAACTTTTTGCCCTGTGTTTTAGCTGGTTTTGGACATAGTCGACCTGGGACCCTGCCAATCAGGACCCCAGGCCTACTGCTCTCTCTTTAAAATGGATTCCATGTACCCTAGGTACATTTCCAATTGGTACTGGGCCACCTTACCAGACCCTGTAACCCAGGGCATAGGTGTACCCAGGGCCGCCAGGGGCTGCAGCATGTATTATGCCACCCCTGGCTGGCCTCCTAAATTTGACACAACTGGCTGCATGACAGCTGGGGCGAAGTCGTGTAATCACCCTTTGCTTTAGATATAGTAGCTCTATATCTAACCATACAATGGACACCCGAGTTCCTATCAGTCACTCCTATGGCAGGCCTTAACGATCCTGAAGGCAGAGTGCGTGGGCTCGTGTGAGCTAGGTTCAGGCCCGAGCCGAGCCCGGTTGCAGCTTGCGGAATCAAGACCCAATAGCTGTTCCATGATAACGCGTACCATATCGGTAACTCCGGTGTCGCGTTATCCAGGCATGTCGAGTAAGGTGTCATACGAATCGGGGTGCTGCCCTCTCACCAATGCTGGCGACGAGGTTAGCATTCCACCCTTCTAGAGGGACACGACATGTACGTAACTGTGAACCCCGGTTAAAGTTAACTGAAGCCTCAGCTCCACAAAATGGATACTGCCACCACAGACACAAGTCTGACCTCCTGCTGCTGGGAGTCCTTCCAGCGAGGAGCGCTGGACAAAGGGTTTCCTGTCGAGGGCGGTGTTCGCACCGTCCCAGACAGGGTTTGTGTATTCTGGGTAGGTAGGGCTTTTGCGAGAAGGTGACTGCGGAGTGGCACCCCGGTGCTCACTACGCATCTGCCGGTTAGAACCAGTTCCAGGGGCGACAGCCCTGGCCTGGGGAAAGTCCGGCAGGGGAGAGGGGTGTAACTACCCCCCTTCCTGGTCCCACCCTTAGGGCAGGACCTAGTCATGTACCCGCCCCTTTCTTTAGGATAAAGGCCGGAGCGGGGACCCTTCCAAATTAGATCATCTTTGAATCAAGAATACTTTCTACGAAAGGACTTCAAGACTCTTCTCAAGATTTCTCCCTTGTGGCTAAGGAGTAGTCACCCTGCATCAGCGGGCACCATCTAAGAACTCTGCGGTTTGCTGCAAGTCCTTCCTCAAGGAATCCGACGGCCCAGCTCGACGAGAACCGGCTTCCCTGGCACCTCTGACCTCTACCCACGTCATCAGCTCAGCTGTGATCTGTGGGTGCGACGAGACCTCGAGGGACCGGCCATCATCAGAACCTGCACGCTCTTAAAAACCAGCACGACCATCGAGGTAACTCTCTGGTGAGTGCTCTGGGGTCCGAGAAGCCCCGACCCTGAGCCGCTCCAGCGCCGAAGTGCAGTCTCCCAGCATCTCCACGATCTGCGTGGGGCCCTTCTGCTCGCTGCTCATCACGTTGTCTGGTCACTAGCCGCTGGCTTGTGCCCTTCTGTGACGACATCCGAAAATCAACACTGCCGATCTGGTTGCTCCAGACTGGCCCTTGCTTCCATCTTGTCGAGAAGCACCCCGGACCCTCCTGGTCCACTCAAGACGCCGACAGCGACATCCGTCGTGGGACAGCTCGCACCTCCACCGTGGTCGCCGACAACGCCTCCTGGTCCGTGAGACTGCAGAGCCTAGCGTCGCCCACTCACCTGGTCGAGGTGACGGCCAACCGGTGCCTTCCTGGTACCCTCTGACTACTGGCTAGTAGTACGAACTTGGTCCCCTCTGCTTTCAGGTTTCATCAATCTCCGATCCAGGCTTGGATCTCTACGAACTATTCATCACTGGTCGCCGGCCAGCAACTCCTTTTCTTCCGGCTCCTGGCTCGTCAGCGAAGACCCCGATGCCTGTAAGACTTGCAGCCGCAGCCCTCGTGGCTAGGTAACTCGGCATTTCGGTGCCTGCATAGCCTCCTTACTCTAGGGTCCCGAGTCCCTCGCTTCCGACTTGCCTTAATCTTTCCGTGTCTCCGGACACTTGTTTTAAACTGTGCACTTGAAGTATTTGCTAAAGAGATTTGGTGTGTGCTTAGTACCCTGTCCTCATAAAGAGTACAGGGCTGTTGTGATTCTTAATAAATATACTGTTTATTTTCATAACACTTGTGTGGTGTCCTTTCACTGGGTGTTCAAGGGGTACATGTGTGGTAAACAGCTGGCTTAACGCGCCCTCTCGAGTCTTTAGCCTTAGACTGCTCGTATCCACGCTACTAGGATAGCTGGTCTATAGGTTGACTTACAACCAAACACCATAAGGGTCGTTGGAACGATACATAGCGGTCGCTAGAATAGCGAACGTTGCATATCGGGCCAACTTCTCACAGTGTGGTGTATAGCAAAGTTACGTCTCTGCAGTAATTGCATTTAGAATAAAGTGACGAATAGTGTTTGCCCACAATGTACTCCGGAATTAGTTTGTTCCAGTCACTATGATCAACAAGTGCAACCTTTTACTAACTATCAGTAAACAAGGTTTACGAATAATTTATTTGTAGACTTGAAAAAGTCTTATTGACAAACATACACCAGCTGTCTCTTTTTCTATCATGATTGCTCTGGACACTCATTATTTGGTTGCGAGTTGATACTGCTCTACCATCTTGTAATAAGGACCGAAGCGCATGTATTGAACATTTTTAATATCAAATCATCTGTGTTTACATATAGAGCTAGAAATATAACCTGTGTGAAAATAGCATACAAACAAGTTCCATCTTAAAATACATAATAAACAGTTCCAGCCCTACAACTTTCTGAGCTTATGTATACTCTGCTGGTTGTTGTTACTCTCCATGCGTGCTCCAGACTATTTTAATATTCGTTTTGGGCAATGGTTTCCTTTCTTAGTAAAGTTGCATCCTTCTCGTAGCAAGGAGCCGTCTGAGGGGGAAACCTCCATTCCAACGCAGTCATTACAAAGACCTACCTTTAAAACGCAACTCTTACAACGCAACTGCGTTTACATTGCATGTCATTACAACTCACGCCACTACAACTCACACCACTACAACTCACGCCACTACAACTCACGCCACTACAACGCATGCCATTACACGCATGCCATTAAAATGCATTATAAGATAAGTAATGGAGATTTTTTTAGTATTAGTGATGATATTGGTTTTGGGGTACATGGAAATGGTAGTTTTTACCCCTACACTATCAAACACTTTCCCTACTGTTGCACTCACTGGAGTGGGAATAGTAATTTTTACCCCTACACTATCCAACACTTACCCTACTGTTGCCCTAAACGCCTTATGCATTGCAATGATATGCAATGTAATGGTATGCGTTGTAGTGGAATGCGTTGTAATGGTAGTTTTATAAAATGCATTATAATGACATGCGTTGCAAAAACATGCAATGTAATGGTAATTGCGATGTAAAGACTGCGCTGTAAAAGCATGCGTTGTAGTTGCATGCTTTGTAACGTCATATATCCATCTGAGGTAGCACCATTCCATACTCCCTCTTTCAATAAAAAAAATTTCTGTGAACTACAGACTGTACACCTTTTCTACAGATGTGCATTTAATAATTTCCACTGCTACTAATGTAAAGCTTGCTTTTGCAATTAACATGGGTTTTGCCAGAAAGTTTCTCTCAAACCATTGAAACAAATATTCCCCAAATGTATATGCCACAATATTCTCTCCTTCATTTGGTGCCTTCACTTGGTTTGGTTAATTTTTGGTTCAGGCCAAAATGCGAGTGCCCACTATGCCAATTTGCATTTATCTAAAATTCTATACGATCTACAGGAAAACATAAGAAACCAGAGTATAACATTTCTTTAGGATGCACAGGTATCCTCCAGCCCCAAGCATAGAGGACATTCACTGGCCAACCCTCCCATTGAAAACTCCTCCCCTATTGTCCAATGCAGGGTGATTGAATGGCCCAACACCACCGATTTAGCCCACTGGTAAGGTGTTAAATAGTCCTCTGAAGTTCCTACGCATTGGTCAAGATCCCATACCTTCTCCAAGCATGGATTGTGCTTATAAGATACTTCGACCCTCATGTTGCCAAAATGTGGGAGTCATTTGCCTTTCATGGTCCTCTAAGGCAGGTGTGGCATTTGGGGGCATTTCCTACCTCTTTCAAGGTGAGCAAGAGGGAATATAATGGGCTAGAATTATGCATTAAATCTCTATTTACAACTTCTGAGCAGAAAACACTTGAAATAAGAAGTAGAGCATTAAACATCACACAAGGAAAATAAAACTCCATATTTTAATACAATCCTTCTGTCTGCCATCTTCTTCCCCTTTTTTTGTTGCGTACTCCTAAAAATATCTTGCTCCTTTCTCCAACTCCTAAAGTAGTCCATTGATTTTCTGAAATACTAAAAATCGAATTACACTCTACTACACACTACCACATAACAGTAAACTGCCAAATTAAAAAAAATATATATATATTACAAAATGCAAACCATAAGAATCCTCCCCAAGCGAAGGATAATGCTAGCCTCCTTGTCTATAATAAAATCACAATTCTCTTTGAAGTGAAGCCTATCGAAATCAACATTTATTGGCAAGACAGGAGGCAAGCATTATGCAGGTTTAAAGCCTTTCAGTGCACTGCTTGAAACATGTTCAACTGGTCTAAAATAGTACTTCCTAAACACCTCTGCATTAGACTAGTCTGCTGTTTTAAAATCTCCTCCTTTCTTTCCCAGTCATAAAACCCTTACTAGCCATAGCGCTCCTAACAGAATGTGCCGTAAATGCAGATACATTTATACCTGCCTCATTCATCACTGGCTTCACTCATCTAGCTATAGCAGCAGTCAAAACACCAACGAATGGTCTCACATAAGAAATTAACAACTCGTCTACACCAGTACTCCTATTCTTTACAAATCCGCATTGATACTCCTTGATACACCATACTACTCATAACCTAGGAGAAACATCAAATCTTGGATAAAAAACAGACTCTGACATAGTTTCCGTCATCCACAAATTATCAAACATAACTCCATGTGGTTGATAGAACCTACTACTAGCATCCAATGTTCTAGTATCTCAAACCCTCGTAAACAAAATCCGACACAAAAAAGTTGATAACTTCCACGACAATTACTTTTGACCAAGATATTTATTACCTTGCCACCCTTAAAACAATTTGAAAAGCAGATGCACCTCTCAAAGGGATTCATTTCTTGCTCTAGGTGGCCTCTTCAAGCAAATTCCCTTCATCATTCTATAAATCAAAGGACTTTTACCAATTGACAATTTCGGAGGCAAACATATCTTAGATTTGTTTTTTAGCTTGTGCATGGCCACACTTTAATTCATAAGTCAAATCTTTTGATGAATATCACCAGTGCCTTATTCTGCCATTTCAAATAAACCCCTTCAAACACTCTTAAATCACAATGTCTCTTCCAAACTCAGTTGCTCAAGGGAGTTTGCAATTGTTTAAAGGTTTTTTACGCTGAAAATTGAGAAATTGTCACCTATTATCGTTAGAAACAGCAATGCGTGTTGCCTGGCAGCAGACTTGCATACCTAATTCCCTTAAAAACATACCCAAGTGTCTAAGAAACATAGCAAACTTCCTATAAAAACATATGCATTTACAAAAGTCAGGCGCACATGCGCACCCACATCAAACATGGCTGCCAGTATGTTTCACTTGAATGAATCCATATGCCCAGATAGCAAAACTCGAGGAGACACACTAGCTTAATAAAACAATACGACATATATGCTCCCAAACAGAAAGGTAATCTGTAATTCTATCCTTCCATCTCCTAAACGAAATCTTCCTCTAGAACTACACTAACAAAGGGTCTAAACTGCCTCATTACATTGGACAAATGAAAACCTCCTTGCAAAAGAAAAATAGTTTTTTTAAATGATATCAAACCAACATTCATTCAATTCCATACTCTAAATGACCCATGAATTGGGTTACTCCTTTAACACCATACATCAGCCAACTCACAAACGTACAATTTAAATTAGATACCTATGAAAGTACTTATCTGTTCAGAAGCAGCAAACAAAAGAGGAAGAATATGACAGACTGAAGGCTTATATTGGACTATAGAGTTCTAATTTCATTGTGTGGTGCTTAGTGTTCTACTTCTGATGTCTTTGAAGTGTTTGCTGCTCAGAAGTGGTGAATAAAGATGTAATCCACAATACTAGTCTCTTGTCTTGCCATAAAATCCATCATGTTATCAGCTGAGCCTTCCATACCAGGACAATTTCTTCATCTTGGCCCACACCTGAGAACTAGAAAAGATCAGTTTAGCTGGGATATTTTTCCAAGGATGGTACCAATGCTATATACAACTGGACCTCTTGAGTAAGTCAGTGAAATTTAAATACCCACAATGACAAAATCTATTTCAAGCTCATAACCAGCTCCCCACATATATTGCAGACAAGCTATCCGTTCCTGGTGAGTCTCAGCACACAGGCAGCCAGGAGCCATGCAAATGCAGAATAAGAAGTGTAAAAAAATAAAAACAAGACAGAAGGCCCTTTCCATTTATGCACCAAAGATCTGGATCAACATCCTTGTATACATCCAGACCGCCTCAATGCTGCTCCGATGTAATATATAGGTTGAAGACTCACCTCTTTAAAGAACACTACATTACAATGCATGAGTCATAAATAACCCAGATTCCTCTCCTTACTTTTTGCCTTTTTGCTCGTATTGGACCACGTACAGCACTCCTCTGCCTTGTGGCTACACTTGCACTATAGAAATACAATATACCTGCATGCATACATACATACATAATATATGATAAAACATGGGGAGGCGGACATGTAAGCTAGCTACAATCTAGAAACCCATCTTCAGAATCCATAGGAAGGCTCTACACTGAATAAAGCTTCAAGAAATAGTTTCTCTCTGTGAGTACTTGGTAGTTTTGAATGTTTAGGCCCCAAACCCTGTTACCCACTTGCTAAACAAGAGTGCAACATGCTGTTTAGAAACTTATTTCATTAGCCAAGCAGACCTGAAAGCTTCTATGCAGTTTGTATCAATTCTGATAATCAGATCAGCACCTTAAAACTATTTGGCATATGGTGTATTGTTGTACAGTTTCCACTTTCTCAATAGCAACTGTTCATTTGTTGGACAACATACACTTTGAAATGGTGCCAGACTGATTGTAAGCACCCCCTCAAGATACGCTGGCTTATAGTCCTGTTAGCTCACAATGCCACCATAAGTATCCATAGACCTAGTAAGGTAGCAAATAGTTTGGGAAACCTCAGAACATGATCTCCCTGACTCCCCAACAAATCCTTCCAACAGATCTAGGACCTTTTCGTTCAGTCGTACATACTCTGAAAGATGCACAAGAAATACACAAAGGGGTGTTTCAATATTTATTGAACCATTGTGATTCTTGTATAGAAGATATGCACTGCAATGATAAATAGACAGAAGCAGATAAAAGTGATTAACAGTTTAAAATCAGTATAAAGGATAAACGATTCCACATGGTGCTAAGCAGTGTATGTATGTTGGCATAGAAGTACTGTGTTTAGTGTACTTCTACTATGCGTTCCCTAACCTAGGTGCCTAGGACGGAATCTGCTAAGAATCCCCTACTAGATGATCGAACTCCCCATTACCTGAAGGTAAATATATGCAGGTCCCCGTTTTGGTCACAAGTTGCACATCCCTCTTCGCAGAGGGAAAGCAGGAATCGGCTGGGCTGATACTCCGACAACAGCAACCTTGCAGTCACAGCAGAGTGCTCGTCTGATTTGAACACAGAAATGCATGTGTATGTATAATAACAGTAACCATGCTTCCGTGTTGAGGCTTCAGTCAGGCTGACATTGTTTAATTTCTTGTAATAGCCATGTCAGCCCATGGACGAATAACAAACAACAACATTTGCACAATGTGTGCTCAGGTCTTGTACTAAATGTTCAAGGTGACGTGATAGTGTACTTATGAAGTGGAACTGTAAGAAATGTGGTTTCAGATAAACTAATCCTGCACTGTCACACACGCAAATGTGTCAAAAGTCATTGAGAAGGAAAAAAAGGCAACTTAAGAAATGCGGGGGCAACTCCTCTGCTAAGGTAGAGGAGTTTAGCCCCACTGCTCTCAGAGCAGTAAAAAAAGGGGAAAATAAAATGATAATAAAGTTATTATCATTTTATATTTTTGTGGTCCTGGGCTGGGGTTAAGGTGGGGCGGGGTTAGAGGCACAGGGAGCACTAGTATTTCATGCACACTAAGTGTGCATGACTGCTTGGCTGGCTGTATTGGGCAGGCCAAACAGTCATGCACACTTTGTATGTTCCCCGCCAGGCTGTAATGCACAACCTGGTGAGGAACATGCACAGTCTCCCTGTCCCAGTCTGAGCACCAAACCACGGCGCTCAGACCAATCACAATGCTGCATTGCAGCATTGTGGTTGCTTAGGGTAGCCTGTGGGCTTCCGGGGCTCGTCAGAAACAATGGAGGAGAGATGGTGGCAGCAGAAAGGAGATGAGTGTTTTAAAAATATATATATATTTTCCCACCCCTATTCCCTGCCAGCCGCCTCTGAAGAAATATGTTTATGTAAAATGGCAGTGTTTCTTCCCGGGCCTAACCTAGCCATGTGACTGAATGACAGTCCTAACTCCACACCACATATTTACTACCTCTGATAGACGAGAAGAACCACATTTACAACTAATATGTGACTATGTTGAATATCAATTGACTTAATACAGATTTTTCTTTCCTTTGTAAGGAATGTTGACATCATTTTAATTCCAAAGAAAATTGGTCTTCAGTGTGTATCTTCAGTGTGTAGTTGCTACAAGATTTGATCACTGTCTACTGTCCTAAACATAACGTGTATTTGTAAAGCACATGTTCACCCCAGCAGGGGTGTCTTGTTTTTCACTGAAATAGCAGATGTTTATTGTTACCCAACTCAATGGTACTCATTTTAGCAACCTTGGATGGATGAAAGCAATAGTAGGCTTTGGGGGAATTCAAACCTGTGATAGTGCACTCAGACAGAGATTTCTGCAGTTAATGCATTAGTTCATGGAGCAGCTAGACCCCTGAGAAGGGTTGGCCCTTTTCTTTAACTTAACTGTAAGTGATGCCTTGCAGCAGCACAATCTAGGCTAGATTTCTGTTTGGTTTTCCTGATAAGGACTGCCATCTAGACAGCATGTCACCCGACTTCATGTAAGAGGAATTGAGAATGCCTTGATTTGATTATATCCTGGCAGACTCCTTACTCTGGTTTGATCTTCCACTTCTGAGTCTTGAATAACTTTGAGGCCAACCACCTCTTTAGACAACCTGTTTTCATAGTAGTTTTCCCTTGACTTTTGTCTCATCTCTTATAAGAGATTGGCATAAATGGGTCTGCTCCCTCCGAACAACCTGTGGTGAATTATCTAATCCTTCATGCTTAAAGCTAATTCTCTACTTACAAAGGGATGTAAGTGTGAAATTGCTGAGACTAGGAAGATCCAATCTGAGTAGAGAGGCTGCTGGAAAATAATCACTGCAATATCTTCCTCTGTGGGCTTTCTAATTACAGTCTCTAATAATTTATGAGAAGATAGCAAAACTCACCAGGCTGTGACTCCAGGCTCAAAACAAACACACTCCAAATATTGATAGTAGGTACATGAATAGACTCTTTTCCAGACACCAATTTCACATCAATAAAACGTAAGATATTTTGAAAGTCAAGCTCCAGAGCCTTAAAGTCCCCTGCCTTCAAGCTACAAAGGGTAACATAGATCAAGGTACCCTGTAATCACTAAGGATGGTTGTTCCTCCATCTAATAAGTAACCATAGCTCTTGTTAAACAACCCACCATGCTTTTAAGTTAAGTCTACCCTTGATACATGTTAGCCAAGGAATTCACAGATCCGATTGATCACCCCAGAGATATAGATATTTTCAGGCCCTGGCTGTGATAGCCAAAACTGATAATCAGGACATCCCGTCAATTGTTTTCTCTTGCCTGCTTCTGACAACTCAAACCTGCCATTCTAGCACCCAAAGAGAGGCATAATGTTTCCTATGAAGAAAGCAAATTGACAAAGATAGCGACACTTGAGTTTCTTCATTTTTATGCACACTGTAGGACATTTTTGTATGAATGTTGGGCCATGCCTTAGTCAAGCCTGTCTGAGAAATTGCTTTGGTTTGGAACCCTTGCAACAACTCGAAATCCTGGCTTGCCTAAAGGGTGGAGTAATTTAATGAGTGTCAAATATGTTGAGATTGACATACGCTTTCAAGATCCTGCCTAAAGACTGACCAGAACCAGATGAAACCTTCTGAATAAGAGGTGAGAGATTCACTCTTAACATGACAGAGCAAATCTTTTCTAGTTAAACTGCAAATTATTAAATATTTACAGGTCAACCTAGGGTTTCTGCAGTACATAAATAGCAGAATACTAGATCTGCAATATGGATGTGAGCAGATCTAGGGAAGAACAATCATACAGGATATCTATGATCTGACTTGGATCATTGCTGCAAATTGCAGAAAATCTACCTTTTTTGCATGGTCAGCTTTGATTTTTCAGGTCGAGCCTAGAGCTAACACGCATTCGCTGCTCTGCGAGACCTATTGTAGAGGAGTAGGGTATAGAAGCCCCAACCACCCTCCGCCCATATTTGCCATTGGCTTGTGTCATTGTCTGTCCTTAATGCCAGCTTCTGATTAGTCAACAGGCTTGTTAGTCCCTACTTAGTACCGCCGCCGCTTCATTTGTCACCTTACATGGCTACTGGCCCCTTTACTTCTGTTTTTAACACAGTATGTGTTAATTAGACTGTGAGCACTATTTTCTTTAATGAGGTTCTCCTACTGCAGGCACAACATGCTTTAGTGCCTTCTTTACTCACCCCCCACTGTCCATACCTTCTTAACCCCCAAATTGCTCGCCCTCCCATTGTCAGTGCCTTCTCTCCCCCCAGACCGCCCTCCCGTTGTCTGTGTCTTATCCCCTGCCCGCCCCTCATGATGCCTACCATTTGCAATGCATAGGTCTTGTGTAAAAGCAAGACCTATTGATTTGCAAATGCTTGGGGTTTTGTTTGTGCCTTATTCAGAATTCAGTTTTTGGCTGCCATTTGGCGTTTCTGCCCTATGACACTGATGTTCAATGGCACAGTACATGCACGTTTAGCCCTAAAATGTCATTGGTGGAATTATTGTCACCCAGTTGCTCTCTTTAACTTTCCTTTAAGACCATAGTGTATGGATCAGAAAATGCTTCAATGTGTCCAAGGTAAATTTCATCGGTGAACTGCAGTGTGTATTTAGCCAACACTTATGTCATATATAGGATGGTGTGTAGTAAAACATTTCGATGAAAAGGACTTTTGCCTTGTTAAAAAACCTATTTAAAATATAATGTGCCACCCAATAGGCCTGTTAACTCACTGATAGGGTCCCTATTATACAAAAAACAAAAATTGCACACTGAAAACAGGTGTCCTTACAGTCATTGATGGCATAGAAGCTGCAGTTTTAGAGAATGCTGGCCTGGGTGTCAATAAAACATGTATTTAACTTTTTCTCGTGGGAAAATATTTGAAAAATAATTCAAATTGATGTTCAACTCATTTTTAAAATCAATCTAATTTATTGGTGAAAACAGTTCTGATAACAGTATTGAAAAAGCAACTTATCAAAGATGTACTTTGTCGGCCTTTGTCAAAACAGGCTGTAATTAATTTAGCCACTCATCTCACCATCCGCTTGAGGTAATCACCTTGTTTTCTAGAAGAAAATGGCCAGGCCTGCAGACCCAGGGAACCACAGCACACCTTGATGTCATTAAACTGCTCCCATACATGCAACTGTTTGAGTTGACTAATTATTATATAACATGAGATGTACCTGTGGGATAGGTGTTTTGAAACTTTTTAATAACTAGTTGTTGATGCCCATGAATTGCCCTGAAGAAGTTCTTCATAAGATAAAAATGTGTTGGCTGTTATTATGTTGAACTATTTTCAACTAAAGAACTTTTTCTCATGGAATAACGCATTGGGAGGATTTCTTGGATACTACATGAATGAGGATTGCTAACCTCTTATGATTGATGTACATATTAATCAGTGCCTCTCCTTAGTTTGACTGCAGATCCAGGGATGCAGTGATGTTGTGGACAATATGCCACTTATCAGGAATTAGCCATCTTGGAGGGGCACAGGACCATTGGCAGAACAAAGGACAGCTAACTCTTCTTTTGACTTACTGATGCCAAATGAGGCTGCAGGATCTGCTCCCATTCAATCCCAGAGCCCACCTATGACTCCATTCCCCAGGAGGAGATAGAATCAGTTTGGACCATGACGTAGGGGAGGTGACCTCATCAAAATTGGAAAGTCATTAGGGGCCTGCTTGGAGCCCTTCCACATATAAGAAGGGTGTATCCATCTTTAACAGCTTTTGGGAATTGTCACAGTATAACCAAGAGGAAGTGAGGCAGGAATAGGGGCAAGATTGGATAGGATTCATTCTCTATTCACTGGCTGATGCATAGGATATGACTGGCACCTCACAATCTCCACCTCTTGACATTTCTGGACCTGTGAAGACTACTCCTGATGAAGAAGGCTGTGGTGGAAGAAAGAAGGCTCATGATGTCTGCATGGCACACTGGGACAGACTATAAGTGCTCTCCAAGGATCAGGTGGTTGGCCTCCTATTTAGATGCTCAAGGGAGGCAAAAAGCAGGATGACCCCTGACTCCATGCTTCACCAGAAGGAACGCTCCAAGTAGCCGAAGAAATGGCTGAATTTTAACTTTTTTAGCCTCCAGAGGACTGAGACAAGGTCACTCCAAAGGTGGGCAAGAAAATCCTGTTCATTGCACTTAGAGCTTTTTGCTATTCAGAAACCCGGTTCAGTATTACCTCACAGAAAAGGTATCCGGTCTCGTGGATCCCTGACTAGTTACCACTTCCAGCCTTGCTCCACTGGAGGATTATAAGAATTGAAAAAGTAAAATATGGAGTTAAAAACTTGGAATGGGGTGGAAAATACTTCCCATTGATTAAGCAACTTGGTAGTTATAAAATTTTGGTTTGTCCCACTTGGAGCTTTTGGTGCCAAAACCGACAGCTTCATCTGGAGCTCAGCAGTCACTTTTTAGACTTTAAGGGATCCTCATTGCCTAAGCCCGGGACCTTACTACCCTAAAAGATTTATACTTTCCTTTTGTAGTCAACTTTCCAATGTAAAATCTTTTAACAGGATAATGCTCTTGGTGTATCTAATCATCCCAATCAAACATGGACTACAGTTTTCGATGGAACTTTACTTTTTTCTGGGCTCTTTTAACCTTACCACTTATTGCTGGTTCCAATATGCTATTTTAATTATTTTAGTGCCTTTTAGATCATTATTGTTTTCTATGATTTTCTAGATTTGACTGGTCATGTTTTTCTTTTTTTTCTTGACTGTAAAGTGGTTTGTAATGTAAAGGTAATAATCCCCAGGAAAGTGTGTGTTTAATAATACACTTCTCTTGAGATGATTACCTGCTGCATGTGCTATAGCTATCAGGAGTCAAGTGAAGATTCTCTGAACTGTGTGTTAGTTTACACAAATTGTGTTAATTAAGTTGGTAGGGGATCCTCCATTTCCAAATTATGAACCCAATTTCTGACAATCTTAGTTGTCACATGGATGGTACTCTCTGACCGCAAACCAAGAACAGACCAATGCTTAGTGATTGTGATTAGCATTTAATGTGCCTCTGACGCCCTGCACTTTTAGCCCCCCCTTGCTTACCATTGAATTCTTGAAAAGCTTGACCCATTGTGGTTACCTTGAGGATCAGGTGAGAAACCAAAAATCCATTTATCTTCTGCTGCCTCTATTTAAGAAGCAGGAACAAGCCATTCTCTTTCAGTAAGGCATCAGTGAGCTGTCTCAGGTTGGAATTAAAAGAGTACTCCGAAAATGGAAAGAAGCCTAAAGGAGAACTTCCTTGTTCATTGATTTTTGTGCATTCTCCAATATAATTTCTTTTGGAAATGACAGCAATAGAGGGGATTAACTGCATTGTTGCGGGAGACTGAAAGGTTTATCGAAGTGGTCCTGAATCCATCACAGAATCTTAAAATGTCCTATGAATGGCAAAATGTATCAAATGAGAAAAGTGTTTTGCTCCATAAATCTGTGTTGTCCACTCCAGATGTGCATAGCTGACAGAAGATACAATTTTTAAACCCTGGTCATGATTAATACCATCATTACTACCAGCAGAATGCTGCCATGTGTGCTCCTGGTGGCACAATACCCCAAGCTGCCTACTAGCCATTCATGAATTCATTCGCAGTTTTATATAGTTCAAACTAGACCCAACGAGTATGAGTGTTTTACATAAGAACATTTGTAAGTTTGGAAGCACTATTAGTTTCTTTATATTACATTTTGTTGATGATTTCAGGTTGCAATCAAATCATTTTTTTCAAATCAGTTCACGTGTCAGGTTGCCGGGGCCAAAAACTGCTTGGATGTTTAGCCCAATGCCATGGAGACATCGCCAGTCTTCCAGAGTCACAGCTATCATCCTAGTTGCATAGGGCGAGGCCATAAAAAGTCCAAATGCCTTGCATCCAAAAACATTGTTCAGATTCTCAGACCCATTCTGTTTCTCAGTTTTCCCCTTGAGCCCTTACTAAAAGAGGTCGAACTCACTCGCTGCATTTCAGGGCAAGAATTACGCCTTACCACTTTCAACGATTGCCAGATGCCACTGCTGGAACAGAGGGTAAACAGTGTCTTGATGAACATTGTTTACTTTATATAGCTTCCGCAAGGACTGGGACATTACACTTTAAATTCAGCAGTGCAATGCATGCTCCTCTTGATAAATAATAAAATACAGTATAAGGCAAACTGTGGTATAGTGAAAACCAAACCGAATGTCAAAAAATGGTATGGTGGCCAGGAATTGATATTAATGCTGAAAGAATTGTGCAAGAGTGTGTTATTTGTGCTAACTCTGACAACGCACTTTAAACTTTGAGACTTGACATGTGTGAGCCTATCATACCTGATTGTCCCTGGCATAATGTTGCAATTGACATTATGGGGCCCATTGGTAGCACTCCAAAATTTGTTATTTCCATGATTGACATTTTTTCAAGGTGGCCTACTATTGCCATTGTAGACAAAATTGATTCTGCCTCTGTTTTACATTTCATTGACGCTGTCTTCATTAATGAGGGTCTTTCTGTTCAAATTATTAGCGATAATGGCGTACTATTTTTGTCTAAGTTGGCAAAACCGACAGCTTCATCTGGAGCTCAGCAGTGACTTTTTAGACTTTAAGGGATCCTCATTGCCTAAGCCCGGGACCTTACTACCCTAAAAGATTTATACTTTCCTTTCTTTGAAAGAGTAGGTGTGAAACATAAGACCACCTCAGTATTCAACCCTAGTGGTAATGGTATGTGCGAGAGATTTCACAAGGAACTTAAAAATGCTATTCAAATTGCTGTCATGAAAGGGACTGATTGGGAACTTCAAGTCCTTAAAGCTGTTTGGACGTATAGAACCAATAATCATGAGGCTTTAAAAATGTGATCTTTTGAAATTATGAGATGACGAATAGCCAGAACTAAATGTAATCCTGAGTGGTTACTTAAAAGTTCTAGTCGTGATATTTCTATGAGTTCTGTAAAAAAACAATATTCTTGAAAAACATTTACAATATAAATGAATTTTTGATGATGAATTTAGTTCAGGTTTTGTTGTCATTAAGGCTGGAATGTAGGTGAAGGTTAAAAAACCCTTGAAAGTTCGCACAGGTGAATCTCAATTTTCTAATCCCATGCAAATTAAGAAAGTTTTACGTACTGCTGTCCTAGTAAGTGATGGTAAAGTTTGGAACAGCAGAAGGATAGCTATCTACCGAGGAAAAAAAGAAAAACTTTCAAATTCCACTCCTTCCTTGCCTTTTGGTACTTTTGATGATGTCGATAGCCAAACCAATTCTTCTGATTTTTGTGTGTCTGATGCTCAAGAAAATGTTGTGAGCAATCCTTCTGTTGAACAATTTGTTGAGGGAAAACAAGGTGGTGTTATAACAACTTCTGAAGTAACTTCGGGAAATGAAAATATCATTTCTGAAAGTGCTAATGTTAGTTCATCTGAAAAAACTTCTGGTAAAGAAAATTTAATTTCTGAAAATGTTAATGTAGATACTGGAAATATAACCATCGGTACATCTAATATTGAAAATATTGATTCCGGAAATGTTCTTGTTAAACCTTTTGAGAATTTGGAGTTTTCTAAACCTGTCACTAATGATATTTCTTTTAAGAAGAGAGTATGTTCTAAACCTAAATGGTTGGAGGATTTTGTGTGTTAAATATTTTATTTTTTTGTTTTTTATTTTTCCTAGGAAGGAAGATGTCCTGTTGTAATGTTGTAATAAGTAGAATTGTTTTCATTCTAACCTTCTGTGTTCCACGTGATCTCTGCAAGGTTCTCTATTGCTTACAGTGGTTACTGGAACAGTTGCTGTGGTAAAAGTACTGTGCAGGGTGCGTCCTGCCTTGCTCTTGTGTTCTTTTGGAAGAAACTTCCATATTTTACCATCACACCTGGAATTATACTTTACACAAACATTTTTTAATAAGTTGTTGCCAAGTTTCATTATTATGAATTAATGAAAAAGGATGTGCTTGAATAATACCTTCACTTCTGGTGCCTTGCAAAAGATCACAAAACAAAATGCGGTAACAATAAGAAATTATTCAAATCAGTATCATAGTCCAGAGTCAATGTATGGTCTATTATCAAAATAATACATTGGGACACAACTACTATTGTTTTTTTAAATCCTTATTTACCAATTAATTTCTCATTGTGATATTTAATACAGGAACTATTACCCTGTGGCTTTAATAATGTAGGTTCCCAGTGCTGTTTTGTGGTGCTATTATTTATTCAGAAAAACACATAAGTTTTATGTAAAGCAAAGAAAAACTGATAATGGTCCTTTGGCATACATGCTAGCACCTTAATATAGGTTGTATCTTAAAATAGACACATCAATGTTGTATTGGTATATTAATCATGAAGATACTATGGAATTTCAGCAATGTCAATTATTGTGATGTCATAATGGTTATGGTCATGTGAAATTACTTCTTGGAACGATTCAGTGGCAAAAGCCATACAATGTCACTTCCAGTAATATCATTAAGGTCACAGAGTGTGTGATGTCACTTGCACTACCCCTGACATCTTGGTTAAATGGCGTCCAGGGCGAAAATGTTTTTGGTGTATCCTGATGATCTGTGCTGTAAACATTTGTGAGACTGAAAGCAAGAATCTGAAATTCATGAATCTTTTCCTTGAAAGATTAAGCATACTTCTTCAAGCCATGGTTAACTATCCCATCTATTTGAGTTGGAAACGGTCATCCTCCAGGGAAGGGAGTTCCAGTCAACTTTTATTTTTAGACCCAATCATATTCCTAATGCCTTGGGTTTACCTTGAAGGCCTGTCCATCACAATCCATACTGAATTTCACCTCCAGTCTTGCGGGTAGGCCCTAGAACAACAGTGACTCTCTCATGAGGTCACAGGACCCTTCGGGAGGTCCGGTTCTAGGGCAGGGCGTTGTTTGCAAGTATATTATGGATTTAAAAGCGCTTGCTGCCTCTTACCTGGCCTCCAGCACTTTTCAGCAACAATAAAAATGTCGCGATAACTCTGGTGATTAATATTCTTCCTAGAGAGAGATCAGAGTTTTGTCTAGTGGAAGTTTTTACTCATGGAAAGGTAGCGCAGACGGTTAATGTGCCTGCTGCAAAGAAAATGTACCATGCAGATCACAAAGTGCACGTAATATAAATAGGTCAGTGGATTAGAGCTGCAAGGTATAAATAAGTGTGTTATGGATTTTTCCCCTAGTCTAGGATTATCCTAATGTTGCAAAAGTGTTCATTTGGATAGAAATCTTTTTTGATTATTAAAGAGAACCCCCAACCATGGTATTACGTTTTAATTTCTGAGTTTCTGTTTCTCCAGACCAATCACTATTAAACTATACATCCTACTAGTATGGTTGTCATGTGACTCCTACATCTTGTAGTCCTTTGTCTTATGTAGCATTTCCTATACAGTGATTTACACACGTATAATTGTCTGTGTAATGTGTGTGATGTAAAGTGCTCTGACACCCGACACTGGTATGAGTGATGCTGTAAATCAAATTAAACACATCTGAGAGAAAGTGTGGTTATGGAGACTTGAGGGGCACTGTTAAAGGGTGGTAGTGAGGGAATCTGTGTTGGAGGTGGTCATTGGGGGCGCCAACAAACATTGCTGCACAGGACGCCACCAGCGCTAAAGCCGTCCCTGCCCTTGAAGCCAGTCCGCCTCACCAATCGGTACCTACGTAAGTCTTGTTTCAGCACATAATATCTGCAACTCACCAGGGAGCGGCAATGCAGGATTTGAACGCACATCAAACTAAGTTTGCAAATTTCACACTTCCTCTGCTTCACGCACAAGCACTCTTAACTTGTGCTGCTTGCTTCGGGACCACTGGAATTAGCCGGCACAAGAGGACAAAATTATGCAACAAAAGAAAAGGTTGCAGCATAATGCAGTATACTTTCTGATGCTTTATTATTTTGACATTTTTACACATGCTAACCGTCTCTGGAAAGATTTTGCCTTAGCCCCTTCGGTGCTCATGACGGCCCCTGGCAAGATGTGCGCAAGATGGCCGGGGGCCGTCCGAACCATGCCCAAGAATAGAATGTCCAGCACTGCGGCGGAATTCGCGCTGCAGCCAAGGTGTTATTAGTACCAGTGTAACTTACAAATGCATCAGTGAGAAAGGTGGTTAGTCAGCCTTTACAAAGGGCCATTCTCTTCGCAGCAACACAAGTCACATTTTTTAGTAACTTTTGATCCGTTTGAGCTACAATTTATTGGTTAAATGTCAGATTATGCAGCAGATGTATTGTGTTGCAAATATGGCAGAGCCATAGTTACATAGAAGGATTTGCAAACTAGGATATTTTGTCATTCATGTTTGACCTGGTCTTTTGGGAAAAGGGAGGAGAAATGCTGATGACAGAAACTCCATGGCTCAGACACTAATGGGCTTGTGCTTCCAATTGTAAGTGTATTTGGGACAATCTGTGATTGGAAACATATCCCACTTTGTGAATGTATTTTAATGTCAATAACTCATATTAAACCTTAAATAATCATGTTTATCGGATGAATTAAATAACAATAAGCTGTAACTGGTTAGCGAAATGCCAAACAAATGCAAAATATTGGGATGTTTTGCATATTCTGGCCACACCTCTGAATCCGCCCACTTATTTAATCCTCTGGTTATTCCCGCCCTCAGATTCTCCACCCACAGTTCCCCTACTTTTTTCCCCCACTGGTAGTAAGTAGTTCAGAATTCGGGGCCATGGAAAAGTCGTCCCGCTTTGAAGGACTTAAGAGGTAAACTGTAAATAACACGCTGCACACGAGTCTGCAGAACATTTGTGGCCTGGCATCTTTCTTTCATTATAACCAAAGCAGTCAATAAAACGGTCTACAATAGTGTTATTTGAACACCCGCTAACGTGCAGCGTAATCAGCTGCAGACATGTTATTTTCTTCAGAGTTCTATGCAGCGCGTGTGCCTGCGGTGTTGCTAAATGTACATTTTACTCTTTCCTGAGCGGCTGGTCGGCCCACACGCAGTCACCCGCAAGGAGACGAAGTTAGTCTATTTTTACTTCCTTTTGTTAAACCGAGACCTAGTTATCACTGTCACCACAGGCACAGTGAGCGCACGTCAACATGAGTGTCAGTCCTGTGTTTAGTGCTGATCGTCCCCACAGCTCATACAGTTTATGAAGGTCCGGTGATATTTCGCACATGTCTACCTTAAATCTGCTGGGTTAGGTGAACTCGGTCGAATCCGTCTTTCGAAGCATTGCCATTCCGCAAACGTACTAATAACAGGCTACACTTTTTTAGATTTCACACAGACCGCATCAGCTATGCCTTACTCTTGTCATCAATGCATCAGGCGGAAGTTTTAAGAAGTACCGAGGGAGAGTGCGCTTGTGTCTGCCCCCTTCAGCCGCTGCGTTTCATGTGTTTCATGGTCTGTGGTTGCGTGGCTGGGCCGTCCAGCAAGGCCGTGGAATTTAAAGATGGCTTAGTTGCCCCATTTGTGCTCCCATTAGATTTTGTTGCCCTGGATTAAAGTCCTTTTTTGATGTTAAAATGCAGATGCACCATGGGCTGCAACTTCAAAGTGGTTCGTAGTTTGTTCTCTTAGATGTATTAAGCTTGCTGGCCATGCTGGGTTGTGGCTTTAATGCTTGCCGCCCGGATGCCTGTGCCTTTCATAAAATAAAGGCGCAGCGCTATTTACTGTTGTCCCTTAAGTGTTCATTTCTTTTCTACGGGGACAGTAAACTCTACCCATGCAACTTTTCAGCAAAAGGCATTTTATTATGATCATTACTGTTGATATTATTGAAAAGAGTCTACAAGCAATTATATTGATCCATTATTTTTCTTCTACTTCATGACTGTATTTTTTAACTTCTAATGCTGTGAATTGAAAGAAAGAAGCATAAACAATATGCAAATATACCGTTCACCCATAGGTAAAACGTGTGCTTTATTAACAGCAGTACATGTTTATGCTTTTCATTAACAATGCTAAGGTTTGCAAGCAGGTCTAGCAAATGCTTTCATAGCACAAAATGTTCAATATTAACCACAATCTTAACACAGCCTATCATACCTAGCTAACTAACCTTATCTACCATAAATAGCCTACCCTGACTAACCTATAAAATCTACCTACCTAGCATTGTAAATGTAAATGTTTTTGTACTTGTATAGCGCACAGCTACCCGCAGTGAGTTTCCCGGCACTTGTACGAATACCGCAAGGGAACCCTTCCTGGCTTCCCCTGTGAAGTGTCCTCTCCTGGGCACCCCCATGGTGCAGACCAGGCATCCCTCGCGTTGTGGGGGCCATTGTGGAGACTAAGCAAGCTATTGCCCAGAGTTGCAGCGTGGGACCCATGATCAGAATAGGCACTGAGGCGAGAATATCCGGTCAGGGGAATTAATGAGACCGAGACCCGCCGGGGCAGGAATCGAACCCTGGTCCCTGGCCAGAGCTCTGCATCGAGGTCTGCCTGCTCTAACCATTGAGCCACACGTCTCCACATTCCAACCTAAAATGCTGCTACAGGATACCTAACATACCAACCTACCAGCCTACCATGAATATCCTACTTTGCCTAACCTACCTAGGCTACACGACCATACCACACATGCCTGCCATAACTAAGTAATCACAGCCATGTACCTATCATAGATAACCTAACATACCCAATCTATCTTACCTAGCTACCATGCCTACTTACTTATCATACCTACTGTGTCTACTTGCCTCCCATACCTCCTCAGCATACCTGTCATACTTAACCTACCTTACTTAACCGAGCATACTTTCTGTAGTTAGCATGCCATACCTGCCTACTAGTCCTAATTTATCATACCTAACCTAAAATACACCCTATCATACCTATCTGCCTTACCTATCTACAATACCCTAGCTAAGATAGCCTACCTACTTATGACCCGTACCAGACATACCATAACAGCCTACTACACCATACCTACTCTACCATGCCTTTTTACCACATTCTTCTACAGTACCTTACATACCTGAGAACCTGATATACCTAACCTAACTCCACCTCGGCGGACATTGTATGTCTGGCATGAGGTGCTAATTTTGTGAATGAGTTAAACATCATGCCGATGGGTTCTCTAGAAAGGGCCCAGCCTGCTACAGGAAGTACTTGCGCCTAACTCAAGGAACCTCTAGTAACACCCTAAGGTAACGTGTTGATTGCAGCTTTTGAAGGGCATCAAAATGTAAATACCATTGTTTTTTAAATACAGTGAAACCCATCTGCTTTGTCAATGCTTGTTCTTTATTAATCTTACTTTCAGGCCGTGTTGGATAGGATTTGAAATTGTCTGCGATTAAGTTATTTTGCTATTATTTCTGAGGGTGGGCCAGTTCAGTCTTTGCCACGAGGTACTGTGTATCAGAATATTGGTGGTGTCGAAATGTCACCTTGGGCCCTAGTACAAGCAAGGGACGTGGGCCCGAATAACCTTGGATGAGCCACAGAATTGACCATCATCCGGGTTCAGTCCGCACCACATCCTTAAGCCGACGTCCAAATGCAAATGCTGCATTATAAAAAGCTGCGCCCCTGCAAGGTCTTCACCTTAAATGCAAATAATACTTGTGAATTATGTGATATCGATGACTTCTGTGGCAAAACGCAATTCGCACATGAGAAATACGGAATATAGTAAACTCTGCACGTGAGAACACGAATGCCTGTATATTAGGCAAACCACTAAACTGAATAAAAACAGTTCATGTAGCATTATTTATTTAATTATTTATTTGTGAGGTGCAGACCTAGCCTGTTGGGCAGTTTAGTTAATTCCATATCTCGAGGAGATACAGCTTCAGCAACTTAACCCCTTCGATGCTGATGACGAGCTCAGCTCGTCATCAGCCACGGTGGGCGTTTGCGGATAACGAGCTGAGCTCGTCATCTAACGCGGCTTTTAGGAAAAAAAAGCGTAGCGGAAAAATAACCGCCGCAGCGATGCAGTTAAACAAGTGTTTGAAAAGCGATGAAGGTATACAGTGCTGCTGATTGAGTGGCCCTTGCATAAGCAAGGGCCACTCAATCAGTGCAGGCCACATGATGGCAGGCATTCAATAGGAACTGGTGTGAGGGTCAGGAAGAAGGTGTGTGAATGGAGGCGAGGAGAGTCTTAATTTCTTTCCTAAAGGTCCTGGAAGAATACTTGTCTCAATCAGGGCCCTCTTTACCGCTGTTGATGCCTGGTGCGACAGCTGTTTTTGTTCCTCGGCCCCCCAAAATCCCCCTCCTTGAGTTCCCACATTGCTACTAGGCAAAAGAGCCCCTCATCTCTCCATAGCCCCTCTCTCACATACATTTAATTTGTTTTAAAGCACTGGTAAAGGCTGGCTTTACTAATAAGAATGTATATATACCCAAACAATCCCTTTTCAGCGACATTAGGAATAGATATTGAAGGACTGGTGGAAAAAACCAAAGGTCCTAAACTATTTTATAGTTTGCATGCATCTCCTTGATGACAGTTCGTAACAGTCACTATTCTACATTAGGGCTGTATCTCATGAACTGCGGTAACAGAAGGTATAGATCTACTGAGAGGGTTTAAGGTATTCCAGATTGTGAAAGGCGCACAGCCGGGTAACCGTAGGATATTTTATGGTTATCAGGTATTATTTTTCCAGGCAATGGGGCGGGCGGTAATCCCTCGTAACCGCTCAAAGGTGGATCAGAAATCCACACAAGTGTACAAAAGCAACAGAAGCCCCTGCTCTAGGAAGAAAGTATTTGGAACTCAATGGTCTCAGGTTGGGAGTAACATTAGTAATAGAAGCACATCAACAATGTTACAAAGTCAAAAACCGATGTATCCAGAAAGAAATTTATAATGGAGAAGAATCCTTGATATGGAGAAAACTTTATTGTTCCTCTTGTTGTGGCCAACACGTGTTTCATCGCAGGGAAACAAGCTGCGAATCTTCAGGGCCTTGTTCCGATGAAAGCCGAGATTTAGTGATGCGGCCAAAAGCCCATGCGGGCGAGAGTGTGACGAAGGCGCCTTAAGCGCGAGGTTTAATTCGAACCTTATTGAGCTCTTAAATGGGCCATAACCGGGAGGAGAAAAAGTTTGTAGCTGCAACGTTCGAACAGCAAAATCAGGCGGGTACACCTGGTTAGCTTAGTTCCCCCTCTTGTTGTTCGACAAACGGCGCCGGGAACAACAAGAGGGGGAACTAAGCTAACCAGGTGTACCCGCCTGATTTTGCTGTTCGAACGTTGCAGCTACAAACTTTTTCTCCTCCCGGTTATGGCCCATTTAAGAGCTCAATAAGGTTCGAATTAAACCTCGCGCTTAAGGCGCCTTCGTCACACTCTCGCCCGCATGGGCTTTTGGCCGCATCACTAAATCTCGGCTTTCATCGGAACAAGGCCCTGAAGATTCGCAGCTTGTTTCCCTGCGATGAAACACGTGTTGGCCACAACAAGAGGAACAATAAAGTTTTCTCCATATCAAGGATTCTTCTCCATTATAAATTTCTTTCTGGATACATCGGTTTTTGACTTTGTAACATTGTTGATGTGCTTCTATTACTAATGTTACTCCCAACCTGAGACCATTGAGTTCCAAATACTTTCTTCCTAGAGCAGGAGCTTCTGTTGCTGCGGTAACAGAAGGATCTCTGTGACGGATGCAGTAATCCACTCACCTATCCACATACAGTACGGATCCGTGATCTGCAGGTATGTGTTCTTTACAGCAAGCATTAACTCTCTGCTCCTCTTTATGGGGAGTCAAAAGTGCCACTAGACAAAACTCAGATCCCTCTCGTAATCGTAAGTTATTGCTAAACACAGACCCCCGAAGGTCTGTGTCCCCCTGCCCAGGTCAACGCCCAGTGTGGCAGCACCGGTCACACTGTTCTAAAGCCGGCCCTGGTCTCAATGACGTGAGGTAAGAAAGATTGCTCCTGAAATTCAGGGCAAAAGTGGAGAAGGGGCATCTCCTCTCTTTTTTTTTTAAGTCTCCAGCACCATAAGGTTTGTGGTGTTCGGGTGGGTGTAGCCAGAGAAGGTAAGTTCTTTAGCCCAGTATTGAGTGGTTGTGGGGCTCATGCCCTTGTTTAGTGTGCTGATTGGCCTGAACAAGATTTAGGTTGGAGTGGCAGCCAACGATGGGTTTTCAGAATGTGGATGATGTGGTCATGACTGCAGGGGTTTATTTATCGGAGCAATAGGAAGGAATGTATGGCCTTGGAGAAGTGTGGCTCAGGGGTTAGAGGCGGCAGACCCGGAAGCTGAGATCGGTCCTGGACCACGGTTCAATTCCCCGCCTCGGCGGGTCTTGGGCTAAAAATTCCATGGACTCGATAATTCTCGCTCCGGTGCCTTCTCGACTCACGGGTTCACACTCTGCGACTCTGGGCAATAGCTTGCTTAATCTCCACAACGGCCCCTCGTGGCGGGATGCCTGGCTTTCACCTTGTGGATACCCTGCCGGGGCTATCTCACAGGGGAATACCAGGATGGGTTCCCTAAGCAAGCGCCGGGAAACCCACTGTGGGTAGCTGTGCGCTATATAAGCTCAAATACATACATTGGAGGCATAGTTTGATTTTTCTGAAGAAGGCCGATCTGCTACCAAGCTCTGTGAGATTTCTTTTTTACATGCTCTTTAAAGGAGAGGAAATTTTCATTGTTGAAAACCAGGGCCATTGTTTTTGTGGTAGGTTGTTTAGGGGGCTAGAGCAATAGGACGCTGTTCAGTAGCAACATATTTTGGTGTATAATTCAGGTTTGGCTTTGCAAAATCAGAATTTGTGGTTAGTTCGATTGTCAAGACTTTCTAATCTATGGAAGGGGTGGATAGCCTCAGATCTGTTCATTTTTAAAAAAATGAGGCGTGGCATTACATTTCGGCAATTTATTTCTGCAGTTTTTGGCACTGCATCCAGACATATGCCACAACAATTGACATACACCTAAGAAACAAGCCTGACCTATTAGGCTTTGCCATTGCAGCTTGTTTATATTATCAAAAGGGTGCTTTTGTTGTGAATAATTCGATTTCAACATGTTTCAGTTCTGAAAATTTAAGACTGAGTAGACATTGTAGCTGTGGAAGGGGTCTCTCGATCACATGTTCCTCTTCATGTCTCTTTCCTCTGACTTTTCTCACTAAGTTGGACAAGTATTACCTTTTTCTTCCTACATCTGTTTACAATCCTCCATTTGCCTACCACAAACTCACCATTTTCTTCTTCATACTGTTTACACGTTCATCTGTCCATCTCCTCACTTGACCAACACCCCATGCAACCAACCCACCAACTTGGCTTTAGGCACTTCATTTTATTTCCCTTTGGCGCTGTTATTATTTTGACAGCTCTGTACCTCCTCATCAAACTTTTCCATACTCACCAAAATCCAGAGTTCATCCAGGCATGTAGAAGTGACTCAGTGCACATAAGAGCCATGTGTTGCATGAGAAAACTGCAGACACTCAACATGGAAAATACAAATGCCCTTAGGGAATGCAAGATGAAGTTAAAATGAAATGTGAACAGGTTGTGGATTAGCTCAAGGCTTTGTACCCTTGTGCATTTTTTGTCTGTAAAGGACATGACTTTATGACCCCTTTCAAAGACGGCTTTCTAATTAATACAGCATCTGAGCTCTGACAGGACCCAAACCCACTCAGGCCTTGCAAGAAGCACACTTTCATGGAGTGAATGAGAGGCAGGGACCCAATCAGACCATTGCCCTCAGCTCTCTCTTCCTATCAGATACATTTTCGTAGTTCAGTCTGCCATCCAAGGCTCAGTCATAGAGGTGAGCGAGTCACTGAAAGCTCGAGCCAGGCTTAAGTCAGAATCCTGCCTCATTTAGTGGTCTTCTTGGAACCTCAGCCCATGTGGCTGAGGTTCCAACCTCACGCAGCAATCATTAATGGCAAAGCAGTGACCTTTGATGTAAAACGGGCAACCAAATGCAATACACCCCCTAGTGGCTGAATTGCAGAATGTGAAACGAGAAAATCTGAAATCAATCCTGGATTCCCTGCTTGAATAAACAGTTTGATACTAAGAAAATATTTTATTTCACCGAGCCTCCTTTGTCTTCATTATTACATATGAGTATATTTTCAAATGCAAGAGTTCAGGAATCGTGCTGTCTAAAAAACCTCTTGTGTTTGAGTTAACAGACTATAATGTTGCCCTCTCTATGATAAGATTCTAGGCCACATATAGAGTGCACATGTCAACTGACTTAGCAATAATGATGGGACCCCCTCAGGACTTGTACAAGCCAGGGAAGGAGGGGAATGAAATGATCAAACAAGAAAGAACAGTTTTCCCTTATCTACCACATAATTGAAAAAATGCAGCTGCTACAAAATAGGTGACAAGAACAAGACCATAACTTAAAATATTACAACAAGATATATATTATTTATTTCATTTTTATAAATATATGCTCCATAAATTTACTTCAAGTAACATTGTTTCAGAGAATTCATCAGACATAGTTAAATTTATAATTTTTATACAGACAAAATATTTTTTATAAATACTGAAAAAGAGAACACAAGAATATAACTACGAATGCAAGTGAGTCAAACATTTATGACAAATCAAATGACTAAAGACAAATACATATGAAATGGCCCCTGGAAAAAAGAAAAAAGATAACATCCGAACACATTCATAACAATCTCCACATTACCACTCAAACTACACACATTCTCACAACATTTAAAACACGGAAGAAAAATCAAGAGTGAAGGTCTCCATAGTCAATGGGAGACCCCGCACTTGGTCGACGCGTTTCAGCGGCTCAGGGCCACCTTCTTCAGGACCACTTCCGGTAAAGAAACCCAAATGTCCAGGGGGTAAAGAGGAGCGAGGGTTGACACTACTGATGACGATCTAGTGGCGCAATCCAATTATAAATTCCTGAGGGTAGTATGTCATCTATAAATGATCCCTATATAGGTAGCTGAAGGAGTAAATCGGATGTTCTGAGATTACTGAGGTAAGCCCGGCGTTTGAAATTACATCCGATGCGGACACACTGACGTTGAGTCTCATATCTTATCAGGACGCGCCATAGTTTGGATGCAACATTCCCAGTATTCTGAATAGAACATGAATTAATAATACCTCATGGACATAATTTTAACCTAAAAGAGCTGGGACCCAACTATTGGTGGTTTTTATCAATAAATAGAAGGCCAAGGACTAATCTTACCTCAGTAATCTCAGAACATCCGATTTACTCCTTCAGCTACCTATATAGGGATCATTTATAGATGACATACTACCCTCAGGAATTTATAATTGGATTGCACCACTAGATCGTCATCAGTAGTGTCAACCCTCGCTCCTCTTTACCCCCTGGACATTTGGGTTTCTTTACCGGAAGTGGTCCTGAAGAAGGTGGCCCTGAGCCGCCGAAACGCGTCGACCAAGTGCGGGGTCTCCCATTGACTATGGAGACCTTCACTCTTGATTTTTCTTCCGTGTTTTAAATGTTGTGAGAATGTGTGTAGTTTGAGTGGTAATGTGGAGATTGTTATGAATGTGTTCGGATGTTATCTTTTTTCTTTTTTCCAGGGGTCATTTCATATGTATTTGTCTTCAGTCATTTGATTTGTCATAAATGTTTGACTCACTTGCATTCGTAGTTATATTCTTGTGTTCTCTTTTTCAGTATTTATAAAAAATATTTTGTCTGTATAAAAATTATAAATTTAACTATGTCTGATGAATTCTCTGAAACAATGTTACTTGAAGTAAATTTATGGAGCATATATTTATAAAAATGAAATAAATAATATATATCTTGTTGTAATATTGTAAGTTATGGTCTTGTTCTTGTCACCTATTTTGTAGCAGCTGCATTTTTTCAATTATGTGGTAGATAAGGGAAAACTGTTCTTTCTTGTTTGATCATGTCAACTGACTTGCCTTTGAGTTCACTAGTGGCATTGTCATCAGGGCAGGGAGAGGGTGCATGACAATTTCCAAGTTCATGTTTTAAAACAATCACTTTTAATAAACGCCACTCATTTTTTTATTTTTTTATTTATTGGTGTTTTTATCCCATTTTATGCAAGGAAAGCAGAGCAGAAAACGTCAGGTATTACATGAGAAGATAACATATTACAGTGCAAGAACAACGAAAATACATAGCAAATACAAAAAAAGTGGCCAAACATTTTCCCTTATATCCAGTCCATGACCGGGGTCCAGATCTTCATACCAGTAGACCTCTTTTTCCAGCCCTTGGTCCTATATAGAGCCACTTCCAAATTATACATAGCTAAGAGGCGAGCATGCCACGAATCAAAAGAAGGGGGGACAGGGCTAATCCAATCGTGCGTGATACATGCGTGCACTAGCGCCATACAAATGAACACAAATCTTTTCCTAGACTCAGAAAGTGTATCTGAAGTTACACCTATCAATACCAATTCCCCCGTTATGGTTACCGGTGTCCCCAGTAATACGCCCAAGAATTGTTAAATAGAAAAAATAGGTCAGCTAATTTCGGACAAACAAAAAACATATGCACAGCGTCTGCTGCAGGTTCACCACATCTGCTGCAAGTGGTCCCAACCATTGTTCCACATTTAGATATCTTGCTAGGCGTGTAATAAAGATCGTATGAAGCCATACAATGTTGAGAACCCATCCTTCCTGTTATCAGAATTATGTTTGCTAGACTAATTGATTCCTCCATATTAATTATGTTACTGCCTAACTTTATAGACCATTTATTTTGATATACCTCTAAGTCATCAGGAAGTGAAAGAATAAGAAGTCTGTAGTATTGTCCTATCGATGTTTTCCTAATCATACTCTCAATAAGAGGAATTCTCCTCAATTGAGATTCCACCTGGGGGCCTAGAGTATTAAGATAACTACAGATCTGTAGGAATTTAAAGAAATCACATTTTGGCAACCTAAATTTATTCTGCAGCTCAACAAAAGAAGCAAGGTGTCCGTCAAGCAGTAAATCACCCAGGTACTGGATTCCATTCAGACGCCATCTATTGATAACAGAGTCTCTGAATATTGGCGGGAGGATATCTGGTGTTGCAAAGGGTGTGTAAGCAATAATCTTTGAGAAACCAAGCTGCCGCTTGACAAGTCTCCATGCCACATAGGATGATTTCAATATCTTAAATTTAGTTTTTTTTAAATAACTAGGTTCTATCACTTTAAGTAAGCAGCCCCTACATCCCTTCCAAAGTCCAAATTCATAAATAGAGGGAGAATGACTCGGTAAAATTCGTGCCCTATCACCAATTACCAATGGATTAATAAACTGCAAGACAGACGCCAAATAATAATACAGAAAATGCGGTATACCCCAGCCACCCCGGTCTTTAGGCAATATCATCTTTTTATATGCCCGTATCTGACGCTTGTAACCCCATAGAAATCTTGCTGACATCCTTTCAAGCTGCTTAAAGCAGCTAGGGGGGTACTCAAGCGGTATAGTAAGGAACATATATAAAAATTTGGGTAATACCGACATTTGTAAAACATTGGCACGCCCATAGAGAGATAGATGAAGATGGTCTATTCTCTCCAACATTGAATTGACTTTCTTCAGAACCGTATTTATATTTAAATCGGGGATAATAGAAAGTGGCATTGCAATTTTAATACCTAAATAGGAGATTTCTGTAGCAGTTCTAATATGAACCGGGGGTCCTGGCCAACATAAAGTGTTTCAGTCTTAGAGATGCTCAACTTGTACCCTGAAAAAGATCCGAACTGGGTTGCTAAATCCTCTATTGCTGATATCGCCCTATTAATATCTGTGGTTACTACAACTATATCATCAGCATAAGCGAGAGCTCTATAATTCATGTGGGAAACTTGAACTGGTTTAATATTCTCAGCATGATTTAGTTTATTTAAAAACAAATCAATGTATAGGGCAAATAATAACAGGGAACACTGACACCCTTGCAGTGTTCCGCGAGAAATGGAGAAGGAGGCAAATTCCTGGCCTAATAAATGCCACTCAAAGCAGTGACATAATCTGATTTACTAAGGTGAGACGCGTCAGCATAAAAAAACAAGACACGTTATCATATTTTTACAGGATGCTTGTTGCATGATTTACATGCAGCTGTTTTCAACGCTCATCTTGTGAATGAGCTCTAGGATTCAAGCCAGGCAACTGGCTCAGTTTTGGCTCCGTTCTCCCTGTTGGTTTGTCCGTTCTCCCACTTTACTCAGTCTGCAGCAACAGTAAATTAAGGTTACTCTTGCTGCAGACAGCCAAGTCGACTTTAACTGCCAAGCCATGACCCAACTATGAAATTATTAGAGGTGTGTCCAAACCCATTCAGGGAAGCTACATTGGTGGACATTCATCCTTAAATATAATCTCAGATCTTTATAAAATCTACATCCAGCTGCTTGGAGTCCTGATACATCTTTGTGATGTCGAAGTCAGATTTTATAAGAATCAAGTTCTGTGCATTCGCTAATGAGAAGCAGATAAATAATTCCTGAGGTTTATAGATTAAAGTGTTTCATTGGTGAGTTTTGGCTCTCAAAACAACTCATGCTTGCACCGTGTTATTCCTACATGGACTCATGAAACAATTCATGTACCCACTGACTCATTTTTTTCATTCTCTCTCCCTCCCATAGTCTATAATATACAAACAAAACAAATTCAAACAAGCTCATTGAGGATTAAAAAAAAGAATAAAGGTAAAACTAAACTGCCACAGCTGAAACGTGGAAAGCATTTGTTTGCAATAAAAAAAGCAGTGGGTGGTCATACATGAGCGAAATTGTGCACAGAATATCATTGTTTTAAAATTTAGAAGCAATGTGTTAGTCATCTTGAAATGATAAAACACATATATTTTAGGCACTATACTAATCGAAGATTATCCAGTCAACATAGCACTGGACAGCCATCTAGGAATGGCTTTGAGCATAGTGTACTAACAGGTATGTTGCTTGTAAACATGGTGATAATCTTGGAAACTATACAATAATAGGGCACCTAGGACAACACCATTCCAAGATGGCTGTCTCACTTAGAAGCTGTGGTCATGCTTGATGCCATGCATTGCAGATGGAATGAGTGGCAAGAAAGTAGCCCAGTAGCACTGCCAAGGAAGTTGCCGGCAAGTCTAAAAATATATATATATATATATATTTTAAAACCTAGCATTAGAAAGCTATTAAGACTAGGTTTAATGTGACAGCTTAAGCAAACTCAGGCAAGCAGAAATGTTTCCTTGCACTAGTGAATGAAAGCTAGACCTGCTGACTTTGCCAGTACTTGGCAGGGGTGTGATAGTGTGAGTTTTGTTGGTGGTAGCATGGGTGGTAATAATATTGGCGTATGTAGTATTGGTACTTCATGGTGGTGATAGTAATGGTGGTGGTGTGCTGTATTGTTAGTGTATGATATTGGTGTTTTGTGGTAGTATTAATGGTATTGTTGATTGTATGGGTAGTGGTGTGGTATTGGTATGTGTAGGTTTTGCATGAGATACTGTGACAAAGTATGATGCTGAATATACTTGTTTGATGTTAAATCGTCCCTTATGCATTGCAATGCAAGCACTCTATAAACGGAGGAAAGATAACTGCACCTAAAAGCCAATTGCATGACGATGAGTGGGAAATATTCCTCTGGACAGATCTAGAATATGATTGTCAATTCCTCAAGAATAAGCTAATGGTTGGTGAGGCCTACTGATTTTTCATATTTGTTGGTCGTATTGGACAGGCGGATGAAATGGAGCCCTTTAAAACAGAGAAAGAGGGGAGATTTGGTGCGGGTGAACGCAGCCATTTTTTATTTTGCGTCGAAATTGGGTAAGAGACCGATCGTGGCTCTTTTAAAGATCTATCAGGTTAAGGGCATTGTAACGGCCTCTTACGGTAGTGAAATATAGAGGCATGTGTCTACAACTGACCTACAAGTAGTCGAGAATACATTCTTGAAGCGCTTATTGGGCGTCCCTCGTGGTACGTCTAATATAATGGTGCATGAGGAACTTGGGGTGCCCTATTTAACTGATATATTGGCTCTCCGCCCATTAATGTTTTGGCTGAAGGTATGGTTAAGCGAAGGATTAGGGCTGAGTCAACTGATATTAAGAGAATGTATGACTCTCGACCACGCCCTTCATATTCTATGGCTTAGATACACAATACCAGCTTTAAAAGTCTAGGAAGGGTCTAACTGTTCCTCAACTCCGAACTGATAACTAAAAAGGATGTGGGGTTGATACAATAGTCTTTTAGTAGTTTTAAGATATTAGAGAGGGAAGAACTAGAATTGAAGAAACAAAGGGGTACATTAGGATGGCGGGCGGGCTCTGCCCGCCCGCCACCCTAGCGGAACTCGGGACCGCCCGCCTGAAGGGCGGGGGTCCTGACATTGCCATTAGGATGCGCCCTCCACAGTGGCGGGCGCATTCCTCAATTTAACATTGTGGCGGGCGGTGCTCACTGCTCCGCCCACCACAATGTGAAAAACAGAAGCACGCATTTGCATATTCGAAGCGGCAGGCACCGTGCGGTGCCTGCCTCTTCGAGTATGCAAAGGCAGGGGGGTACCACAGGTACCCCCCGTGTGCCACCCCCCTTTGGCCTTCACTCTGGGGGCCCACGGGGGGCCCCCAGAGTGAACACCGCATGCCTTTCCGTGGCGGCATTGCTGCCACGGAAAGGCATTGACAAATGCCTATTCTAATATGGCTGGCGGTGTCTGATAGACACCGCCACCATGTTCTCCCTTTTCCGCCCCGGCCGCTATGCGACCGGGCGGAAAACAGGCGGGCGGTCTTTCTCTCCGCTGCGGTCCCCTCCGCCATCGTAATATGGCGGGGGGGGATTGCAGGGAAGGATGGCGGGCGGATTGCCTCCGCCAGGGTGGCGGTGGCCACCGCCACCCTGGCGGAGGCAATCCGCCCGCCATCCTAATGGGCCCCAAAGTGTTCAAAAAATATTAACGTTGAAAACAACACCATCAGCCGAGCCATATCTTCTGGGGCCTTTTAGTATTAATGAACATTTTTTATTGACCAGGTTTCGCCTGGATTTGTTTCATTTTATGTTGGCTGTGCCAAGCGGAGTACACGAGGACAGCTGTTAGCTCCCTGTGGCTGCGACGAGGGGTCTCCACAGTGTTTGTTGCACTTCATATTATTTTGTAAATTTTATGAGGGCCCCGTAAACATTTTATTACCTCCCCCCCCCATATTAAAAAGGATGAATTTTAAGCAGGCCAGCCCAGCCCAGCTCTCATCTATTTACAGCTGCTGCATGAAGAATGTATTATGTTTATTATAAGCGTCTTGAAATCTGCGGTGAAGGCCAGTGCTTGCTTTGGTTAATTGTTAGCACTTGTCTAGGTTCCTTGTAATGTGATGATATACATATATTAGTTAAGGCCTGACAGCCTCCCCATTTCTTACCCAAATTTTTTTATTGGTCATTGAGGAAATAGGTATTTAAACTTTGCATTTGTTTCTGGATTGTTTTAGATTTTTGTGGAATTAGGCTTATTGTGTGATGAAATGTATACCATTTTATGAATTGGCTTGTGTTTTGACAAACTTTTATGGTTTTACACAATGAAGCCGAATAAAGTTTATTTGATTTGATTTGCCTAATCATAACATGTGTCTTACATATCTGTGACGTGCCTATGACGTGTAAAGAGTGGGCAACCTTTGCGTTGCACCAGGAGCATAATCACGAAAATTAAACGTTGCTTTTCTTTCTTCTGCTCTATTTCAATAGCTTATAAGGACAAGCAGGGAAATTGTTTATTTTTTTCACTCCTAAGATAGAGAAAAGCTTGAATCTTTCAAAATGTTTGTACATATTCCGAACTACTTTGTCTTTTTTCCAAAAACTGACTTGTATTGAACTGTTTCTAATATATGTATGCACCAATTCTTTTTATCTGTTTAAATTTGCACTTGAGTTTTTATTTTTAGTCTACATGTTTGCAAACATGCTCACTCTTTCATATGAAAGAGAAATGCACAAATATTTTAAGTGGTTTGTGGGAAAGGTGTTTGTTTGACAATGTACTATATGGGATAAAGGACCCAAGGCACACATGAGAAGGATATTACAAGCCACCTTGGAGTTCCGTAACCTTATAAAGGAACTCTGACTTCAATCTCGTCTTCTATTGTAATGGAACTTCTTTGTGACTTGCAAGATACTAATAATGTATGGCGGGTGTACTTTATCCCTAATATAAACTACACTTTAACCATAGCTTAAGGGTTTGCAATGCTGTTATACCATACCTGATATCTGACCCATAGCACAAGAGCCTGCAAGACTCCTTTGTGCACTGCCATTTTTTAGGTCTCGCCTACGTAGTGTGTATGTGCTGCAAAGGAAATAGACCTTTAGAAATCGATTCTGTTTTGCAGTCAAAAACGTGCTCGCATTGCATTGCTTTGAATGGCAACGCGTGCACGTTTGGCGATTCCCTTGCGGGAGTGAGCTTTCAAACCACCTGTTTGTAATTAACAGATGGCTCCTGCTCGCTCCCGCAGGGGAAACTGGCAGAGGCATCCTCCTCTCTCCACTCCCCCTCCTGCCTCTTGTCAAACTTTTTTATTTTTACTTTGAGCGCGAGGCGAGCATGCTCGTCTTCTTTCTCCCCACTTCTCTATCCTCGTTCTGTTCCTATTCCCCATTTATCTCTATCTACTTCCCTGGCTTTCTTTCAGTATTGTTCTGTCTTCTCTTCAATCTCACTATCTATTTTTCTTTCTTTCGTTCTTCCCGCCATCTCGCTGTCATCTCCGTTCTTTCCTTTCTCACACTGTGCCTCATTATATCTCCTCTCATTTCCTCTCTCTGTCTCACTTTCTGCCTCACCCTCCCTTTCTTTTTTCTGTCATTTCTTTCCGCTCTTCTTCCCCTCTCTCTCCCCTCCTCCTTTCTCTCCCACTTTCCCTCCTTCGGTCTTTGTCCACCCTTTCTCCCTATGTTCTATGACTTGGTTACAAAGGCACTAACAGTAACGAGTTGAGGGGCATATATTAGACACCAGAAGCCCGACAGGAGGCGGAGACTTTTTAAACCGCTCCTGAGAGGTCAGTCAGTTCAGCACTTGCTTTCACAATTTCTGGCCTGCAGGTCTCACTCAGACTGAAATACCAGATAAGAACGGCTCATTCTATATTTATATGAGGTTGGTGAATTCAATCCCGTTCACCTGGGTTACAAGAGCACGTGCTGTTCACAGTGCAATGAAATAGAAAAATACATCATCACTATTAACCATACCTGTTAAAATCAAGGGCGTTGCCTCCTTACCTGGGAGATATTCAACTTTATGTATTCAAGTCTCTAGGAATTAGGACTAGACGTTTGTGCTTTCCTCTTACACATGGGCCAGGATTTACAAAGTAATCACTTTTGTGAAGCAGTACAAGTCTGACCTGTGCATGAGCACCTTTATAAAGTATGGCAGATTGCTGCGCTGCTTTGCAGCACTTTATCACACGAGTGCCCATGCAACACATTAGTAAACGTGGGTCTTAATTTTATGAACTGACACAAAGCCATGCTATGACTAGCCTCAAGGGATTCATGTGAAGTTGAGACTGCGTAGCAGGCTTTATATGCAATAGGTGAGCTGTTCTTTGTTTATTGTGAATTTCCTTTCTGTTCTCTTTGTTTCTGTGGAACACCACACATTTTAAAATGCGTTGAAGATACACAGTGCTAGTCTCTTATGAGGAAGAGAGAGTCACTACACTTATGAGGAGACTGAGTGCCACCTTAAGTGTGTTCTTTCATCTACGAAACATTTTGGGGCATCTTTCACAAAGATGTCATGTATCTTTGTGGCAATGGGTTTGGGGTAGCACGTCAGCGATTCAGTGTTTGGTGCTGTGCTTGGCTGCATTAGTTGCTGGGCCATATGTGTCAATATAATGCTGTTCCAATTCTATGTGCATGTCTGATCTGTAGAAATATTTCTTTTCATAAACTAATAAACATAGTTTATAAATCCCTGTGGGCATAAACCTTTAATTTTCAGAGATGTATGACAATTTGGCTGATGTTCTAGTAGTATCTGAACAGTTTGTACAACTTTTGGGGTTTGCACATGTACATTTCATAATTCTGGAAAATCCATTTGGTGTTTCACAAAAGCATTTTTTATATTTTCTTTCCCATGGAAAACATTTTACTTAGTAATATATTATGAAATGTTTTTTTTATGACCTCTTCCCACACTTTCCATGCTTCCTACTCCTGTCTCGTTTACTCTAGGCATATATTAGAAGTGTAGAAAATTGTGGGTAAAGCATTGCAAAGGTTTGCGGTTACGCAAAGCGTAGGCTTCATGGGTGTTCCTTCTATATGCATTGCACATATCTGACATTTGGGTTACACCACCTACTTCCCTTCCCTAGGGTGTTGATTTCAACTGCAGAAAATCATCAGATCTCGCACATTGTCTGCACTTATAGCTACACATGTGAGTATCCACAGATCCTTACTTGCACAAGTGCCACATTTCCCCCACATGAGTTTGTTATGTGCAGAAAAACATTTGTGAATTGAGTCATCTGTTTCCCAGGCGTTCTATGTCCACATGTGTGTACTGCTGCAATGCCCTTAGTGTTCTAGTCAGGTCTTGATGGCTCAGTGGACTAAGGCGCCAACTGCAGGGATCCGTGTTTAATGTCATGATCACTGACTGGTACAAGTCTGCAGGACTATTCATTTCCATTGAGTTGGGAAACCATAAACATGTTTTATCTCTCAGGAGCACTATATGCTTCTTTGTGAACATGTCTGCAAGTACACTGGTTATATGACTTTATCGAGCAGAAGACTCAACTTTATAGTTCTGCACACTGTCACACAGTGTATCATTGGCCAAAAAATCTCAACACAGCAGTGCTGGCACTTACAACAAGCATTGGCATAGCCAATAGGTCTCGCCTTTGGGACCTTATAAGTGTTTAGTTATCCAGCAGATTATCCTTGGTGCAACAACATCAACTGTTGCATGGCTAAATACTTATAGGGTCCCAAAGGCGAGACCTATTGGCTATGCCAATGCTTGTCTAAATAGGTCCTCTGAATTCATCTGTGACATGGCTTTGAACCATGACATTGTTCTGCATTCTGTCCATCACCTGTGGTTTTTGCATTTGTCACCCCGAGTGGGATGGGTATGCTCAGACTGTTCCCATGAGGCACAGGGTCAGACTGATTTGCATATGGCCATGTCTGAACTGGGGTGGTGTGGAGTGCAAAAAAACGATGGATTTAGGCCCAGATCTCTGCACTGGGGTGAATGTATGACATTGTTCTGCATTCTGTCCATCACCTGTGGTTTTTGCATATGGCTTTGAACCAGGGCACATCCACACATAGGCCCTCATTAGGATTGCATTTTTTCCGCATCCTCCGGGCCGGCGGAAGTGTCTGCCGGCCCGGAGGATGCGGAAAAACCGCTGCGGACACTTCAAAGACCCCCCACCAGATTAGGATGGCTGAAGGGTCAGGAAGACCGCCCGCCGCTTTTCCGCCGTGGTCGCCTTACGACCGCGGCGGAAAAGCTCTAATATGAAGGCGATGTCTAACAGACACCGCCAGCCATATTAGGAAGGGGGAAAACTGATGCCTTTCCGCTGCGGCTTCTCCGCCGTGGAAAGGCATACTGAGATGTCTTTGGGGGCCCGATGCGGGCCCCCAGGTTGACGGGGGGCGTGGGGGGGTGCACATGGTACCCCCCTGCATTTGCGTGCACGAAGCAGCAGGCACCGCGCAGTGCCTGCCGCTTTGTGCATGTAAATGCGATGCATGCATATTTAACCTTGCGGCGGGTGCTGCTTCAAGCAGCACCCGCCGCAATGTTAAATATTGAGGATGTGACCGCCAGGGTGGCGGTCACATCCTAATCTGCACGGAGGGACCGCCGCTGCCCCTGCGGACGGTCCCTCCTACTCTGGGGTGGTGGACTGACGCAGGTCCGTCCGCCATCCTAATGACCACCATAATATTGCTACTTAATAAGCACAGTTGTATTCCTTCTGCTTATGTGATGCTATTCTTTGGCGGCTGAACCGAGGCACAACTGTCTACAGTGTTTATTTATGGGTTAGTGCTGAGCTTCTGGGTGGAACTTTGAATATAACATATGACAAACGCTGGTAAAATAGTCTGCAATGATGAAAAATACTTATATTGGCCTGAATGACTGTTTTAGAATGTCATTATGATGAGTTGCTTAGAACACACTGAGAAAGGGTAAAAAAAAATTTCATCTGGAGATGCAATCCCCAATCCTGTAGAGAGATTCTGAAAAGCGTAAAATTGACATCTGTCCTATGATTTAAGTGATATGAAGTGAAACCTTTCTGGGGTCGTATTATGTATCAGGCACACTGTACTTGTTTGCGCCACGGCACACCTTTAATCAGGTGCGCCGGGTGCAAACATGAACAGTGCACCTAATTGCAATGAATGTGCTGCCCTCACGGCAGCCGCAAGCTCGGCACAGTGGATTCAGTGAAATTCGGAGTGGCTGCTGTATTCAGCTGCTCTGTTTTGCACTGTTCAGGCTGTAAGGTGTCTGCACTTTAGAGAGTAGAGATAGATTATCCTATAGACGGGTGCAGTGTGTGGCTGCACCCACCTGCAGGGGGATCTCTGCGGGTGGTTAATGGGATTCCCCCACTTTCCCCTCTAGAGGGCTGACTTTAGAAGGCACACGGATAGTGTGCCGCCTTTTACGATGCAGGATGAGTTTGCCTTTTAAGGGCTTGTTTCCACCTGTGCAGGTGTCTATAATATGGCTCCCTCATTTGCATTTCCCTATGCAAATGAATAGATGTCCCTTCTGTGATACCATTGTGCGACTGGGGTGCACAAAGTGAGTACAGACACCTGTAATGCTCCCAGGGCATAAGCTACTGTATTGCCCCTTGTGTCCAATATTCCTTTTGTTTAACATTGGGCAGAATCTGGCTTATCTCTGCATTTTCTCCTAATATGATTAGACTAGAGATGGGTGAGATGCTGAAAGTTCGGGCCAGGCTCAAGCCTGAAGACTGACGCTGACTCAGCTCGAGGTTCCATTGGAACTTTGAAACCATAACAAGCCGAGCTTTCATGTGTCTCTTGCCTGCCACCCTTACTCTTCCACCCTCATGCACAAAGAGGTAGAAACAAATCATTACCATAGAGGTAAAAGGGGAAACAAACAGATTCCCATTTAGTGGCCAAGTCGTTCAAATTTAAACAAGAAAAAGTTGAATAATCATGGGCGGAAAAAACACTTGCCTGCGCCCCATCACCCTCTCCCTGGGAATTTAACACCACACTCCTTCCATTAGGTTATTTTTATAGGCATTTGATACCTCCTGACCAGACTATGGCAAGTCATCCTGTAATCCCTTATCACGATATGAATTTTGGAGCAAGGATTAAATCACCGCTTTTTATCCAGAATCAGAAGCCCTTTGCAAATCATATGAATAGCCACAATTTGCGGAACCAGCCACTAATGTCAAATCCCGCCCCTCACTTTCCTCACTATCCACAGTTCCCAGCGATGCACCAACAAAATTATAGAGAACGGTCTTATCCAGCTCCTGATCCCTATCAGTTCACACCAACAACATTCAACATCCCAACCTACAATCGTTTTGAATATTTTTCCAATTTAGATGATCAGGACTGACTGGGAACAGCGGACAACAATAAAAAACACATGCACATGGACAGGCTGCAACTATTACATTGGAGGGACCTCTGGTTCTAGATGCAGTTTGTCGTGACCTGATTGATCTTACAGAAATCACGCCTACCAATAGCATTTTGCCCATTTTGCCCACCTCAGATAAGCCAATTCATCACAAAATTAGGAATACTGGGAGTCGATTGGGTAAATGTTGTAATGCTTATGGTTTATCGATTTTAAGTTGGAATGTTGCAGGGCTGGAAGCTAAGTTGTTGGACCCTGCATGGATTGAGGTGATTAATGATGTGGATATCCTTATGTTTCAAGAAACATGGGCTGTGGGGAATTTGCATATTGAGGGATACCACTGTTTCAGCTTAACATCACCCAAACCTAGATTTGGTCGAGCAGTGGGTGGCTTATTCATAGGGATTAGAATTCTGGCAGGTGGTATAATCAGAGATTTGCAGATTGATAACTCTGATAATCCTAACATACAAATTCTCGAATATAAGTTAAAGTCAAAGACCTTGATCTATTTAATTAATTTTTATAATAATGATTTCTATTCTGTACCGAACACAAATTTTTTGGCTTTATCAAAGGTTTTAAGTATGCTTGAATGTTCCTCAATAGTAGACACTAACATTGGTATTCTAATAGGGGGCGATTTTAATGTGAAATTAACAAAGAACTACGGGTCTGATGTTCCCATTTGCTCTGACTCAGCAGATCGCAGGGGATTAGAATTGTTTAAAATACTAACTGAATTTAACCTTGCTGATGCTATGAGGGAAGGGCATAATACTAATTTCCCCCATGTTCCCACGTTTATCAGTGGGAATAGTAGCTCTACTATTGATTATGTATTTACATCACCACTCTTAACTGATCGCATAGCAAACACCTCTGTGGTGCAAACTTCCTTTAGTGACCATAATCCTTTGTTGGTTATTTTAAATTTTGTATCTAGCCCAATTTACATGAATCTAAACGGGGCAAGGGATATTACACCCTCAATTGATGGTCTTCGATTGAAATGGAGAGGAGTGACTGTGAGGCTATTCTAGATAGCGTACAAACGTTATACCCACATTTGATAAAATCTTGCTTGTCCCCCACTGGTAACAATGAGAAACTAATAGCAGATTTTGAAGTATTATGTCATACCATCAAAACTCTCCTTTCAGTCCCACTTCCCAAAGAATGCAAAGAGCCTAGGTGGTTTGACTTGTCTTGCTCCTTGGCTAACAGAGAGTTAAGAAAGGTACTCTCTGCCAAACCAAGGTGCAGAGTTGCTGTCCAAGCCGCCAGGAAAAACTATAAAGATAAAATATCGGCTAGGAAGGCTAACTTATTGTCCGATCACTGGGACTCCCTGATAATTAGTGCAAATTTGGGTGGCAGTGGTCCATTTTGGTCCGCTGTCCGAAAAACGAGGGAAATGGGTAAAGAGCTCACCCAAATAAGCTGCAATATAACCAGTGCAGCGCGGGAGAGCCACTTCTCCAAAATATATGAAGCCCCTCCTGAAGAGCTTGATGAGCATTCTCTCCACAAATCAGATCAATTGGATGGTCTAAAGATCTTAGACCACAAAGTCAAAAAAGCCATAAGGGAAAGTCTAGGAAATAAAGCACCTGGACCAAATGGTCTCCCTATTGATATTATTAAACACAATGCTGACTTGTGGACACCTATATTTCTTAACATCTTTAACAGTCTTCCACAAGTAGCCATGCCATCTATTTGGGCCACTAGTATCATTGTCCCAATTTATAAAAAGGGAGACAGGACAGATCCAGCAAACTACTGCCCAATCTCCCTTCTGGACAATACCCTAAAAGTCATTGGATGCATAATTTACAATAGGGTATTGGAATGGGCGGTGGATACTGACTTCCTGGACCCATGCCAGATGGGGTTCAGGAGCGGGGTAGGAACAGTGGAGCAATGTTTAAATTTGAAGCTGATAATTGATAAATATTGCATTGCCCGCTCATCCCCTACCTATCTCGCTTTTATAGATCTTTTATCCGCTTTTGATCTCGTAAATAGATGTAAGTTGTGGTCAATTCTCGCATTTAATGGTCTTGATGATACTCTCGTTAGATTTCTAGCCTATCTCCATACTGACCTGAAAGCACGGGTACGTATTGGGATGGGTGGAGAGGTCTCGGGAGCCATTGAGATAGGAAGGGGGGTGAGACAGGGGTGCGTTTTAGCACCCCTGTTGTTCATCATATACATTAATGGCTTATCCAATTGCCTGAAAAAAGCTACACCAGATGTCCCAATGATTTTAGGAAATCCTTTACCCGTGCTTTTATACGCAGACGATGCGGTGCTCATGGCTAGGACTCCAAACGCCCTTCGTCTGCTGGTACACTGCTTTGTAAAATTCATGGAGGGACTGGACCTAAAGGAAAATTTAAAAAAATCTTTTATTATGTCCTGTGGCCCGGGTAAAAGTAAGTTAAACACAATTCGAATAGGCTCAGACAAATTAGAATCTGTCCCTAACTTTCCTTACTTAGGGTTGGTTTTCGCTGCGAACAGCTCTTGGAGTGGGCATTTGGCCCACGCCACGAGCAAGTTCTCGAAAGCCAACAATTCCGTGTTGAGCCTCCCTCGCCCAAAGAAAATTGGTGCCACTAAGGCTATTTTAAAGATTTTTAAATTGCAGTGCTCACCTGTTGCCACGTATGGAGCAGAGGTATGGGGGTTGGGAAGCAGTACATGTATTCAAAGAGAGGAAAACCGCTTTTGTAGAAAAGTGCTGGGTGCCCCGATCTCCTCATCTGATTTCATCTGTCATAAAGAACTAAATCTTCCATTTATAAGTGATTTTATTAGAGCCAGACCGGCTCTTTTCTGGATCAGGATCTGGAGAAATGAAGCTTCTGTCCTCACACAAAATATTATCAAGGACTGCCTAAATTGTGAACACGGCATGAACATTCCCTGGCTTACAGAAGTTTCTAAATCACTCAATGAAATTGACAGAGGTACCTTGTTTATTGACCCAATGTTAATTGAACCAAAGGACAAGGTGGAGGTTCAAAAAGCACTCTATGCACTTTACAGAAATGGTCGCTTCGAAAGAGAATCCCAGAAATCAAGTGTTACGAAATATATTGGTAATGGACTGTGTGGGCAAACCCTCCCGCCCTATCTCTCCCTCCCTATGTCCAGTTGGGAGAGAGCTTTATTGTTCCGATTGAGGGTGGGAACTGTTAAATTCTTGTTGTCATTTCCTCTGGGGTATCGACACAGTGCTGATCTCACCCCATGTACCTGTGATGGAATGAGTACTCAAGATGATTTGCATTTTTTGTTTTTCTGTAAATGTTATATGAGATTCATCAAATGGCTTTTAACCCCCTATTTTAAAAACACACAGACCACTTAGCCTCAAAGATTCATATATAATGCTGCTTACTTTGGACACTGAAGAATTGACTTTTCGCACCAGCACTTTCTTAAGAATGGCTATACGAGCACGAAAGACGATGGAAAGCCCCTGATATCAGTAATTATCGATAACAGGTGTCACTTTGCACTTTGTATATAATGTAATGAAATGAAACTTATTGTACTGTACAAAATTCTGGGACGTTCCTTTGCACAAAAACTTTTTCTATCTGTTTGCATGTATCTTATTTTAATGAATTGTTGCTGTAATCGGTACTTTTATGGATTTTATGAAATTCGAATAAAGGTCTTTTGAACTTGAACTTGAATAATCATGGCTTCTGTGCTTAACCAAAATGTGTAATCTTAGGCAAATATTTTCTTTTAATGATCCTCTTTTTTAGTTCACTTTTGCATATGAAAACACCTTCAAATATGTAAGTTCAGACTACCAGCTGTACAAAAACCTATTCTGTTGTATTTAATAGACTATAATGTTGCTCTGTCTATAAGAATATGGGCCACATACAGGGTTGACATGACGATTGTCTTGCCGCTTAGTTCACTAATGGCACTGTTACTGTGGTGGTGGTGGTGGTGACAGGAATGATTCTACGTTCATGTTCAAAAATTCAACTTTAATAAGTATTTCTCAGTGCAGTATATATGAATTATTAATGCCAAAGCTTCCAGATGTTAAAGAAATGCACTTTGTTTTTATCTTTGAAGAGACTTTACCATATTTTATGTGATATTTGTTGTATATTTTACATGGCAAGCATTTTCAGGGCTGTGCTTGTGCATGGGCCCTAAGAGGCGAGCCCTAGACCCTAAGAGCCAAGCCAGATCCTCAGCTTGGATCTGCTCACCCTCTTAATTTGTTGCTTCATCCAGTATTAGCTTAGATGCATACCCTATGATTGATACAGGACTAACCCCACCTTCTCACTGGCCAACCTCACCACCACGTCCCCAGGCTCAGAGCTCTGAACAGGTGGTGAGAAAGTGTAGCTCATTTGTGTAACCATCCGAAAATCAATTATGTGGGGCAATGTAGACAAACCGTGTTTCCTCCTCACCTTCAGAACACAGCTCCTAAAAGAACAAGCTTGTTACAGACCCAGTCATCAGGTGGTGTAAGTATGGAACTCAACAGAGTCCAGTTGCTAAATGTGTTTAGGAACTGGATCGAGGTCTGGTTCCTTTTAAGCATCAACATTTTATGTGGGTTACTCATTGGTTCTTCCATGCGCACAACCTGCCCCCCCACCCCCATCTCACCGACCACACCTTCCGTTATTGAAGGTTCTAATGTTAGAAGGCTTGTGGTAGTGTGTCACAGGTTTGACATGACAAATAAATCGTTTCTAAAGGTGTGAGAAATAAAATATATGTTTTTTATCATTTGATGGAAACATGATATCTGAAAAATAATTGCAATACACATTTCATTCTAGAGAATTTATACTCCAGCACAGATCCACCAAGATTTTCAAAGCAATTAGGTTTTTCTTAATCCACAACTCGAGATATTTGTTGGTGATGTGGGCAGGACCAGTAGTAATAGTGCAGTATTGTAGTATTTGTAAAGCGCTTATTACATCTATGTTGGGACTTGAAGCACTTACCCACATTGATAGCAAATAGCAAGCTACACCATGTAGGATGTGTGGTTTTCAGGGTCTTGTTTTTGTTTTGAGCCTATGTGGAAAGTGTTTTCATGTTATGTGTGATGGCCACCAATGTGTGGTCATTTTGTTTATAATTGTGTGGGATGCAGCGCCTGATTGTGCAATGGGAGGAGGTATGTGATAGGTAGATGCACAACGTTTAATTGTAATAGCGAATAACAGGCTTAACTATTGGGGCAATGAGATGCTGTGAGCCTGTTCACCAAAAAGGGAAGGTATTTGGAGAAGGCCCTTAAATCCAGAATGCGACATTAGCCATGCAGAAATGCTGTTAAATATGTAAAAGGATACTAAAATCCAAGAATGGGAAATGGTGACATAAGCAGTAGTCACACACCATTTTATTTATCTTTTTACATATTTATTTTTTTACTTTTAAAAGGCAGAAGTAAGTAGAAGAGTAATCAAGGCTGGCAACCTTATCAGAATCTCACAAACTTTAAAGGGCCCATATTCCACCTATTCCTGCTAGGCCGAATAAAGCCAATAGTTTGAGCAGGGTTCACAGCCCAAGATCTTTTCAATTTCCCAAGGGTTGTCAAAGGTGGACAAGCACCAGTCATGCGAGCCCTAGTTGGGTCAAGACTCAGACCATAACCAGACTGACATCCAGCACCTGAGAGGGTGAAACTTGAAGCACTTGGTAGGCTGCTGTCCTGACAGCTTAGGAGCAAACTGACCTGCCTTCTGGCCTCACCCCTCCATGTATGCCCAATAGGTTTCTTAGATTCAAGAGAGACATATGCTTTCCAGCTTTCATAAATAGGCTTCCTCCAGACCTTGTAGAATTTTCTCCCACAACAACTCCACTTTCCCTATTGATACTGAATGACTTTTTAGGGTGAAAGAGAAACAATGTGGTGAAAGAAGACTTAACCCTGCTTCCATTCTTTCAGCTAAAATCGCAGACTAGCAAACATTTGGGAGTTCTTATTTCGTTCAACCATAGCCCAGCTCGTCTCGAATTATGAAAAATAGCTTCAATAGTTCTACTATTTAGTGGTACATTTTAACACACTGCTGATTTCAGCCTAATAGGCAGGCCATGATGAAGATGTGCAGGAATTTTGAATCACTATTTCAAGACCAAATGTGAGTAAATTAAATTCTTGCAAAAATTAGGAAACCTGTTGCATGCTAGCCGTACTACTGTGTGATAACAAGATGCAAAAGTTATTTGTGTAGTTATTGACTAAGACGAATTGCAGTAAGGAATATATTAGTTTACAAAATATTTGTGATTCGAGTACAACAAGAACTCGAAATAGAAAGCATTGTGAGTTCAATTTCATCAGCAAAACAAGGAAAGCAGCAAGCTATGGAAATGTCAATAATCAGGAATTGTATCGCGTTCAATCGTCAATGTAGAACCCAAAAGGTTTCCATGATGCTGAATGATCAGAGCTTTCTAAACTACTACATAAATATGCCCCTTTATGTAATATAAGTTGTGTAATTTGTCTCATCTTTTAAGTCCCCAAATGTATGAATTACACGTTGAAGGACACTGCTTTGGCGACTCAACATCAAAGTACTTGAGCCAGCTTCCTGTCAGCATTCAAAAGATGGAATGCCACCCTCTTTTTAGGTCTCAGCTGAGACACCACATGCGCTCTTGATTGCGAGATCTATTGTTAACAAAACAAAAATAAAAGGGGGTTTAGAGCCCACCTACTGCCTACCATTGGTTTGCTTAATTGTCTCTCTCATTTCCTTGCTTCGTATTGGTCAGCACATGCAGATTTCACTTTCTCCTTTCTGTGATTGTCCCTTCAATGGAGCATGGACCAAATATGGATTAATTACATAATTAGTGTCCTTCCAGTGCTCGTGCTGGGATCCAGATACTTTTTCCCCTCCATTCTAATGCATCTTGATAAGTGTGTGAAGTTCTCTTCACTAGGGATGAGTTGCTCTTGGAATCACAGTTGTGTTTAGATTTAGCTGTTCCTGGAAATCACAGTGCAAAGTCCTCGGTGGGAGTAAGATCCGCTTCACAGGAAAAAAACAAAAATGTCCTGCCTTATTAGTGGGTTGAAACCCTTTAGATGGTTTCTGCTTCCCTTTTCTTTTATGGACAAATGCACATGGTGATGATCGGCAGGTGAGATGGCCATTTTGCATGCAATGTCATCCACAATATGGGTGGCTGTTGATCCAGCGCTCATAAAGAAATTCCGTCTCAATACTACACTACACTCTACCTAATACTCACTATCATATATGAATCTCACAAGGCCCATGAAACTGAGACAGAAATTGAGCAACTGAATCATGTGGCCTAATTAATCGGACTAACTAAATTTATATGTACATTATATACAACTGCAGTATAACCTTTTAACCATGGCAGGTTTTGCATAAACATAAACATTTAATTATGCCACTTTTGGTCAATGAATCAGCTAATGGTAAAGACTAAATAATCAAGACCAGCTTTACGTTTTAAGTCTTTTATTTTTATAATTAAAGCATAGATTTTCAAATCACTTTTATTAGCTCATTTTTATTAAATGCAATCATTTAATTAAATCGGTAGCTTTATTTAAATTAGAATAAGGCACAAAATGCTGGCATTTCAAGATAGCATCATGAAAGAATTTAAACAAACATAACCTAAATCCCTATGTTAGCTTTCTGACCTGCAAGGAAAAAAGACACTTAGCAAAACATTCTTACGTGTCCCAGGAAAACTGACAGCACTTCGCCCTTTGGAACAGTCAGCCCCGCTCCTCTCAAAGGGCTTAGGTTTTATACCTTTCTAACTCACTATTCTAACTACAATGTAATAATTTCAATTTCTTTCAGCAACCTGATTGGTTGCCAGTCGTCAGACCATCCTGAGGCCACTTTTCAACACACGAGAACGTCATTTTGCCATTGTCTTTTCACGTGAAGCGACACCGACTTCCGAGGTTTGATACATTTTATTAAATCATTTCACAGTTTCCTCCATAGCTCGACTGATCCGCCGCTTGTCACTTCCTTAGCCTTGGAAAATAACTTTTCAGAGCACATTTTGCACAGTTGTTCTTGTTTTTAACTTCAGTTTATTCAAAGAAATGTCTTTTGAAAGAACCTTCCAACATGGCTGTGCTTGGCTCATTTCTGTCAGGCTAACCATCCACAGGCCTCAAGCCTTTCACTCGGGTTAGTATTTAAACAAACACAAAAGAATAATTAATCTCAGGTTATAAAAGTCGTTCTGTTACCCACTTTTCATTACTAATGTTAACCCATTAATATAAGTTACCTAGCAAAAAGCACAGAAAAAGCAGCATTTTATAAAATCTACCATTCTTCATAAAGTCCAGCAGGATTCTTCATATATCTGAAAGAGATAAACAGACACAACATAGACAGAAGCACATACAAAATAGCACATGCCATTAATTAATCAGCCGCATTAGTGTTTGACAAAGACAATAGGACAAACAAAACAATATTAGTTATGAATTATAAAACATACTTGCAAATGCAACATAAAGCACATAACGTTAGTCCCGTGTGTAATGGTGTGTGGAATCTTACTCTAAGTTGATTTAATAACACAAATCATGCAAAATCTCATTAATAAAATTAGTCAAGTTATGGGAGATTAACATCGCAAGCTAGATTAAAATCAATTCTGAAGCTCGCTCCATCAACTCCCTCATCTGGCGATTTCAAAATCACTAAACAACACCCAAAATTTTGAAAATTTTGAACCCAATTTAGAGACATCACATCTTGAGCTCCTTCAGTATTAGTTTCCCTAAACCCCTGTTTCAGCAGTTTGTTCATTTTCTCCATATTGCTCCCTCCGCATTTCTTCTAATTCATATTCCTTCTCTTGCTCTTTTCTAAGTTTATAAATCCTCCTCTTTTCCCTCTGATGCTTCTTTCTCTTGTGGATCATGCAACTAAATTTTAACAAATGTATCACTATAATGATGACAATTACTGGACAGAGCACTTTGCCAATGATTGAGCTGCCAATTTCTGAAAACAATTCTTTATTTGCCTGAATTCTTTTGCTTAAAAGTTCAGTAAAATTTTCCTCTTCCAGGGGTTCAATTTCAGTGTGAAATTCAGTGATATTTTTAATAAGGGTCTCAATATTCCGACTCTTGTCAGGAATATAAGTACAACAATGCTGGACATGCAGGACCCCACAGACTCCTCCCTCTTTTGCAAGCAGAATGTCTAATGCAAGACGATTCTGCATAACCATACTTCTAGTTGCAACAAATTCTGTATTAACTAACTGGAAACCACTGGCAGTATCCGTTGACAATCTATCTACAATCGTGGAAATCTTTCTTATCTTGACTGAATTCATCGTTATTCCTACCATGGGAATAATTGCACCAACAATGTCTCCCATGACTTCTGTAAAACTTTCCCTCTTGAACCTGTTCAGGTGTTCTCCAAATTCGAAGGTACCTTTTTCATTTCTGTCAACATGGAAAATCTTTGGAAAAACTAATCCAAGGTAGCACGTCCCATACCAATGATCCGGGAGGCTAAAATATGCTTTGTTACCACAGATAAAATAAATTCCAGGAAAAATAGGATCTTTCCCACCTTTAAATCCCCATCCCCCTATGATACGATAGGTATCCTCACATTGATTGGCACCAACAAAAAAGTTATCAGAAAGTGTGTTATCTCTTCTAATACAAAATTTACCACTAACTGGTTCATCAATGTGAATTGCTGCATTTGTATTAACACTATTAAGCTTAGCATCCTCCATCTGCCAGAATTTAGACTTAGCATGTTTAAGCACCTCATTTCTTTTATAAATTGCCCTTCTCTCCTCAGCCATATTTAGGAAAGTCTTTTCTTCTGCTCTCATCTTGCATGTTAAATTATTTCTATAAGCATATTCATAATTAAGTTCATTAGTTACCAAAAATAATTCCCTCATCTGCTTCGCAGGCTTAACTTTGTTTAAGCTATTTACAACTTTGAGGTTTGCAAAAACCTCATCAAAGTCTGAGTAATAGTACTCTAGACGACCTGTTTGATAAAAACAAACTAGCAATCACACTGCAAGTGATGCCATATGTGAGGGGTAATATGTTATAAGTAACCCCCTCTGAGACAGAAGCAGGAAGCTTCACACAGACATAGCAGTCCTTTACATTCATCACTTTAACATATTCAGACAAAAGCCTAGAAAACGAATTGCTAGAAAAATCTCCAACAGATCTATCTTGATGGATCTTTGGATTATGCTCAATAACTCTGTCAGACTTGCCAGCATGCTTTTCCTGTTTAGTCACTGCCTTACTTGTCATATTGGCCTTAAATTTCTGCTTATCTATACCAAAAGGGTAAACTACAGCTAAAATTAACCAAACCAGTATTAAAAGAACCACACAAATTGAAGACATTTTACAACACCTTCTTAAAAAGGAACACCTTGAAGTATCAGAACTAGGCCTTATTAAAAACAAACATTTACGAATGTATCAAATGTAAGTAATGTAAAAGTAAACTATATCTCCCCTTTAAATTTTTTTTTTTTAAAAGAAACCCTAAAACAGCTTTTCTTCGACCTTGCGTCACATGAACGTGTTTTCCAGCTACCACAATTTCTTCGACCTTGTGTCACCTAACACATTTTCTTCAGCCTTATGCCATGAACTAAAACCCTAATTTAAAAGAAAACAACTTCAATCATTGTCACTAGCTTCTTCTAAATCTTCCTGACTGCTACTTTCAACTTCAACAATTGGCGTGATTAGGATGTATGTCCACTCTGGGGACTTATATTTTTGATTGGGCTTAATCACTCTTTTTGTCTTTCCACAAATTTCTTAAATTTTTCTGCCTTTCTCGTTTTTCTTTTCAGAGTCAGCTCCCTGACTTGATATTTCGTTGACCTGTTCTTTTGACTTCTTTATCAATTTGATTTTCAAATTTTCTTCAGGCCAAATATCTCCCTTCTTCAAAATGTTCTTCTTTGGCACAGTTTCATTACATTCAGCTTTCCAAGATCTTTTTCTGAATTTTCTTATTTCAGAACCTTCGTCACTCTCATCTGTATCTGTTTCTGAGACTTCAAATCTGTACCTAGGAATTTCTTTACTCGGCAGCTTCACTCCATTAGGAACATCATCCTTATAGCTGGTACTTGGTAATTCTTCCTCTTCTTCAGGGATCACCTTTAGTTTCCCAGTTTCAGAATTTTTGTTCCCGTATACAGAGCTACTCTCCTGCTTTTCAATACTCTCCTGGACTAGATTATTGTCTTGATCCGAATTTTCCACTTCCGAATCCTCTTTTTCTGCTTGAGATTCTTTTTCTAACAGATCTTCATTTTCTTGATCTAGAATCACAATCTCCAGATCTTTTTCATTCAATGCTTGATTGTTTTGCTGATCATCAGTCTCTGAACCTTCAGGATCTCCTTCAGAATCTGAATCAGTTGTTGAATCACTTTCTTCATCAGAATTATTATCAGGAGGTGGTACACGAATAGTGTGACTTGCATGCACCCACCTTTTCAAACCCCTACACTTTACAGCATTAGTTGTCACAAGAATTACTTGTCTTGCTTTCTGCCACCTAGGTACTAAACAGTTTCTCCTTCGATGCACTTTTGTTCTGACCCAATCTCCAGGTAACAGATCATGAGCTTGTTCTTTTTCTCTTGTTATCACATCTGTTCTCACCTGGTGAAACACAGAATTAACTGTATCAGAAAGATTCTGACAGTACTCAATAATTGCACTATCATTTATACTCAAAAGCTTGCCAACTGGAACAAATGCTTGCCTCATAACTCTACCCATTAGAATATCATGGGGACTAAGGCCTGTCTTTTTCTCAGGAGTGCTTCTCAAAGACATCAAAACAAGTGGCAAAGCGTCTGTCCACTTTACTCGTGTAGCTAAGCACATTTTTGAAATTCTATTCTTGATCGTTCCATTTATTTGCTCCACAACAACTGATGCTTCTGGTCTGTATGCACAATGCAGCTTCTGCTCAATTCCCAAAGCTTCACAAATTAATTTTAACAATCTGTTTGTAAAATGCGTTCCACGATCACTTTCAATAGTCACTGGAAAACCATATCTAGGTATGATCTCCCTCAACAGCAATTTTGCCACAGTGACTGAGTCATTGTGACGAGTTGGGAAAGCTTCCACCCATCTTGAAAACAGACAAACAAACACAAGCACATACTTGAGCTTATTATGTTGTGGCATGTCAATGAAATCCATTTGCAACCTGGTAAAAGGACCACCCTCCCGTCCTATGGTTCCCAAACTCACAACAGTCTTCCTGTTAGGATTCATTTGTTGGCAGGTCAAACATCTTTGGAAAGCGACTCTGCAATAATTCTGAATTTTGGATTAAACCATGTCTCTCTGAATAATCTGATCATGGAATCCCTTCCTAAATGCCCTGGACCATGGTACATCCGCGCCATGTCAGCAATGATGCAATTTGGCATTACTGGTCTGTCATCTTTGTAAACCCAAACTCCATCTTCCTCTCGCTGTCTGCACTCTGCTTTTAACCATGTGTTTTTCTCTTCTTCATCTGCCTCATCTTGTAATTCTTTTACTCTCTGCCATGTTTCTACTACAGATATTAGCATGAGAGAGTTCAAAATGTGACTTTTGTCTTTTTCCCGATTGATTGGATAATTATTCTTTGCACAATACCTTGCAATTTCATCCGCGTAAGCATTTCCTTTGGTAATATAGTCCTCACCTTTTTTATGAGCTGCACATTTCACAACAGCAATTTGTTCTGGTAACTGAATGCCATCAATCAATCTCTTGATCAATTTTGCATTCCTGATTGGCATTCCCGCAGAAGTTAAATAACCCCTTTGAGACCAGAGCTGACCATAGTCATGAACTACGCCATACCCATACTGACTATCAGTCACTATGGTAACTTTTTTCCCTTCCGCATTTTCACAGGCTCGAATTAGACCAACCAATTCTGCAATTTGGGCTGAACGGATTCCATCAAGAGGCGAACCCTCTACAACATCTAAAACTGTGCATACCGAATATGCTGCTCTCAGAATGCCCTTGTCTGTTCTTAGACAGGAACCATCAACAAAGTAAACCAAATCAGATTCAGGCAAAGGAACATCTTTTATATCCTGCCGGGTTTGGTGCAATAATCTACAACATCCAGGCACTCATGATCCATGTCAATTTCATTATTAACCTCAGTGACAACACCATCTGGCAATAATGTGGAAGGATTTAAATTCACACATCTTGCAATAGAAACATTATCTGATCCCAGAATTGTTTTCTCGTATTTTGTCAATCTGTTACTAGTTAAATGCTGAGTTTTGCTTCTGGTAAGAAGAATTTCAACCAAATGAGGTACATATACCTTTACAGGAAATCCCATAATGATTCCTTCACTCTGCTCAAGACTTACACTTGTTGCAGCCACTGCTTTTAAGCAACCTGGCAAAGCTTATGCAACAGGGTCCAAAACAGTTTAGAAATAAGCAATTGGTTTTCTCAGTTTTCCATGTCACTGGATCAATACTGACAGTGCACAACCTTCCCTTTCACTGCAGTATAATTCAAATTCTTTTTCATAGTCTGGCATTCCCAAAGCTGGAGCTTCACACAAACTTCTTTTTAATTCTTCAAAAGCCTCCAATTCTGTTTTTGTCAATCTAATTGGATCTTTTATGTCTGCTTTTGTCAGTCTTTGCAGTGGTGTTGCAATTACCAAAAATCCACTAATCCACTGACGACAATAACCAACCATTCCCAGGAACATTCTAACCTGTCTTTGAGTAGTTGGGGGCTTTATTGCTCGAATCATTTTAATTCTTTCTATAGTCACTTGTCTGATGCCTTTTGCAATTCTGTGACCAAGATATTTTACCTCTTGCTTGCAAAACTGTAATTTTGCAGGTGACACTTTATGTCCTTCATCTGCCAATCGATTTAAAAGAGTAATGGTGTCTGTTACACAATTTTCCCATGTCTTTGCTGCTACAGGCAAGTCATCAATATACTGGACCAATGTTGAATTTTTAGGTAAAATCATATCTTCCAGGGATTTCTTTAATAACTGATTAAAAATAGATGGACTTTCAGTATACCCCTGTGGGATACGACACCATGCTAAAATGCGGTTCTGGAACCTGAATGCAAAAATTTGTTGGCTTTCTGGATGCAGTGGAACTGTAAAAAATGCATTACATAGGTCTATGACCGTATACCATTCTGCATCATGCGGAATCTGATAAAGAATTACCGCAGGGTTTTGAACAATTGGGCAACATGGAACAACAATCTGATTAATTTTTCTTAAATCCTGAACAATTCTGTAAGTTCCGTTCGGCTTTTTGATACCCATAATCGGTGAATTACATGGGCTGCTTTCAATCTCTTTCAGAACACCTTGACTTGTGAATTTCTCAATAACTGGAATGACTCCTTCAATCGTTTCAGCTTCCATTTTATACTGAGGAACATTCGGAACATCTATTCCTTGTTTTACAGTAATTTTTACTGGATCCACATGTTTCATAAGACCCATATAATTTCCAGTTAAGTCCCAAATTTCTGGATTGACTGGCTTTTTAAGCTCTTCAGGCAAATTGTTTTTGTCAAAAGCAGGAAATAATTTACTTTCCTCTTCGACCATCAACATTGTCAATTTATAAAGACCATCTACTTCTGAAGTTTGTAGTTCAATACCATTCGGTGAACAATAAATTCTACAATTCATTTTACAAAGAATATCTCGACCTAACAAATTTACAGGACTACTGTCACAAACTAGAAACCTGTGTTTATCTTTATAATTCCCAATTTCAACTTCTACAGGCTCAGTTAAGCTTGTTTTTATCTGCTGATTTGCTACACCTACAACTTGGATACACTCACCAGAGAGAGGAAGGTTTTCAATTTCTGCTGATCTAACAGTAGAACGGGTAGCACCTGTGTCCACAAGAAAAGTGACATCAACATCATTCACTTTACCATTAACAAATGGACCAGCCTAGTCTACCTCAAGAGTGGGTCCAAGCACACACTCTTCCTCCTCTCTCAGGCACCGTCATGCGTATTCATCTGATGAATCATTCACTTCATTATCTTTCAACCAGAATTGTTGAGAAACATTCGACGCATTCGTTTTTGACAAAGGGTTTACCTGATTACCCACACAGAAACCAGTTTCTGGCGTATACCTTTGAGTATTTACACAATTTGGAAATGGTGCTTGTGGAATCTGGCTCTGCTGATTGGCTACCTGTCGCTGTAGCTGTCGCTGCTGACTTAATTTGTTTAACTGCTGCTGTAGCTGTTGCTGCTGATTTACCTCACTCGGCATCTGTGAATTCAATGAGGTATTTTTAAAATTTCTGGGCGGATTTTTACACTCACGCTTCCAGTGTCCAATTTCGCCGCAATTAAAACATGGGAGCTTCTGTTTTAGCTCTTCAATATTCACATTACATTTAGGTTTGTTATTAAAATTATACTTAAATTTGCCTTGATTCTGATACCCATTTTTATTATCAAAAGCCATCTGCTGTTGCTCAGCTACCTTCACTTGTGCCCAAATAGCCTTTTCTTTAAGGTTTTTCTGCTTCGCATCAATCTCATCACTGCAATATTTTGCTTTTCTTAGGATATCATCAACTGAAAGTGATTGCCATCCCACAATTCCATGTTTAATCAGTTCACTGATTTCAGGTCTCAGGCCAAAAACAAATCTTTAAATAAAGTGGCTCATGTCTTTTTCACTTAATTTTTCATAACCACTGTACTGTTTAGAGTCTAACAGCAATCTTTCATAAAATGAATGCACTGACTCTTTTGGCTCCTGGTTTGTTCTGTCAATTTTAACCCAATCTACTTCTTTTGGGGGAATTTTCTCTTTCAGCCAATAAATTACTTTATTGTATATTTCCATAACATCCTTTGATGGGGCACCTGTAATTGTGTCTCGTGCAGGTTCCTCTTTGGGCCAACTCACAGAAATTTTGCATTCTGTCCAAAGATCTGATGGGACAACAATGTCAAAGAATCCATCCAGATCAATCCACAGAACTTTTGACACCTTAATGAATCTGTCTACCTGACGATACCATTCCACAGGCTTTTCTCTCAGCCGAGGAAAATCATTTGTAAACAACAGAATATCCTGCCTTGACCAAGGGACATGCACATATCCTCCACCTGCTATTTCCCTCATTGGAAATTCTGAAACTATTTCACTTCTGACTCTTTTGTCTAGATCTTTAGTCTTTGACCATTTTATTCCACATTTACCTAATTCACCTATTCACTGTCCTTCGAAACGACAGTATAGTCACGGTCACTCTCATGGAGCCCAATGATTGGTTGGGAGGGCACAGGTGGAATACGCCTATATTAGTTTCAACCTGAACTCCCCAGGAACCTTAACTCGAAGGGCTTGGTACCAGGGCCTAATGTAACAAAACACATTCTCCATAAACATTAACATCTCATATTATGCAACTGAATGGTCACTAACGAGGTGAACTTGAGCATAAGGAGTTAAATCTGAAGCTCAACATTCCTGGGTCCCTTACTGGTGCGCCTTCTTGTGATACCTGTTGTTGGGGACTTCTTGGCTGCTCTTCTATGCAATGTGTTACGCAGGCACGCTATTTTTATCATGACACCACACCGATTGCATTATGTTGGTAGTGACGCCGGATGACAGTGCTGACACATCAGTATTAGCCAGCAGCTAATGTTGTGTTGTATGAGCACTGTCAGTATGCAGAAAACACTCCTCTCAAATTAAACACAAAACTGACACCTACCGAAACATAAAGTGCCAAAATAAACTATCTACTTGTACTTCTGGAAGAATAAACGTTCCCATCCATAGTAGATCGTAATCACAATCTTAAAAAGGAAATCAATAAATTTATTGAAATCTGTCATTTTGATTCGTTATTATGAACCAGCTTTGGCAAATAAGGAGTCTTTTAGAAAATAAATCATAAATGATTAGAATATTAAAGGTGGCGATGTATACACTAAAGCCACAGTGCCTCAGCTTGGTGCAGGTCATATGAAGGAGTTACTTCTGACTTCAGCTGGACCTCTATTAACAACAAGTGGAATTGTAGCTTCCTGAAAATATTTCATTGCTTTAGCAGTTGACTTGTGAATGACAGCAAGTAAGGACTAGTAAAACTGCAGCTTCATGTTAAAATGTCAATGCTTTTGCCTCTGACTCAATAATGACATCTAGGAATAACTAGCAGAACTGCAGCTTAATGGAAGTGTTGTAATGCTTTTACATTTGACCTAAGTGAGAGCTGGTAACACCTTGAGGACCTGCAGCTTTGGGAATGAATTTTGAAAATTTAGCATTTGACTTGAGGAAATGAAGGTTTGAATATATGTATATATGTTTGTGACTGTGATTGCTAGTACCTATATATACTAGGTTTACTTTACAAGTGTTCCATAGGGATGTATGACATTACAATGCATGCTTTTACCACGCATGCCTTTACAACGCGTTTTTTACAACGCATGCCTTTACAACGCATAGTGCTTTGGGGCACTGGATAGTGAATAGTTTAATTTACTATTCCAACTCCAGTCCCCGTGTATAGTAGGGAAGGTGTTGGATAGTAAATTAAACCTATTCCCTATCCTAGAGCGCCCCCCAGCGCAATGCGTTGTAATGCTTTGCGTTGTGAAAGTTGCGTCGTAAAGGCACTGCGTTGTAAAAGTTGCGTTGTAAAGGATGTTTCCCGTTCCATAGTAATCAAGAAATGTTTTTGAAAGTTGCGATATTGATTTGTCAGCATTTCCCAGTGCTGGCTTATTTACTTATCCTATTGAAGTCGAGCACAGTTTATTAGAGTAGTAAAAGTGGATATGTAAACTTTTATATTGAAGTCACACTCCCTTAAATTTGTGAAGGACATTTTAAGCAGTTGTGCCTTACTGAAGAAGGTCATTTAGTAACATTAGGAGTCATAGCAGTTTTGTGACAGACTTGTTAGTCTTGCTAAAGACTTTAAACTGTTTTTTCAGTCTTGAAAAGAACACCCGGTTATTACTTGGGGTAACTGTAGCTATGTGAAAGACTAGACCGAATGACTTTGGCAATGCTTATTTTTTACTAGCATGGAGATTACGATTGTGACGAGCACAGAACAATGCTACAAAAATGGCAGCGAAAGTTACCCCTTCATCATGGGGTGAACCAGGTTTTATGTCTCTCCTCAGATGCTATTTGTTTTTTCAGTGTTTTATCTGCGTTCTAGGTGACACTCAATTGTACATCCCGATCATGTTCTCTGCTGTGGTAGCCACAGTTTGGCAAAGCTCCTCCAAAATGTGGCAAATGCATTGCTCCTTTGGTCACCCATGGAATTTATATACAAATTATTCTGCCTTGGCACAGTAACCCATGCAATCAAGCAAGTCTGTCAAGGAAGGGCATTATCTGCTCACCAGTTCTTCCCAATGCCCCTCTTTGTGATCATCATACTTACATCACTCACAAGCATCTTCGGTGGGATGTCCCGATTACTCTATTTTCCCTAATAACAACCACCGTAGGTTCCTCATAATTTGTATGACGGTCACCTGCATAAGTATCCCAGGCAGCTTAGACTAGTAGTGAATAAATAAGGACATTCTCATATTACATGGAAGAAGGTTTCACCCTTGTATTTACAACTGAGACAATCTGGGTCTCTGCCTCTATCCATTTCAGTTTTTTAGGGGTGTTGTATATTCCATGCAAAAAACTTCTGTTGTATCAGGCGAACACTTGCCTGAGTAGGGACAGCCATCTTCTCTTCGGTCGACTCTTTCTATTCTAGAGGTCCCACATGTTGCTCCCTTTTAGTGTGGGGATGTCTGAATGAATCACAGGTCTTTACTACCAGTGATCTATAATTTCTGGGTCCTCCTTAATTTCCCAATTTCCCCATCGTCATTTTATACCCCTGGCGGTTTTAATCCTGCTGCTGCCAATAGTTCGTTTGTACTCCTCAGGTGCATGGTGTGGTTGTGAATTTCAATATAATTGTGAATTATGTAGCGAGCAATCTAAAGGCATATGCTCAAAGGTTTTGATGTGATTTCCCTCCCAATTGTCAGCCAATTGGGTATCCCATTCAAGCCAGGATCTGAACCCCTCAAGACACTTGTATCAATCATGTGCCATTGCAGAGTGGAGTCTCATGAGTAGGGTCCAACATTGCATCGATCTCAACACTCTGCGTCTACAAACACTTGAGGTTCTAGTAGTTGGGGGTAGAATGCAGGGGCATGTGGCGCTATATAATAGTTCAGGAGGGCACTTTTCTCTGGGAGTTGTTTCTCTAGCGTCTTTGATGGTGTTATTGACCTTGGTTCTAAAATAAAATCATATCAGAGTTCCATAAGCTATTCTATGGCTTTGAATGGCGGTTAGGTGAAAAGCAGCATGCAGAATTTTAATGGTCTGCCTGTAAAGGAGGCAACAGTTAGACAAAATGGCAACTACATTTCTTTTTGATACATTTCGGTATAACTGTATGTCAAAATAAGCATCCATCCATCACTGCCTGATCGATCTTTTCTGAAGTCAGTCTGTTTTCTCAGGAGTATATGTTTTTCGTCCACTCTTTCAGATCTTTCAGGCAATGTTATGCAGATTTTTAATATCAAATCCATTTACAGTGTCTACCAACTGTCTTAAATAATAATACTCTTCTCCCATGAGTCTGTTATAGTTATACATTGCGTAGCTGAGTAGGCGCCCAGCTCCAACAAGACAACACTTCAGCTCAGTTTAGATAAATGAGCTAAGACTGAAACCACATGATGACCTTGTGCCTGTGAGGGGTTAGCTGATAATATATAACCTTCTATTTGTTTGCAATTCTGTGATGACAGATAACAGATGTGTATCAACAAAAAGAGAGGTAGGGAGAGTGAACACTCTTATTCCCCACTGGTAGACAATATCAACAACAAAAGAGTGTTCAAAGCTCATTAGAAATGGCAGGATTCAGGGCACAGATAGTACAGGGGGAAAAAACACCAACTTGGTGTTTATAGAAAGCCCTCACTCACCGACCTGGTCGGTGACATGCTTCATCATTGGGCCCTACTGGGTGTGGCCGAGTGCCACCCCAGTGTGCTTCAACGCCAGATTTACTGCGCAGTGGGTGATGTGAAGTGGTGAGTGGCTAAGTGGATGTGAAGGTGACTAAAATAAGTGTTGGTGGGGAAGATTAAAAATGCCTTAATTGTATCAAAAATAATTTTAATTACTGATCAATAAGACATGTTGAAAATATATGTGTGGGGAAACTTAACCAATGCAATGAATGGCTAGTTGCCTCTAAGTATACGTGTCGGTCAACATGTGTCTGCCAATGTAGGTGTCAATTATCCTGGCATTACGCTTAAATGTTTTTGACAGGGGGGTCTCGGCATTGAAAAGTTTGAAGACTTTTGAAGGGCTACGGTCTGGAGTGTCTGGTTTTTATGTTAAAAACCAGACACTTCAGAACAAAGAAAATATGCTGTTGCGCTACATGTAAAATGAAGACCCTGCCTTTGTGACTGAGAGAGGGTGACATCCACAGCAGTGCTTTAGATTGCACCTCATGGGCCTTTCATCAATAGCAAGTTTAGAGTGTGTGTGTGTATGTAGGTGTGTGTTTTTGTGTGTGTATCTGAGAGGCCTTTGTGGTTGGCTATACACAACAACATAGAGCTATAATCAGAAGCTATGTCTCGTTTCCATGCAATTCATATGATGTATCGTCGCAGACACAAGGGTTAACACATTCACAAACCAGTGCTCCAGACTCAAATGTATTGAGTAAGGTAGGGCAGCCTTGGCGCTACTGGAATGACCCCTGCAATGTGTGAAGAAAACACTGACCGCTCACCACGCCCTTCTCTGATAGCTGTTGCATGCCTGAAAAACTGGGAATGAAAGTATTGTTTGTGAAAAATTGTGTGGATTGTCCTCCTTTCATAATGTTAAGCATTGAGGGTCCTATTCACACACGTAAACTTACACCTTTGTGTAAGTTTACGTTTGTTTTGGAATTCACAAACTTTGATTCAATAGTAAGTTTAGAATGGTTGTTAGGCTGAATTGCTGGACGTGCCACCGATTTGCACATTATTTCCAATACCATGCGCACTTGCAGGATTGAATTGTGAAGATTCCATGTTACGCCAGGCCAATGGGTCACAATGAGCTGTGTAATGGGGAGGAATTTTGAAAAAGTAAAAATTCATGAAATAGACAAAAGTGTGTCTTAGCAGTGAGTATAACCCATGGGCTGAGCAAGGTCTCTGGAATTCGAAAATGCTCATTTGGGCTTGGCGGCACTTGTAAGCTATGAAGTTCCATGTTTAAACGTATTACGGGAAGCCAAGGAAAACCCCAGCGCCCTTTACTATGCAGAATCCGGATACTAGGAGATGGCAAAGGCCCTGAAGATTTACATATTCCTGTTGACTGAGAAGGTTGAAAAATACCTTCCATACTGTGTACTGGACCATTCAATCATGTTTGTGCTGTACCTTACCTCCTACGTGACTAGTTATTTTAATGTCCCCTTGCCATGCCCTGTCAGCACTTCTGGGTAATGTATATGGATATTTTCTAAACGTACGAGTTAATAATTTACTTGACTGCATAGCGCTAAATGTATGTACCAGGGCCTGACTGTATTGACTGCTGCGGTTTCTGCACATCTAGGTTCCTTTTGGTGAAATTAGAACTCGCACATTCTTCCTGTGTACCACACTGCCTCAGTTAGTGTACTACGTTTCAGTCGGGATTGTCTCATAAGGATAGTGAGGAAGGTAAATATCTATTTTATTTGGTCCTTGCACAATATACAATACATACAAGGCCTATTGCTCAGAAGACAAGAGATAGGAATAGTTAGGCGGAAAGAATAGTTTGCACAGTAATTCATTTGTGCAGGTGGTGGGCACAGCACTAAATTCTGGGGTCAGATAATGTTTTCACTCTTAGACTTTGACCAAGTGCAAGAGGAAGAAATGCAGAACGGGGAAGAGGAATAAGAGTAAGACAGTTCAACAATAACAGAGGGAGAAAGCAGGGGTTAAAGAACATACAAGATTGAAATAGATATGGAGAGGAATTGGGGGCTGGGAGAAAGTGACATGAGGTGTGACAAATGGTAGGTAGCTTTTGTGTTCTGAAAGCCTGGCCCTGATTAATGCCTGTGGAGGGCTCATGATTTGTCTTTAAAAAAACAAAAACAAATGTAGCCTTTGTGTTTAGTTATTGCAACCTGTAGGATACTTTACAAGCTTGATTGTTAAAACACACACGGTAATCGGTATAAGCACAAAAATAGTACCATTATATTTTAGGATTTTGAAATAAATATATTTAAACTACTGGTGATGAGGACTAAGGTGGTTTTGCAGATCTGTTTGTGCCTCTCAGCCTAAAAATAAACACTGGCATAGCTAATAGGTCTGTTGTTAGCTGATTGTCTATTAGCTTTGTCAATGCTTCTTTTTGTTTTGTCATGATTTTTGCAAAACTCTATTGTTTGAGGAGATGCAGGGCCTCCGCTAACATGAAAAGCTAAAATAATATTTCATTCTCAAAAGGTACACATAGCCACAGTGTACCATTGCACTGAAGGGAACTATTTTGTGTGCGAATGCGCTCGTTGTGAAAGAGGGTATTTCTGTTGTTCGCAGTGAAATTAGCCAACGAGTTAAGTGGGGTGAAAGACTGCCCACAGCTGCGTGCTGTAGTGGGTGAAAATAAAACGTGAAGGACTTCAGTGTATTGGTAGGTGTGTGAAACGGGGCGGCATGCTGCAGGGGGACTCGGGGTGCATTCCTTAGCCTGGGTAATTCCAGTTGAATATTGAGGTGCATTAACTGAGCTCTGAGCCAGCTTCAGTAATAAAGTAAATGGGAGCAGTGCAAGGCAAGTTCGATAAAGACTGAAATGCATTGATGGAGCTATTGGGGATTGTGAATAGCAGTGAGTGTGTGTGTGTGTAAGTGTGTGTGTGTGTGTGTGTGTGTGTGTGTGTGTAAACTAGTAATAGAACAGGAAACAGTAGGTCTGGCTTGAAGTGCATCTGTGGAGCTGTTTGTAAATTAGTATACAAGATTAACAGTCCTGCTGCAGGACTGGATGTGGGAACATCAACAGAGCTGTTTGTTGGTGCGTGTACTGGAGTACAAGAGGGTTCTGCAGGTCAAGAGTGTAGTGTATAAACAGACCTATGTATGATTCCCTGTACTAGAATAACAGGGGAAGTGCTGTGGGCGAGTGGATATGCCTGGCAAGTGTCCCAGTCTGTACAGCTGTGTAGGGAGCTGCAGTGTACAGGGCAGGCGCAGAGCCCCGGGAGAGGCTCCCACACATTTCTTGTGAAACTCTCACTCAGAAAGAAGTTGAACTGAGGTTGAGGTTCTAATTAAGAAAAACTGGACTGTGCGCCCAGGGGCCTGGTTCACAATTGCTGATTTCATAAACACTTACATTAATAACTGCATAACACAGCAAGCACTTGGAAAAATATCATTCGGAAACTTCCCTGCAAAGCTTTACTCCAAAATAAGAAACATTGACAGACACCACTTATTTTTGGATAAGGAATACAAATATAGAAACGTTGCTGGTACATTGATGGAATGCATCTCTTTTTCCATGAAAAGAACCGGAAGCACAGTGTCTTTTTTACTGCAAGGCGTACTAACTGAGAACCTTTATGCAGCTCACTTAAAACTTTGAATACTAGACACCAAAATTAGATAGATATGTATATTAATCACTGGAATTAATGCAGACCTTCACATCATTTGAATTGTCTTGACCCAGTAGTGGTGGTGAATGAGGCGAGTCCTCGAGAACGCACACTGTTGCAAGTTGTGCACAACTATTGCGCACACAGAATGAATTCGCCGAAGCAAACCTAAGCATAGGCTACTTACATCATTACTTTTTACGAATTGGAATCCTCACCTGGATCTCTGTGAGGTCTGATTTGGTGGCATGTGCGCCTTGCTGGGCGAATAGCTGTTCCCAATCGAATCAGAGAGCGAGAGAACCAGAAGGCTTGTGGGGTGAAGAGTGATCATTGCTGGTGGAGATATGTGTACAATCCTTAAGTATATAGGCATTCAGGTGTGTTTCATCATAATTTCACTGGCATTTCCCTTTTGATGTTAAATGTGATGCGGGCATTCACTGGATACTGTAAAGGAGAATGGTTTAATGATGTGGGAAGTGGCCTAACCACATTTGACATATTCCTGATTCTTTTTGTCCCATGAGCAATATAGTTTGTTGGCACTCAAATATGTATTATCATATCCCACCTTAACTTTCCTCTATCCAGACACTGCCACAAGAGCAGAAGATGTCCTCCTGTTCGTATGACTGTGACCCCACGTCATTTGTTGGTGGTGCCCTCTTGTCACTAGTTCACATCTAGTTTATAGTCAAGGGTGCTTCTTAAAGCTCACATTTAGTTCACCAACTCAGTCATAGACATCTTCTAGCTGCTGGCTTCCTTACCAGGCTGCTGGATGCTGTCAGGCCTCCTGACATCACCCAAGACTCCTGGTCACATGCCACCAAACCCCATCATCCCTCTTCAGGTTGTGAGGTGGTACGTGTATAGGCACAAAGGCGGAGCATTGAATGTCAGGATTGTGGTACATCGATGGATCTGTCTTTAGCTTCTACTACCAAAACAGAATGCATGCTGCAGGACTGGATTCAGGAACATTAACAGAGCTGTTTGTAGATATATGTACTCGTTAAAGTGAAAGTTTCAAGAGCAGGAGACCGACGTTCGTGCGACTAATACCACAATACACCTGTCTACCCAGACAAGACTTCTAGCAGAAACACCTTATCGGCAGTCACAACTGACATCATTAGTCACTGCAGATTGTCCAGTTGAATATACTGAAGGTGGCGACCAGGTTTTATTTCCGCCCTGTCTTTCTAAAGGGACTTTTTACGAAAAATTAGTCCTGATGGTCCTATTGATGCCTACAAGCAAGACCGAAACGTCGACCTAATCACCATCTCCACAGCATTAATGCTTGAAGGATACCTTTATACACCAGTTAACTTGGTCTTCTTCTTTTTATCCATGGAGTTGTTGATCCGTTATGAATTGATTTGTTGATTTGTATGTACATCCATTCATAACTGCTAACCTTGGATTTGTTTCTTTTTATCCCCAAGATTTGTACTCTTTGATCAACTCAATACAAAAAAAATTCAGATAAAATTAACTTGCTGTGTGCTTACTTCATTCTTTTCTTCTCTTCAGCTTAATTTCATTGATTGTTTATGAATAACACAAGAATGATTTAGTTATCCTCCGGGTACGATAGGGTTCAATTACTTAATCAACCCATGAATGCTATACGTTTAATCATATGTACTGAGTTTAAGAATAAAATCCCTTGTAGCCATTCCTCACCCTGAATTATCTATTGCCCAAGCCTACAAGGGTTTATTGGGTTACCCAAAATCTCTTTATTCTTTGTTACCAGAAGGCAGCAGCCCTGCAAGGGGGTTAAGTGGGGTCCTGAAGCATGCTTGTGCCCTTCCCCGGTCTTAAGGAAGGTGTGGAGGCGCTGCTTGAAATCATTTATTGAAGCTCTGAGAAGAACCAAGAAATTTCAAACCAACTTTCTAGGGTCTCGGATGGCCCTGAGAAATCCTGAGCACTGCAGGCAGCACCCTGCAAGAATAAGGCGAGAAAAGGGCTATGTGGATCGAGGGTAATTAATCCAAACTTGCAACTGGCAGCTCTCTGGCAGAAATCCCAGGGCAGAACCATCAGAGAGCCTAACTAAAGCAAAATAAGGTTCAACCACACTTTTAACCGCAATGATGATGCCAAGAAGGAGACTGCATCCCCTAAAAGGGAGCAGGTGGAGGACACGTCCACGCTGTCTTAACTCCCTGACACCAACACATCTCTTGTCTGTGAGGAGGCAGACCAGGGAGAAAAGAGGTGGTGCATCAAAAGCCTCTTGCCATTTCTCCTGTAAAAGAAACGATCAGGCAATATTTCCACAAAGCTACCGGTGATGAACCATAAACAACCTCAGATGGAGTAAGACTGTGCACTTAATTATACTTCTCAGGGCTTACTCCCAGCCCAGCAAGCATACTCCATAACACCACTCAAACTTTAAACCTCGAAGCCGCAACAATAGTTTGGTCAAAAATCGGCAGGTAGCTATCCTGTCCGAGGTGCTGAGCTTATAAATTATCAATGGAGAAGCCACCTCAACCACACATGCTAATTAAATCTCTGGCCAACAGGAATGGTAACACTGAGGCAGAGCCGGGGGCACTAATTCCAAACCTCCAAATTCATTTAGGAACAAGGAGATAACTGAATTAGACCCAAAGCTATATAGGATCGCGGTTGCTGTTCAAGTCTATCGAACTCCGAGTCCACCAGCTAGCCTATAGAATATATAATAGAACTCCGGAGATATACCACCAACATTAAACACCTCACCAATTATGATCAGGAGGGAGAGTCTAACTGACCAGGAACTGGGCAACATGTTATATCGATCCTAGCCACCATATAGGACTAAATAAAGGAGACCCGTTGTCAAACTCCAATAGTAGGACAGGGATCGGTTGAAAAGGATTTTGGCCTAGTCCTGGACACAGTGTGTGCATCCAGCGTCCATTGACCGGCAGCTATAAGTGCCTCACAGGACACAATTGCCAGGGTACTACTCTGCCAATCAAACCAGATGGAGTCACAGGTTGACTATATACAGTCAGTGAGGACTCAAATGGAATAATTAGGAAACAAATTAAGTTGCTTAGAGGACCCAATAAGAACATCCGGGAAGAGCTCCCTCTGTCAGTGCTCACCCATCATCAATAAGTTAGGCTTTTTACTGAAAAATTTATGAGCATTAGGGGGGGACTGTTAAGGCTAGCGCAGCAAGAAGCAAGCCAATGTCTCAGGAGATAAGCTTAAATACGAGTGAACTTTTTAGTTCATTTAACGCCGGATGAGTTGCACCCAAAGACACAGCATTCACCACCTCGGAGGCCGTGGCTGAGTCTTGCGATTCGTCAGTCCACTTAAATAGTAGTGTGGTCATTTCTACCACTATGGAATATCAGGTGGAACCCAATAGGACAACAATCCAGTCTGCCAAAGAGCTAGCAGACAAGGGAGGGCAGCAGGAGGGCTCTGCCACTCTGGCAGCCCTGGACCCCATGAACATATAGCTTATCAAGGAGAGGAAAACATAGATGAATGAAACAAAGAAACAATGCTTACTATAAAGAACTTTGACACATAAGCCATCTAATGCTACTAAGAGACGGGTGGGCTCTAATTCAGCAAATTACTTCTGCATATTTGACCACTCGAATAAGTTTACACCCTAGCTGTTAGCGACTAGTGATAAAGTTGATAACGAAAGGCTGACGGCTCCTCCACTTTACTGTGAGGATGAGGAGAAAAGCTTGACAAAGGACGCCTCCGATCTGGATGGACATATGGCCGTGAACACAGGGACTTCTCCGATGGAACATCTTGGGGAAAATGGTAACAGGGCAGCAGGTCCCCTCTTCTATACAGGGAAACAGAAGATCTGTCCGGTGTCGCCACAAGGAGCTCATAAATATGTAATGGATAACAGCGCACAGTATGACTGGAAATGCACGGATTGACCATCAGATTACTCCGGGGGGTGCGTACACAGGGACTTTTCACTGGCTTAAACCCAGTTGAACCCATACGGCTCAGAAGTGAGCAAGCAAACTCCTGTGATAAATGTGGGTGGGCAGCTGGGGACTATACATCCTCTCCTTATCCAACTAAGCCAACATAGCCAAACACAACTTCCAAGAAGACATGGAAGCTGTCGTCAAATGGATGAAAAGCAGCTGCCTCCAACTCAACACCGACAAAACAGAAGTACTCCTCAGGGGCCCACACCTCAACACCTGGAATGACACCTGGTGGCCCCCTGCTCTCGGCAGCCCAGCCGCCCCCATGGACCACGCACGCAACCTTGGAATCATCCTAGACTCAAGCTCGAGCTCAAAATGGACCGCCAGATCAACTCTGTCACATCTTCATGCTTCCACATCCTCCACCTCCTAGGTAAGACCTTCAAATGGATCCCCCTCGAGCGCAGAAATAACGTAAACCACGCCCTCGTCACCAGCAGACTCGACTACGGCACCTTACTCTACGCCGTATTAAACAAAAACCTCACCTGCAAGCTACAAAACATCCAGAACGCCACTGCCAGACTGGACCTCAACCTAACACGACACTGCCACATCTCCCAACACCTGCCCAAACTCCAATGGCTCACCATCAAGGCTAGAATCACCTTCAACATCCTCACCCATTCACACAAGGCCCTCCAACACCAGACCAGCATACCTCAACAGCCGAATCAACGTTTTCGCACCACAAAGAACCCTACGATCAGCCCAGCTCTCCTACGGCGTGGTTCCACATGCCAGAAAGACCAGACATGAGGCCGCTCCTTCTTCTTCCTTGCGGCCAGAGCATGTAACGCCCTACCGCTCCCCCTCAGGCAGACAACATCACTCCTCATCTTGACGAGAAACCTCAAGACATGGCTCTTCAATGATTAGATCCCCACGTTGAGGGCTTGGAGCTGCTCCTTGTGCTTATATTTACAGCAGCTCAGCCAGTTTGCATGTGTGTATGTATAAAACCTTGGAATGCTTGATGACAGTGTGGAATGTTGGTATGCCTGGTGGACTGGAAGAGTGACTGCTGGTGTGAGTGGGCTGAGCTGTGAAGATGCAGCTCCTGGTGGGGCCTTGAACCAGCTTGAATTGGTCTTGAACCAACCATCATTCTGGTTGTAACCAACATCTATGATCCTGTAACTTATAAACAAATCTCTACTTGGATATTTACCTCGTGACTACCATTATACTTTATTACACTCCCCCTCCGCCCCCCCCCCCCCCCCCCCCCCAAGTGCCTTGGGACCCCTACAGGGGACAAGTCGAGCTTAACAAACCCAAGATGGATAGATAGAGCATTACTCAGCTATCTTTAAGGGAGCGAGACTAGTAGGTCTTTTCTCAATAGCAACAAAGCTGAGCTTTCAAAGGCCTGTAAAAGAACTCCCCCCTGTTCATACTGAGCACCAACAGCCTGCTATCCATGCTATTAGAGAGAAGGATGGGTGCGAACACCAAGAACTGGTCAATATACCCGCTATTATCCAAAAGAACTCCAGGACACACTTGATAGAGGAAACCTGTTGCTATTGTTCAGCCACTCGGAGGACCTCAAATGGGTGAGATTTGATCCTCCACTCCTAAAGTCGAACATAGTAGGCCCTGCCTCGGTATGGATGAGAGAGACACGAAGAGACTTAGTATGGGTGGAAAAAAAACACCTTTGCCAAATGGGGGATAAACCTTTACAAACCTCTACCAGAGAAATATACTTATGTACTCTTAAACCCACACACAATACAATCTACCATGAGTGTTCTGAAGGGCACATTATAAGGTAATTGAGGCTGGGTTACAGAGGAACCTGAGGAACCAGGCGCCTTAACAATCGTATGCACGCTCAACCGGAGAGAGGTGCGCTCTGACATCCCAAGTAACACACACATTGAACCCTCACAACTAGAAGAAGGGCTTATCATTCCGAGCTCTGAGAGATGCCCCCAAGATCATCCTCATGGGCTAAATATCAACCTCTCATCGGTCTCATGGAAGGTGGCCGGCCTTAAAAGTGTTAGCCTAAACAGGGAAGCATTGCCTGAAAACTATGCCAGGTTTCTATGACAACTTCCCCCCAGCGCTCTGCACAAGTCTTTTTGGGCACCCTTTCATGGGGGCTTGTCTATATTTATCAAGCACTTAAGTTGGAGGCCACAATTCTGGATCCTTGCTGTATGGCGTCCCAAGCAGTTTCCATTAGCTGCCTGAAACTTGATGGGAAAGCAATTAGCCAGATACTGGTTCATTGTGATCTTAATGCTCAAAAAATCTATGTCAAAGACGGCAAGTGATCTGCTCGACAACCTTGAGTCACGAAATTATAATTTCCCTTATCACAAAATTATAATTGTAGGAGACTTTAACACTCAACGCCTGGAGCTGCCATCTTAAAGTAACACTTGAATGAGAATAGGTCAAATATACAGGACTTCCTGTTAACACATAAACTGATGTCGGCTCAGCTACAGACCGAGTCAAAACTAGAAAGAGAAGGAATGGTCATTCCCTCCAACACATAAAGGCCTATTGATCATCGACTACATCTTTCTCTCCAAGCGCCTAGAAGCCCAGATCGCAGATTTTGAAATTTCAGCTAGAACAGAAGGTTACCACAACCTTCTAAAGTGCACATTGAATCTATCATCACAACCAGCGAACAAGAGCACTCGTGTGCGCTCTTCAAGGGGGAAGAGAATGTGAACTTAGCCAGAAGAATTAAATAGAGGCCTGAACACAGAGCAGCAGTGTTGGAAATGGCCCTTTCTTTGGTGCTTTCCCTCAACTTTTTACTTTTGTCCCACCTGTCTTTCCGCTTATCAATGTGCTAGCCTTAGGACTTTAGGCACTGTTGACCCTGCCATTCAGTGCCAGGGTGGGGTGCTTGTCATATATGTACTAGCGATTTGTATATACATGATTGGCTGATTTGGGTTAGCTGTAAATCCCTTGTCTAGGGGTAAGACATATACATAGGGCATGTAACTCAAATGCTCCACCATGGGCCTGCAGCACTGGTTGGGCCACCCTCGGAGGTAGCTCCTCAAATGCGCCCCCGATTGCCATGTCAGGGCCTCTGTTTGCAAGTTACTGTTATTCGGCTTGACATGTAAAAAGCTACTTGCCAAGATTCTGCATGTCTCTTGCTACATAGGAGTATTCCCTGAGGGCAGGGAGTGGTGTCAGGAAGAGGTAGGGCATGTGCACATGCGCTGGTTTCGGGCATGCACTGGTCAGGAATCCTACCGAATGGTGTGTTCAGTATGGTGGGGGTTTGCTTCTCGAATTGATATACATGAAGGATCTGTGGAAATGGTATTGAGCTATATTTCCTATGTGCAGAAGAGTGATAGCATAGTGTTTGATATGGTGAGTAAGAAATGGCAAATCCTCACGGGTGGTGTGAGTGGATTCGATATTACTAATGTGGGAATGGCAGAGACCTTTGACTCTGAGATGCCTCCTGGGACGGATTAGATGGAGTGGAATTTGCACCTGCATTCAGGGACCAACTAAAGTTATTGATCAAACCTCCCAGGGTAAGATGGCAGACAGGACAACATTTAGGTAGGGCCTGTGCATTTCGAAGGTGGCCTTTTGAACTGATCTCATCTTCAAAGATCATTGTGGATATAACCCTAAGGAGTTGAAGATGCTTGGGATTGGAAGTATACTACACTGTTTCGATTCTGGGACATCAAAAAGAGGAACTATTGGGGCATGGGGAACTGTGGCTGGATTATCCCCAGACTTGTAGTGGCCTGGGGCTTATCGTGCGCCAGGGAGGGAATTATCACTCGGTGGATTTTGCCTGGATGTTGCTGATCTGCAGCTAATTTCCAACTGTAATGGCCCGGGTCCCTAAGCACTACCCAAAGGCTGTTGTGATGGCCTCCTGTCCAAGAAATCCCAGGGACAGAAAGGATCTCACTGTTTCCATGAGATCATAAGGACCAGGCAGGGTTCAGTGGAAACTGGTGATCATCAGCTAGGACACGGACCATCCTGACTGTGCGGAGGAGTGTGCTCATAAAGATCAGCAGCCCACCTGGGGTGCTGTAACGTGAGGAGTTTGAGGAGTGCTGGGGAAATTTTGTGCTATCTCGCATTTTGTAGCATGTGGTGCTCGAGTGGTGTTGGTGGAAGTTTGCTGAGACCGCAGGACCTGAGCTGGAAGCCTAGACTGTCTCCGACCTCCAGATTTGGAGGATGACAGTGCCTAACATCATGGCGTCCGTCCGAGGTCGCCAGCTTCCACGCCACAAGGTACTCTGTTGTTGAGAACATGGTGACTACACCCAAGGGGTCTCATTGTGCCTTGTGTGCACCCACAGCTGGCTGCCTGGAGCAACTCCAGCTCGCACCTCTGCTGAAGGGGGAACCATTTCTTCAATTTGGAAGCGCACCAGCTTCCGGTGTCAGCCTTTTGCCAAAGGGGGGATAGTGATCCTACACTCGGAAAGTGCCGCTAAATGCATGAAGGCCTAATCTGGATGGTCGAAAACACGTAACTGTTTCCTTCTGCTTTTGGTGGTCCCAATAATCTACTCAAAGTGTCGCCAGTGGTTGCAAACATGTATTATTAGCTGGGGTAGTTTGAGTGGTTGGGTCACGAAGCGCAGTCAAAACCTGTGATTGCTTGACTATTGAAACTGTATGGTGGTTTGCGATATTGGGAATGTTGTGCTTCATGCTAAGGTGTTAGCAGGAACGTGGAATACCTCTGAACAGCCTGCTTATATGTTTCTGTCCCTTTTGATGTGGGAGAGATTGCTTGGATCATGAACACCTCGGGAAAGTATGCACATGGGTTTATGTTACTTACAAGGGAATAACATGGCTAGTGAATGCCCATGTACAGAACATATGTTTGTGAATTTCTCATAACTGCAAGGTACAAATCCAAAGTGTTTATTATTTTGATTTCAATGTGTGTGTAATACAAAGACCAGTGTTTTATACATACGGTGTGAAGTCTTTTTGTAGTGTACTCTGTGTGTTGCGAGGGTGATTTGTGCCGACACTTTACACTTTGACCCTGGGGATAAGCCTGACTGCTCTATGCTAAGCTACCCAAGTGTGAGCATGGGTTATTGAACAAGTGTATAGTACTCATCAAATATATAGAAGACCCAAATTCATACCGTAGCTGGGGTCTGCTTTGGGTTGAGAATGCTTCAGAATTTTCTTCCCTTGCTCTCAGTCCCCTACAGGAAGACAGTGGTTCAGGCCTTGATAGTCTCTAGATTATGTTAATTCCTTGTATCTCTGCCTCCCCGAATATCTCCTGAGCCGTCTCCAAGTGATACAGAAAGCATCTTTCTGACAGGGCCCAGAAGCCATACTACCCAGCTCCTGTCTTCGCTGCACTGGCTTCCGGTGCGGAAGAGAATTCAGTTTAAAGCCCTGGTCTTTAAAGCCTTGCACAAGATTGGAGCCCCTTAACTTTAGGGACAGATTTCAACCTTATCTGCCTCAGCGTACTTTGAGATCCTCTTCCCAACTTCTGATTACCACCCCAAAGGTGCAACTCTCCCGGGTAGGGGACAGATCTTTTCATGCAGTTGCCTCTCGGCTGTGGAACTGCCTTCCTTTATCTGTCAGACAGAGTCCAGATCTCCTTACCTTCAGGAAGAGTTTTAAAACGTGCATCTTCTGGTTATGATTTCCCTTGAAGTGACCTGCTCTGTTCGACATTATGTGGCCTATGTTTTTCTCAGCACCAGGACACTCCAGGGAGTATCTGTGCCCTATATAAATATGAGCTAACAAAACATAACATAACATATCTAGCCAGAATCCACTGGGTCTAACAAACAGTCATTGTCTGGTTAGGCAATCAGGTGCCCTTACTAATCCCGAAACACTAATTTAGCCCTCCAGATGTGGACAAAATGCATGGAAGATCTCAGAATGCTTCTGCTGGGAAATGGGATCAAGGCTAAATTCCAACCACTAGTCATGACAGGAGAACTTTTGTGTACCCAATATGACAGCCATCACCTCCACACAAAAAGCTCTTGCTAAAGCTCAACTTGACCATAGATAAAAGTCTTCAAAAGCCACAACAGAGGCAGTAAAACTCAAAAGATTAGCCCATAAAAAACAGTGTGGGAACACAAGGAGTAAAGAAACCAAAAGAATGGCCACTATTGTAAGGTTGCTCAGGGGCCCAAACCAATACTGCTTTTGGGATTACGTCAGCAAATTAAAAAACAGTAAAGCAACGAGGGACAATGGTATTTCAGAAGCATCATGGATTGGGCACATAACAGAGTTATACAAGGATTAGCCCATTGCTCCAAGATTACCAGTTAGGCCACAACAATGGGCCCACTGCTGCTAAGAGATGTTATCTCATTATACACCGAGACATGGGTTAGAGTGAAAACTGGGCTCAACATGGTTACTCGCAAAATAGACACCAATCGAGGCCTAAAGCAGAGCTGCGTCCAGGCCCCCCTGCTTTTAACCTTTCTACTGCTAATCTATAAAAATCATTGAAGTCTGGCTGTCTGGTTCCTCCCAAGCTCGGAAATGTGAATCTGTAAATAATACAGTATGCTGACGACATTGTGATTATGGACAATATCCAAACTGGCATACAACGGGCATTAAACGCACTAAACACATTAAACGCACTGAACAATTAAAATCCATACCCTACAGGTAAATCAGGACGAAACAAAAGTCTTAACTTTTGTGAGATACCGAACAAAAAAGAATGTGACTTGGCCCTTGGGCAGCAAGACAATTAACACAACAAGAACCTATAATTACCTTGGTGTGTGGTTCAGCAAAAATGGCATATTGGAGGAACATGTGAGAGATCTTTTAAAAAGAAAGGTGACGCCATTACGTATAGGGTTGGCCAATTGAGTCGTCTAATAAGCAGCACTTTGGCGGCCCCCACCCTAAGGCAACACTTCTCCAAGGGTTGCAATATGGTCACCACACTTACCAGGGGCTCTAGACTCAGCCTCGGAGCTAATACATTGTAGTTCTTACAGGAAAATCTTCCAACAGCAGCGATACACATTTCGTACAAGTTTAAGGCTAGAACTGGGCCTATTGCGAAACATCCATGCTGAAATACTGTATTGTGCTGAAATTCTGTTTCGGGTACAGGTAGGCCTCAATGTCCTCATTAAAGAGCCACTTGAAATTCATATTTGAAGCTCCAGGTAATCGTTGGTTCAACTAAGTAAGAAGTGCTATTGCGTCCCTGCAGATTGAGGAAGCAGTCCTATAAGCTGGGGGCATACCCTATGCCACCTGGAAAAACGCAACAATCCGCAACTGAAGGAGACCTGAAGGAAGCAAGACCTACTATCACTAGGAAACTCATTGATGGTGCAGCCCCTAAATTATACCTCATTGGGAATCCTCAGGCCTATGTTCTTGAAGCAATAGATTCAGAAATTAGCAGACAGATAATGGACATGCGATTACTTGTGTTTCACAAAAGATTTTAATCCAGCCTGGGTTGGCCGAGGAGGTAAAAGGGACTGTAGGCTTTGTAATTATATGCATGAAACATGGCTACATCTGCTATGCTCTTGCCCCCCTTTAGACAATCAAAGGAGTTTGTTACTTGAACTGGTCATCTTGTTCCTAGGGGTGTGGGCGTGCTCATGCTAGGAAGCATCCTCTATCTGCTTTAAGAACTTTGCTCCCTTGGTTCCAGCAAGATATGCAAAATTTGTCAAAATACTCCGGTAACGGCTCCCCTCAACCACTGCGGTTGCACTTTGCCACAATTAAGGGCAAAACCCAATAACATCGTATGTACTCCCTGTTGTGAAGTACAAGATGTACATGGAGATGCCGATCTTGGGGTCGAAGGATCTCAGTGCACTCTGACATGATCAGGCCGAATCCCAGCAAGTTAGGCTTGGCCTTATCACATGACTCTGGATCCTGGTGACTGGTTAGCTACTTTTACCCCCAAATGCTTTAGTAAACTACTGTCTGACTACTGTAATCGCTCATTGGTCCTTAGCACATGGCACTTTGGATATTTTAACTTCCTATTAACTTGATAGATATGCTGTATTTTGTATAAAAATGAGTGAGTTGAGAACCATGTCAGGTCTGCCCCATAGTAAGACCCTGTTCCTTGTGGCTGGTTTGCTACAAAGTAGCTACCTTAGTAAACCATTGACTGCCTACTGTAACTGCACATTGGCATATTGGAAAAGTGTGGCTCAGTGGTTAGAGGCGGCAGACCCCTGGTTTGCTACAAAGTAGCTACCTTAGTAAACCATTGACTGCCTACTGTAACTGCACATTGGCATATTGGAAAAGTGTGGCTCAGTGGTTAGAGGCGGCAGACCCGGAAGCTGGGATCGACCGTGGACCAGGGTTCGATTCCCCGCCTCGGTGGATCTCGGGCTCAAAATTCCACGGCCTCGACAATTCTCGCTCCGGTGCCTACTCGACTCACGGGGTCTCACTCTGCAACTCTGGGCAATAGCTTGCTTAATCTCCACGACGGCCCCTCGCGGCGGGATGCCTGGCTTTCACCCTGTGGACACCCCGCCGGGGCCTCTCACAGGGGAATACCAGGACGGGTTCCCTAGGCAAGCGCCAGGATGCCCTTTGGGTGACAGGTTGCGCTATATAAATACACCTACAATTACATATTGCATATTGCACTTTGAAAATGTTATCTCTTTTGGCTGATTTTATTTAATTGTAATGGTTTTTATTAACTTAACAATAAAGCTTTTAATACTGAAAAAAATAGTAAGTTCATGACTGCGGAGATTCCACAGTTGGGGCAGAGTACATGTCTATCTTTTTATGTGCGGAGTTCTCTGCCCTGACTGCGGAATCTCCGTAGTCGTAAACGTACTATCAAATCAGTATTTGTGAATTCCAAAACAAAAGTAAATTTACATAAAAGTGTACTTTACCTTCGTGAATCAGGTCCATGCTATCTTAGGTTAAGTTGAATACAAAAAAAGGCAAAAAAGACAAAGTTTGTGGATATCAATTTACAATTGAGTAAAACAGTATAAAGTGTATTGTGCAAAAATGACGATGAACTCATGCCCTGTCAAATGGCTATCTAGTCTCTGAAAGAAGCATCACCGCTGTGAAGCTTGGTCAGGGCGTGTTTCTTAAGCGTTTCCATAAATAATACTGACCACAATGAACAGGCTTAGTTCTGCAGATTGAAGCATTTTGTTGTTTGGCTTGACTCACCGTAGGACTCTCAAGGGAGCATTTGAAGTCTGTGGGAGCCTGTGCTGAGGAAGCAACTTGTGTCAGCTGTCGCTGACCCAAATGGGGTGGAATGTTAGCCCCGCTCACTTAGCAGCGATCAGTCAGGATTTTCACAGATTACTTTTGAAGCCACAAATGGATGAAGGGGCTTGAGCAGACTGCGGTCTTGCAGTGTTATTGTTCTTGGACCTATTGCTGGTGTCATGTGATACCTAAAAAAGTCCACTGTACTCGTTAAATTCCTAAAGTCCAAACGGGTCTCTAGCCAAAAATCAATCCGCTAGATCTTTCCAGACCTTTAGTGTTGTCGTTTTAATCTTACTGCTGTACCTCAGGATTTAAACATGACAGGCAGCCAGCACAATTTTCATACCAGCCTTGCACCATAATAATAAAATACCTGTATAGTATGTAGCTGTTTTATCCTTTTTAGTAAAGAAAACATTAAACAGAAGTAAGGCCGGACAGGCCGTTGATCTCATGGGCATTTCCCCGGTGGGCTGGGGCCTTTGAATGCTGCTCCTGTTGCCTCTGCCCCTTTATTCCAGCAGACTCAGTGGGAGGCATAAGCAAAGAGTTAGAGGAAGGGGAGAAGTCCGAGAAAGAGAGGAGAGGAGGGAAACAAAAATGATGGATGGAAGGAGAGTGGGGGGGAGAGTGAGAGAGCTGGTTTGAACATGGGCTGCATTTGGTTCCCCAACCAGGGCCTGAGAAGAAGTATCAGGAACTGTAGCCTTAAACAAACACCGTTGCTTACCATAGAGAACACTGCCTTGAGCATTTCCAGCATTACACGTGGTTTCACATGCTGAATTTGCAATGGAGCTTCTAGTTTTTCAGCATTTAAAGATATCAATAGATAACCTATTACAAAGAGTGAGAAGATGTAGAAATGTATCTCTTCCAATAGTAGGGCATCTGCCTCTTAATTTTCACAAGAATAGACTCCAATGGTGTTTAAATGCATTTCTTTGCATACTCTTCCTAAATGTACTGTTCGTTTAGATAGCCTAATTCGTCAGAAAGAAGTCACATTTTAATAATAAGTGTCTCTCGAAAGTAAACAGCTAGTCAGAAGGCATCGGACTCAATTATAAGATTGAAGCGTTAACTTTTTAATTAAATCTGGCAAAAATGTACTCCTTCATAGTGGAACCTGCAACCCAAGAAACGTTAATTGTCATAGAATATTTAAAATTGTCTTCAGACAAGGAAGGAGCGTCTTCAGAGTTTGGAGGTTCGATCAACTAGTACTTTTATACTGGTTAGTTCATGTTTTATTTCTTATCGCACTCTTACTAGCCTCCGCAGATTTCAGAGTGCAGTGGTATATATTGAGCAAGAGTATGATTTTATACCGGAATCCGGAAAAAAATTCAAATGGGAAAAAAGGGACATGACTAAGCAAAACCACTGCTTGTCTTGAAGGTTGCTGGGAGGAGTAGAGAAAAGCCCAGACAGCTGCCTAGCTCGCGAGGCCAAGTGAGGGCACAGTGGAATGAATGCCTCAATGGATGAAATGCGCACAGAGGGCTGATGTTGTCAATATAAAGTCCATTAGCCAGGTGTTTAAAACACGACAGGTTTATTCAGGCTTAGTTCCGTTCCAGGGTAAGTTTAGTAGAAGAAGAGAGGTAGATAGAAGAATGGCCCCACCAGGGGCAGCCTCCCTGCTGCTCAGCCTGCATCCTCCACCTGACACTCTAGACAAAAGCAGGCACCCAAGCATTCCGTGACATCATCACACATTCCAGCATTTATCCTGGTTGAGCAGTAGGGAAGACAAAGCCAGGGAAGAGGAATGGCAACAAGTAATTTATAACAGCTGACGGACACCTATAGTCTGAATAATGTTTATCAATATTGTTGGCGATAACAGGGTCCAACATGTGGTGCCCCACTTCTGGAAGCGGAGGGAGGGCCACGCGTTGGAACATCAGCTATGCAACAATTGAACGAAGAAAGAGGTGCAGAAATGTGCACGTACTGCATTGGTTCAGGAAATTGTAGACTGTACTGAGCACTTCCATGCTTTGAATGCAAAGCGATGGAGAATGTTTACCCTTGGAGTGAGCGTGTGCACTAAAATGTTGACTGTGCTGAGAGAGGGTGCTGTATTTTTGTTCGTGCAATGCTTGTAGAGACAGGACAGAACCTGATATTGGTGAAGTAATTCCAAAATAAGCCATGTAGTTTGCGACAGAGCTCTGTTGTACATAACGCAATCAGATCTGCATGCTGTCTTGATTCATTTCCGTCTCTTAAATTGTCCTTTCCCATCAATTCACTCCTTTTTCCTCCCTGCTCTTTAAAGATATCGCGTCGGAATGTGCATATTGCTCCTCTCCAAAAATAGTCATTTCAGGAACCCATGCAGAGCACCTCTAACTACCCCTCCCTCATCCTCTTAAACCCCACCCCATCACCGCTTGATCAGTCCTACTTGACTCTATCCATCCTCTCACCCGCAGAACTGAATATGTACTTGGACCAGCTAGCTCAATGCCTGCCCTACATGACACCTTTACTCCATTGTAGATCAAAGTGGACACTCCTTTGTCCAGTGTTAAAACTGTTCCCACTTCAAGAACTCTCTACTCTTCATCTTCTACTCAAAGTAAATCACATCAGCACTCCTCTGCCCTAACTGAAAACCCAACAGCAGATAGAAACCCACATTCAACTTCCACGGGTTTCTTCCCTTCCGTTTTGCTCCAAAACCACCTATTGATTGACTTTTATTTTTCCATAAACTTGCTACTGAGTTGTCTTGAAGAAACAGGCCGACAACACAATCAAACTCCAGTGCATCTGCTCATCATTATAATCTTTTGCATATTCTTACTCTCTATGGCCTTCAACACTGTCACTCATCGTGGTACGATAGTGACCTTCGCTTCCCTGGCAAGCAGTTAGAATGGTTGCTCTCTTATGTACCTTCTCGTGCCTCTTACTCAGCCGACTCCCTTCTGGTTAGCATTCAAGAAGACTCAGGGCCTCTTCTTGTCTCCCACTATAGCACCACTCAAGATCAATAATTTCTTTGGTTCATTCTATTACAACAATACACGTATGCCTGTTATGAAGCATTCCATTTGATACCAATGCCGGATGTACAAGCCATTTTGCTGTTGCAGTTCGCACAATCTAAGTTTGCGGCTCAAAATGGTGTTCGCACATGTAGTAAACCCCATGCGTAAATCGGCAAAGTGTTTGACTTGCAGGAGGGGATTTGTAAATTATTATGAGCTACTGTAAGGAGGGGGGCATGGAAGGAACATCCTCTTCTAACTGAGGATCACATTGGTATGTATCAATCGGTTGTGATAGTAATTACGATCACAAATCAATGAAACGTCACCAGCATCTCAAAGAGAATGTTAACTAATTTGCAAAGGGAAATCTGTTCCTCTTGGGAGTCATGTGGGCAGTCAAAGGCACAGACTGATTTTAAAATTAATATATTCCAGTTTGGGAAAGAAATACAAGCCACCTTCCCAGTATGAACATCTATTTCGTAAAGGGACCCAAATTGGGATCGGTCTAAGTAATTTTCACTAGGAAGGTCGATTTGGAACCTTCTGTGAATGCGTAATTTGTGAGTTTTTTGTACAAACATCACATCACATTGCAATGTGCATGCCCATTTGTAAACCAGCCAATATGTAAAGTGCACATTCTGGTTTGCAAATGAGTTTTACTATATTGCATCCGTAATATCTGATAAGGTATGTTGTTACTCTGATTTAGTTTTGTAGAAAATTGACTTCTTTCAACTTAGTTACTGCTGTAATATTGCAGCTTCCAACGACTGGAGTAATTTACACCCACATCTCAGTAAATTTGATTTAACTGGTATTAGCGTGGCTAATTTGCATAAAATAAGGTTGTTGTTGGTTTACATTGCTGATATAGTGCCCTATTGAGAGTTTGGCGCTCAGGATAATCAGTCACAAACTTGGTGGCTCTATCGTCTACTACATTACAAGTGCATTGTAGCCTATGACACTGGTATTACTGCGGATGGGATATCCACAACATTATGACAGAATATCCTGTCTGACAACCTCTAAATAAATCCTCAGTCCCTAACAGCGGTTTGGGGTTAAGCCATTTATATATTTATCAAGATTTTTATAAACTACCTGACATCACGAATGGCGTTTCCATAGGGCTTCTCTGAGCAGAGTACTGTTGCTGGGATACAGAATCCATTCAAATCCAGAAACGAATTCAAGATTGAGTATTCTGCAATCACTCCATTTTTTATACACTGAAGATACTTGTACTCAGCAGGATTGTGGGTCTAGATTCCAGAGTCTAGGACATGAATCCAAACATACCGCTTCAGTGCGTTGTCTCTCGAAGGCCGGATGATGGACTTGGATAGGATCTTGATGCAAGTTCCTGTTTTGAAATACAGTCAGGTGATGGAGGTAGCCAGTCAGTTTGATCCAGCAGATTTTGACCATGATGCAGATATTTTAAAATGTGATCTTTGGCTGTACTGCGAGTCAGTGATGTTATTTCCTGGATAGCTTTCCGTGGCCACATAATGCTTACGTTCAAGAACATTAGGGCAGTCAGGTTCTGTATCAACAACAGTTGTTTGTGAGTATTTTGGCGAGGAGATTTGTATATCACATTACAATACTTACTTAGCCAGCCATCACGAGGGCTGATGCCATTGCTACGCAATTATTGGCTTGGAGAGGCGGGAACTATCTGTAAAATGGAGGCAGATGAAACTTGTCACCAAAGACCACTGCACTGGGGCACAGATGTGAGGTCAGCCCTAAATATGATTTCCACATTCCTCCTTAGGGAATTGTAAATTAGAGACAGCCAAAAACCTGTGCACAGCAGGATCTCTTCCCAGAACCACTACTTATGACGTGTTAAGTAGAATAAGCTTTCCTTTATTCAGTGGCAAATGGGGTCAAATACTTTGTGGCACTCCCTATTTTCTAGGTTGTTTTCCAAGACAATGCTAATTGGATCGTTGTGCATTTTGAAATATAATGTTTTAAAATCTGAACTCTGAAAAACAGATGTGTCAGAGAGAAACCTTTTGAGAGTCTACTTGGCACTCTGAGAGGGGAGGGCTTAGTTGAACCAATTCAAATTTGCTCGCTGTGTTTTAGAAAAATACTATTAAATCCACTCTAAGGCTGGTCTTGAAAGCCTAACCGTGTGTTTAACCCAGTATATAATTTTCCACCGCATTCAACACTGCTGAACGATAAAGGGGTGACAAGGCAGCCGATGATGATGACCTCTGTGATGTTGGCCAGTGTGGACACTGTTCCCTTGGAGTCCTTACTGGTGGTTGTGTGATCTATTATTGTAGCTGTTACCTCCTCCGTAGGGTTTACGCAGTACTATGGAATCTAGCGCTCACGCTCTAGTTAACCAGAATCCTTGGTAGGGTTGTGCGATTGGGTTCTTCAGAAGCAGATCGATCAAGTGTTCCAGTGGTATGAAGGATGCATTTATCATGTTTGTGATCTCAATTACAGTGAAAGGAACACCGCTCCATAATGCACGCACATCTGGCTGTGAATTGAATGTCAGGTTAGAGGGGCTGATGCCATGTGCTAAATGTTAAATGTTAAATGTTAAATGTTGCATACTTATAAAGCGCACAGCTGGCCACACCGCAGGCGTCCCGGCGCTGTATACCGCTGGGGAACTCGTCCTGGCTTTCCCTGTGAGATGGTCCCTTCTGGGCACCCCCAAGGTGAGACCAGGCCTCCCCGGCGTTGAAGGGGCCGTTGTGAAGATTAAGCAAGCTATTGCCCAGAGTTGCAGAGTGGGACCCAAGGTTAGAGTAGACACCGAGGCGAGAATTATCAAGCCCGTGGACATTTTGATACAAGACCCTGCCACATGGGAATCGAACCCTGGTCCCGGGCCGATCTCAGCTTTTGGGTCTGCCACCTCTAACCATTGAGCCACACTTCTCCACCACCTCCTCTTTAATCATGAGTTTGAAAGGTTTAAAGCAAAGGGAAAGTTAAACATTGTGATGGTTCTATTTTTATCACAGTGGACTTGAAGGTCCTAGAAATGTTGATCTCATGATGCAGTGTTTCATAAGGTTTATATTCATGAGTTGATGGGTTGTGTGAGACACCACTGGGAATGGGTATAGGTAAGTGATTCTGCAATGCATGGTTTTAGGATGTCTTTTTTTTAGGCAGGTCTTCTGCAGGTTGTGTTGCCTATGAAGGATTTCTATCTGCATAATGACATTTTCCAGAAAAGGCCAATATAACATTTTCCCCCAGAGACATGAGGTTGTAACCCTAAACATCAAAACAGACATGTTGAAGAAACTTTTCATATTTAATATCCATTGATTAGGCATACCCCCAAAGAAGGAAAAGAGCCGGTGATAGATTGTTGTACAGGTCAGCTAAGTGTAGGCCTCCAACTCATGATCAGGCCTTTCAGTTAAATCAAGTGAAAGATTTTAATCGTGAACAGGTCAGGCTTTGCTACCAGTACCTGATTTGACTTCTTTAGTAAGTGAAAAATCTGCCATTTCTATTTTGTGCCTCTTAAAGGTGAGCACTGTTCTTTGGGTACCATGTCCTGCAGCTGGATGTGAGAGCTCACATGCTGATTCCTTTTTAGAGTTGTCAAATATGCTCTTTTAATGTAAGGATGAAACAGCAGTTTTAGACAAACCGCTTTCAATTCTTTGAGGGAGTGAGGGGTCCCTCCATGAAAAACAGCAAGGCTATTTTCTGTAAACAACAACAACACATCTATTTTAATACTATCATGGAAAACCAGCTTTGTCTTTCCATTGTTGTATCGGTCATTGGGGGAATGCTGGGTAAGACGTATGCTGACAGGGATAACATCAAATTCCAGTCAAAACATAGAAGAACCCTGAGGTGATAGTGCTGGAGATAATGTTGCTACTACAAGGGAACTGGGCAGATTTACTTTTAGAAAATATAGGTTTTGTACACATGGGAGACAAACTCAAATTCAAATTAACTATATTCGTTACAAGACCACAAAAGTTTGACAAACAAACAATACAGTTTTAAAATACATTTTGAAAATATTAAAACGGATGATAAAAAATCATTAATGAGGTAAAATCACAATTAAGAATAAATGCCTCATCGGCCATAAAATTTTATATTTGTTCAAAAAGAATTATACAAATCATTTCTTCTCCCCAACCGGTTACTGTAATTCATAACATTTCCCCATGCCCATTGCTGTTTTAATGAAACGTAACACTGCACTACAAATAACAGAATTGGTCAACAATTGCAGACGTCTAACCCCCTCAACATATGTACATGGACAAATATTCGTTAGTAGGAGTACTAAGAATCTTTTCCTCGGTTCTTTATAAAGTGCACAAAAAAGTGTAAAGTGCATGGTGCTCTGGGTTGCCATATTGTCGCATGGGCAGGGGTTAAGATTGCCATACCACCTGCCTAAGCGAAATCTTGTTAAAAGAAAATCCATCTGACTATTCATGGTGAAGGATAGGTTAAATTGATGTTTAGGCAATTGGACACCTCCAATTGCGAATGATGCAAGGTTGCCCAGATGTTATACTCCTCTTTTATTATAACCTTTGCATCTGCAGGGATACTCATCGGAGTGTCAAAGTACTCACCCACCCCAATCTCGAATAACCTATCCCTTACAAAATGAAACCTAGGAATCTTCAAAGACTCGTCCAAATAATGCAGTCTTCGATGATCTCCCTAGAAAACTATTATTCTTCAGAAACCTATATTTTGGTCCATTGGAGCAAGGGGGCAATGTCAATGTGATCTTCTATATATTCCATCCCCCACTTCTTGGTGTGAGAAAGAGGTGGCAGAACTATTTGGAATCATCAACAATGTTTTCCACCACTTGTAACAAGCGGTTGTTTTGGTAGCCCCGCACACCCGCCCCATAAGATGCAATCAACAAGCATTTTGCTTTGTATAAAGTAACAAGCTCGGGCACTGGCTTATGGCCTAACTCACAAGCAAACCTTAACAGGCCCTCCACTACTCTACCTGTTTGCTGGGCCCTTGCAGTGATCAAAGAATCCCATTTAATCTCCTTATTAAACATGTTTCCCAGATATGTGAATGTTTCCACCTTTTCGATAGTCTTTCCCCTTACATTAAAACTTCTGGTTTTGGTACTTTTTTGGATCACATGTCATTATATGACTTTGAAAAACTGACCTTCAATTCTAGAGCCGCCATAAAATGTGTAAAGGCGTCCAATGAGGTTTGTAGACTGTTGGCCGTCAAGGCCATGAGTACAGTATCCTCCGCATACGAGAGTAGCAGGCCTGGGTTGCCTTTATTACGAGGAAAATCAATTTTCTTGCCCAATATTAATGCTTCCAAACCATTTGTATAAACCAAGAAAATAAAAGGAGCTAAAATGCACCCATGCCGAACTTCTTCAGTCGAGACAATAGGCTTAGTCCTTTCCTCTTGTGGGTCAAATCTTATGGCGACAACGGTGTTTGCTTGAAGTCTTTTTAAAAGAAGGATCAGAGCCTTTTCAAATCCTATTTCTGCCATTAGCGCCCACAATTTCTCCCTGTTGACGGTATCACATGCACTGGACAAGTCCATGAAGGCAAGGTGGATAGAGCCACCTTTTACCGTCATGTACTTGCCCATAATCAAGGACAAATTTAGGCACTGCTCTGTTGTTCCCAGTCCCCATCGAAAGCCATACTGGGTTTTTGAGATAATCGTAGAAAAGAGGAGTTTTCCCTTGGCACTGACCAAAATGGGGATGTTTTAGTTCCCCAACCTAGACTACTAAGTTCTACACATTTGAGTGCATCCACAAGAAATAGTAATTTTTAGTAAAAAATATAGATTTTATTTTTTTTAAAAACAGTATGAATTTTAGTACATGTACAAAATTAAAACCAGCGACACTACATGTGTCCACATTAAAAAACCATATTACACATTTCTAAGCATCATCATCATATTTAAATCAAGAGCAAAATTAATTCAAGATACAGTTACAATTACAGAGATATCAATTCAACTTTAAAACAATTTTTACAAACAGGGGAGAGACAAACACAGACATTTACTATTGGTCATTGGCGTGTGCACATCTAGGAACCTGGGTTTATACAAAATCAAAACCTGGACTTCTTGTTTCTTATTTAGTCTACAGGATAGATTTTTGGTCTTTTGATTGTGCAAGTAGTTGCGTCGACGCGTTTCGATGGCTTTTACAAATATACTGCCATCTTTATCAAGACAGATTCATTAATCTCTCTAATATTCTTGGCACTGGTTGGTTGCCGTTGTGATTGTCCTTTCCTTATTGCATGGCAGTTCTCATTTCTGCGTGGGTCTGTTTACTTAGTCAGTTTTCCGTTGATTTCTGCACCATATTTGCCTCTTTCAGAGACACTTGAGTCTCTTCGAGTACGCCCTTCTCCTTGTTCTTTTGTTTGTCTTTTTGCTAGTCTTAATACAATATAGCCTGTTTTGGTTTCTTTCACTGGCCTTGGAACTTCTGGGCGTGCTCTACTCGAGTCTCTCTTATCTATTTCCTGATAGCCGTGTTTTCCAATTCAGGATCCCAATGCGGGGTGGATAACCTTGGGGTTCCTAGAGCTGTCAGAATCTCAGCAAGTGATTACGCTGACTCTCCACTCCCGCTTACAGCCGGTACCAGCTCGCAGTTTCTCCGTCAAACACCAGATCCGAAGAGAGATAATCCCCTTGTTAGTTGCTCAGGTCTCTAGTCGGGCAAGGATTGCCTATTCAGCTCCTTGACGGTGGCGTCAATAAGGGAAATAGTCCTATAACAGGCAGGGTTGTTTCTATTCCCTTTTTTAAACACAGGTTCAACTATGGCCTCTTTCCAGGAGGCTGGGATTGAATCAATCACCACCGATTTAAAAACATTAGTCAGCAGGGGTGCCCAAAGATTGGTATTGAGCTTAAAAAGATCTAATGGAACTCCATCTAGACCTGGTGCCTTCTTACTTATTCCCTTTGTAAGTGCTTCTTCCACCTCTGCCACCGTAAGCGAGGCACTAAGCTCAGCTGCTTGTGCCAAGTCTGCGTGAAGCTCCTCATTACACCCAACAGATCCCTACCGGGAGACAAACTCATATTATCAATTACAAAGATTAGAATACACGAGAGAATGATAGCAGAAAACAAATTTCTCCGCACATTTGCTGTATTTCTTCAAGTTTTTCCATCCATGTGTGGGTGTATGCAGTGCTTTAAATGGAAATGTAGAAGTGCTGGTACTCCTGTCCAGAGTACCTGTTTGTTCCCGTAAAGCCCCGGTCCTTTCATTAAATATATTTTAACAGTGCTGAGGAGTGCAGGTACTTTCCCTTTCAAATTAATGAAGTGCAGGTACTCTGTACCAAAGACTATATGACATTTAAAGCACATGATGTGTGTCTGCATTCAGACATAAGACTGAGTCGTGCTCAGGTCCGAGTGAGTTGCGGATTGCCATAATCTCTTTCTTTGTAGCAGCCTCGTCCTATGTAGCTGTTACCTCCTATATCAAAGTACGTCCTCAGACAGTTTGGATTTAATTGTTGTGGCATGCTGCATGTTTGTGATTTCCATTGGCATTAACAGTTCCTCTTTTTTGTGGTGACTCCAGTGTAGAGTTATTTTTGTTGAACTGGAGACACTGATACCACGTCTAAGGTTAGCAGGATGATCAACATCCATTTGCCAATACTTATTTTATTAAATGGTTCTTACCAGTATTGCAACAACGTTTCCTTAAAATTGTAGCTTGTGTACTGGATTAATCGTCCCCAGAGGTTAACTGCTGTGCTCTTCGGTATGTGGTGTGTGGTGCCATGCGTGTCCACTGTGCTAATGTGTTGGTTCTCTCACTAACAGGTGTAACTTAATGGTATGCTGCTATGCACTTTCTCATGATGTGTGTGTTTCTCTGGGCAATTGTAATTCTGTCTTTCACTGGCGTGCTATATGTGAGATGCAACTCACAGTTGGCATTCTGTTTGAATGTGCTGATTGGAATGGGATCAATCGCTGTGGGGTTGGATGTAGGTTACGAGTGCTACTTGTGTTAGTGTGGCTTCTGAACAGGCCTCATTTGCAATGATCTAGTTCAAATGCAACTTGTTAGTGTGTGTTCGCTTGCACGCAGGTTATCCTTTGAAGTTTGTTCATAGTTGTAGTTTATTTGGTACCAGAAGTCACCATCCTATTGCACTGATATCCATGTTGGTGTTGTAATTTAGGGAGTACCACCATTCATTAATGCATTAATTGAGTTCTATAGATGAGGACATTAATCACAAGCTCGAAAAAGAAGGTGAAGATCAAATGTGTACTAAACTGTAAGAACGATTATACGGTGTAGGCTCTTTTGTCGTTGCCCAAAAAAATACATCAGTAGTACTATTTTGCCAGTACATATGCTTATTTTGCTACACCTAAGGTCGATCAAAAATCAAGATGAAAGTTATCCCACAGCATGTCACTTTAAGAATTTCCATAATGGGGATCTCAATAAAATCACATACAGTGCAATAGACTGTGTACCCAAGACAGTGAGAGGGGGAGACCGAAAGAAATCACAGAGGAGATTGGAATCCAGAAATAATTTGCAAATCAACACACAGGAACCTCATTGACTTAATATTGATGAGGAAATGTATATCCACTTGTAATGCTACTATGTCAACCTATGCAATGTTATTAGATTTTGTGTTTACATTACTTTAGCAAATGTAATCCATTTTTATAATTTCAGGAATGCAGTTAGAGTAAAGGATAGACTGCACTATACATTGATGAGAATGCGGTATCATTTTATAAAGAAACTGGAAACCAAAACAAGTTATGGGAGGTTTGCCCATAGGCTACATTAGTCGTTTAGAAATATTTATTTCATACTAGTATTTTATTTCTAATATTCAATTTGAAAGTATCAAAATGTATTTTGTTCAAAACACTTATTTCTGCTTGATTTATGTAAATAGTGTTTGCCCACTGGGGCATAATAACAGTAGATAAATAACTTGTATGGTTTCATATTACACAATCTTTAATATGATTCCACTGTTTTAATGAGATTGTAACAAATCAAAATAATGCTGGAAGTAGGTATGGTATTCAATACCACTCAAAGATGGAGCTTGATTTTCAAACTGTTTCGAGAACTTTTTCCATGTTTAACTAAATAAAGCATGTTAAATATGAAGTGTGCGTCGTCAAAAAGGCAAAGATAGTTAAAACTCGTTGACATCTTATTGTTTTCTGCCTTAAGTTTGAATTGAATGAGAATAATATTTTCAAAGTGCACTGGTCATCAAAAATGGGGAACTGGAGTTGGAAATCTGTCTGTCTATTTATAATTATCGGTTACAGTTTACTGAGCTAACTCTAACTTACTTATTGTTAACAGTTTTCTAAGCTAACTCTAACCACAACCCTGGCATGCAATGCCTATGGCCTCATATATTACATCACTCATGACCCAGCAAATTGCATCATTGTCATGGCCTACGGCTAACCCCCTGCAGCAAACTCACACTCTGGGTTCAACATCCCATGGCAACGCAATCCCAAGAGAAACCCACCCCTGATTTTTTTTTTTTTTTGCGGTACTGCAGCACTTCCATGGTACCATTGCACAACGTGCACCAAGGTACCGTGGGATTGTGCAAGCCTCACTTTTATCTCTTGCATTGTCCAGTGGTACCACACAACACCTCATAGGGGCACTGAGGTCAGTCCACCCCTGATACTCAACAGGTCCTCAGTGGAACCCACTGTACAATTGTAATGCATGCTGCAACATTTCATTTGATGATGTGTCCACTCAATTAGATTGCTTAGTCCTGCGGTACTGAATGGGCCGATATGTAAAAAAAAAAAAATTTAAAAAGAAAAGAAAGGCCCTTTTGACCAATTAGATCGCTCTGTTTTTTTTTAATTCACAGAACAGCTGGAGCACCATGTTACTCTCACAGAACCTGTCCAGATATCAGTATATTCTAAAGCTTAAGTTCTCAAAAACGGCTAATTAGATATACAACAAATCACAACAAGCATGCATTCTGAGTAAACCTCTACCTTTCTACCCAAATTAGTGTAGTTATGTTACTCATTTTTCTGTATCTCCTCCCAAAATTTCTATGGGAAGTAGCATGGGAAAAATGTGTATGGGGAGCCCCCCCTTTTCTCATCCCCACTTTACTGATCACTCCGAATCTTTCCAGGAAGAAGCAGAGGTGGATGAACCTTCTTGTTTTGGAAAGTTTTGTGAAGACTACGCCAACATTTTTAGCAAAACAAAAAACTCTCTTCCCATGGAAACTCAGAAAAAACAGCAGTTACTACACAGTGGCAACTGCCACTGTGTAGAAGACATAGAAATAATCTTACTTTATATATATATATATATATATATAGAGAGAGAGAGAGAGAGAGAGAGAGAGAGAGAGAGAGCTGGATATAGATTGATATAGATATTCTCCTTTTGTTACATTTTATTGATGTATTCCATTTGAGTGAAGTAAGGCAAATTAGGCAAACACAGCAGTTGTTAGCAGGGTACTGGGTTAATTACACAAGTACGGATATAAAGATAGGTGTATTATCAATTCTTTTAGAATGTTCAGTGATCTGGTCTTTAAGCTGAATTGAATGTTAAAGGACCAGTGCATGTGATGACATGATGTCATTATATTCCTTATCCAATTCGGCTGTGATGCTGTCCAAATTTCTTTGTACTAAATCCATTTTGCAAGTCAGAAAAACCTTTCTGAATCACAAAATGGGTTTTGAGATCCACTTCAAATTGCAGTTTGGAGGGGCATGAAAGAAGCATATCTTCTAATTGTGAGTTGCAATCAAAGCGTATGTGTCAATGGTCGTTTATTGCAGTTGTGGCTGCAAGCCATTGACTGATACTGACATTTCAAAGGACCTGGTAACTGATTTTCACAGTGGAGGTTTTCCTCTTTGGACATCTTTCCTTCGTGAATCCTGTTAGTTTACCTTTTGACAATGAAGCAGTGGTCCAGGTGACCACTTCCTGCTTGTTTTGAATTTTTCCTAGTGAGGAAACGTATTTTTGTTTTTAAACGGAACCAGTACTTTTAAGGAACATGGGCGTTTTTAAAAATAGCAAATAGTGGTGCTCCTAATTAATATTCATTAGGCAGGTCGTTATCCGACGACAGATTTTGTGACGCAATATATTAGTGCATACGGAACATCACAATCGGAGGCAGGTTGAAAAAGTTTGGTGAGCAGTTGGCAACCACTTTGTATGACCTGTCTCTTAGTACATTGGGCCGCAATTATTCACAGACCTTCACACTGAAACATGTATTGCTCATCCCATCATAAAACAGGAAGGCCAGATCTCCCTCTTCAGTGTGTTTCTTACATGTACACATTGGATGTTAGACTGCATGGTTTTTTTCTCTAGAGTACGCAGTCAGTAGAATAGTACTGGTGCTGTCCTGTGCAGCTGGATCACTAATGTAAATTCTTGCCTAATTGGTGTAGTAAATGTGATATTCTATAATGTGGTATCACTAATTAGATAATCTGTAATGTAATGCCCTGTGTGGCAACACTTGTCAAAAAGTGATAGGCGTAATGCCAGTGCCACCTTTAATTTTATCTACGTGAGGCCTAACAAAGATGTCTATACTCGGATGTGGGTCCTGTGCTTACTCTACCACTGGACTCAAGCTACACCTCAATGTTGAAGCTCAAGTAGGCCAAAACTAGTCTCCTTCTGATTGGGATCTTGCCTGGAAGTTCAGAATGGACGCTTCCAATACTAATATGCATTTGACTGTTATCGGGCTGTCTTGAGAGGCATGGTGGGCAAAGAAAGGATGGACACGAAAGCAGCATGCTTTATTACCGGTGACTGAGAGGAATTCAAGCATTATTCACCCATCACATCTTTTACTGTATTTCTCTATATGATGACATCAGCAAGTTATAGAGGACCTTACGGTTCAATTATTCCCTACCATTCGTTTTTTTGTTTTTTTTTAGATTTTCACATTTTAAAAAGAACGTTCAAACTCTTTCAGCTACTTGAGAGAGAAAGAATCAAAACATGGGTTTGAAATAATGAATGAAAGCAAGAATGCTCTCCAATAGGTCATTCCTTTTTTGCTGCTCTTGGTGCAGAGTCATCAATCAGGTGTCTGTATAAACAGACCAGAATTAAACGTTGACCCAAGCACATGTTGTTTAGTTCTCCTGATAAGGGTTCATAGCATTCCATGGTATGGGGTCCTGAACTTCCATGGCCCAGCACCCCGGTGTCTGTTTTCCATTTGAAAGAGTGTTGGTGAAGCAAGAGTGAAGTGGTGGGAATGTAATAACTATTTTGATTACATTTGCTCTGTTAATATCATGCATCTAGTATTCCCAACAATTACACTGTGATTAATGTTGAGTCTCTCTAAATTTGCCTTTGACAGTGAATGTTGTGTCAATACTGCAAGAATTCTGGGAGAACAAGGAGAAGCAGCGGTCTGTTTTTCCAAGTGAAGGCACTGTGGTTTATGAGTCTGTTCCATCGCCAGATCCCCCATTTGTATGTTACGTGACCCTTCCAGGAGGTAGCTGTTTTGGTAACTTTCAGGTAAGAAACATTTTTAAGGCACCTGCTGTGCTTTCTTTCAGATCTTGGATTGTCTCTGCTCTAATGTACCTTCCTTCCTACCACTATCACAATAAGAATTATTTATTAAACACTAGTTAGGATAATAAAGACACATTGATGCCAAAGCACCTTAGTGTTTAAGTTTCACAACTGCTAGTCCATTTTTAAAATGTAAAAGAAAGTGAGGTGTTCGTTATGAGTCACAGAGCATTTGTAAATATTGTAACAATGTATTAACATCTAAAGGTTACATTTAGGTAGAATAGGTAAAAAGTAGTAACGAAGCAACCCAATCTGATAGAATTATGTAAAGGCAAGAGCCTTTACATGAACACTGTAATTTCAAACTTCTCACACGCACGTTCAAGACACTACACAATGAGGGCCCGACCTCTCTGAACAACCACCCAGGCACCTACGCTCCACAGGACTCCGACTCGCAAACATTCCATGCATACACAGTACCAGAGCACGAGGGAAGCGTTCTCATGCTTCAGTCCTAAAGCATGGAACAACCTTCCATTTCGCATCAGGGCCTTCTGCTCTCTTCTTGAATTCCGCATGAAGAAGGCTCTTCTATTTACCTGTGCGCCCAAAGCCGGGTTAGAGAAACATACCTGCTCAGAGCCAGAATACCCTCAGGGGTGAGTGTGTGCTCTACAAATACACATAACATAAGAAGGGGAGCACAGGCATGAGCTAATAATAGTACCTTCAAAAATAACACTAGGATCGATGTAATCAGACTAAAATATCATTAAGTAAACAGCTATTCTTTGTAGAACTATCTGAGTTAATATGTATTATTTCATATAGTTCATCTTCTCATTCTGTTTGGAATGTGATCATCATATAACGTGAGGGATAAAATGATATCCTCTCCCCTTTATATTAATATTACTCCGTGAGTATAGATCACACGTCACTCTTATTTTATACCTGCGTTGACTATGAACATGATTTGAGAGTAAGTACTTTTTCGTTAATCATCCAGCTTTTGAAAACATACGTATATGATCGTTGTGATGAGTACACTTTACTTACATAATTTAATGTTTATATTTGAAAATATATGCATTTAAAGTAAGTCACAGGAAATAAGATGGGATCAGCCTTTCCCTAATCATAAGGAAACATGATGAAAGGTTAGAGCTAGAAGAAATATGATGTGCTGAGGAGCAGGAATTCACAGTGACATAGATACTGTATTACAATGAGTTACAGATGGTGTAGGTTGAAGAAATCCGATTATTAGAGAAATCTTTTCAGTCTTTGGATGTTAATTATGTTAAATCAAATTTTAAGTATGTCCTATAAGGACAAATTTTGTGATGCAAGAAGATTATTGCCATGTATGTTTGACATTAGCAGTAACTTGAGCAGGATACAGAAATGCAAAAACGGAGTGATGTCACTTTGTTTGCTTCCTTTATGTGTAAATTATCATAAACGTACCAATAAAAAATAATAATTTTGAAAAATGTAAGTATTTCATGGGCGTGACCTTTTTTTCTGAATACTGTCAGCAACAAATGTTAAACAACATGTTAGAAGTAACTCCTGCACTATTAGGGAAATTAAATATTCACTTTGGCAATTTTTTTAGAGAGAAAATTAATTGTTTAGAAGCAAACCAATAATCTAATTGTAAGGTCAATACAGAATAAAATTCAAACAAAAGAGGTGCATCAAATGTGCGTTTAACAATATTTTAAAACATGGTTTGTGAACTAAATTATAATGTATCATTGATGACAAAAAATCTACGAATAATGGAAATGACCAAAGCCTACATAGAAAACACATTAGATTTATAACAATATAATGTACAAGCTTGACGTTCTGAGATTGGTAACTCAGAAACCCAGCTGTATACTTAAACTGTATTAAGAAAAGGTTGTATTAAGACAGAACTGATGATACTATGGATTATTCATAGGTTCTTTCATACTCTTGCTAGCCACGAAATTTTCCATAACATGGAACATGTTACCTTTTCACTGTTACCATTACATATGTATAAAGAAGAAAACATATGTGGCTTTGAGGTGAAAATAGTCTATAGCAGTGCTTAATTTGTGAAAACAAGAATAAGTGCTAGGGCTCAAAGTTTTATCTTTTAACAGCACTGTGAATGCGGTGTTGACATTTGATTCAGATAGCAGCAGACAATCGCTTCCCCTTTATCTCGCCGTTGCAGGTTCTTTTCACTCCTGCTTTCATCCCTTGTCCCTCTTTTTCAGTCTCTCTTTCTCCTCCTTTACCCCTTTTCTGCCTTTTTTCTCTTGTTCACTTCTGTCCCAGTCCCTAATAAGCATTGACAAAGTCAATTGGTTTCGCCTACGCAAAACCAATTGGCTTTGTCAATGTTTTTTTTTACATGTTGCACAGCAGTTGAGCTGCTTATCAACATGGCTTAAAGTAAATAATAAAAAAAAACACTATGACATAGCCATTGCTTTTTTATTTTTACTTTAAGCTATGTTTTAATCGCCTCAACTGTTGTATTACATGTAAAAAAACATTGACAAAGCCAATAGGTTACGCATTGTTGAAACCTAATGGCTTTGCCAATGCTTGTTCCCGAAAGGCATCTGTGCACAGATTCTGCTTGCTTGTTCATCCATTCAAATGAAAAGAAACAGCTGCTCCCTTGGCAGTTTTTTCTGTCTTTTTCTTCCCTCCATGTGTGTCAGTGTTGAACCAATATCTAAGGAAAACAAGCATTGGCATAGCCTATAGGTCTCGCCTTTGGAACCTTATAAGTGTTTAGGAAGTCATTTCCACGATGAAGAGGAGGCAGGGGTGAGAACAGAGAAAAGGAGGCCAGCACTGAGGTGAAGATGGGGTAAGAACAGCGGAACAGCTGGTCAGTGTGCGGGTGAAGAGGATGGTTGTAAACAGAGGAATATGTGAAGAAAAAAACAAAGAAAGGGTGGTAGTGCTAGAGTGAACAAGGACAGGGAGACTATGTGTGGAGACTAGTGATCAGAAATGTAGTAGTATATCAGAGTAAAGGGGGGGTGCGACACAGAAAAGGAAGGGCACTCTTTGTGAAAGTAAAGAGGAGGCAGCGGGACTGGGATAAGAACAGGACCTGGCAGTGCCATAAAGAGAGGGCCAGGTAGTGCCACCTTGGGGAGACAGCGGGACTGAAATAAGGAGCAGGGCCAGCGTGAGGAGACCCAGGGACTGAAATAAGAACAGGGCCATAAGGAGAGGGCCTGGCAGAGCCAGCGCAAGTATACCATGGGGCCGAAATGCAGAGCCGTGCTAGCCTGAGAGGAGACTGCAGGGCTGAAATGGGGAGAGTCTGTGGCGTGCCTGGGTGTGGCTACACAAGATCACTGACCTACTTTTTTTTTGCTAACAGGGCCACCTGGCAGATATATTTAGCATCTTAGAGAGCCGCCATCAAAAAAACTCGGAATCCCTGTGCCACTTTCATGAAAGCAACTTCTGGTCCATCACCATTGCTAAACGGAACCAGGTTACAAAAGACGTATTAAAAAATGGAATGATTAACATGAAAAACTAAATTCCTTTAAAAATACGTGCGTTCGCCAGTTTCAAGAGAAAACTATCCAATGGTGGCGCTGTGCTGGCAGAAGGTTAATGATAGATAATGTGCAGTGGCATTAGTAAGACAGTGTCTAGTGAACGGTTAGGCCAGGATAGAGGAATCATGTTACATCAGCCCGCCGCTCTGAGAAAACTGTCATGCCGTGAATGTTGTGTTTGCGTGCCACTGACTGGCCACGCTGTGTGCAAGTATGTATAATGTTTCTGCAAGTGTAGGTGTGACTGTTGTGTGCGTGTCACTGACTGGCCGTGCTGTGTGCAAGTCTGTATAATGTTGCTGCAAGTGTAGGTTTGACTGTTGTGTGCGTGTCGCTGACTGGCCGCGCTGTGTGCAAGTCTGTATAATGTTGCTGCAAGTGTAGGTGTGACTGTTGTGTGCGTGTCACTGACTGGCCACGCTGTGGGCAGCGCCCCGATGCCTCTCATGCAGCACGGCCAGGATCGATGCTGAGTGGAGGTCAATGGCTCTTTAACCCATTTTCGGAAGCCTGGCGCCATGTCAGAGGAAAGGTGAGCGCGGAGAGGGGAGAGGTGGGGCTGATGAAGCGAGGGTGGGAGGAGAGGACACCGAGCAGGACAAAGGGAAGAGGAAGGCTAAGCAAGCTGGGTCAAGGGGAAAACAAGTGAGGCCGGGTGGTCAGCATTGCATACAGGAAGGGCACTGGTCGACTTTAAAACTACAATAATAAACAAGTAGGAGGTGTGGGGGGAGTGCAGCCGAGAGCAGGGACATGCAGCGTTTACCTTGCGGGAGCGAGCGCGATAATTGCTAACACATGGCGCTGCTGCTCGCTCCAAAAAGGTAAACGCCAGACGTGCATACGTTGCAATAGAAAGCAAGGCAAAACGTGCACGCTTTTTGCCAAAATGCTCATCGATTCCAAAAGGTTCCCTCCTATGCAGCGCATGAGCGTCACGTAGACGAGACCTAATGAATGGGATGAAAGCTGGGTCCAGATACTGATGTTCAGATCAAACATCACTGATTTCCACTGCCCCTCCCTTAACTGTGATTGCAAAATGCAATATTAGGTAATTTGGTGGACCTGTTATAGTGGATGACAAGTCAAAAAAAGCCTCTTCCACTCTTAGCACTGAACCTCTTTGGTGTATTCGATGCCCTTTCTGCAGAAGAGCTCTGAATATCTATGTTATTCTGTGGCAACTGTATAGAATTCTTCGGACCTCATAAAGGCATTACAGCTTGAACAAAATGCTGGCTGCGCTCTTTATCAAAGTTCTTGTTGTACATGGCAGGGCATCAGTGCTGCCTGAAGTCCATATATTGAGGTCATACCTATACTCAAAAAACTGCCAAGTGATGTCAAGGGTATCGAATGGCCGTACAATTGCACCACTGCTGCCCACAACAGTCACCACATGATTGCTCTCTATAAACTTTACAATATCTTCACTTTAACCCTACACTTTACAATGACGTCACTATCACCTGAACCCCGTGCAGCAATCCCATTACATGTGCACGATAAAAACCGTTCAGGGTGCAATTAAATGCACTGGCAGCGGGGTCCCTGTTGGGAATAGGAGAGTAAAAGTAGAAAGGGGTGGAGGGAGAAGGAGGATGAACTAAACAAGGTCGGCCTCCAAGTGAACTAGCAAAAACAGTAGGAACCCAATGTACTGGATTCAGAGACCTAGCTTGTATGATGGTCACTGATCAAATTTTGTCAGTACAGACCAAAAAGAAAGAAACATTTCTTTCTAGTGTCCCCTCACTCACCGGGGTTTCCCCGCGGTGACATGCTTCATCATTGGGGCCATCCCAGTTCTCTACGAAAAGGGGCGTGCTGCGATTAGCGAACTACGCAGGAGCACTTAGTTGTGAAAGACTATGTGTGGTGTAAGTGAGATAGTGATAGAGTGGATGTGAGTGATTTTAAAAATACCGTGCTAGTGGGCCTCAACAAATTTATTTAGCTCCTAGATTGGTATATTAAAAAGGGGTGACACTGCTATTTAACCTTTAATCAGGGCTAAATCAGTGTGCGGACCGCTAAATAAATTTGTTTTTATGTGAAATGTATATAAATTGCTGAGTTTTGTAGAAATAAAGTGCCTAGTTCAGTGAAATAGGCTATAACCATTTGGTTGTTTGGTGAGCTTGTCAGTGTAAAATGTAATGATTGAATCATAATAATATACAGAAGAGATTAGCAGTATATGTTTCTTTATATTGTTCTATCAGGCAGGGCAATCAATCAAATTGCCAATAATTTGTTATCAAAAATCTTAAATGAGTTCCTTGTAAACGTTGTTTCTGTAGTACAACTTCATTCAAGCTAGGTCTCTGAATTCAGTACATTGGGTTCCTACTGTTTTTGGGAAAAGGAGAGTGTCACTTTGTTCATCCTTGTCCTACAGCTGAACCTCTCGCTGTTTCTCAGCCCCTGCTTACTCTATCTTGTACCATCTTACTCTTTTTAGAGATGCGCATGCCCGCGAGGTGCATTATGGGGTGTGTAGTTTAGAGGTGACAATGCAATGTCCTGGGTTAACTAACTTTTCACACACCCCTCCTTGCTCCTCAGATTTCACTTCTGCTGCAACTTATTCGACATCGGCACCCTTGCATTGTTTTAAAATGTCAAAATACACTTTCACGAAACGTGCTGCTTAAGCAGATATGATTAAGCAGATATAGCCAACCACTTCACCGCCCTCACTTGCTCTACTTTCTCTCCATTTACCCGCGATCTGTTAGAGCCAGTGACGTGGCACAGAACACTTTTCAGAGAAGGCAGTATCAGCACATTCTCTGAAGTGAAGATGTCTGGCGTGTCGCTAACCACATCCCCTGCTGTTCTGAAATGACGTGCACTTGAGATAGGGAGAGAGCTGTGGAAACATGGCACCGTTGGCTTCTTTTCCGCATAATCTACTGACTCACAGTGGGATACAAAGCATTGGAGAGTTCGAAAAAGAGAAATAGACTTTAAACAAGTGTTTATTAAACAAGCACAGCATGGAAGAGAGACGGCCTGCAGATGCACTTGCAAGGAGTGATTGTTGGGAAGTGCAAAGAGAGGAGCTTCCCAGTGAAGTAGCCACTGGAAGGACACTGGCAAGTGGTCAGGGGCCAGTGACCGGAAACTGTATTTGGTCCAAGCTCCACGCGAAGGCTTAGACGGCAGAAGCAGAGCAGGAAGTATAGAAAGTGAAAGCAGACAACGTGCTCCCCAATGAGAAGCAAGTAAAGTAGAGCGATGTTAGAATCCATCAATGGTAAGTAGAGGTTAGTAAAGAGCGAGTTATAAGTCCCTTTTAAGATTTTGTTCAAAAATATACAAGACTTTGCAAGCGCTGTGTAAAACCTAAAAATAAGTCCTGCTGACCACCACCTGCAATCACCAGCTTAAATTGCTTCAGTCCCATCCTCCTTATTAGTTACGGAATGTCTGGCCCTCCTCCCTTCAGGGCATGGTACCTACTGCTAAGTATGTGAACTCCAGCAATATCTCTACTAGTGCTTGAGGTGGGCTGCTCGAGTAGGTTTGCGGGGAGCTTACTTATAAAAATGGAGCAAAGCAGGGAGAGCCTAAGTCAAGGCCCACACTGTCACCAGGACTCCCGTTTCCAGTGCTTAATTTGTGCTGCTGGTTGCAGGTGGTGCTCACCAGTACTCATTTGTATGCCTTGGACAGAAGTGGACAAGAGAGAAAGACAAGAAAGGGGTAAAGAAGGAGGGAGAGAGACTGGAAAAGAGGGACAAAGGAAGAAAGCAGGTGTGAAAAAAACCTGTAAAAGTGAGATAAAGGAGAGGGGACTGTGTGGTGGTAGGTAAATCAAATGTCAATCCCGCATTCATCAGTGCTGACAATAAGATAAAACTTTAAGTCCCGGCACTTATTTTTTTCATATTTGTTACTGGGCAAGATTGAGGCATCTGGTCATCCTACACAGGATCCAGAGAGCGGGGGGGGGGGGGGGAAGCTTCCCAGGTCTGTTTTAGAGGTTTATACAGCTGCAGCAGCCTTTAGGAACTTTAAGCTCTGTTGCTGAAGTCTGGAGAGATGGAGCCTGCAAGATCAAGAACAGAGTAAGCGCTGCAGGAATTTGGAGACAGAACATTAACAGCAATGCTGCCTCTTTGGGTGTTTTGTTGAGTTTTGTGTAGGCCTCGGCCCTGCAGAGCCCAGATGAAACCCCCAACGCATGGGCCTCTCTCTGATCAGGGGTCTGTATTCATCCAGTTATGTCGCACTTGTTGACAGCACAGAAATGGAGGGCGTCTTGCTACGTATTTTGCTTCTCTGCCCATCACTTGCTCAGAATTGAGATTGTAGCCGATCACTGCAATGATAAAGGGGGCTGGGGAGCTTGGGCTGAGTGGGGTGCACGTTAGGCTGGAGCATCCCCACCTGCCAGCCTGTTGAACGAGTCCCGTCTGGGCGAGGCATAAAAAGAGACACTCACTGGCATATTCACGCTGAAGTCCATCTCCACCATCCCGTCCATCCCAGCACCGGCATCAGAGTGCCAAGTGGGTGTCTCAGGAATCAGGATGTGCCCACCGGCCCCTCTGCACCCTATAGGCGGCGGCATCGAAAGGTCCAAGGTTCAGACATTGTTACTAATTGGAAAAAGAAGGCACACTGACATTTGGTTTGCCTCCTTGCTTTCCCACCCCTACTACTAGCTTCCGGGCAGCAGGTGGTGATTTCAGCTACTGAGGGGAGAGGGGAAATGTGGACTTGGCCCTAGTTCAGCTTAGCTGGGGAGACAGAGTATTGGACCTCAGTGTAATAGATAGCCATGCTTTGAACCTTTTTTGGTCGAGCCTGGGCAGCGTATCCGCTGCTCTGCGATTCATGCTGTATAGAGTTGGGGACTTGAAGTTCCGCCCACTCTCCGCCCAAATTTTTCATTGGCTTGTGTCATTGTCCACTGTAAACTGTGGCAGTTCATTGGTCAAAAGGCCTAGTAGTCCCTCCTTAGTACTGCATTCTCATTTTGTAACCTCCCACAGCGGCACCCCATTTAACGTATGTTGTTGCTCAATAGCCTTTAATTACAGCCTCAGAGCATTATTCTCTTAAATAGCTTTGTCCTGCCTGCTTTTGCAGGCAGGTCATGCTCTCTCCCAATTAAAAAAAAAAAAAAATGTTATAGCGCGCATTTGCAATGCAATAGGTCTCGCATTTGTGAGAGTTTAAGCTATTGGCATTGTAAAGAGCAAGGCCTTTTATTTATCTATTTGAAAAACAACACATATATAAAAGACATTGGCCTAGATGTAGGTAATAGCAAATTACCGAATGGTAAATACCGAATTTTACCGATTCGGTATTTACTAATCGGTAATTGCTATGTAGGAAAAAAAATCGGTAAAAATACTGAATCAGTAAGATTCGGTAATTACTGATTCTGTAATTACATAATCGGTATTTGCGATTGATTTCTAATGGTTTCAAGGCCCATAGGAATCAATGGCAAATACCGAATCTGTAATTACAGAATCGGTAAAAATACAGAATTTGCAAGGGGGACAGGGTGTCACTTGGACACCCTGTTGCCCCCCTGTTACTGGCTTGTGTGCCATGTGGCACACAGACATGCCCTATGTGCATGTACACTGGAATTCGTTATTTACCATGTAATAGTATTACATGGTAAATAACAAATCGGTAATGGCCTGTGGCACTGGTTTCAGTGCCACCTACATCTGTATTTACCGAATCGGTAAACATACCGATTCTGTGCATTTAATGCAACCTACATGTCCATTCCGACCGGTAATTGGCGACCTGCATCTGGCCCCTAGTCATTTACAAAGTCAATAGCTCATACTCTATAAATGTGAGACCTATTGCATTGCAAATTCTTGTTCTGAATGCAAATACGTATGTTATCCTACAGTACACAATTCTAAAGGAGAGCCCCCAGATGGAAATTACACCCATGCAAATGATTAATTCAAGTTGGCAGTTTGGGAAAATCTGGGATTTTTGAGTCTACACATATCTCTAACCTGTCCGTGCTTGAGCGCTGCCGGAGATTTCAGTTTCTCAGTCAGAAAGCTGATCACACATGCACATTATCCATGCAACCTTTTTCAAGATTTCCGAAGAGGTGATGAATACGCTGCAGACTAAGGGTTATGTAATGTTATTACTTCTTGACTAGCACCAGCCTGTCAGCAGGGTGGATGCTTGCCTTCAAGGGACCAAGCGTAGACTAGAAAAGCCCAGTGATAATGCCATTTCCTTAGTTAATCATGACATAATGAATGGATGCACATAAGGATTAAAATGATATCTCTTTGCTCCTGATAAAGCTCAGAGTTGTTATAGTCCTCTCTGATTTATTAAAGTTTGATGAAATATCAAAATGACGAATGAACAGTTTGCTTTTTAATGTTTTCAGGTCAGTTTTCTAGGGTCGCTGTGACTCAAGGCAGGATATATATATATCACACACAATAAATATAATGTCCAAGGAGTGTTATTCTTTTAGAAAAATATGACTTTTGTTATTCTTAAGATAAGATATTCAGTGGCTCCAAGTTTTATGGACCCGTCATTGTTTTGAATGGATATCTTCTTACTCCGAAGCATCTGTGCTTCCCAGACACGCCAGGCAAGCGGCGGTCCCCTTACAAAGGTCCACCTTTTACGACTGCCAAGCACACCGTCGGAGCAGTGGTGTAACGAAACATGAGGGGGCCCCCCTGCAAACTACATGGAGGGGACCCCCCTCCCATCCTCCGTGCCAGTCTAGAGCTCTCAGGCCAGCGACCCGCCATACTGCGGGGGTTGCGGGGCTATTGTTACACCACTGTAACTAATCCAGCCGTTATAAGTAACACTGGATGGTGGAGTCAAAGGTTGGGCTTAGTCTGCCAGCAGGCTATCATAGGTGGTGGTTCATTCATTACAGGGTCCCTGCCATCAGTACGTCAGGGAAGTTTGCCCAATTCAAGGTGGGTTTCCTGATGCAGACTCCTGTCATGATATACAACATCGGGCCCACTCATCGTTCAGTTTTGACAAAAGTGCATCCACTACTCCTTTTCATTTCCGTTTTAAAACATTAGACAATGCGACAATGCAGTATTTCAAAAGCAGATGTAACTACAAAGAGCAAATTTTGATAAAACATTTTTATTAGTAGACAATAGCAATCTTAAGAGGCATTGCATAGCTGCATACACACCGTGACCCCAATTCCATCACAGTCTCTCTCTCAGTGAGTCAGTCTCTCTCTCTCAGTCAGTCAGTCTCTCTCTCTCTCTCTCTTTCTCTGTCATTCAGTCTCTCAGTCAGACAGTCTCTCTCAGTCAGTCAGTCTGTCAGTCAGCCAGTCTGCCAGTCTCTCTCTCTTTCTGTCAGTCTGTCAGTCAGTCAGTCTCTTTCTCTCTCTCTCTCTCTCTGTCAGTCAGTCTCTCTCTCTCTGTCAGTTTCTCAGCCAGTCAGTCTCTCAGTCAGTCAGTCTTCAGTCTCTGAGTCAGTCAGTCTCTACTCTCTCTCCATTCTCTCTCTCAACTCTGTCAACTCTATCTCTACTCTCTCTCTCTCTCCACTGTCTTTCCACTGTCTCTCCGCTGTCTCTCTCTCCACTTTCTCTCTCTCTATTCTCTCTCCACTCTCTCTCTCTCCCTCTCCCTCTCTCTCTCTCTCCACCCTCTCTCCACTGTCTCCCTCCACTCTCTATTCTCTCTCTCCACTGTCTCCCTCCACTCTATCTCTCCACTCTCTCTCCACTCTCTATTCACTCTCTCTCCCTCCACTCTCTCTCTCCACTGTCTCTCTCTACTTTCTCCACACTCTCTCCACTCTCTCCCTCCACTCTCTTTCTACTCTCTCGCCACTCTCTCTCCACTGTCTCTTTCTCTACTCTCTCTCTTTCCACTATCTCCCTCTCCACTCTCTCCCCTCTCTCTCTCCACTGACTCCCTACACTCTCTCTCTCCACTCTCTCTCCACTGTCTCTCTCCACCCTCTTTCTCTACTCTCTCTCTCTCCACTGTCTCTCTCCACTCTCTCTACACTCTATCTCTCTCCACTCTCTCTCTCCACTCTCTCTCCACTCTATCTCTCTCCACTCTATCTCTCTCCACTCTCTCCACTCACTCTCAACTCTCTCTCTCACTCCAGTCTCTCTCCCACTCTCTCTCACAAAGTAGTGTGTGTTGCCATGGGCGTACGCAGAAATATTTCTGAGGGGGGGGGGGGGGGCGCATTTTTTACTTTTTAACTTCATCACCATCCCCCTTGCACCCTTCTCCCCTCTGCCTTGCACCCTTCTCACCCTTCACCTTGCACCCTTCTCCCCCTCCGCCTCGAACCCTTTTCTACCTTGCACCATTCTCCCCTCTGCCTTGCACCATTCTCCCCTCTGCCATGCACCCTTCTCCCCTCTGCCTTGTACCCTTCTCCCCTCCCCTTGCACTCTTATCCCCTCTGTCTTGCACCCTTCTCCTCTCTACCTTGCACCCTTCTCCCATCTGCCTTGCACCCTTCTCCCATCTGCCTTTCACCCTTCTCCCCTCCCCCTTGCACTCTTCTCTCCTCTGCCTTGCACCCTTCTCCTCTCTACCTTGCACCCTTCTCTCCTCTGCCTTGCACCCTTCTCCCCTCCACCTTGTACCCTTCTCCCCTCTGCCTTGCACCCTTCTCCCCTCTGCCTTGCATCCTGCTCCCCTCTGCCTTGCACCCTGCTCCCCTTCTCCCCTCCGCCTTGCACTCTTCCCCCCTCCGCTTTGCACCCTTCTCCTCTCTGCCTTACACCCTTCTCCCCTCTGCCTTGCACCCATCTTCTCTCTACCTTGCACCCATCTTCTCTCTACCTTGCACCCATCTCCCCTCTGCCTTGCACCGTTCTCCCCTCTGCCTTGCACCGTTCTCCCCTCTGCCTTGCACCCTTCTCCCTTCTACCTTGCACCCTTCTCCTCTCTGCCTTGCACCCTTCTCCCCTCTGCCTTGCACCCTTCTCCCCTCCCCCTTGCACCCTTCTCCCTTTCTCCCCTCTGCTTTGCACCCTTCTCTCTGTCTTCCACCCTTCTCCCCTCTGTCTTGCTCCCATATTCCCTCTACCTTGCACCCATCTCCCCTCTGCCTTGCACCCTTCTCCTCTCTGCCTTTCACCCTTCTCCCCTTCCCTTTGCACTCTTCTCTCCTCCGCCTTGCACCCTTCTCCTCCCTACCTTGCACCCTTCTCTCCTCTGCCTTGCACCCTTCTCCCCTCCACCTTGTGCCCTTCTCCCCTCTGCCTTGCACCCTTATCCCCTCTGCCTTGCACCCTTCTCCCCTCTGCCATGCACCCTTCTCCGCTCTGCCTTGCACTCTTCTCCCCTCCGCCTTGCACCCTTCTCCCCTCTGCCTTGCACCCTTCTCTCCTCTGCCTTGCACCCTTCTCCCCTCCCTCTTGTATTCTTCTCCCCTCTGCCTTGCACCCTTCTCCTCTCTACCTTGCACCCTTCTCCCCTCTGCCTTGCACCCTTCTCCTCTCTACCTTGCACCCTTCTCCCCTCTGCCTTGCACCCTTCTCCTGTCCGCCGTGCACCCTTCTCCCCTCCGCCTTGCACCCTTCTCCCCTCCGCCTTGCACCCTTCTCCCCTCCGCCTTGCACCCTTCTCCCCTCCGCCTTGCACCCTTCTCCTCTCCGCCTTGCACCCATCTCCTCTCTGCCTTGCACCCATCTCCCCTCCCCCTTTCACCCTTCTCCCCTCCGCCTTGCACCCATCTCCTCTCTGCCTTGCACCCTTCTCCTCTCTACCTTGCACCCTTCTCCCCTCCCCCTTGTATCCTTCTCACAAGACCTGGAACCCATCTCCTCTCTGCCTTGCACTCATCTCCTCTCTACCTTGCACCCTTCTCTGCCCCCCCTTACACACCCCCCTGCGGACGCCCACATGGTGCGTGCTAACAAGAGTGCTTACCTGAGGGCACTGTAGCATCCTGCTACAAAAAACACAGACACGAGTGCTCATGTCAACTGGAGCTTTATTCACTACGTCTTATCCCTTCATTGTCCCTGCTCTAACTGCCCACTTCCTAAGTCCGCTCCTCCTCTTCCTCTGACCCCCTAGCTCCGCCCACACCCAACTACTGGCATGCTGACTTCACAACATCTCCCCCCTTTGTAACAAAACAAACAAGTAAACTGACTTTTCAGTCCATCTCCACTATCAGTCTCTGGGATGGACGTATGTCGTGATAAGTATTCACCAATGGTTCGTCTTTGACTAGACAAGCTCTGTTGTGGATGTCTGGAGGGATGGGGCCTTCAATGTCTGGGGTGCCTCCGGTGAGTTCAGTTTGATATCGGCAGTCTGTCCCCCATTGTGACTCTCGCTCACGTGACGCTCGGCCTCTTTTCCACGGGGATGTTACTTTAGTTCCCTTCCAAGTGTCTGTATGTGTTTTCGCTTCATTTTGCCTTGTCAGGTCGAGACCAACACTGTCTTCCTGTTTCGAGTCTAGGATGCCAGCTGGTGGAGTATGACCTGGGGAGGCCATCTTGGTATGACTCGGAGATTGAGTGGTTGCCTCAGGTTGCTTCTCCCACTCCTGCTCGCACCTGATCCAAACAAAGCCTGGAACCGGCTGGATAGTTGTGTGTTTCGTTCTTGTCTGATGATGACTTGGCTCTCCGGGCGGGCCCGACTTCCTTTGCGGATCAACTGGTTGGTCCATCCTTGTTTGAGTGTCACTGGCCATGATATCTGTTTCCCCTTTGTGGGACCAGGACCAGGACCTTCGAGTCAGCCTTTCTGCCCCTACCCGGGGTGACGGTGTAGTCTTTGCGTCGTAAGGCACCTGTGCTCGATGTGGCAGGTTGTCCGGTGGAGTAATCGAGTGTGCATTGTCATTGGGGCTAGACATGTTGTTCTGAACGGGAAAAGTGTCCCTTGGTTCGCTGATGTGTTCAGGTGCTTGGTGCCATGGCCATTGTCGGGACCATGATTCTGTCGACTCAACGGATCGGACCGAGATGTTATCTAAGTCAGAGGGGTCCTCACTCACTTCCCGCTGAGAATGTTTCTTTAAAAATGTTGCGTGTGGTCGTTGTCGGGACCACGATTCTCCTGATTCAAAGGATCGGACCGACATGCTCTCTGAATCAGAGGGGTGCTCCTTTAGTCTCCCCTGTGAGTGCTCCTTTGGGAATGTCTTACCCGGTGATCTTCGGAACCGGGTAGTTCGTGACGAGCTGCTTTCCGTCTCGGAATTGCCTTTGCAAGGCTTCTTCGTGTGTCTGTGTCGTAACATTTTCACGGTTGTCTCATTTGGGAGATTGTTTGAAGATTCCGCGCTTGTTCCTTGCGCTTGATCCCAGGCGGTTGCCTCTTCGTTCTCCTCGTCTGATGTTACCCATCCACGCTCTGTTTCCACGTTGTGGCGGGGCCCAGGGATGCTTTGAGGCCCATGACTGTGTGGGTCTTTTCCTCTCCATTTGTTTGGTGATCTAGTGTCTCTGATCGGTGGGGGGTGCATCCTTCTGCTAGCTGTTTCCTCGGGCTTATCTTTGCCCCTTGGTGATTGATATTCCAACGTCGATTTCCTGTCGTGATCACTGCTGCTCCTCCTATTGTTTGTCTCTCTCCCCCACTGGTTGTGCAGAATGTCGTTTTGCCCAGGAGTGCAGTCTGTCCCACTGGACGCTCCCTCTTTGTCAGAGTGACGTGTGTTGTGCGGTGACTGACTTCTTGAGGGACTCCTGGAGGATGGATGATTCCGGGGTGACTCCGAGTATTCTTTGGTTCTCTCCGAGTGGCCAGACGCTGAGTAGTCTGACTCTGAGTATTCCATGTTACTGTGCCTCCTCCGCTGTCTTTTTTGTCTTTTCTCTGGCCTGCCTTCTCTCTCTCTCTTTTTGTGGTTGTTGGAATTCTGGGTTCTCTCTTCCCAGGTATTTCGAAGTTTTGTACTCAGATGCACATCCCTCCATTTGCCTCTTGTCTGGACGTGCATCCCAATTTCAGCTTTTTTGATAATTTCATTTAGCGACCAATGTCCTCTAAGTATCTTGCGGCTTGTTTCGGGGTTTTCACAGCCTTCGATTATTCTGAGCCGAACAGCATCCTCATTCGTAAACGTGTTGAAATGACAGCCTTGAACCAGACTTTGCAACCGAATGATGAAGTGTGGCAATGGTTCGCCTGGTTCCTGCCGTGCCGTGTTGAAGACCATGCGATTGTGATCTACCTCTGCCTGCGCGTTGAGATGGGCATGGAGTTCCCCTTGGAGTTTGTCATAAGTGTCTGCTTCTTCCTTGGAAAATGTTCTAATTGGGCATCGGCCCCCGGGACCCACCAGACGGAGGAGTAACAGTAGACATTTTCTTTCCCTTTGCTCACCGTTGGCTTTCAAGAAATCGTCCAATGCTTCCAGCCACCAGTGCCGTTTGAGGTCCTGCATCCAATCGTCACTCTGTGCCACTGGGGGCGATACTTCAAGATGTGGATTGAAGCATTGATTTACGTCTCCTCCCGCCCTGAGAGAAGGAAGTCCTGACCGGTCGTAGACGCAGGACCTTGTGCTGTCCATGTTGCCTTTGGATTTCCCTGGCTTGTTGTGTGTGGTCAGTGGCTACCCCACATGCGCATTGGCTCGTGCTTGTTGCTGATGCGGGAGTAATTACTTATGCTTTGTCGTGGTTTATATTTGTTTGTGGCCTCCTCTATTTGACGGACGCGCGTTACTTCCTGACGTTCGCCACTGCACAGTCACTTGCGTATCCCACACCCGTGCTGACCTTAGTTTTGTCGCTGCTTGTTCGTTGAGTCACTCTTGTGGTTGCTCGTGCTTGTTGATTGATACACTCTCGCGTTAGCATGTGCTTATTCTGGTTGGTTGCCAAGATTCGTGCAATGTTGTCCACGTGTCGTTGTCCTCGCTTACTGCTTTTGCATTTACCAGCATTTGCTTAGTGGCACATACCAAGGCTTGTTGACTTGTACGCACCAACCCTTGATTGTTTGCCTGCACCAGCGCTTGTTTACTTGTCTTCCCCAGTGTTAGTTTGGTCACTGTCAACGCCTGCTTCCGTTTGTTGATTTGCACGTGTCAGTGTTTGTTTGTTTGCGTGTATCAATGTTTGTTCGCTCTGGGCCAATGCTTGCCCTTACAGGCACCAATGCTTGGTGACTTTCCTTTACCAATGCTCGTCTTCTTAGATTGCTTCTTGCATTTGCATGGGCTGGTTTGTCGTCTTTTCGGCACTTTATTAATATTCACTTGCATGCACCAACGCTTGTTTGCATGCGTCAATGTTTGTACTGTTGCCTTATTAATATTCACTTGCATGCACCAACGCTTGTTTGCATGCGTCAATGTTTGTACTGTTGCCGTCACCAATGCTTGCTTCACCTACAGTTGCCAATGTCTGTTTATTCTTCACTTGCATTTGCCAATGTTTGTTTGCACGTGTCAATGTTTGTTTTGTTAGTCACTAATGCTTGCTTCACTTGCCTTTGCTTGTTTCTTGTAGTCGCCAGTGCTTATTTATTTTGCCAAAGTTTGTCTCTTGTAGTCGCCAGTGTTTGTTTATTTTGCCAATGCTTGTTTCTTGTAGTCGCCAGTGCTTATTTATTTTGCCAAAGTTTGTCTCTTGTAGTCGCCAGTGTTTGTTTATTTTGCCAATGCTTGTTTCTTGTAGTCGCCAGTGTTTGTTTATTTTGCCAATGCTTGTTTCTTGTAGTCGCCAGTGTTTGTTTGGATGTCTGTTGCCTTTGCCAATGGCTGTTTGGTCTTTGCCAATGTTTGTCCTTTGTCAATGCTTATTCCCACTGTTCGCCTGACTTAAAGATGGCCGCCGCTAAATTTCACAGGGATGTCCCTCCAGCTGCCTGACTCTAAGATGGCCGCGCGAGAATCTCGTTTTCAACGGGATTTCGGCCGTTTTTTCGTCTCTTCACCGGAGTTACTGCATTTTTCAGTGCTTCCACTTACCGGTTGCAGCCAGGATCCACCGCTGGAGTCACTACTTCAGGTAGGGCAGCTTTCCTTGACTTCTGCCGCCGGGGTGGGCTCCCGCCTTACTCAGCGCTCTTCGCGCTTCTCAACTCCAACACCCTCCCAAATTGCACGCATCGGGCGTGAGGGTTTTTCTTTCTTCCGATCACGGGCATTCAGGCCCCAGTTCTCCGGCGCTCATTCGCGCTCCTCAGCCGGTCCTGCAGGGAGCGATTCTCCCACCGCTGGGCACCTGTTCCAGGTCTCTGGGGTCTAGCAGGGTCGGAGTGGGCTCCCGACTCCTGTCTTTATGAGAGCCACTCACTGCACACACCGCCGGCGTGCTTCACGTTTTGAGCGCGAAGGGCTCTTCTCTGGCACCGAGCGTTTCAGCGCTCTTTTCAGTCTCTCCTCTCAGTTCCCTCACGATCTGCAGAGGGGTCGAGTTGCCTGCTGATGGCCTCTTCAGTCGAAGCAGCAGTTCAGTCACGCTCGACAGCTCGATTTAGGCTGCTGCTCGGGACAGGGTATTCTCACAAGGTGCTGGGGTCTGTGGGTTTTGCGTATCCCACCCTCGTCGCCAGTTGTAGCATCCTGCTACAAAAAACACAGACACGAGTGCTCATGTCAACTGGAGCTTTATTCACTACGTCTTATCCCTTCATTGTCCTTGCTCTAACTGCCCACTTCCTAAGTCCGCTCCTCCTCTTCCTCTGACCCCCTAGCTCCGCCCACACCCAACTACTGGCATGCTGACTTCACAACAGGCACCATTTTGCTGCCTCATCCCTTCTCATATGAGCTTTGCCCTTGAGAATGCTGACAGTCTGACTCTGAGGGCCCCCACTCCCAAAGGGGATACCTACTCAAGACATACTCCACCTTTCTCACAGTTTAAATTCAGAGAAACAATATACTGATGTTATAGAGGCAAATTCACTAAAGAATACAAACTTTCCACACCACCCTCACCAGAAAGCTCGAAAATATCCAACCCAAAGATTTCCTATAGGAATCAAGCTATTGTTTAAAATACTTCACAGTGGAGAGCTGCAGCTAAAGGTGCGGTGTTACATGACAACCACAGTTGTGAAATAGTACTACAATATTTCACAACATTGAGAAGAAAGGATCTTGAAACCATTAATTCAAAACATAGTCTTGCAAGTGTGTCGGACAGTGTGTTACCCGTCTGCCCATTCTTCCTTAGGAAATGGCAACCAGTTCATGAATAACAAGCATCTTTGCATCCATACTCTTATCATGAGTGTGGTATGTGTCTTCAAAACCTGTCGGAAGAACACCATCTCCATTTCCCCTTTCACAACTAGGTAGACCTGACCTCATGACTAGTTCTGTGTCCTAATTGCTCTGTGCTGCCTCCTGCTCGAGGCCCCCACCCACCCCATCCTCCTTCCCAGCCTTGCTAGCTCTGACTGAAGAGAAACATTGCAACTTGTTACTTTGTTTCTCTTCAGTCAGAGGGAAGGGGAGAGGGGCTCGGAGCAGGCTGCAGACAGCCTGCACCTGTTTTAGAGGGAGAGAGGCTTGCTTCAGTGCAAGCCTCTCTCACAGCTCTCTGAAGTGCTGAGGGGCCCGGGGCCCCCTTCATTTGCTGAAGAGAGTGAGGCCCCCCGCACTGCGGGGGCTGCGGGGGCGTTTGTTACGCCCCTGCGTCGGAGTAGAGAGTTCACACCAGCACAGTTCAGTGCCAGATCCGGCTTTTGCTGTTGCAGTGCAGCGGCTTCTGTGGGCCACAAGTCGCACTTGCATTTGCCTGCCAAGCAGTCATCACACAGGTCCATAAGAAGCTTCCCAGAAAAAGGCGGGAAAATAAGCAGCTGTGCCGGGTTCACGGACTCCTCCAAAACGGGGAGGGCTTTTTCAGTGGAAAATACGGAGCTATTAAAAAATGTGTGTGTTTAGGCAACTCAGAGCCAATTGATGGTGGGCAAATACAATTAAAATAGGCTTCCGCTTACCCTTCAATATTTTGGAATTAAAGGGTTCCACCTATCTTACCTTATTACACAAGTGTACTGATACTTACTACATTGTTTACAGACTCGGACACGGAAACTATAAAGAAAGAATTATTCTCAATACATTTTATTCTCTTATCACTCTTCACAATTTTTTTTAACAATTGTGTTCAAATCGTGTTAACCGCATGTGTGCGTTAATTGTGCTAATGGAAACTTATGCTTGTAAGGGGCGGTGCCTCAATTCATAGGTACAAAAGGGGCAAGAGAACTTATAAACTAGTAATGTCTTAGGCTCCCTTGGGCATCCTTTGTTTCTCAAAAGATCAAGAGTTCTTCCTAATTGATGGCTCTTAGCTTTTTTATGGATGTATGACGTTACTCCGCATACCGTTACAACTACCTACCATTACAACGCGACCATTACAACGCATACCATTACAACGCCTAGCGCTTTGGGGTGCTGGATAGTGGTAAGTATAATTTACTATTCTAACTCCAGTCCCCGTGGACCCTAGGGAAGGTGTTGGATAGTAAATTATACTTATTCCCTATCCTAGAGCGCACCCCAGCGCAATGCGTTGTAATGGTATGCGTTGTAAAAGTCGCGTTGTAATGGTAGTGCGGAGTAAAAAATGCGTTGTAACAGGTGCATACCCTTTTTTATATCTTGTGTTTTTACTAGGTCATTCCTTTCACTTTAAACTCTCTTCTAATGTTTTTGGTGAATTATTTCCACTTCTTCGCTATTTATTGGGGCTCTTCCTTGAACCTGAGACCTAATCTTTCTTCTTTATGGGGTCCATACAGTTTGTTTCGGCTAAGTGTGTATTATCTTCTAAGAGAAGTTAACATAAAGAGCAAGTCCTTTGTTCCCTTTTGCCCTTTGAGGATGGCTCACTGAATTCCACTTCTGGATTTAAGGAATTTGTCCTTGGAACATGGGTGTCTTTGGGCAGTGGGCTTGCTCAGACAAAATCTCAAAATCTGAGCTGTGAGAACACTTCAATCGAGCTCAGTCTTTCAGCTCAGCTTGCTCGTTTCTGTTGTTGGCATACATATGGACATCAACTAATACCTGTGGACATCTTACTGCCTGAGACTCTGTCTCCATTGCTTGTTGCACCATCAAGAGAGAGCACATTTACAAGGATGATCTGTTACGTTATGCAGATTTGCAGAGGGCACTATCACCTCGTAGAGTATCCTGGCACAGAGTAGATGTGAGTCTAGCCAAACCTAGGGCCTAGTGAGACTACTTGAAAAGCCAGGTCTTCTGCTTCTTGCAGAGTTCAAGAAGTGATGAGGAAGCTCTTGTGTGTAGGAGCAGGTCGTTCCACACTTTAGAAGCCATGTAGGAGAATGCTGGTCCGCTGCATTGGGTTTTCCACATGGGGGGGATATGGTCAAGTAGGAGTACGGACAAGCAGAGGTGTCTGGAAGGTCTGTTACAGCAGATGAGTTTTTGAGGTATGCCGAGTCATTGTTATATAGTGCCTTGAAAGTGTAGGTGAGAAGTTTGATGTGTGCTAGTTTTGTATGAGGAGCCAGTGGAGCGCCTTCAGATGTGGTGTGATGCAAGTACAGCATGGGATGTTAATAGTAATTCTGATTGCCAAGTTCAGAATGGTCTGCATCCTTCTGGTGAGTATTTTGGGCACAGAGGCTGTTTCCCCAGTTCAGTTTGCTTGTGACCAGGGTGTGCATGATGGTTTTTCAGGTGCTCA